>NC_141538.1:78740000-79340000 GCF_021556685.1 Rattus norvegicus
AAAGCAAGATATTGCATGAGAAACCCAAATTTACACAATATCTTTCCACAAATCCATCCTTACAAAGGATAATAGATGGAAAACTCCAACACAAGGAGGGAAACTACACCCTAGAAAAATCAAGAAAGAAATCTTCTCTCAACTGACCCAAAAGAAAATAGCCACACAAACATATTTCCACCCCTAACAACAAAAATAATAGGAAACAACAATCACTGTTCCTTAATATCTCTTAACATCAATGGATATAATCCCCCCCCCCAAAAAAAAGACATAACTGACTGGATACATAAACAGGATCCAGCATTTTGCTGCATACAGGAAAAGCACTTCAGTGACAAAGACAGACACACCTCAGAGAAAAAGGCTCAAAAAAATTTCCAAGCAAATGGTCCCAAGAAACAAGCTAATTCTAATATCGAATAAAATTGACTTTCAACCAAAAGTTATCAAAAAAAAATAAGGAAGGACACTCCATACTCATCAAAGGCAAAATCTATCAAGATGAACTCTCAATTTTGAACATCTGTGCTCCAAAAGCAAGGGCACCCACATTCGTAAAAGAATTCTTACTAAAGCTCAAAGCATACATTGTACCACACACAATAATAGTGGGAGACTTCAATACCCTGTTCTTATCAATGGACAGATCATGGAAACAGAAACTAAACAGAGACACAATGAAGTGAAAGAAGTTATGAACCAAATGGATTTAACAGATATTTATAGAACGCTTCATCCTAAAACAAAAGAACATACCTTTTCCTCAGCACCTCATGATACCTTCTCCAGAATTGACCATATAATCAGTCACAAAACAGACCTCAACAGATACAAGAAGATTGAAATAATCCCATGCATGCTATCAGATCACCACAGACTGAGGCTGGTCTTCAAGAACAACAAAAACAACAGAGAACTCACATACGCATGGAAGCTGAACAAACTCTACTCAATTGTGGGGCGGCAGGCTGTGAAAGGTACCCTGATTCCTGGTTGAGACAAGCTGAATCCATGGGGACCCTTTGGGATGGCAGGAGAATTACCAGTCTCCCAGGAGATCTGGCCCCACTCATGAAGCTACAGCCCCCCACCCCCACAGGTCACATAGGCTCAAGACAGATCAGTCATGTAGAAGCAGGGCCACGCCTCCAAATATGTAAATGAGGCATTCCCAAGCTCTCAGGTCAAACCAATAGGAAGTACCTGCTGTCAGACCTTGACCCATCCGGAAACTGTATTAAAGAATCCTATTCAGAAGGATTAAAGGTGTGCAGGAATTACTCCATTGTCTGAGAGCTTCTGTCATAAGAGCTGTAATACCACCACCTGGAGAAGAGACCTGCTCTCCTGAAATTGCCACCAGAAGCTAACTGCTCTGCACCCCTCACCAGCTAGTCAGTCCCTTGCTGGCTCAGCCCGGGCCAAAGTTATGTTTCAGTGGTGGAAACGGGCAGAGCAGCACCAGCAGCGGAGAAGGGTGAAAGCAGTCTCCTCCTCTCGTCTGAGTTCTCTCCCCTTTGCCAGAACCCACGCACCTAGCCGGACCAGAGCTGTCCATGGAAAACTTCAAGCACACAGGCCAATACTCAATGATAACTTGGTCAAGGAAGAAATAAAGAAAGAAATTAAAGACTTCTTAGAATTTAATGAAAATGAAGGCACAACATACCCAAACTTAGGGGACACAATGAAAGCTGTGCTAAGAGGAAAACTCATAGCTCTGAGTGTCTGCAGAAAGAAACAGGAGAGAGCATATGTCAGCAGCTTGACAGCACACCTAAAAGCTCTAGAACAAAAAGAGGCAAAAACACCCAAGAGGAGTAGAAGGCAGGAAATAATCAAACTCAGGGCTGAAATCAACCAAGTAGAAACAAAAAGAACTATACAAAGAATCAACAAAACCAGAAGATAGTTATTTGAGAAAATCAAACAGATAAACTCTTAGCCAGACAAACCAGAGGGCACAGAGACAGCATCTAAATTAACAAAATCAGAAATCAAAAGGGAGGCATAACAACAGAATCTGAAGAAACTCAAAAAAAATTATCAGATCCTACTACTAAAGTGTATACTCAACAAAACTGGAAAATCTGGATGAAATGGACAATTTTCCAGACAGATACCAGGTACCTAAGTGAAATCAGATAAACCATGAAAACAGTCCTATAACTCCTAAAGAAATAGCTAAGTCCTACGGCCCCCTAAGACCGAAGTGTGCCCTGAAGTGTTTAAGTTAAGAAAGGCTGGGCATGGTTTCCGAGGTTTCCTGTGAATGTGTATCTGATCTGGATCCGGTGTCCAGCAGTTCTCTGCAAAAGAAAATGGAGCCAGATGCAGTGACAGCATCTGGAGTCCTGGGTGGTCTAGAGACTGAGGGAAGAGGATCACTTGAACCTTGTAGTATATCCCAGCCTGATAGAGGGAGGGAGGGAGGGAAGGAGGGAGGGAGGGGGAAGGGAGGGAGGGAGGGAGGGAGGGAGGGAAGGAGGGAGGGAGGGAAAGAGGGAGAAAGCTTTAAGAAGGATTTGGTCAGAATTAATCAGGAATCCCTGTAGCAAATCATTTTTGTTCTGGACGTGGATCCTAGCAACGCCTTGCTGCTACTGTTTGGTACCCACCACATCCAGCCTCAGCCTTTTCTCCCCTTGGTTCAGGAGCCTCCTTCTGTCTCTTCAGAAGCCTGTGCTCAGTCGCAAGAGCCACACAACCAGCTGCACGACTTAAACTATGCTGGTCTGAAAACCCTGGGGCGATCTTGCCCACGACCCGATCTTCAAAGCCCAGCCTCTTGCCTGGACCTTGGACACCTTCCCATCTAGGAGGCAGATCTCCGCCATTCCTCCATGTGGTGCAGCAGAAGCTACGAATCTGCCTAAAATTGGACCCTTGCTCCGATATTGACCCTCTAAGAGATCAGCTTACTCCTCCATCTGTCTATGTGGGGAACCCTAACCTAGCATCCACCAACTGTGCGAAAGTCTTCAGCTCCACATCTCCTTGCACATAAACCAATCAGTAATCCCCCATTTTGTTGTTTCATCTGTTTGTTTTTTGTCTCTAATTTTGAATGCAACACTGTAGGTATTCTAAGTATAAGAAGTGCAAGCTTATTTCCTCACAAGCACACGCAACATTAAATATGCCTGGGAATCCCTTCTGTTTTAATTTGAAGCCCTTGGGTTTTGTTTGATCATAAACAATACTTAATTCGTGGTGGGCAGTCTGACGCGGGTCTGTGCATGGCGCATGGCCATCAGTGGGCAACCCTGTCTGCATCACAGCTTAAGGTGCCCACATCACCAGTCAAAATTCAGTTTGGCATCACTTCCTAGATGTGTGAAAATTCCATGCTTCTGAATATGAGTGGACCCCTGGCCATTTCTAAGGACTGAATGTGGCCCTTAATGTTTCAGAGATAATGGGTCCTGTGTTTGGTGTTCAGACTCTATGTCTCAAAGGGGAGCTTTGTCTGCTTAACATGAAAAAAAATTAGCTTCTGTATTTATTAGGAAAAGAACGGCAGCCCACACTCAAAAGAAACCACCCCTGACAGTGTTAAGTTAAAAGAGCCCATCATAGTGGGGAGCAGGAAGCAGAGATCTTACATCATCAAGTGAAGGCATGAAGCAAAGAGATTGAACAGGGGGGTGGCATGAGACTGTAAATGCTCTATAAGGTCTAGGATCCAGGTCTGCTGAGATGGTTCAGCAGGTAGAGACACTAGCCTGGTGACCTGAATTCTATCCCAAGGATCTACATGGTGGAAGGAGAGAGTTTAATCCCACAAGTTGTCCTCTGACCACACACGTGAACACTGTGACATATGAACACCCCTCTCACACAACATAAACAATACTCGTGTGTGTGTGTGTGTATGCATGTGTGTTCCAAAAATGAGAGAAAACAAGCAATATTTGCCTCTCTCAGTTTGGCTTCCACTTTGCTTAGTCTGTTGCTCTCCAGTTGTATCCATTTTCTAATGCATGACATAATTTCTCTCTTCCTTATGGCTGAATAAAGAATTTTCTGTTCTTTGAAGGCAAAGTGGTATCCTGTTGTACAACCCATAATGCACTTGGGTTGTACAACACTTGGGTCAGTTCCATGGCTGCGTAGTGTTATAATTAATTTGGGTGATCAAGCACATCTCTTCAACAAACTGATTTCAAATCCTTTGGAAATGAGCTCAGAAGTAGGATTTGCTGGGTTACAGCAGTTATATCATTCTTCTTTTGAGGAACCTCCCTACGGTCCTCTAAAATGACTGTACTTTTAGAGTAGTCTGTTAAGCAACATATTCTAAGCATGATTCGAAACACTAAAAAAAAAATAGGTCGTACTTCTGTTATTTGATTTATTCCTTTTGTTCAAACAATTCACAAAATTAATCAAAATACTCTCCTGGGAGCTTGGGATCCAGATCAGTGATAGAGTGCACACTAAACATGCACATGGTCCTATGTTTAAATCCCAACACTAACCTTTTCTACGTTTAGAAAAAGCATTCATTCCAGCATGCAACATTTATTGTAATCATTTGAATTTATTTAAACGCCCTTTTCTTTTTTTTTTTTTTTTTTTATTAACTTGAGTATTTCTTATATACATTTCGAGTGTTATTCCCTTTCCCGGTTTCCGGGCAAACATCCCCCTCCCCCCTCCCCTTCCTTATGGGTGTTCCCCTCCCAACCCTCCCCCCATTGCCGCCCTCCCCCCATAGACTAGTTCACTGTGGGTTCAGTCTTAGCAGGACCCAGGGCTTCCCCTTCCACTGGTGCTCTTACTAGGATATTCATTGCTACCTATGGGGTCAGAGTCCAGGGTCAGTCCATGTATAGTCTTTAGGTAGTGGCTTAGTCCCTGGAAGCTCTGGTTGCTTGGCATTGTTGTACTTTTGGGGTCTCGAGCCCCTTCAAGCTCTTCCAGTTCTTTCTCTGATTCCTTCAATAGGGGACCTATTCTCAGTTCAGTGTAAACGCCCTTTTCTATTGATGCCATCATGCAAGAAATGGGTTTCCCCCCTTTCTGTGTTTTGTATGTGATACTTTTCCAGGGTGATCTTGGAACACTTTACAATTTTTATTGCGGATCTTACGTGTTACATCATTGCTGGTGTGAAACTAGACATAATGGGAATGCAGAACATTCCATCGAATACTCTGCCAACTTTGTCACTTTCGGGCTACTAATCTGTGTGAAGGGACTACAGTGAAGGTGCTGTTCTTTTCATCACTATGAATCTGGGAGAATCAAGTGCTTTGCCCAAGACAGCCCCAGTGTTAGCAAACTGTGAGGTCAGGTGCAAGCCCCTGGTAAATCAGGTCTTCAATGCAGAGAGTACATCTTGGGTCAAGGGTCACGAATAGCAACCATAAGAACAGCAACCATACAACTATGTGAGTTTTTAATAAATATTATAAATGAAAATTAATGAGGACACGTCATTTCTAAAATATTAAATAATATAATTGTATGAAGTGTGTAGAAAAATAAAATTAAGTTTAAGGCACGGTTTAAATAATCTTGAAAGCAGTTTCAGTGCTAGGTTAACTTGGCCTAATGAGAGAATTCAAATCTCCCTAATTCATAGTTTACGTTTTCTACGGTATATCGTGATCCCAGACAATCCTTGTGGTTTATTTTATGGCAAAGCTAGGCAGCAGGAAGGACTTGGAACCTGAGTTCTTTCTCAGTCCCAACAGAGATCAGGCCCCAGCAAGACTGCGGTCAGAGGGCTGAGCAGCGCTGGGGCACAAGGCTGATCCTGGGGAATTTGTTTTGTGAAGAAACACGTGACGTGACGCGAAGTCTAGCTACGAAGCTGTTATTCTGTAACTTCAGCCTCAGCCAAAACCATTCCAAAAGGGCCAGGAGCGGAAGAGCGGGGTCTAACTAAGCTGCAGAGAGACGGAATTTTAACCAGCCTCCTTGGGGATATTACAAGCATCTTACAAAGGGGTCATATCCTGTTTCTTCCTCTGGTTGCTACAACTGAAGTTTGTATATTGGCTGTATCAACTAATGTGAATTTATAACCCAAAAGTAGCCAAAAAGAAATCCATACTCTCTCAAATGTGCATCTCTCCTAACTTACATCAGACACTGTTCTAATTCTCGTTTGGTTTGGTTTGGTTTCCTGTTATAGAAGGAAAAAAAAACATCTTTCTCATATCCTACTGTTATCGCAGAAGGTAAAATACTGACATAAAGGATAGGAGCTGTGAATTCGACATTAGAATAAAATAGCAAACATTAAGGGCCTTAATAACTACACAGTGCCCCCTAGTGTGAGCATAAAAATTAGCAGGAGCCCAGCCAAACAAATCGATTTCTTTTTATATTCATTCTCTCTCTCTCTCTCTCTCTCTCTCTCTCTCTCTCTCTCTCTCTGCTATGTCTTATCGGGTGTCCAAGGAGGATAGAAGTAGGTGTCAGATTCCCCCGGGTACTGCAGTTACTTGTAGTTATGAGGCCTTTTAAGTTGATTCAGGGAATAGAACCATGGCCCTCTACAAGAACAGCAAGTGCTGTTCCACCATCTCCCCACCACCTATTTACTCTTTTAAACTATAGGAACATTTACTTTTGGGTCAATCAACTTACATAAAACTTTATATTTAATTTATAATAAACTTCCCATAGGGAAGATGATCGGATTCAAATAAGAAAAAGATAATATCAAGGTGTGTGAATAAGTAGTAAGACAATCCAAAGAACAAATACATATTTCTAAGGAGAGAAGAGAAGGGGACACGAAAGAGTAGGAAGAAGAAAACGCATGTTTCTTCTCATTCTGTAAGCCAGCTGGTCTGAAACTCAGCTGGTAAAGGTGACCTTGAACCCCAGGATCTCCCTGACTCCCCTCCTGAGTGCTGGGGATTTTATGAAGTGCTGGGAACTGAACTCAGAGCCTTGTTCACACTAAGCAAGCGCTGTACGGACAGAGTTGCATCTCCTGTCAGGAAATAAACACCTAACACCTCTGGGACATAGCTGCTTTTTAAAAGGAGAGAGAGAGAAGGGGGGGAGGATTTTCCAAGAATTCAGGAAATATTAATACGCAAAATTTTCCTGAGCCGATCATTCTGTAGGTTTTCTCGAAAGAGCACTCCTGTCATCAGAATTGAACGCCCACTGGCCGCAGTCCGCCATGCTCTTCAGTGTTCTAGGCAGTTCACGACGCTGCTCTCCTCCTGAATGTCCCTGGGGTTAGGACTTTGTCTGCTTTGTTCTGGTCGCAGTACTGGAGAGCACGCTGTGAAGCCAGACATGCAGGTCCGCAGCAAAACCAAAGGGCCACCTAACAACATCCTGGGAGGCTTAAAGAATTTCCCTAGCGGGACCCAAGATGGAGGCAGTGTCTGTCATGCGCTCTGCTCTGGTGCTTTTGATCGCTTCGTGTTACACCGAGAATCTATGTATACATCCTTTCTTCCTTTCTTCTTCCTTTCTCAAACTCACTGCCCCAGTCTGGAGAATTCTTAGAATGGTCCTCAGTTGTCCTGAGTTGACTCTATTTCTAGAACCTCGGTTGTATGAGAAGAGAAATCTGGCCGTGATAAAATAAAGGAAATGATCATCATTTTCACTGGCTATCAACTAATGCCATCACCCACTGGATACTAGATGCTAAGACTTAGTTCTGCAGATGTTCACTATGTGGTTGATTATTTACACTTCTTTTCCTATTTTGGTATCCTCAAAAAATTCAAGTCAAGCATGATGTCACCTATATTCTCGGTGCTGGAAAGACTGAGGCAGGAGAATGGCAAGTTCAGTAACTAACATACTTAGTGAGACCCTATCTCAAATAAAAATTTTGATGACTCCTCGTATGTATTGATGTTTTTAAAAGACCAACTACATTTGATTATTATTTGTAATATTTCATTTTCTAAAATAGGGAGGGCATGAGCAATAATATTTTACCTTAATAAAATTAATATTATGTTTGTGTATATGTTCCCTATAAGGCACAGCACTGAAAGACATTCATCAGTTCTCAAGGCAACACAAAGGTCTTATTCAGAAAACAAAATCCATCTCACTCAGAGGCTAAGGCAAGAGGATCACTTGAGTTTAAAGCTTGCCTGACCTACATAGCAGTATGAGACCCTGTCTCCAGAAAACAAGCAAAGGAAAACCAAACAAAAGCTGCATGTTTTGAATAAACGAGGCTTCTTGAAGCTGTTGTGCTTTCAGGACTGGCTTTAGCAAAAGCAACAAGCGTTAGCACTTTGTTTTTGTTCCACTGAAGTAAACATGTGGAGAGATTCTAGACAGAAAGAACAAAGCTGTCGCCCAAACATGGAAATACTGAGTAAGTGTTACAGCTCAACTATTGGGCAAATGGGCTTATTCCAGAGGCATGCAAAACCATCTCAAAACTGACTCAGTGTCAGATGGGAGAGAGAGAGCCACTTTCTGAGGTACAGCATTTTAAATGTATTCTTGATGATGGCGTGGCATCGTGGTATATGCATATAAGCCCAGAAGTTGAGAGGCCGAAGCAGGAAGATAATAAATTCAAGGCCAACTTGGGGTTACACAACAAACCCTTGTCTCAAAAAAAAAAAAAGAAAAAGAAAACAAGTAACAAAAAAGATGCAGCCACATATTTATTCAATTAGAGAAACATCACGTTATGTGAAAAGACAAAACAACTGTATGTGAAATGTTTTTATATCATTTATAATTATTCTATTCCTAAGAGAGGGTTCTTCAAGCCTCCCTTCATCCTTTAACTCCACAACCCACCCACATCCAGCACCTGCAGATTTCTGCTGCAATGTGGTCATTGTTAGGGCTCAAAGAAACCCAGGACAATTGGCTAACTGAGGTGCCTATTTCACATGTCTAAGCGGATGCTGTCGTCGAGCTCTCCCAGCATCCCTCAGTACCCGTGGCTCCTCCCAGCTCTCCCAGCATCATCCCTCAGTACCTGTGGCTCCTCCCAGCACTTCTCACGGGCCCCTTACAGGAAATGTCCCGTTCGAAGGGCTGGGCTTCCACTTCCCGCCCCAAGGCTGATCACTATATAATGTAACTCAGCCATTTTGGCTACAATTCTCGTGGCTTCCAGGCCCAGGCTTCATCTCTTGGTCCGCCGGCTGTGTCCCGCCTTGACTCTTCCCTTTCTCCCTTTCTCCCTTATATCTACAGCAGAAATCCTCTCCATACTTTTAATGGTAGTCATGTCGTCCTGCTTTTGTTTCATCTTTTCATGAAGTACCCAAGATCCTTTGAGGCCATGTTCTTTCCTTGTCATCCAGCCCCAGCACACCTCCAAGAACAATCGTAATTATTAGTTTCGCAATCAGCAAGTTAGAAAGGGCAGATCTTGGTGAGTAGACAAGGTGACTTGGGGAGAAAAGATCATTTAGGGTCTTCAAGTAAGGAAAGGTTGTTGCCGCCTTAGTAAGTAGAAGGGTCATACTTCTGCAAGGGCAAAGGACTTCATCCCACGCCATCAGGAACTCCCCCCACCCCCCAACCTTGTCTTTGCGGACTTGTCTTGATTTAGATTAGTCCCTTCCTCTTTCTTGATCTTGGTCCTTCGGTGTTTTGTTTTGTTTTGTTTTGTCTTTCCTGCCTTCCAACCATAGGTATTAAGAGTCTCAGTAAGATAAATCAGTCCCATGGCTTTCACGTTTAGCTTGTAATTCTAATTAGTATATATAAGCTGTATGAAATAAGGGGCTTCATTATTACATTTTCATACTTGTATTTAAGGTTGTAATTCCTAATTACTATTTCTAGTCTAATTTCAGTCAGATTGCATTCTAAATGGTTCGAATTAATTGAACCCACCTCTGTAATAACCATATTAAGCAACGCAGTCCCATTTGGAGGGGCTAAGTTTAGGGCTGCAATATATAAAATTCAGCCTGTAAACACACAACGTGACTCTCAAACACAGCGACCTGGTTATCTATTGCTAAGAAAGTTCTGAAATGTCCTCGTGCTTCTGCCCACAATCCACGAGTCAGAAAGCACTGTTCTGGGTGTAAGGGGAGGGAATAGACATAGCTCACTTGACTGCCATCGCCAACGCACCTCATGCTGCTTGCATTAACTCTGGCGGTGAAGCTCGAAGAGGTGGGAAAGTGGTCAGGGGAATCACAGCACTCATCGGTGTAACTTTAATTTCTTTCTAATTCTATTTTAAGTGATGGTTCTTAAACACTTTAACCTCCCTTATAGCCCACCACCCACCAGAGGTAGTGGGAAAGAAAGGATCGGGGCAGGGGATGGAGGTAGTGGACCTGTTTAGAAAGGTTCTTTGGAGCAACTCCCACCTGTGTTGTCTGGAAATCGGCAGTTCAGTTCACAGGTAGGTAGGCAGCGGCAGCTCGATCCACTCGAAACCACTTCACAGGTAGACCAGCAGTCCAGAGACATCCAGGCCCCAGCCTCAACACAAATCAGCAGGAGGGAACAGGAGGAATGCCAGGAGTGCTTAGCTGTGCCTTTCTCAGTGAAGCAGAGGTCAGTGAAGCTGTGAGACCCAAACGCTGCACAGCTAGCTCTCTGAGCAAGTCTAGCCCAGCCTCCTGCACTGCCCATTGAGTCCTATTTATACCCTGCAAACATTACACGTCCTCCACAGGTCTCGCCCCAGCATGCACAGGGCATCTGTCTCAGCTGACATCACTCTGCCAATCAGCCCAAGTCTGAGGAAGCTGCAACAAACTGCAGGACACCTCCGAAGTCTTTCGGTGTCTCTCTCTCTGGAGTCCTGACAAATGCGGCTCAACTACCCAGTGTAAGGCGGACCAATCCCTGCCTGTCATTAGCACAGGATCCCTCATCACCTATCCTTTCACGCGCTTGTTTGAGCAGAACATCCTTTCACACCTGTGTCCACTTCAGCTAAATGTTCTTCTCGTATTTACCCCAGCAGAACACCATCCAACCGACTTTCCAAAGAACTCTGAAGTTTCCACTTCATATCTCCCTTTCTGCTTAAGAACTGTCCTCCTCTCTAACATTAACAATCTATACACAACAGAAATAATTACAAGAACCATCATATTTTCAATAGATGGCTTATGTACACTATAGTGAAACAATAGTCTAACAAAAATTTCTGTCAGTATACAATAATTTAAACAAAACAACTTATATTCCTCTCAATATGTAATAATTAAAGGAAAAACTCAAATTTCTATCACTATATGATAATTAAAGAACAAGACTTAAATTTCTATTAATATTCAGTAACTAAACAAAAACTTAAATCTATTAATATACAATTAAAAAACACCTTACATTTCTTTCAACATAGAATACAAACAAATTAAACAAAACAACCTACCACCCTAGATGATAATAGCCATAACATACCAAGAGACCAAAGCTACCCACTCCAACTTAGGCAAGTGAGATACTGGTCTTCTTATATATACTTGTTTCCTGATGAATTGGGGTGAAGAACTCCTGATTTGAGCCCAAAGGGGGGGAAATGGTTTGCCTGGAGAAAAGCTAGCTGTAGCATTTACTGCATTTCTATGGAATCCTGTTAAATGCAGTTCAACTGTGCAAGGTAAGGCAGACCAATACCTGCCTGCCATTAGCAAAGAATCCTTCATCACATGTCCTTTCACGTGCTTGCCTTAGCAGGACATCCTCTCTCCTGTGTCTGCTTCAGAGAAACATTGCTTCACAAGTCTGCCTTAGTCTTTCACCTGTGTCCACTTCAGCTAAACGTTTCTTCTGGTGTTTGCCCCAGCAAAACGCCATCCAACTGACTCCCCAAAGAACCCTAAGTTTCCACTTCACATCGGTTTACAGGAAAATATTAATTGTGCAGTTGAAAAGAAACCAAATGTGAAATCATTCTTTACTGTGCGTTTGGAAAACATTTGGGTAAAATATGCTGTCACTCCTGTTTATCAGTGCCTCTCTTACACTGGAATGTTGTTTTCCAAGATGTAAATTCCATCCAGAGAGACTTTTTGCCTGTGGCTGAATGATAACTATCATAAGGGGATTGGGAAGGGATTTTGATGAAAATTCTTCTGGAGGCACAGCTGCAGGCAATCTGGTATTGGAACTAGCTTCTTGTGAACCAGGACCGTCCAGAATAATCACAAGGCAAGATGATGCTGAAAGTCAACAGATACTATGGGCATGGTTCTGCTCCAAGCATGGTGCTAACACACTTGCCTTGCGCAGAACCTGTGCTGTTAACTCAATGTTGAGGGGACCTTCTTTCTTTTTGATGAGGCAGGAGAGAGGATAAACTCAGAATGATGTACTTGGCTAATCCATGTGCCCACTGAAAACAGAGAGGTGGGAGTTGAGGAGAGAACCTGGCATCACTGAGAAGGGCTTTTTTGCTTAGGGAGCTGTATAGTGTATGAAACATCCTCCTAGCACTGTTTCCCTCATTATAGGGGCTCCCTCTGAGAAAACCTTCCCACGGCCTCTGGGAGAAACAGCCACTTTGGCTTAGCTCTTCATGAACCACAAGAGAATGCCTTTGTTAATACAATACACAAGTCATGCACTGCTTTCTGTGGGGCATCAGTACCTCATTGGAACAGCTCCCTCTAGGCCATGTGCAAGTCTCAGGCTAATCCTTGCTTCTCTGGAGGAAGCTGGGTTTCAAGAGACTTCATTATAGGTTAGAGCCCCAGAGGCAGTGCCATTCTGGAAATACACACTTATTAACTAGAGGGCCAGGGGTCTCAGTCCCAAGGGTGAGCTAGGTGACAGTAAGCTAATGATTAAGAAACAAGTAAGGGAACTTTTAATCTCAGAAACTTTCCTAAGGAGGACTTGAGGTGGAAGTGAAGTTAACTTCTCCTTTGAGTCAGAAAGAAATATGGGAGATGAAAACAGCTCAGAATACTTAATAAAGGGTCGTAGGAATAGGAAAACTCGCTCTGCTTTTTGATGTTATAGGTCCTATGAAGAAGGTAAGGATACTTAAAGATGAAGTAGGTAAGGAAGATAAAGAAGGTAAGGATACCTAAAAACTGTGGACTTTGCTCCTTTCAATGTGGCCCATGATCTCCTGGCGGAGAATGACTAGGACTGTTTGTAAAAGCTGAGTTTCTGGGTTCCAGCCTGGTTCTATTGTATCTGAACTGCTGAGATGGAGGCCCAGAGACCTTCACTTACAGCCAGCTCCACAAATCATCGTCCTCCATACAAAAGCAGAAAGAGCAGATAATACGTGTCTGGGCTCCCACCACCCACACAAATTAAATAAATAAATAATGTGGTCCTTCTACTCAGTGATTATTTCTGCCATTCTTAGACAAGACCCCCCTCCCCATGCCTTCAGAATAAACTCCATCTCCCTGTAGGTAGACCTCTGTTCTTTACCTCATTCCTATGTCAGTCCAACATCAATTCACCTTCCCTACCTCACAGTTCCACACCTCTCCTGGGACATGAACAACCAGGGTGTGACAAGGAAACTGAGCTATTACCAGTTCCTCTTTCTGGCTTCCTCTACATAAGAAGTGACAGGCTTGTTGGTCCAGCATAATGTCCATGTTTACCTTGGAGCACCTGGATAAAAGAAAGGCATACTACCATAACACTAAACTAAAACACTGTCCAACAGAATTCTGAAAACCTAGCTCAAATCAACAAAGCAAGGTCTGTTACTCAGAGGAGATTACACACACACACTCTGAGTGTTTCTGTGGGGAGCCTGACTCCGCTTACAGCTGGGCATTAGCTCAGCTCCCAGACAGGCTTTCATTCTCTCTCTCTCTCTCTCTCTCTCTCTCTCTCTCTCTCTCTGGCAGAATCTGCCTTCTGTCCTCCCCATTCCCTTCACAGTGGTAGCAGAAGATTTTGGGGGCAGAGGTCTGCAAAGGTTAGTATACAACCACTCTAGATTAGCTGGTCTTCCAGCATCGGGAATGCCCGCTCACAGCTGTGAGCCACTGCTCTGTGGATTGCTCTGTCAGTCATCTTGCCTTTATGGGGTTTAGAGCCACGTGTGGGCAGAGTAACCTGCTGTCTAGCCAGCAACCCCTGAGTGATTTAGAGAAGCATGCACGTTTTAATAAAACGCTATTTCTATCTGTAAAACACTGTAAAGTGATGTAATTTCTTTGGGTTTAAAAAGATTAAGCCTATACTTTTGGGTCATTTTATACTCAACAATATATATATAACATTCAGAAAATGAGTTTGGAAGTTCCCATTTCTGTTCCACAATTTGAGTATCTTATTCCTTGAGTATTTGGTAAAAATTTATAGGTTGTTTGCTGAAAACATTTTAGCTACCAAGTAACAATCTCGTACATGTTCCATTTATTATTTAATTAACTCTGTTCTCCTAGAAATTTTGTCTATTTCATCTAACTTTCAAAGCATTTGCTATAATTAATAGGCATCACATTTTATTTCTTTATTAAGGTAAAATTCATATAGCATAAAGTTCGTCATTTTAACCCATGCTCAGTGTTGAATAATCACTCCAAAAGGAAGCCCTAGATAACCAGTAATCCACTTTCAGTTCCTATGGAACAGTTCCTTTGGACAGTCTGGACTGTCTATACAAGTGACTTGGTGTGTCTGACTTACTTCAGTTAGCATGTCTTCAATAGGTCCACACATGTCTCAGGAGTCATGACTTCACTGTTAAGGCTGAGTAATCTTTTATCATAGGAGTGACATATCTGTTTAGCCATCAGTCAGCTGACAAATATGTGAGTTGTTCTGTATTTTAATTATTTGAATTGTTAGTGCTGAAATGAGTCTTTGTATACAGTATCTTCTTGGATCTAGACCTCAAATGGAATTTCTGGGGCATACAACTGCTCAAGGACCTATCAAGCTAGTCTTCATAGCAGCTATGCCATTTTGCATCACCAAGGCATGAGTTTCAACTTCCCCAACTCCTTGCCAACACTTGCTATTTTCTTTCACTTGTTTTATCTATCCCAATGGGAAGGTGGTGGTATCCCATTACAGTTTGGAGCTCCATTTCTCTGATTAATAGTATGAACATCTTTCTATGCACTCTCTGGATGCAGGTATATCTTCCCTGAACAGCTGTCTATTCAAGTCTTCCGCCTGCTTGCTAATCAATTGTCTTTTTGTCACAGAACTCTTCAGACAACAGGTAAATGAGATGCTAATTCAATGTATCCCTAGCACTTTCTTATATTCTGCAGGCCGCCTTCTCACTTTCTTCACAGTGTCCTTTGATGCTCAAATATTTTTAATTTTGATCAAATCTGTATTGTTGCATAGACTTTTTTGTGTCATTTCTAGGAAACCATTATGTTATGGGCACGAATATTTACTTCTCTGTTTCTTCCAAATGTTACAGTTTTGGCTTTCACATATGATATACTTGTTCAATGAGGTCCAAATTCACTCTTTTGCATGAAGATATTCTGTTGTGTAAAGGGCTGGTCTATGCTGATGAACACTGTTGGCATCCTGGTCCACTGACACTAGATGCCTGGACTTAGTTCTGACCATGAGTCCTATCCCATTGTTCTGCACATCCCGTTTGTGTCATTACCATAGTGTTTTAAGTGTTACAGCTGTAGAACAAGTATTGATGACAAGAAGTGTAAGTCGTCCAACTCTGTTATTTTGCAAGATATTTTTGGTTATTTGGTATTCCTTAGTAAGTGATATAGAAAAAATATACAATAGGTTTTTTATATGAGTTGCACCAAATCTGCTGATCGCTTTGGGGAATAGCTCATCTTAAGAGATTGAGGGTAAAGAGATAGCTCAGTCAGTAAAGTGCTACTGTGCAAGCATCAGGACCTGTGTTCAGAGTCCTAGAACTTTCATGAAAAGTCCAGTGAAGCATTACATGCTGTGACAGTTTGTATATGCTCGGGCCAGGGAGTGGCATTATTAGTAAGTGTGGCCTTGTTGAAGTAGGTCTGTCACTGTGGGTATGGGATTTAATACCCTTATCCTAGCTGCCTGGAAGTCAGTATTCTGCTAGCAGCCTTCAGATGAAGAAGAATAACTCTTAGCTCCCCCTGCACAATGTCTGCCTGGATGCTGCCATGTTCCTGCCTTGAGGATAATGGACTGCACCTCTGAATCTGTAAGCCAGCCCCAATTAAATGTTGTCCTTATAAGAGTGAGTCTCCTTGGTCATGGTGTGTGTTCACAGCAGTAAAACACTCTCTAAGACACATGCCATCATTAATCCTAGCACTGAGAATGGGGAGACAAGGGGGTCACTAGAACTTGCTGACCAGACAATCTAGCCAGTTACTAAACTCTACATTTAGTAAGAGACTTTCTTACTCAAAGAATGGAGGGGGAGGAAGAGGAGGAAGAAGAGGAGGAGGAGGAGGAGGAGGAGGAGGAGGAGGAGGAGGAGGAGAGGAAGAAAAAGTCATTATCATAAGTATTATAAATGACTAAGGAACAATGACTTTTAGAAATCTACACATACATGCATAAATATGTGCACATCTATACACACAATGCATAAGCACAGAATATCTCATACAGCCCTTCTTTAAAGTTTTTGAAGTTTTTACTCTGCAATCTCACAAGTTTGAAATTAAGGATTGAGTTTATTCCCAATTGACTGTTGGTTCCCACCCCCAACTGATACACCTTCAAAGCAACCTCTGACTAAGGGAAAACCATGGATGGGGGCAGAAAGATTTTAAGAACTAGAGGTCCGCTCTTGCTCTTTGCTCTCTTCTCTTCCCTGCTCTTCCCCTTTGTCCCTTCTCTCCCCATCCCCCTTCCCCCCCCACATGCCTATGGCCAGCCTTTACTTCTCCCCTCTTCAACTCTTCTTCTTTCATTAAACCTTTCCACGTGGAAAAAAAAAAAAAAAAGAACTAGAGGCCCAGACATCTGTCGATAGATAATGTCCCCAAGGCATGACAAGGAGGATGCATCTATGAAATCCTAACAATAGTATCAACACCCCACTCTCATCACTGGGCAGATTATGGAAACAGAAATTAAACAGAGATATAGAAAAACTAACAGAAGTTATAAACCAAATGGATTTAACAGATATTTATAAAAACATTCCATCCTAAAATAAAAGGATATACCTTCTCCTCAGCACCTCATGGAACCTTCTCCAAAATTGACCATATAATCGGTCACAAAACAGGCCTCAACAGATACAGGAAGATTGAAAGAATCCAATACATCCTATCAGATCACCACACTCTAAGACTGGTATTCAATAACAACAATAATAACAGAAAGCCCATGTACACATGGAAGTTGAACGATGCTCTACTCAAAGACAACTTGGTCAAGGAAGAAATAAAGAAAGAAATCAAAGACTTCTTAGAATTTAATGAAAATGAAGATACAACATTCCCAAACTTATGGGACACAATGAAAGCAGTACCAAGAGGAAAACTCATAGCTCTGAGTGCCTGCAAAAAGAAATAGGAGAGAGCATATGTCAACAGCTTGATAGCATACCTAAAAGCTCTAGAACAAAAAGAAATAAACAAATGCAAGAGGAGTAGAAGGCAGGTGTAGAGAGCGGCGCGGCGAAACAAAGATGGCGCCGACATCCAGCCTTGTCTGGATATAAACGACTTACTGCGCATGTGCAGGCTTGTCCCCTTGCTAGGGCTCCCTCTAGTGGTGAACAGCGGTACTGCACATGTGCGGTTTATGCACCAGGTGTTAGTTGACCGTTAATATGCTAATGAGGTGATTCATTCTCCGCCAATCCCTGGAGGACAAGTAGTGGGGTGATCCAAGCCCCACCAATCCCTGAGAGAGAATTAGCATACTGTTGTCTATATAAGCCGAGCGATTTTGCTGCTCGGGGTCCCTGTTCAGAAGAGCTGTAACACTAAGAAGAGCTGTAACACTGAGAAGAGCTGTAACACTAAGAAGAGCTGTAACACAGTAAAGGCTTGCTCGCAGAAGAATCCTGTTGCCGCGCGTCGTTCTTGCTGGCGGGACATTGGGCGCTCGACAAGTGGTGCCGAGACCCAGGAACCAACATCGCCGGTGCCGAGGGGACCCTTCAGTGTGCTGAAGAGGATTCAGAACTGCAAGAAGGTAAATTAAAAGGCAAGCTCCGAGAGGCATGCCCCTTTTTGGATTTAGTCTTGCCATGGAGGGATTGTTGCTCGTTTTTATAGTGACTGTTGTCTTCTTACTAGTTGTGTTAAAATGTGAGGACATAGTCAAGGCAGGACAGAACATTCAAGAGAGCATGTCAGAAACAGAGCAGAGTGAGAAATTAGGAGCGCGCAAAAAGAAAAAGGTTACTAAAACAAAAGTGAAAGAGATACAAAAGGCGGAAGAAATGCCGCTGGAGATAAAAATAGGTATACCCCGGAGGATGAAGTACAAGTCATCCGGAGAGGATACTTTGTATCCATTAAAAGAATCAGAAGCCTTAGAACTGACTGGTAGTGACTCTGAGCAAGAGTTGTCAGAGTCGGAGAAGGAGGAATTAGAGGAAGAGGCAGCCAGATATGAGGAAGAAAGATATGGGCCTAGGTGGAGAGCCACTGTGAAGAAACCGAAAGTTATTAATGCCTCGGTGGCCTCCACTCCCCCGCCTTATATGCAGGGGAAGTGTGAGTACTCTTTCTGTCCACCTGAAACACAGCGAGCACTTAGGCAAATGTTTCCTGTGTTTGAGGACGATGGCGTTCGTTCTCATCAGCCCCTAGAGCACAAGCAAGTTAAGGAACTGGCAGAGTCTGTTCGTGCCTATGAGGTTACTGCTAATTTTACCATGTCACAGGTAGAAAGACTAGCAAGCATTGCCATGACTCCAGCAGACTGGCAATCTGTGACAAAGGCCTGTCTCCTTAGCATGGGACAGTATATTGAGTGGAAGGCATTGTGGCACGATGCTTGCCAAGCACAAGCACGTGCAAATGCAGCAGCAGGACAACCTGCCTGGACATTTGACATGTTAACTGGACAAGGGCAATGGGCCAATAATCAAACTGCCTTCCCCTTGGAGGTATATGCCCAGATTGCTATTAGTGTTGTCAAGGCATGGAAAGCTCTAACTAACAGAGGAGAGGTGTCCGGGAACCTGACCAAGGTCATCCAAGGACCAAGTAAGCCTTTCTCAGATTTTGTGGCCTGCATGATGGAGGCTGCTGGTAGGATTTTTGGAGACCAAGACCAGGCCATGCCCTTAATAGAACAGTTAGTTTTTGAACAATGTACCAAAGAATGCCGCAATGCAATCCTCCCCTGGAAATCTAAGGGGCTGCAGGCTTGGCTGAAAGCCTGTAGGGAAATAGGAGGACCACTTACCAATACTGGTCTAGCCGCAGCTATATTACAAGGACAAAGGCGGCCTGGCCTCTCTAGCAGAGGCATCACGTGTTTCCAATGTGGAAAGCCCGGTCATATGAAAAGGGAGTGCAGGAATCAGAATCCTGGCTTTAATCCAAAGAAAGCCCCAGGAGTGTGTCCAAAGTGTAAGAAAGGGAAACATTGGGCCAATGAGTGCAGGTCAGTAAAGGACATAACGGGGAAACCCTTGGATATGTCAAAAAACGTCCAACGGGGCCCCCGTCCTCAGGGCCCTCAAATATATGGGGCAACCAGCTCCCCAGTAACCTGGGCTCATCAAACTTCCCCAGGAGAGCCACTCTGGGTTCCGCAGGATTAGACCTCCGTGCCACCTCCAGAATCGTCCTAACCCCTCAAATGGGGGTGCAGCCTATCCCCTCTGATTTTCATGGCCCTTTACCACCCAATACAGTTGGGCTGCTTTTAGGACGCTCCTCTACTACTCTTAAAGGGTTGGTGGTACATCCTGGGGTTATTGATCAAGATTATGAGGGCCAGTTGAAGATCATGTGCTCCTCCCCACGAGGTCTCTTCTCCATTTCCCCAGGTGACCAGATTGCACAATTGCTTGTTTTACCCAGTTATCACGCCCAGTTTAAATCGGGAAGTACAAAAAGAGGAAAGAAGGGTTTCGGCTCTACGGGCACTGATTCAGCATATCTTATGGTCGATTTACACGCTCGACCTACTCTGATCCTAACCATTGAAGGAAAGACATTTGAGGGAATTCTAGATACAGGGGCAGACAAAAGCATTATCTCTACTAAATGGTGGCCTACAAAATGGCCCATTACTCAATCTTCCCATTCATTACAAGGTTTAGGTTATGAAGCTAGTCCAACTATTAGCTCTAGGCCCTTAAAGTGGAAAGCCCCAGAAGGACAGGAGGGTAGTTTCGTCCCATATGTTCTTCCTTTACCTGTCAACTTATGGGGAAGAGATATTTTGGCTGAGTTAGGGCTTAAACTTATGAATGAGAATTCCCTACCAGCACAGAGAATGGTAAGGGATATGGGGTATGTCCCAGGAAAAGGCATTGGTAAGCATCACCAAGGAACTACAGAGCCAATTCAACCCACTGCAAAACCCGATCGTCACGATCTGGGTTTTTCTTAGGGGCCATTGAGGGGGCTATGCCCATACCGTGGATAACAGAAGAAGCTGTATGGGTTCCTCAATGGCCTCTCTCCTCTGAAAAGCTGGAGGCCGCTCACCAGTTAGTAAAGGAACAGTTGCAATTTGGACATTTGGAACCTTCAAGCTCACCCTGGAATACTCCAATATTTGTTATAAAAAAGAAGTCAGGAAAATGGAGACTATTGCATGATCTTAGAGCAATTAATACACAAATGAAATTGTATGGTCAGTCCAATGCGGTCTTCTGCTTCTTTCTGCCTTGCCAAAGCAATGGGAGGTTATTATAATAGATATTAAGGATTGCTTTTTCTCTATTCCTTTACATCCTAAGGATAAAGAGAGGTTTGCCTTTACTCTGCCTGCAATAAATCATGTGGAGCCTGATGAGCGCTATCAATGGAAAGTCTTGCCCCAGGGGATGGCAAACAGCCCCACTATATGTCAGTTATATGTACAACAGGCCCTGACTCCTGTCAGAGGGCAATATCCATCACTAACGATTCTTCATTACATGGATGATATACTCCTCTGTGGATCCAAACCTCAAGAGCTTGAGATAGCATATGCTGACTTAATTAAACATTTCCAACAGTTTGGGCTAACTATAGCTACTGAAAAGGTTCAGAGATCGCTGATGGGCAAGTTTTTAGGAGCCGTTGTACATCCAGAAGTTATTACTCCACAAAAAATTGAAATCAGGCGAGATCACCTACAAACCTTAAATGATTTTCAAAAACTTTTGGGAGATATTAATTGGCTACGGCCATTCCTGAAAATATCTACTGCTGAGTTAAAACCTTTGTTTGATATATTGGAAGGGGATCCGCAATTAACACCCCCGCGATCCCTGTCTATGGAGGCTGTAGAGGCCCTCCGAAAGGTGGAGAAGACTCTTTCTGAGGCTCAATTAGTAAGGATACAACCTGATGAACCTTTTGAGCTATGTGTTTTGCAAACTGCTAAATTACCCACTGCGGTGTTATGGCAGAATGGCCCCTTACTTTGGATTCACCCACAAGCCTCTCCGGCTAAAACCATAGAGTGGTACCCCTCAGCGGTGGCAAGATTGGCTATGAGAGGACTAAAAGTAGCTGTAACTCATTTTGGTAAACATCCAATAAAAATTGTTATACCCTATACTGCAGAACAGCTCCAAGTGCTGGCTGCTACAAATGATGACTGGGCAATACTTGTGTGCATCTTTTCAGGGGTGTTTGATAATCACTACCCCAGGCACCCCATTTTGACCTTTGCAAAATGTCATCCCCTTGTGTTTCCCCGGGTTACCAGCATGGAACCCCTTCAGGCAGGGGATATTGTTTATACGGATGGATCGAAAACTGGTTTGGGTACTTATGTGCATGACGGTAAAGTGGTAACTAAGCAATTTACCCCTAATTCCCCTCAATTAGTTGAGTGTCAGATTGTATTGGAAGTGCTCCGAGTGTTCCCTAGTCCATTAAATATTGTTTCAGATTCCTCCTATGTGGTTAATTCAGTTAAATCTTTAGAAGTTGCGGGAATGATTAGAACCACTAGTACAGTGGCTTCTATGTTTCTGGAGATCCAGCAGGAGTTACTATCTCGGCATTCCCCTT
This sequence comes from Rattus norvegicus, assembly GCF_021556685.1. NCBI lineage: Eukaryota > Metazoa > Chordata > Mammalia > Rodentia > Muridae > Rattus > Rattus norvegicus. The sequence goes on from NC_141538.1 coordinate 78,762,011, forward strand.
TTTTCATCACCCATTTAAGGGCTCATTCAGGGTTGCCTGGCCCAATGTCTCATGGGAATAACCTGGCCGATTTGGCTACTAGAGCCACTACGTTTGCTGTGCTGACTCCTGTGGAAGCTGCCACCCAGTTCCATTCCTTATTTCATGTTACTGCTGAGACCTTACGCAGACGTTTTCCTATTTCTAGAGCAGAGGCCAGAAAAATAGTGCTTCGCTGCGGTAATTGCAATGCGTTTATTACCACCCCACATGTGGGCATTAATCCCCGTGGCCTTCGACCCCTGCAGGTTTGGCAGATGGATGTTACCCATGTCCCCGCCTTTGGAAAATTAAAGTATGTGCATGTTTCCATCGATACATACTCCGGGGTCATAGTTGCTTCTCCCTTGTCTGGGGAAAAGGCCTCTCATGTCATTGCCCACTGTCTTGAGGCTTGGAGTGCTTGGGGTCTTCCTAGGCTGCTCAAGACTGACAATGGCCTGCTTATACTTCAGAAAAGTTTAAACATTTCTGCAATCAGATGGGTGTTGCACACCTGACAGGACTTCCTTATAATCCTCAAGGCCAAGGAATCATTGAACGTGCCCATCGCACATTAAAGGCTTATTTAAATAAACAAAAAGGGGGAATTGGTGAGGTGCCGCCAACCCCCAAGGTTGCCATCTCCACTGCACTTCTTACTTTAAATTTCTTAAATTTAGACGCCCATGACTATTCGGCGGCAGAACGCCATGGGCAGTGGCCTATCCCACCCAAGGATCAGGTGAAGTGGAAGGATGTACTCACTGGAGAATGGAAAGGCCCGGATCCTATTCTAATACGATCCAGGGGAGCGATTTGTGTTTTTCCGCAGAATCAAGAAAATCCAATTTGGGTACCTGAGCGTTTGACTCGAAAATTGACTTCTGCTCTTCCTGAAGATGAGACTACGAACCCTACTATTACTACTGGGAATGGTAATACAGGTTAATTCGCTCACCCTGTGGGCTATTGCCAGATCCTGGCCAGTACCCATGCCAGTTCATAGCAATTCTACTGTTTTGAGAATAAGACTGACAAGCATAATCTCTGGCCTTGGTTTCAATGGGTGCTGTCCAATGAGCAAGGGTTATATACATCCCTGACCCCCTTTGCTAGGTTGATGGGAGAGAACTTCGTGCTGTATAATGTTTCAGCTACCAGAAAAAGGTGATACCAGGTTGATTAATATTCAATATAATAACCTCTTGGTAAATAATACTGCCACTAGTACTTCAGTATGTGCTAGATCACCTTTTTTCTGATAAGCACTAATGTAAGCAGTGGTGCTTTAAATTGTAATAGCTCTGATGTAGTCTGCTATTTAGCTGAATGCTGGGATGGCACCAATGACACCGCAGTGATGGTTAAGATTCCCTCCTTTGTGCCAATCCCAGTGGAGGCAAACCAAGACAGCTTTCCTATTCTTAATTTGTTGAGAGCCAAAAGAGATTTTGGAATTATGGCAGCCATAATTTCAGCCATTGTGCTGTCTGCTGCCGCAGCTACCACAGCTGCAATCGCTATGACCAATCAAATACAGATGGCTGAGACTGTCAATCAGAACTGCAGTGGCGTTAGAGATACAAGAAGAATTTAATACCCATTTGGCATCTGGCCTTTTATTAGCCAATCAAAGGATAGATTTAGTTCAAGAACAATTGAAGCACTGTATCATATGACACAGCTGTCTTGTGTTTCCTCCCTTCAAGGTTTATGCATTATTCTTTTGCGAGCTAACTTTTCTCAGAATTTTCAACAGAACAAAGAAATCTCGAATTATCTGAAAGGAAACTGGTCCATGAAAGCAGAGCAACTATCAAGACAATTGCTGATGCAGATTGCTGTCCTCAACAGCACTAGGCTGGACCCCATCACAGTTGAAGACTTTACCTCATGGATTACCAATGCTTTCTCCCTTGTTAAGGAGTGGGCGGGCATGTTTGTCCTGGGGAGTTATTGTCCTCCTGGGATGCGGAGTAGGTCTCTGGCTTATTGGATGTTTAAAAAAGAGAACATGCCAGACACAAAGTGGTTGTTTACCAGGCTATGACCATCATTAAAAAGGGTACTTCTCCCAACATATGGCTGGCCTCTTTGAAAGATCAAGAGTTCACCCTAGATCATTTTTGTCACAGTCATGTGGAGTCATTGTATCCAGGGACGGGCAACTTTCCTCGAACTCGGACCAACCTAAGACACGGGGCCCGGTGGCGATAGGGTAACTCTATGACGGGTAAGGCCGAGTTTGGATGAGAACGACCTAAGACAGGAGCAATGACAAGATTGACGTGACACCCAGATCTAGACCAGTCATTTTATTAAACAAAAAAGGGGGAGATGTAGAGAGCGGCGCGGCGAAACAAAGATGGCGCCGACATCCAGCCTTGTCTGGATATAAACGACTTACTGCGCATGTGCAGGCTTGTCCCCTTGCTAGGGCTCCCTCTAGTGGTGAACAGCGGTACTGCACATGTGCGGTTTATGCACCAGGTGTTAGTTGACCGTTAATATGCTAATGAGGTGATTCATTCTCCGCCAATCCCTGGAGGACAAGTAGTGGGGTGATCCAAGCCCCACCAATCCCTGAGAGATAATTAGCATACTGTTGTCTATATAAGCCGAGCGATTTTGCTGCTCGGGGTCCCTGTTCAGAAGAGCTGTAACACTAAGAAGAGCTGTAACACTGAGAAGAGCTGTAACACTAAGAAGAGCTGTAACACAGTAAAGGCTTGCTCGCAGAAGAATCCTGTTGCCGTGCTTCGTTCTTGCTGGCGGGACATTGGGCGCGCGACAGGCAGGAAATAATCAAACTCAGAGCTGAAATCAACAAAGTAGAAACAAAAAAGACTCTACAAAGAATCAACAAAACCAGGAGCTGGTTCTTTGAGAAAATCAACAAGATAGACAAACCTTTAGCCAGACTAACTGGAGGTCACAGAGAGTGTATCCAAATTAACAAAATCAGAAATGAAAAGCGAGACATAACAACCAAATCTTAGGAAATTAAAAAACTTATCAGATCTTACTACAAAAGCCTATATTCAACAAAACTGGAAAATGTGGGGGAAATGGATAATTTTCTAGACAGATACCAGGTACCAAAGTTAAATCAGGAACAGATAAACCATCTAAACAACCCCATAACTCCTAAGGAAATAGAAGCAGTTATTAAAAGTCTCCCAACCAAAAAGAGACCAAGACCAGACGGGTTCAGTGCAGAATTCTATCAGACCTTCATAGAGGACCTCATACCAATACTGTCCAAACTATTCCACAAAATAGAAATAGACAGAGCACTACCAAATTCCTCCTATGAAGCCACAATTACTCAAATAGCTAAACCACACAAAGACCCAACAAAGAAAGAGAACTTCAGACCAATTTCCCTTATGAATATTGACACAAAAATACTCAATAAGATTCTTGCAAACAGAATCCAAGAACACATCAAAACAATCATCCATCATAATCAAATAAGCTTCATCCCAGGGATGCAGGGATGGGTCAATATATGGAAATCCATCAATGTAATCCATTATATAAACAACTAAAAGATAAAAACTACATGATCACTTCATGAGACACTGAGAAAGCATTTGACAAAATTCAACACCCCTTCATGATACAAGTCCTGGAAGGATCAGGAATTCAAGGCCCATACCTAAACATAGTAAAAGCAATACACAGCAAACCAGTAGCTAACATCAAAGTAAATGGAGAGAAACTTGAAGCAATCCCACTAAAGTCAGGGACTAGACAAGGCTGCCCACTCTCTCCCTACTTATTCAATATAGTTCTCAAAGTCCTAGCCAGAGCAATTAGACAGCAAAAGGAGGTCAAAGGGATACAAATTGGAAGGGAAGAAATAAAAATATCACTATTTGCAGATGATATGATAGTATATTTAAGTGATCCCAAACGTTCCACCAGAGAACTACTAAAGCTGATAGACAACTTCAGCAAAGTGGCTGGGTATAAAATTAACTCAAATAAATCAGTAAACTTCCTCTACTCAAAGGATAAATAGGCTAAGAAAGAAATCAAGGAAATGACACCCTTCACAATAGTCCTAAATAACATAATATATCTTGGTGTGACTTTAACCACGGAAGTGAAAGATCTGTATGACAAGAACTTCAAATCTCTGAAGAAATAAATTGAGGAAGATCTCAGAAGATGGAAAGATCTCCCATGCTCATGGATTGGCAGGATTAATATAGTAAAGATGGCCATTTTGCCAAAAGAAATCTACAGATTCAATGCAACCATCAAAATTCCTACTCACTTCTTCATAGAGATAGAAAGAGCAATTTGCATATTCATTTGGAATAACAAAAAAACCCAGGGTATTGAAAACTATACTCAACAATAAAAGAACTTCTGGGGGAATCACTATCCATGACTTCAAGCAGTATTACAGAGCAATAGTCATAAAAACTGTATGGTATTGGCACAGAGACAGGCAGGTAGATCAGTGGAACAGAATTGAAGGCCCAGAAATGAACCCACACATCTATAATCACTTGATCTTTGACAAAGGAGCTAAAACCATCCAATGGAAGAAAGACAGCATTTTCAACAAATGATGCTGGTTCAACTGGAGGTCAGCATGTAGAAAATGCAAATCGATCCATTCTTATCGCCCTGTCCAAAGCTTAAGTCCAAGACCCTCACAATAGTCCCAAATAAACCCCAAGTTAAGATCAAGGACCTCCACATCAAACCAGATACACTCAAACTAATAGAAGAAAAAGTGGCAAAGAGTCTCAAACACATGGACACTGGGGAAAATTTCCTGAACAAAACACCAATGGCTCATGCTCTAAGATCAAGAATCGACAAATTGGACCTCATAAAACTGCAAAGCTTTTGTAAAATAAAGGACACTGTAATTAGGGCAAAACGGCCACCAACAGATTGGGAAAAGATCTTTACCAACCCTACATCTGATAGAGGGCTAATATCCAAAATATACAAAGAACTCAAGAAGTTTGACTCCAGAGAGCCAAATAACCCTATTAAAAAATGGGGTACAGAGCTAAATAAAACATTCTCAGCTGAGGATTATTGAATGGCCAAAAAGTACTTCATGAAATTCATAGGCAAATGGAAGGAGCTGGAAAATATCATCCTGAGTGAGGTTACTCAATCACAAAAAAACACATTTGGTATGCATTCATTGATAAGTGGATATTAGCCAAAAAGCTGGAATCACTCAAGACACAATCCACAGACCACAGGAAGCTCACCAAGAAGGATGACCAAAATGTGGATGCCTTCATAAAAGGGGGAAAAATATCCATAGGAGGGGATATGGAAGAAAAGTTTAGAGCAGCAACTCAAGCCTGACCCACATGTGGCCCATATGTATGTATGTATGTATGTATATATATATATATATATATATATATATATATATATATATATACACACACACACACACACACACACACACACACACACAGCCACCAAAACCAGATAAGATTGATGAAGCTAGAAAATGCATGCTGAAAGGGACCGGATATAGTATCTCCTGAGAGACACATCCAGAGCATGTACAATACAGAGGTCAATGCTAGCAGCAAACCACAGAACTGAGAACAGGACCCCCTTGGGGGAAATTAGAGGAAGTATTGAAAGAGTTGAAGGAGCTTGCAACCCCATAAAAACAACAATGCCAACCAACCAGAGCTTCTAGGGACTAAACCACTACCCAAGGACTATACATGGACTGACTCAGGACTCCAACTGCATAGGTAGCAGAGGATAGCCTTGTTGGGCACCAGTGGAAGGGGAAGCCCTTGGTCCTGCCAAGGTTGGACACCCAGTGCAGGGGAATATGGGGGGGTATTAAGGGGGATTTATAGGGGGAATACCCGTATGGGGGAGGGGGAAGGGAGGGATTGGGGGTTTATGGACAGGAAACTGGGAAGGGGAATAACGTTTGGAATATAAGTAAAGAAATATATTAATAAAAAAATAAAAAGAAATGCTAACAATACGGTTGCTTGAACAGAGCTGAGATGAAGAGCACATCAGGTGCAGTGTCAGTGTGAACAGAGGAAGTTCCACGTCGTCCCCTCCTGATGGGAGAGCTGCAGGCAGTCAGTGACTGCTGAGAGATGAGTAAGATTTTCCCAGGGACAAGCTCACACATCGCTTGTCCAATGTCAAATGATCAGCCATGAACACATGCACACAAGAGCAACACTAAATGGACTCAGTGGGTCATGTATGCACAAGTGTATAGATATAATGTATAGATTATATATATGCATATATATATATACATACACATAGCAATAATAATCCAAGAAGAAACTATCCATGAATCTGGAAGTGGTAAACAAGAGAGGAATTTCAGAAGAACAGAGAGGTGGAATTCATGTAGATAGAGTGTTCATGTACAAAGTTCTCAAAAAAATTGAATTAAAAAAACCCATATTGGGAAAAATTATTACCAATTATTTATCCTTTTGGATGATATATTAAATGAATTCTTCCAGCTATTAGGAATTTTATCTACAACATCAAGTCAGCTACGCAGAGAAATAACTTTACTTCTTCCTTTCCAGTTTGGAAACCCATACTACCAAGTATGAGTCAAAAAGAAACAGGAAATATGTGTGGATCTAGAACCAGTAAAGATATTGAATTAGACATCAAAATGCTCCAAGAAGGAAAATCCCAAAGCCAGAGGCTCCACCAATGAATTCTACAATATATTTTAAAACTACAACTAACCCTCTTCAATTCTTCTAAAAAACAAAAAAGGAGCCAACACTTCAGGTTTTGTAAAGTCTCATTACCCTGACACCAAAGCCAGATAAAGAAATCACGAGAAAACCAAAAGTACTCCGGTACCTGTTCTATTGAGCAAAACCAAGGAGTTGTTATAAACCCTGTAAAATGGTAAAAGCAAATCCCAAACGTGACAAGGAAAAACAAAAGGTTTTTCTTCTTGTTACTGAAATACAAAGAAAACCACAAAACCAATCAGTGGCTGAGCCTGTGAGAGGAGCGCATCCAGAAACACAACATTAGAAGTAGCCTAGTGCTAGGTATGTGATCTTCCATTCTTGTTCTCACACACTTAGCAGTCATGTATGTGTACTTATTTGTAAAATAGAAAAAGTGATTGTTTTTATTTTCATTTCCAAACCTCTACAGTATGGCCTGTAGAGTTGTAATTTATTGGGAAAGAGAACATTCTAATGACTTCGGGGTGAGCTAAAGAGATGGCTCAGTAGTTAAGAATGTTGATTCTTCTGTGCTTGGGAAACCCTGAGGAAGAAGGGCAGGAGGAATTGTGGGAGGTAGAGGGGGTTGACTACACTAAGAGAGCATGGGCTTGTGCCCTACACAACAACTACGCAGAGATCTCACATGATCTCACAGCAGCTGTGTACTTGCACAAGATCAAGCCAGGTAAATTACTGGCATATATGGAGTAAATGGTCACCAAACTCCGCTCCCTACTAAGGAGCTGTTGACAGCAAATAGGTGCTGCAGAGGGATGATCTCTTTTCTTATTATTGAGTATAGAATCACTGGTGGGGTTCCTATACTCCAGTAGATGGACCCACATTCTTTGCGTATAACCACTAACTAACTGGGTTAGTGTTATCAAAAAAAAAAAAAAAGAAAGAAAGAAAGAAAAGAAAGAAAGAAAGAAAGAAAGAAAGAAAGAAAGAAAGAAAGAAAGAGAAAGAAAGAAAGAAAAAAGCATGAAGGTTAGAGAGGTGGAAGAAGTAGGAAAGTGGTTGGAGGGGAAAATAGGTATGTGTGATTTGTACACATGTACAATATCTCAAAAACAAAGAAAAAATTCCATGTTAAGGGGACGGGTTAAGAGCATTTGCTATTCTTACAGTGTACCAGAGTTTGGTTCTCAGCACCCACATTGGATAGCTTATAATCATCTGCAACTCTAGTTCCAGGGGATCTGATCCCTCTTTTGACCTCTGTAGGTTTCCGCACACATGTACACACACACACACACACACACTCACACACACACACACACACATCTTTAAAATTCCATGCTAAAAATGGATAACAGTTTTATTTTTAAAGGTCTAAATGGGCATCCTCATTATCACCAATCAACCACCAATAGACAAAACAAGACGTTTATTAGAGGGATGGCCTGGCACCTACTAAAGAGCTCTCAGGGGGTTGTTACATGTATATTGTTATTTCACAAGTCCATGGAATACTTAGCTCTTCAGAAAGGCACCCTGAAGTCTCCTCTGTGGAGACACTGTGCTTACTTCTGGGTACCTAGTGATAAGTAAAGCCCATACAGTGAACCTGCAGGGTAGTAAGGAAGATATCAGCAGGGAAGCAAAATTGAAAACCACTGCTCCATTGCAACTTGTGATAAGTTCTCCTTATGTGTGTTTGTATGTACAAAAACATTTATGTATGGGAGAACGCACACAAGTACGGAAGTCAGAAGACAACTTCAGATATTGTCCCTACGGGTCCCAAGAGAGACAATGTCTCTTCCTGGCTTGGAACTCATCAAGTAGACTAAGCTCAATGGTCAGCAAGCCCCCAGAGACCAAGTTGCTTCGGTTTCCCCAGTTCTGAGATTATAAAGATATCACAGCCCTGCTCAGGCTCTTTTTTACATGAGTGCTGGGCACTTAATTCATGGCAAGCACTGTGCCAACTGAGCCTTCTCAGCACTCATCGGTGTCCATAAAACAAGAACCAGGAGGAAGGATGCGCTGGTGACTGAAGTTAAGGATGTAAAGAGCAAGCAATCAAATTATGGAAATCTTTGCATGTCATCATAAGGACTTCCAGGAAGAAGCCAGTGAAAGCTACTAAAGATTTGAGTAGAGAAGTGACATGATCAGAATTTTTTTTCTTTTTCTTTTTTAATTTGATATATTTCTTTACATTTCAAATGTTACTCCCTTTCCTGGTTTCCTGTCCATAAGCACCCTAACCCCTCCACCTCCCTCATAAGGGTGTCCCCCCTTATTACCACCCCCCCCAATTCCCCTGTACTGGAGGTTCAACCTTGGCAGGACCAAGGGCTTCCCCTTCCACTGGTGCCCAACAAGGCTATTCTCTGCTACGTATGCAGTTGGAGCCCTGGGTCAATCCATGTATAGTCTTTCGGTAGTGGTTTAGTCCCTGGAAACTCTGGTTGGTTGGCATTGTCCTTCTTATGGGGTTGCAAGCCCCTTCAGCTCTTTAAATCCTTCCTCTAATTCCCCCAAAGGGGATCCTGTTCTCAGTTCAGTGGTTTGCTGCTAGTGATCACCTCTGTATTTGACATGCTTTGGATGCCTCTTAGGAGAGATCAATATCCGGTTCCTGTCAACATGCACTTCTTAGCTTCATCAATCTTATCAACTTTTGGTGGATATATATATATGCCACATGTAGAGCAGGCTCTGAATGGCCGTTCCTTCAGTCACTGTTTTAAACTTTGCCTCGATATCCTCTCCTATGGGTATTTTTGTTCCCTCTTTTAAAAAAGAGTGAAGCATCCACATTTTGGTCATCCTTCTTCTTGAGCTTCAATGTGGTCTGTGGATTGCATCTTGGGTAATTTGAGCTTTTGGGCTAATATCCATTTATCAATGACTGCATGCCATGTGTGGTTTTTTGGTTTTTTTGTTTGTTTGTTTTTTGTTTTTTTGTTTGTTTGTTTATTTGTTTGTTTTTTGTGATTGGTTACCTCACTCAGGATGATATTTTCTAGTTCCATCCATTTGCCTAAGAATTTAATGAAGTCATTGTTTTTGATAGCTGGGTAGTACTCCATTGTGTAGATGTACCATATTTTCTAAATCCATTCCTCTGTTGAAGGGCATCTGGGTTCTTTCCAACTTCTGGCTATTATAAATAAGGCTGCTATGAACATAGTGGAGCATGTGTCTTTGTTGTATGTTGGAGCATCTTTTGGGTATATGCCCAGGAGAGGAATAGCTGGGTCCTCAGGCAGTGGAATGTCCAATTTTCTGAGGAAACTCCAGACTGATTTCCAGAATGGTTGTACCAGTCTGCAATCCCACCAACAATGGAAGAGTTTTCCTCTTTCTCCACATCCTCACCAGCATATGCTGTCACCTGAGTTTTTGATCTTAACCATTCTGACTGGTGTGAGGTGGAATCTCAGGTTGTTTTGATTTGCATTTCCCTGATGACTAAGGATGTTGAACATTTCTTTAGGTGCTTCTCAGCCATTCGATATTCTTTAGCTGAGAATTCTTTGTTTAGCTCTGTACCCCATTTTTAATAGGGTTATTTGGCTCTCTGGAGTCTAACTTCTTGAGTTCTTTGTATATTTTGGATATTAGCCCTGTTTCAGATGTAGGATTGGTAAAGATCTTTTCCCAACCTGTTGGTGGCCATTTTGTTCTAATGACAGTGTCCTTTACCTTACAGAAGTTTTGCAGTTTTATGAAGTCCCACTTATTGATTCTTGATCTTAGAGAATAAACTACTGGTGTTTTGTTCAGGAAATTTTCTCCAGTGCCCATGTGTTCGAGATGCTTCCCCACTTTTTCTTCTATTAGTTTGAGTGTATCCGGTTTTATGTGGAGATCCTTGATCCACTTGGACTTAAGCATTGTACAGGGTGATAAGAATGGATCGATCTGCATTCTTCTACATGCTGACCACCAGTTGAACCAGCACCATTTGTTGAACATGCTATCTTTTTTCCATTGGATGGTTTTAGTTCCTTCGTCAAAGATCAAATGACCATAGGTGTGTGGGTTCATTTCTGGGTCTTCAGTTCTGTTCCACTGATCTATCTGCCTGTCTCTGTACCAATACCATACAGCTTTTATGACTATTGCTCTGTAATACTGCTTGCTTGAGGTCAGGGATGGTGATTCCCCCAGAAGTCCTTTTATTGTTGAGTATAGTTTTCGATATCCTGGATTTTTTTTGTTATTCCAAATGAATTTGCAAATTGTTCTTTCTATCTCTATGAAGAATTGAGTTGGAATTTTGATGGGGATTGCATTGAATCTGTCCATTGCTTTTGGCAAGATGGCCATTTTTACTATATTAATCCTGACAATGCATGAGCATGGGAGGTCTTTCCATCTTCTGAGATCTTCAATTTCTTACTTCAGAGATTTGAAGTTCTTGTCATACAGATCTTTCACTTGCTTTGTTAAAGTCACACCAAGATATTTTATATTATTTTGGCCTATTGTGAAGGATGTAATTTCCCTAATTTCTTTCTCAGTCTATTTATCCTCTGAGGAGAGGAAGGCTACTGATTTGTTTGAGTTAATTTTATATCCCGACACTTTGCTGAAGTTGTTTATCAAGTTTAGTAGTTCTCTGGTGGAACTTTTGGGGTCACTTAAGTATACAATCATATGATCTGCAAATAGTCATATTTTGACTTCTTCCTTTCCAATTTGTATCCCTGTAACTTCCTTTCATTATTTGATTGCTCTAGCTAGGACTTTGAATACTATGTTGAATAAGCAGGTGTGGAAGACAGAGATGCAGCTCCCAGGCAGGGTCAAGCAAGGACAGGTACCAGTAGGAGCTGAAATACCAACCTTTAGAAGAAAATGTTTTTCTCACTTGCCTTAAACTATGTTCTGCTGTGTCCTGTTTCTGTGGAAGTGGTTCTCATGCTGTCTTGGTTATGGTAAGTATATTTTGATAATAAAAAGAGGGGTGATTTGTTGTGTGAATATTTTGAGAAGAAACCTTTGTTTAATCTTATTTCTTTGTTTACTCTTGCCTCAGTTGTCCCTGGTTTTGTGGGAATAATGATCTTATGTTATCTGGCCAAATTGGAAATTGAAGTAGTGGATATTCATATCTATACAAGGATTAATAATAATAATAATAATTAATAATAATAATAATAATGCTTGCAGCTGTGTGCAGTTGCTTCTGCCTTTGCTCTGCATCCCCTGTGTCCCGGTTGTGTGCGACCGTACCCAGGGCCCTCAACACACTAGACATTGACAAGTAGGGAGAGAGTGGGCAGCCTTGTCTAGTCCCTGACTTTAGTGGGATTGCTTCAAGTTTCTCTCCGTTTACTTTGATGTTAGCTACTGGTTTGCTGTATATGGCTTTTACTATGTTTAGGTGTGGGCCTTGAATTCCTGATCCTTCCAGGACTTGTATCATGAAGGAGTGTTGAATTTTGTCAAATGCTCTCTCAACATCTAATGAAATGATCATGCAGTTTTTATCTTTTAGTTGGTTTATATAATGGATTACATTGATGGATTTCCATATATTGACCCATCCCTGCATCCCTGGGATGAAGCTTATTTGATTATGATGGATGATTGTTTTGATGTGTTCTTGGTTTCGGTTTGCAAGAATTTTACTGAGTATTTTTGTGTCAATATTCATAAGGGAAATTGGTCTGAAGTTCTCTTTCTTTGTTGGGTCTTTGTGTGGTTTAGCTATTTGAGTAATTGTGGCTTCATAGAAGAAATTTGTTAGTGCTCTGTCTGTTTCTATTTTGTGGGGTAGATTGGATAGTATTGGTATGAGGTCTTCTATGAAGGTCTGATAGAATTCTGCACTGAACCCATCTGGTCCTGGGCTCTTTTTGGTTGGGAGATTTTAATAACTGCTTCTATTTCTTTAGGCGTTATGGGGTTATTTAGATGGTTTATCTATTCCTGATTTAACTTTGGTACCTGGTATCTGTCTAGAAAATTATCCATTTCCCCCACATTTTCCAGTTTTGTTGAATATGGGCTTTTGTAGTAAGATCTGATAAGTTTTCTAATTTCCTCAGATTTGGTTGTTATGTCTCGCTTTTCATTTCTGATTTGGTTAATTTGGATACACTCTACATGCCCTCTAGTTAGTCCAGCTAAAGATTTGTCTATCTTGTTGATTTTCTCAAAGAACCAGCTCCTGGTTTTGTTGATTCTTTGTATAGTTCTTTTTGTTTCTACTTGGTTGATCTCAGCTCTAAGTTTGAATATTTACTACCTTTTACTCCTCTTGGGTGTATTTGTTTCTTTTTGTTCCAGAGCTTTTATGTGTACTGTCAAGGTGATGATGTATATGCTCTTTCCTGTTTCTTTTTGCAGGCACTCAGAGCTATGAGTTTTCCTCTTAGCACAGCTTTCATTGTGTCCCATAAGGTTGAGTATGTTGTATCTTCATTTTCACTAAATTCTAAGAAGTATTTCATTTCTTTCTTTATTTCTTCCTTGACCAAGCTGTCACTGAGTAGATAGTTGTTCAACTTCCATGTATATGTAGACTTTCTGTTGTTTTTGCTGCTATTGATGACCAGCCTTAGTCTGTGGTGAACTGATAGCACGCATGGGATTATTTCAATCTTCTTGTACCTGTTGAGGCCTGTTTTGTGACCAAGTATATGGTCAATTTTGGAGAAGGTACCATGAGGCGCTGAGAAGAAGGTACATTCTTTAGTTTTAGGATGGAATGTTCTATAGATATCTCTTAATTCCATTTGGTTCATAACGTCTGTTAGTTTCACTGTGTCTCTGTTTAGCTTCTGTGTCCATGATCTGTCTGTGGCTGAGAGTGGGGTGTTGAAATTTCTCACTATTATTGTGTGTGGTGCAATGTACACCTTGAGCTTTAGTAAAGTTTCTTTTATGAATGTAGGTGCCCTTGCATTTGGGGCATAGATGTTCAGAATTGAGAGCTCATCTTGATATATTTTTCCTTTGATGAGTATGAAGTGTCCTTCCTTATCTTTTTTGATGACTTTTGGTTGAAAGTCTATTTTGTTGGATAGTAGAATGGTTACTCCAGCTTCTTTCTTGGGACCATTTGCATGGAAAATTTTTTACGAGCCTTTTACTCTGACGTTGTGTCTATCTTTGTTACTGAAGTGTGTTTCCTGTATGCATCAAAATACCGGGTCCTGTTAACATATCCAGACAATTAGTCTATGTCCTTTTATTGAGGAATTGACTCCACTGATGTTGAGAGATATTAGGGACCAATGATTGTTGTTTCCTATTATTTTTTTTGTTAGAGGTGGAATTACATGTGTCTGGCTATCTTCTTTTGGGTTTGTTGAAAGATTACTTTCTTGCTTTTTCTAGGGTGCAGTTTCTCTCCTTGTGTTGAAGTTTTCCATCTATTATCCTTTGTAAAGCTGGATTGTGTAAATTTGGTTTTGTCATGGAATATCTTGGTTTCTCCATATATGATAATTGAGATAGAAATAATCCCATGCATGCTCAGACCATCACGGCCTAAAGCTGGTCTTCAATAACAATAAGGGAAAAACGCCCACATATACGTGGAAGTTGAACAATACTCAACGATAACCTGGTCAAGGAAGAAATAAAGAAAGAAATTAAAGATTTTTTAGAATTTAATGAAAATGAAGGTACAACATACTCAAACTTATGGGACACAATGAAAGCTGTGCTAAGAGCAAAACTCATAGCTCTGAGTGCCTGCAGAAAGAAACAGGAAAGAGCATATGTCTCCAGCTTGACAACACACCTAAAAGCTCTAGAACAAAAAGAAGCAAATACACCCAGGAGGAGTAGAAGGCAGGAAATAATCAAACTCAGAGCTGAAATCAACAAAGTAGAAACAAAAAGGACCATAGAAAGAATCAACAGAACCAAAAGTTGGTTCTTTGAGAAAATCAACAAGATAGATAAACCCTTGGCCAGACTAACGAGAGGACACAGAGAGTGTGTCCAAATTAACAAAATCAGAAATGAAAAGGGAGACATAACTACAGATTCAGAGGAAATTCAAAAAATCATCAGATCTTACTATACAAGCCTATATTTAACAAAACTTGAAAATCTGCAGGAAATGGACAATTTCCTAGACAGATACCAGGTACCGAAGTTAAATCAGGAACAGATAAACCAGTTAAACAACCCCATAACTCCTAAGGAAGTAGAAGCAGTCATTGAAGGTCTCCCAACCAAAAAGAGCCCAGGTCCACACGGGTTTAGTGCAGAATTCTATCAGACCTTCATAGAAGACCTCATACCAATATTATCCAAATATTCCACAAAATTGAAAAGATGGAGCACTATCGAATTCCTTCTATGAAGCCACAATTACTCTTATACCTAAACCACACAAAGACCCAACAAAGAAAGAGAACTTCAGACCAATTTCCCTTATGAATATTGACACAAAAATACTCAATAAAATTCTGGCAAACCGAATCCAAGAGCACATCAAAACAATCATCCACCATGATCAAGTAGGCTTCATCCCAGGCATGCAGGGATGGTTTAATATACAGAAAACCATCAACGTGATCCATTATATAATCAAACTGAAAGAACAAAACCACATGATCATTTCATTAGATGCTGAGAAAGCATTTGACAAAATTCAACACCCCTTCATGATAAAAGTCCTGGAAAGAATAGGAATTCAAGGCCCATACCTAAACATAGTAAAAGCCATATACAGCAAACCAGTTGCTAACATTAAACTAAATGGAGAGAAACTTGAAGCAATCCCACTAAAATCAGGGACTGGACAAGGCTGCCCACTCTCTCCCTACTTATTCAATATAGTTCTTGAAGTTCTAGCCAGAGCAATCAGAAAACAAAAGGAGGTCAAGGGGATACAGATCGGAAAAGAAGAAGTCAAAATATCACTATTTGCAGATGATATGATAGTATATTTAAGTGATCCCAAAAGTTCCACCGGAGAACTACTAAAGCTGATAAACAACTTCAGCAAAGTGGCTGGGTATAAAATTAACTCAAATAAATCAGTAGCCTTCCTCTACACAAAAGAGAAACAAGCCAAGAAAGAAATTAGGGAAACGACACCCTTCATAATAGACCCAAATAATATAAAGTACCTCGGTGTGACTTTAACCAAGCAAGTAATAGATTTGTACAATAAGAACTTCAAGACTCTGAAGAAAGAAATTGAAGAAGACCTCAGAAGATGGAAAGATCTCCCATGCTCATGGATTGGCAGGATTAATATAGTAAAAATGGCCATTTTACCAAAAGCGATCTACAGATTCAATGCAATCCCCATCAAAATACCAATCCAATTCTTCAAAGAGTTAGACAGAACAATTTGCAAATTCATCTGGAATAACAAAAAACCCAGGATAGCTAAAACTAACTTCAACAATAAAAGGACTTCAGGGGGAATCACTATCCCTGAACTCAAGCAGTATTACAGAGCAATAGTGATAAAAAAAACTGCATGGTATTGGTACAGAGACAGACAGATAGACCAATGGAACAGAATTGAAGACCCAGAATTGAACCCACACACCTATGGGCACTTGATTTTTGACAAAGGAGCCAAAACCATCCAATGGAAAAAAGATAGCATTTTCAGCAAATGGTGTTGGTTCAACTGGAGGTCAACATGTAGAAGAATGCAGATCGATCCATGCTTATCACCCTGTACAAAGCTTAAGTCCAAGTGGATCAAGGACCTCCACATCAAACCAGATACACTCAAACTAATAGAAGAAAAACTAGGGCAGCATCTTGAACACATGGGCACTGGAAAAAATTTCCTGAACAAAACACCAATGGCTTATGCTCTAAGATCAAGAATCGACAAATGGGATCTCATAAAACTGTAAAGCTTCTGTAAGGCAAAGGACACTGGTTAGGACAAAACAGCAACCAACGGATTGGGAAAAGATCTTTACCAATCCTACAACAGATAGAGGCCTTATATCCAAAATATATGAAGAACTCAAGAAGTTAGACCGTAGGGAAACAAATAACCCTATTAAAAAATGGGGTTCCGGGCTGGAGAGATGGCTCAGCCGTTAAAGGCTAGGCTCACAACCAAAAATATAAAAAATGGGGTTCCAAGCTAAACAAAGAATTCACAGCTGAGGAATGCCGAATGGCTGAGAAACACCTAAAGAAATGTTCAATATCTTTAGTCATAAGGGAAATGCAAATCAAAACAACCCCGAGATTTCACCTCACACCAGTGAGAATGGCTAAGATCAAAAACTCAGGTGACAGCAAATGCTGGCAAGGATGTGGAGAAAGAGGAACACTCCTCCATTGTTGGTGGGATTGCAGACTGGTACAACCATTCTGGAAATCAGTCTGGAGGTTCCTCAGAAAATTGGACATTGAACTGCCTGAGGACCCAGCTATACCTCTCTTGGGCATATACCCAAAGATGCCCCAACATATAAAAAAGACACGTGCTCCACTATGTTCATAGCAGCCTTATTTATAGTAGCCAGAAGCTGGAAAGAACCCAGATGCCCTTCAACAGAGGAATGGATACAGAAAATATGGTACATCTACACAGTGGAATATTACTCAGCTATCAAAATAATGACTTTATGAAATTCGTAGGCAAATGGTTGGAACTGGAAAATATCATCCTGAGTAAGGTAACCCAATCACAGAAAAGCACACATGGTATGCATTCATTGATAAGTGGCTATTAGCCCAAATGCTTGAATTACCCTAGATACGTAGAACACATGAAACTCAAGACGGATGATCAAAATGTGAATGCTTCACTCCTTCTCTAAAAGGGGAACAAGAATACCCTTGGCAGGGAATAGAGAGGCAAAGATTAAAACAGACACAGAAGGAACACCCATTCAGAGCCTGCCCCATATGTAGCCCATACATATACAGCCACCCAATTAGACAAGATGGATGAAGCAAAGAAGTGCAGGCAGACAGGAACCGGATGTAGATCTCTCCTGAGAGACACAGCCAGAATACAGCCAATACAGAGGCGAATGCCAGCAGCAAACCACTGAACTGAGAATAGGACCCCCGTTGAAGGAATCAGAGAAAGAACTGGAAGAGCTTGAAGGGGCTCGAGACCCCACATGAACAACAATGCCAAG
Source organism: Rattus norvegicus (assembly GCF_021556685.1). Taxonomy (NCBI): domain Eukaryota; kingdom Metazoa; phylum Chordata; class Mammalia; order Rodentia; family Muridae; genus Rattus; species Rattus norvegicus. The sequence continues at coordinate 78,779,835 of NC_141538.1, forward strand.
CAACCAGAGCTTCCAGGGACTAAGCCACTACCTAAAGACTATACATGGACTGACCCTGGACTCTGACCCCATAGGTAGCAATGAATATCCTAGTAAGATCACCAGTGTAAGGGGAAGCCCTGGGTTCTGCTAAGACTGAACCCTGAGTGAATGTGATTGTTGGGGGGAGGGCGGCAATGGGAGGAGGATGGGGAGGGGAACACCCATAAAGAAGGGGAGAGGGAGGGGTTAGGGGGATGTTGGCCCATAAACCAGGAAAGGGAATAACACTCGAAATGTAAATAAGAAATACTCAAGTTAATAAAAAAAATTAACTCAAACAAATCAGTAGCCTTCCTCTACTAAGAGGATAAACAGGCTGAGAAAGAAATTAGGGAAATGACACCCTTCACAATAGACCAAAATAATATAAAATATCTTGGTGTGACTTTAACCAAGCAAGTGAAACTTCTATATGACAAGAACTTCAAGTCTGTGAAGAAAGAAATTGAAGATCTCAGAAGACAGAAAGACCTCCCATGCTCATGGATTGGCAGGATTAATTTCCCATTTTGCCAAAAGCAATCTACAGATTCAATGCAATACCTATCAAAATTCCTACTCAATTCTTTATAGAGATATAAAGAGCAATTTTCAAATTCATTTGGAATAACAGAAAACCCAGGATATCGAAAACTATCCTCAACAATAGAAGGACTTCTGGGGGAATCACTATCCCTGAACTCAAGCAGTATTACAGAGCAATAGTCATAAAAAGTATATGGTATTGGTACGGAGACAGGCAGGTAGATCAGTGGAACAGAATTGAAGACCCAGAAATGAACCTACACACCTATGGTCACTTGATATTTGATAAAGGAGCTAAAACCATCCAATGGAAAAAAGATAGCATTTTCAGTAAATGGTGCTGGTTCAACTGGGAGTCAGCATGTAGAAGAATGCAAATTGATCCATTCTTATCGCTCTGTACAATGCTTAAGTCCAAGTGGATCAAGGACTTCCACATCAAACCAGATACACTCAAACTAATAGAAGAAAAGGTGGGGAAGAGTCTCGAATACATGGGCACTGGGGAAAATTCCCTGAATGAAATACCAATGGCTTATGCTCTAAAATCAAGAATCGACAAATGGGACCTCATGAAACTGCCAAGCTTCTGAAAGGCAAAAGACACTGTCATTAGGACAAAATGGCAACCAACAGATTGGGGAAAGATCCTTAACAATCCTACAGCTGATAGAGGTCTAATATCCAAAATATACAAAGAACTCAAGAAGTTAGACTCCAGAGAGCCAAATAACCCTATTGAAAAATGGGGTACAGAGCTAAACAAAACATTCTCAGCTGAGGAATATCGAATAGCCAAAAAGCACCTAAAGAAATGTTCCACATCCTTAGTCCTCAGGGACCTGCAAATCCAAACAACCCTGAGATTTCACCTCACACCAGTGAGAATGACTAAGATCAAAAACTCAGGTGACAGCAGATGCTGGCGAAGATGTGGAGAAAGAGGAATACTCCTCCATTGTTGGTAGGATTGCAGACTGGTGGGATTGAGAAATCAGTCTCAAGTTTTCTCAGAAAAATTGAACATTTCACCACCTGAGGACCCAGCTATACCTCTCTTGGGCATATACCCAAAAGTTGCCCCAACATACAACAAAGACACATGCTCCACTATGTTCATAGCAGCCTAATTTATAATAGCCAGAAGCTGGAAAAAACCCAGATGCCCTTCAACAGAGGAATGGATTCAAAAATTGTGGTAAAGCTAAACAATGGAGTTCTACTCAGCCATCAAAAACAATGACTTCATGAAATTCATAGACAAATGGATGGAACTGGAAAATATCATCCTGAGTGAGATAACCCAGTCACAGAAAAACACACTTGGTATGCACTCATTGATAAGTAGATATTAGCCAAAAAACTCAAATTACCCAAGATGCCATCCACAGACCACAGGACGCTCAAGAAGAGGGATGACCAAAATGTGGATGCTCCCTCTCCTTCTTCAAAAGGGAAAAATTATCCACAGGAGGGGATATGGAAGAAAAGTTTAGAGCAGCAACTCAAGGCATGGCCATTCAGAGCCTGACCCACATGTGGCCCATATATATATACAGCCACCAAAACTAGATAAGAATGATGAAGCCAAAAAATGCATGCTGAAAGGGACCAGATATAGATCTCTCGTGAGAGACACATCCAGAGCATGTCCAATACAGAGGTCAATGCCAGCAGCAAACCACCGAACTGAGAACAGGACCCCCTTGGGGGGAATTAGAGAAATTATTGAAAGAGCTGAAGGGCCTTGCAACCCCATAAGAACAACAATGCCAACCAACCAGAGCTTCAGGGACTAAACCACTACCCAAAGACTATACATGGACTGACTCTGGGCTCCAACTGCATAGGAAGCAGAGAATAGCCTTGTTGGGCACCAGTGGACGGGGAAGCCCTTGGTCCTGCCAAGGTTGGACGCATAGTCCGGGGGGTGGGGGTGGTACAGGTGATGCACTGGGGGAATACGTGTATGGGGGAGGGGGAGGGGATTGGGGCTTATGGACAGGAAACTGGGTAAGGGAATAATATTTGAAATGTAAGTAAAGAAATATATCTAATTTTTTTTAAAAAAAGTCGTGTGTGTTTTATCCATGAATTAAATGATCAAAGGCATGGTGGAAGCCCCTAATTGAGATCAAATATTTTCAACAACTGCAACTTTATTAAGCGTGTGGCTAGAATCTTTATTGTCATGGTGGAGTTCTGCTAAAGAGCCACCCATTTCCCTCATGGTTCCCTCTTCCGACACTTGGAGAATCTCTTACCTATTTGTCCCTCTTCTGGTCATATCTCAGTCTGAAGACTTAGTTCCATGTGCATATCTTGATGGCCTTGTAGCAGAGCAAATGGATTGCATAGGGCTGCTCTACTTCTGTGTCTCCAGGTTCTTTAGGGTCACGCTTTCAGTTAAGGTTTCATCCATTTCTGTCTCTAGTACTGTTTACATTTAACACATTTGTAACAAACTCCAGAGAATTTTCAGTTTTATTCCCAAGATAAAATTAACAACAGCCTAATGAAAGACCACTCTATATTTTTACTGCAATATGCCATTGAAAATACCAGGGTCTGGAATGACTAAGGTGTCTAAAGAAAAATATTGTTATTTCTAGAACAGTGCTTCCTTGTCAGCCATTGTGAAGTCAGTCATCCAATAAAGAAAAAAATACATGAACAAACAAAAAAGACTTAGCGCATAGAAAGAATAGTTTCTCAGTAATAGGTTTGCTTAGAAAAAGCAAAGCTGACAGGCAAGCGTCAAGCGAGTCATATTAGATCCTTACTTGAAAAGACAGGGATTTTTTTTAGTCAACGCGTAAGAAGCCACAACCATGAGTAGAATAAGCTCTGACAAGAAGTCAGAGGGACATTGCCATCAAAGTTTGCCACAATACAGTGTTGGCCAAGTATTTTGATTTTTCTTTGATTTCATTTTTGTATTTCCATGATCAATGACAATATATTTATTATTCTTTAGTTATTTGGTTTATATCTTTAGGATCCTACCCAATTCTATAAAGTATTGAAGCGCAAAAGGTATTCTTCTGGCCCTAAGATTCACTGACTACATTTATCCAAGTTTATTTTGGATTTGGAGCAAATTTCTAGTGACTAAATTGATATCCTCCAAACGATGATGCACCAAGACAAGGAATATTAGTAAGTGAACTTTGGGACCTACCACATCCATAATAAATTAGTCTGTGTACAAATACCTCATGGCTGAGGAACTGCAGAACTCACATTCAGGTCAGAATCCTAAAGGGCTAAATCATATCTAGAATTTCTCTGCTGAGTTCTGCCAGTGGCAGGCACGTCCTTGGGAAAGTCCCAGGTACCCAATCAGTGACAGTCACATGCCTGGTGCCAAGGGCACTTTGCCCAGCAGTTTTTTCACAGCATCTTTTACTTCTTTGTTCCTTAAGCTGTAAATTATTGGGTTCAACATAGGGGTAAGCACTCCATAAAGCAACGAGATAATTTTGTCTATTTCTTGTGAGTTTGATGAAGAAGGCTTCAGGTACATGGAGAGAGCAGCCCCATAATATAAGATGACCACAGTCAAGTGTGCACCACAGGTTGAAAAAGCTTTGTTTCTTCCCTCTGTTGAGCCGATCCTCAGAATTGTAGAAAGGATGAAGCCATACGAGATGCAAATCAAAAGCATTGGGATGGGCAGCAGGAGAATACTGACCACCAGCATAACCATGTCCACGAGCAGGGAACTCACACAAGCTAGTTTTAGCACTGCAAGGATTTCACATGTGAAATGGTCGATGACGTTCCCACAGAGGGGGATCTGCAGGGCACAACTAGTTTCCAGCAGAGCAGTCAGACAGCCTGTCACCCAGGAGATGGCGGCCATCTGCACACAGACGTGCCTGCTCATGATGATGGGGTATCTCAGAGGGTTACAAATGGCCACATAACGATCATAGGCCATCACAGCCAGAAGTATACACTCTGTCGATCCCATGGAAAGGGACAGGTACATCTGCACGGCACACCCAGAGAAGATGATGGTTTTCTTAGATGACAGCAAGTTCACAAGTAAAGTAGGAATAGAAGCAGACGTGTAGCAGATGTCCATGAAAGAGAGGTTTCCAAGAAACAAGTACATAGGGGTTTGAAGGTGTGAATCCAGGACAGTGATTAAGATAAGGGTACTGTTACCCAGGATGGTAACCAGGTACATTACAAGGCTGAAGACAAACAGAACAATCTCTAACCTTGGGTATCGGGAAAATCCCTCCAGGAAAAAAAGGCTCCAAACAGTGACATTTTCTCCTGGCATTTCCTCACCAGCACAAACAGCTATTCTAGAAAGATTCTCCTCATTTCATCTGAGGAGCATAAATAGATATAATGTCCATTTAGCTAGAAAAGTACTTCCAGACTTATCTTCATTGTTATAAACACAATTCCACCACACACAAAAAAAATTTACAGGATAGTGTGCTTTGATCTGAGGGGAAGAAACAGGCTTAAGCTATTTAATTAATCCATGGCAAAGTCTAGAAAACAATGAAGTAGACGGCAGAATGCCAATTTAATATTTTTGTCAGCCCATAATCCTACCCTTGAAACAGGTTTTCAATAAAGGTGTGCAAGTGACCAAATGGAGGAAACATCAATAGACATTGGATAGGTCCATTTTGAACTCTGTAAATCAAACACAATTTAGGAAAGTAGGTCACATACTTGAAGAGGTGACAGCTCATGCTAAAACTCAGGAATATTCTTCAGTGGTTAAAGGAAGAAATGTTGAGAGAAATGAATGATTTTTAAAAGAAATTCTATGATGTTCTAGGTCTAAAAGAACTCTGTTTAGTTAACACCTTATAAAAATTTTTTTCATAAAGGATGATATTGTTTAAAGCACTATGGTTACACTTAAGAACCATTTTGTAAGTCAAACAAAATAACCCACCTCATTTAAACACTGATATGTCCAATACACAGTTCCTTTCACTACTTCATATTTAAAGAGTTCTAAAAGAAATTTTCTTGGGTAGTATTCTTGTTATGTTTTAAAATGCATGATTTCCAGGAAACACAGAAATTAAAGTCTTTTAGACTTCTATTTAAGAGCTTTTGACAATAAGATTAAAAATGATAGTTGTATTTCATTCTTTCTGTGTCAAATTAACAAAAATTGTTACCAAAAACAAAACAAAACAAAACGAAAGACCCAAAAAGTATTTTGCTTTTGCACTTATATTGCTCATTATCACTGTCAAACCTTTTCTTTCCTTCTGATTCTCTCCAGTCTTCCTTCAAACATGTATGCTCTCAAATATTCCTTCCACTGCCATCCTGCCATGTTGCCACTGTCTCTGCCTGCTTTCTTAGAAAGATGCACCGAGCAGATGGTCCATGTCGCAGTACTTCTGCCTTTGTTTCTGTTTCTTGCTTCAGGGTTTCTGTTGCTCCAACAGTCAGTCTTCTTGTTCTCTGCCTTTAAGAAGCTGACGTCAACAGAGATGCTGACCAGGGTACTGACATGACAATGTCTTAGTTCATGGATGATGATGGAGACATGGTTTAAGAAACTGCTTCTTTCCTTTCTTCCACTGTGGCTTATTTCTACCCAATTAACAAGTGCTTTTATTTATTTCTCCCGTTTTACTCACTGATTCCTAAGCAGCCTACACTGAAAGTCCAAACAGTATCAATAACACTGAATGTAGCTTTAGTATGCTAGAAAAAAAAAACCCTCAGAATTCCTCCCTTCTATGGCAACTAAACATGTAGTTTTTCCTTTTCTTATTAATATTTTCTTTTATCAATAATCATTGATTCTTAATTATTAGTTAACAAATTATTTCTTATGGATTTTTCTGAAAATTTTAATACTTAAAACCCCTGCCAAGTAAATTATTATACAAACTTATTTTAAAGAAAAAATGTATACTGGTGTTAAAACTAAAGTTAGCCTGAGTGCTCAGAATTTGATACTTTTATACTGCACAAAAATAGTAATCAAGGAAAAATGGTTCTCCCACCTGAATTCCATGCTATAAAGTCCAAATAAAAATGTTTTATGATAGATTCCACAGGTTAGTTATGGTTAGTTATGTGCAAAGAAGAATTAATATATTCACATTTAAAATATGGATTGTTATAGAAAAATCAATTATGCAATGCATTTCTTTCAAAATGATCAGCTGTTACAAACATAACCAAAATTACCAAAGGATCCCAACTGTAGCACTGTATAAGTTTAAACCACTTATTGTTTGGGGGAATACTCGCTGTCCCTGAACAATTTAAAGTTCAGCAGCTGTATTATACAGAGGTTTGAAACTTCTCAGCCTTCAGGGATAATGCCCCAAAGATCCAATTATATCAAACTTTTAAACACTTCAAAAGTCAACCAAAGGCCCTTCAAAATACTTTCAAAGACCTCATTAAAACAAAGTTTGTTACTCTCTTTCTCTATCCATCTCTAATTATGTAAAAAAATTATTAATGGTTATAATATAGAATACTCTGGTAGAATTTTGGGGGTCACTTATTATATTATCATATTATTTGAGAATATTGATACTTTGACTTCTTTTCCGATTTTTATCCACTTGATCTCCTTTAGTGTCTTATTGCTCTAGCTAGAACTTTGAGTTCTATATTGAATAGATATGGAGAAAGTGGACAGCCTTGTCTTGTCCCTGATATAGTAGAATTGCTTTAACTTTCTCTCCATTTAATTTGATGTTAGCTACTGACTTGCTATATATTGCCTTTATTGTGTTTGGGTATGTGCTTTGTATCACTGACCTCTCCAAGACTTTTAACACGAGTGGGGTTTTGGATTTTGTGATTGTCATGTGATTATTTTTCTTTCAGTTTCCTTATGTGGTAGATTGCGTTGATAGATTTCATATATTAAACCACCCCTGAATCCCTGGAATGAAGCTTACTTGATCATGGTAGATGATGTTTTACATGTGTTCGGTTTGCAAGCATTTTATTGAATATTTTTACATCAATATTCTTAGAGGAAATTGGTCTGAAATTCTCTTTGTTGAGTCTTTGTGTGGTTTAGGTATCAGGGTGACTGTGGCCTCATAGAATGAGTTTGGCAATGTGCCTTCTGGTTCTATTTTGTGGAATAGTTTGAGGAGTACTGATATTAGCTCTTCTTTGAAAGTCTGGTAGAATTCTGCACTAAACCCATCTGGCCCTGGACTTTCCTGGGCTTTTTTGGGTGGGGGGGGACTTTTAATGATTGCTTATATTTTCTTAGGGGTTTGGGGTCTATTTAAATAGTTTACCTGATAGTTATTTAACTTTGGTAAATGGTATATGCCTATAAAATCATGCTCTTTGTTTAGCTTTTCCAATTTTGTGGAGTACAGGCTTTTGAAGTAAGACCCAAAGATTTTTTAATTTCCTTAGTGTCAGTTGTTATATCTCCCTTTTTATTTCTGATTTTGTTAATTTGGATACTATTTCTCTGCCTTTTATTTAGTTTGGCTAAGGATTTGTCTAGCTTGTTGATTTTTTTCAAAACACACACACACACAGACACACAGACACACACACACACACACACACACACACACACACACACACACACAGACAAAAACCAGCTTTTGGCTTCATTGATTCTTTTTATCATTCTCTTTGTTTCCAATTTGTTGATTTCAGCCCAGAGTTTGATTATTTCCTGCTGTCTTCTCCTCTTGGCTGTGTTTGCTTCTTTTTGTTCTAGACCTTTTGGATGTGCTGTTAAGTTGCTAATGTGAGGTCTCTCCAATTTCTTTATAAGGCACTTAGTGCTGTGAATCTTCTCCTTAGCACTATTTTCATTGTGTCCCACAAGTCAGAATACTCAACAAAAAAGTTGTTCTATGAATTCTAAGATATATGATTTTTCCTTTTGTGAAATTACTTCTGAGTTTTTAGAAATTAAGGATATTTGTTCTTTTAAACACAAAAATTCACTGAATGTCTCAATGAGTGATCAGAAATTGTATAAAATGAACTTCTGTTGACCTTATTAAAACAATAGAACATATAAGATCTAGATCTTGGCTTCTGAACAGAATTATGACCCAAAAGCAATTATAACTTTTTGGAAAACTAATTGATACAAAAAATGAAAGAATTAACTCGGTATCTTATCAAGCTAGAATGCAAGAATATGCTATAAATGACAGGAATATTTCACAGACATTCATTTGATGAATTTTCCTTGCAAATACAAATTTTGGGCATCAATTCTTTTTAATTTTTTAGTTTAATTTATTAATTTTTTAATTAATTTAATTTTTTGTTACTTATTCACTTTACATCTCACTCACTGCCCCCTCCCAGTCATGCTGTGCCACAGTCCTTACCCCATTCCTTCTCCCTTTCTCCTCTGGGCAGTTGGGGGCTCCCTGGGTTCCCCACCACCACCTTGGCACTAAATCTCTGTGGCTAGGCTCTTCCTCTACCACTAAAGTCAAACAAGATAGCCCAGCTAGAAGAACATATCCCACGTACAGGCAACAACAGCTTTTGGGATAGACCTGGCTCCAGTTGTTCAGGACCCACATGAAGAACAAGTTGCACATACGCTACATGTGACCAGAGAAGCCTAGGTATAGCGAGTATATGTCCTTTGGTTGGTGGTTCAGACTCTGAGAGCCCCAAGGCTCCAGGTTAGTTGACTCTGTTGGTCTTCTTATGGGGTTCCTATTCCTTTAGAGATTCACAATCCTTCCTTCTATTCTGTAAGAATCCCCAAGCTCCACTTTATGGCTGTGAATGTCTGTATCTGTCTGAGTCAGCTGCTGGATGGAGCCTCTCAGAGGACAACTTGTTCCTGTCTGTAGGCATAAAAGAGTATCATTAATAGTGACTGGTGCTTGCCCATGGGATGGGTCTCTAGTTGGGCCAGTTATTGGTTGGCCATTCCCGCAGCGTCTGATCCCTCTTCCATGCCTGCATTACTTGTAGAGACAGGATAATGTTTGAGTTGAAAATTTTGTGGGTGGGTTGGTGTGTCTATCACTCCACTGGGGTTCCTGTCTGGATAAAGGAGATGGCCTTTCAGGTTCCATATCCCCAATATAGTGAGTCACAACTGAGGCCACCTCCATTGATACTTAGATGTCTCCCTTGTCCCAGGTCATATCTCGTCCTGGAGATACCACCTACCTCTTTACCCCTGTCAGTTGCAGATTTCCATTCATTTTTATGGCCCTCTAGTCATCACCCCTGTCTTTCCTGAATCCCACATTCTCTTCCTCATTCTGCCTCTCTTTCAGTTCGCTCCCTCCAACTGCCTCTTATGACTATTTTATTCCCCCCTCTAATTGAGATTCAAGCTTCCTTTCTTGGGCCTTCCTTCTTTCTTTAGCTCCTTTGCGTCTGTGTATAACATGGTACCTATATTTTATAGCTAATATCCACTTAGAAGTGAGTACATACAATGCATGCCCTTTTGGAACTAGGTAACCTCACTCAGGATGATATTCTCAAGTTCTACCCATTTGCCTGCAAAATCCATGATATCTTGGTTTTTAATACCTGAATAGTATCCCACTGTGTAAATGTATCACATTTTCTTTATCCATTCTTCAGTTGAGGGACATCTAGGTTGTTTCTAGTTTCTGGCTATTACAAATAAAGCTGCTATGAACAGAGTTGAGCAAGTGTCTTTATTAGATGTTGGAGCATCGTTTGGTATATGCCCAGAAGTTGTATAGCTGAGTCTTGAGGTAGAACTATTCCCAGTTTTCTGAGAAAACACCAAATTGATTTCCAGCAATTGTACTTCCATCAGTGTTTCCCCATGCTCTACATCCTTGACAGCGTGTGCTATGTATCTTAGCCATCCCGATGGCTGTAAGATGGAGCCTCAGAGTTGTTTGGATTTGCGTTTCCCTGATGACTAAGGACTTTGAACATTTTGTGTTTCTCAGTCATTCAAGGTTTCTCTGTTGAGAATTCTCTGTTTAATTTTGTGCCCTGCTTTTCAATTGGGTTATTTGGATTGTTGGTGTCTAACTTCTTGAGCTCTTTGTAAATTATGGTATTAGCTCTCTGTCAGATGCAGTTGGTGAAGATCCTTTCCCAATCTGTGAGCTGCTGATATGTCCTATTGATAGTATCCTTTGCCTTACAGAAGCTTTGCAGTTTCATGAAGTCCCATTTATCAATTGTTGATCTTAGAGCCTGAGCCATAGGTGTTGTTTAGGAAATTGTCTCCCATACCAATGCATTCAAGGGTATTTCCAACTTTCTTTTCTGTGAGATTTAGTGTATCTGGTTTTATGTTGAGGTCCTTATCTACTTGGACTTTTTGTGTAAGGTTATAAGTATGAATCTATTTTTATTCTTTTACATTTATACATCATTTATCCAGTACCATTTGCTGAAGATGCTTTCAGTTTTCCATTGTATGGTTTTTGTTTTCTTATCAAAAATCAAGTATCCATAGGTGTGTGGGCTTATTTCTGGGCTTTTGATTTGATTCCATTGATCACTGTGCCTATTTCTGTACCAATACCATGCAGTTTTTTTCACTATTGCTCTGTAGTACAGCCTGAGGTCAGGGATAGTGATTCCTCCTGAAATTCTTTTATTGTTCAGGATTGTTTTGGCTATCCTCGGTTTTTGTTTTTCCATGTGATTCCTTTGTTGAGAATTCTGTTTAGCTCTATACACCATTTTTTAATTGTGTTTTTTGTTCATTTGGTTGGTTGCTTGGTTGTTTGTTTGTTTGTTTGTTTGTTTTGGGTTTTTTTTTTTTGCTTGTTTGGTTTGTTCTGCCTTTGGAGTCTAACTTCTTGAGTTGTTTGTATATTTTGGATACTAACCCTCTATCTGATGTGGGGTTAGTGAAGATCTTTTCCCAATCTAGAGTTTGCCATTTTTCCTATTGACAATGTCCTTTGCCTTACAGAAGCTTTTCAGTTTCATGAGGTCCTATCTATCAATTCTTGATCTTAGAGCCTTGGAGTTCTGTTTAAGAAGTCTCCCCTCTCCCCTGCCGCCCATGCTACTTTCTCTTCTATTAGATTCAATGTATCTTGTTTTATATTGAGGTCTTTGATCCACCTGGACTTGAGCTTTGTGCAAGGTGACAAATAATGAATCTATTTTCATTTCTTTTACATACCAACTGCTAGTTAGACTAGCACCATTTATTGAAGATGCTTTCTTTTTTCCACTGTGTATTCTTGGCTTCTTTGTCAAAGATCAAGTGTCCATACATGTGTAGGTTTATTTCTGGGTCTTCAATTCTATTCCATTGATCAACCTGTCTCTGTACCAATACCATGCAGTTTTTATCATCACTGCTCAGTATTACAGCTTGAGGTCAGAAATGGTGATTACCCTAGATGATCTTTTATTGTTGTCTTTTATTTTGGCTATCTTGGGATTTTTGTTTGTCTATACAAAGTTGAGAATTGTTCTTCCCATGTCTGTGAAGAATTGTGTTGAAATTTTGATGGAGATCGCATTGAATCTGTAGATTGCTCTTGGTAGGATGGCCATTTTTATTATGTTAATCCTACCAATCCATGATCATGGGGTATCTCTCCATTTTCTGAGGTCTCCTTCAATTTCTTTCCTCAGAGACTTGAAGTTCTTATCATATAGATATTTCACTTGTTTGGTTAGAGTTAAGCCAAGATATATTACTTGTGACTACTGTGAAGGGTGTTGTTTCCCTTGAAATGTTCTCCTAAAGATCAGTAATCACATTTCTCCTATCAGAGGGCATTGAGGCAGTAAGAATTTTATGACAACTGACAATGAGACACAGTTTATACAGAAAACTAGTAATCAACTAAAATACTCTTGGATTTGGTTATAAACTACAATAAAACTTAAAGATATATGACTAGCAGATCTTAGGTTATTAATATGAGCTCTGTCATGCTTTTTATGTAGGCACTTGGTGATTTGAGCTCTTCTCTAAGAACTGCCTTCTTTATGGTTCATAGATTTTGGTATCTGTGTTTTCATTTTCATTCAATTCTAAAAAGCTTTTGGTTTGTTTGTTTTTTATTCCAGCCTTGACCGAATTTTCATTCGGTACTGAGTAGCTCAGCTTCCATGAGTTTGTGTTTCTGTTGCTGACATCCAGCTTTAATCCATGGGCATCAGAGAGGAATCAGGATGTTTCAAATTTCCTGTATTTATTGAGACTTATTTTGTTTTGAAATATATGGTCAACTTTGGAGAAAGTTCTATAGATTAATGAGAAGAGAATGAGTTCTTTATTTTCAGGTGGAATGTTCTGTAGATGGTAGGTACATTTGATTATTGTATTTAACTCCAGAGTTTATTTCATTTTTGTTTGAATAACTTGTGAATATTTGTGATATTAGGGTATCAAAGTCACTCATTATCACTGTTTAGGCTTGATGTATCATTTTGGATATTATCCTTCTTTTATGAAATTGGGCAACAATGTGTTTGATGCATAAATGTTTAGAATGTTTGATAAATTTTTAGAATGAGCATGTAGTGTCTGTCTAGCTCTCCTGATTAGTTTTGGCTTGAAGTCTATTTTTTCAGATACTAAAATTATTTTTGGATCTGTTTGCTTAGGATTACAAACACACGTGTAGCTGTGTCTACTGCATGTTGAGGGTCCAAATTCAAATCTCTATATTTGCTCAACAACCACTTTATCCATTGATCCATCTCACCAGCAATTTCTATTCTAAGTCACTTACTAGATATGTAATTCTACAATATTATCTCCCTGTTAGTGAGTGATTATTTTATGTTTTGACAGTGTCCTATGAAAACACAAACAAAAGTTTTCATTTACAAAGTTCTACTTATATTTTAGTTTGTTACTTGAGTATCTGGTATCTAAGACATACTTTTTTTTTTTTTTGGCCCAACTCAAGGTCATAATAATTTATGTCTACATTTTCTTCTAAAAAATGTAGTTTTAGGGTTTTTTTTTAAAGATTTTATTTATTTATGTATTATGGGTACTTTGTCTGCATGTACATCTGCACATCAGAAGAGGGCATCAGACAGATGTGAGCTGCCATGTGGGGCCTGGGAACTGAACTCAGAAGCTTTGGAAGAGCAGTGAGTACTTTTAACCACTGAGCCATCTCTCCAGCACACATAGTTTTAGTTTTTTTACATTATTTATATTTAACACATTTTGGAACTTTTGTCTGATAGAAGGAAGAAGTCCAACACCATACATACATTCGTAGGTAGACATCCTGTGCCAGTATCATTTGTTTATTAAAAAAATAAAATAGGTGCTCTAACACGCTCAAGGTTCAGAGGCGAGGAAGCCACAACATCGGCCCCAACACCTGGAGTAACTGGGATCTCCAGGATCCAGGGACACAGGAACCCCCACCCAGCCAGGGGAACAGGCCCCTTCCAGTCTGAACCAGTGCCCTGAGCAGACACTTTGCGCTGCCTCTCTACCCAGTCCCATAACAGCCAGAGGAAGTCCAACTACCAAGTACTCTAATATACTCAGGATCAGAGGTGAGAAGGCCACAACATCTGCCCCAACCCTGGAGTAATTGGGTCCCCCAGGATCCAGGAACGCAGGAACCACCACCAGCCAGTGGCACAGGTCCCTTCCAGTCTGAACCAGTGCCCTGAGCAGACGCTGAATGCTGGCTCCCCACCCACTCCCACATCACCCAGAGAAAACCCGAATCCCAGGTGCTTTAACACGCCCAGGATCAGAGGTGCTCTGAAACACCCAGGATCACAGGATCACAGAGGAAGCTCAACTCCCAAGAGATTGGACACAACCAGGATCTCAGGATCACAGAATCCCAGAATCATGGGATCTCAGAGACATCTGGACTCTGAGGAGTTTTGACACAACCAGAATCACAGGAGGGACAGGCTGCAGTCAGAGACAACAAGGGCAGCTAACACTAGAAGATAACCAGATGGCAAGGCAAGAACATAAGTAACAGAAACCAAGGCTACTTGGCATCATCGCTCTACAGCAAGTCATGGATACTCAATCACACCGGAAAATTTAAAAATTTAAAAGTCACATCTCATGATGATGATAGAGGATTTTAGTAAGGACATAAATAACTCCCTCAAATAAATACAAGAGAGCACAGGTAAACAGGTAGAAGCCTTTAAAGAGGACACACAAAAATCCCTTAAAGAATTACAGGAAAAAACACCGAACAGGTGAAGGAATTGAACAAAACCATCCAGGATCTAAAAGGGAAATAAAAAACATAAATAAATAAAAAAGGGAGAAAACCTTGGAGATAAAAAAAAATAACCTAGGAAAGAGAACATGAATCACAGAAAAAAGGAGATAGAAGAGAGAATCTCAGGGGCAGAAGACACCATAGAAAACATTGAAACAACAGTCAACGAAAATGCAAAATGCATTTTCTAACCCAAAACATCCAGGAAATCCAGGACACAATGAGAAGATCAAACCTAAGGATAATAGGTATAGAAGAGAGTGAAGATTCCCAACTTTAAAGGGCCAGTAAATACCTTCAACAAAATTATAGAAGAAAATTTCCCTAACCTAAAGAAAGAGATGCCCATATGAACATACAAGAAGCCTACAGAACTCCAAATAGACTGGACCAGAAAAGAAACTCCTTCCATCACATAAAAATCAAAACACCAAATGCACAAAACAAAGAAAGAATATTAAAAGCAATAAGGGGAAAAGGTCAAGTAACATATAAAGGTGTATCTATCAGAATCACACCAGACTTCTCACCAGAGACTATATGAAAGCCAGAAGATCCTGGGCAGATGTCATTCAGACTCTAAGAGAACACAAATACCAGCCCTGGCTACTATACCCAGCAAAACTCTCAATTAACATAGATGAAAAACCAAGATATCCCATGACAAAACCAAATTTACACAATATCTTTCCACAAATCCAGCCCTACAAAGGATAATAGATGGAAAACTCCAACACAAGGATGGAAACTACACCCTAGAAATATCAAGAAAGTAATCTTCTTGCAACAAACCCAAAAGAAGATAGCCACACAAACATAATTCCACCTCTAACAACAAAAAATAACAGAAAGCAACAATCATTCTTTATTATTCATTATTTATTCTTAATATCTCTTAACATCAATAGATTCAACCCCCTCCCCCAAAAGACAGAAACTAACAGATATAAACAAGACCCAGCATTTTGCTGCATACAGAAAACACACCTCAGTAACAAAGAAACTACCTCAGAGTAAAAAGCTCGAAAAATTTTTTCCAAGCAAATGGTCTCAAGAAACAAGCTGGATTGGCCATTTTAATATCGAGTAAAATCGACTTTCAACCAAAAGTTAACAAAAAAGAAAAGGAAGGACACTTCATGTTCATCAAAGGAAAAATCTACCAAGATGAACTTTCGATTCTGAACATCTATGCTCCAAATGCAAGGGTACCCACATTCCTAAAAGAAACTTTACTAAAGCTCAATGTACACATAGCACCTCACACAATAATAGTGGGAGACTTCAACACTCCACTTTGAGTGAATGGACAGATCATGGAAACAGAAACATAGAGAAACTAACAGAAGTTATGAACCAAATGGATTTAATAGATATCTATAAAACCTTTCATCCTAAGACAAAAGAGTATATCTTCCTCTCAGCACCTCATGGTAACCTTTCCCAAAATTGACCATATAATCGTAAAATAGGCCTCAACAGATACAAGAAGATTGAAATAATCCCATGCATCCTATCAGATCATGATGGACTATGGCTGGTCTTCAATAACAACAACAACAAAACCAAACAAACAAGCAAGCAAAAAAACCCCGACAGAACGCCCACCTACACATGGAAGGTGAACAACCCTCTACTCAATGATAACTTGGTCAAAGAATAAAGAAATGAAAGACTTTTTAAAAATATAATGAAAATGAAGGCACAACATACCAAAATATATGGGACAATGAAAGAACTGCTAAAAGGAAAACTCATAACTCTGCCTGCCTCCAAAAAGAAACGAGAGCATACATCAGCAGCTTGACGGTTTTTCATCTTACATTTTCCTCTAGTTTTTTGTTTTTTTTTAAATCATGGTAATTATTCTGGCCACATAAAAGGAGTTAGGAAGTACTCCCTCTTATATTTTTTGGGAGGAAGTAGTTTTTAAGGTATTTGGTCAAATTTACCATTCAGGCATAGTTTTTCTTTGTGAGTAGTTATCTGTTCCTAACTCAATTTATTGAGCATAACCAAAATTTTCTACATCTTGAGTTTTGTGTCTTTCTGTAGTTATTCATAGCATTTCTTTACTTTTAATTTTCATTCCTATTTTAAAAATTAAGTTTTTTGTTTTATTTTGTTTTTGTCAGTCCAGCTACAGGCTTGTCGACTTCATTGACTTTTCAAAAGACAAATTTCAATTTCCATTTCTCATCTTTAATACCCCTGGTTTTATCTTCTTGTACTCAGAACTTTACTTCTTCCTTTCTATGTCTTTTGGACTTATGTTGTTTTGTTTTTACTTTTCCCCCCTGGTATATACATAAGAGAAAGACTGGAGCATCAACTTGAGACTTGTACTTGATTTCTTCTTCGGTCCACTAACTACTTAACATATGACATATTTAATTTCCACATTATCTTTTTCTAACCTCCCAAATTTGATTTGATTATTCAGCCACATTTTCCACTCACCAATCATAGAACATCTCTACAATTTTATCCTCTTAAATTAACTGCAGCTTGTTTTATAGACTGTGAATTCTGGACAGTTAGTCCCTGCACCAAAACAAAAACATATAGAAACAATCCTTTCTCTGAGAAACACTCTAAATGTTTTTCATGATTTTTTTCTTCCCTTGTATTTTCTTACTCCAGAGGAATATTTCACTTTGAAACTCTATTTCTAAAATTACTGAAGAAAAATAATTCAAGATCAAATTAGGAAAATTAATGTAGAAAAAAAAGTGACCCTAAATCAATCCAACATACAAGGATCAAAATAAGTAAGCAGGCAGAAGTTTCAGGTGTAAATAAATATCCTGGATTTTATACTTTAAACTACATTTGGAAACTAATTTTAAATCTTGAATTCTCAGTATTTTGTCAGATGCAACATTATCCACATTCTCTCCTTTACTTAAAACTACAGACCAGCTATAATTGTTGTAAGAATGTATAAATCAATCTTTTCCTTAAAAAAAAACACTTAGTTTTTAGTTAATAAACCATTCATCAATAAATGGTACCTATATAAGAAATTCCTACACTTTTCCGCTCAATCTTTTTTTTATGAACTTAAAAACACTCACAAAAAACTAATCTTTGTAAGAATGTTTTAAAGGAACTAGTGATGAAACAGATACACTTGTATACCTTGCCCTCTTCGTTTTCTTCTACCAATTCTCTGAGGTCGGGCTCATGCTTTTTAAGGAACAGATATTTTAGGTTTGTGGACCTTATGATCTCTGTCATAATCCCACACAGCTCTGCATGGAAGCAGCAATAGACTAAACTGTAAACAAATAGACCCTGCTGCATTCCAATGATACTTCATCTATAACAGGGAGCAGGCTGGATTTGTCCTGTGGGCCACGCTCACACCACAGTTGTAAGACGGAATCAATGCGCAGACAATGAAACAAGTAAGATTCAAATTAGGGGGAAATTAAATTTCACTAATGAAGTAATCCAGAAGTGAAATGATTCTTTGCAATGAACATTTTCATAGAGTTTACTAAGTCATTAGGACTCTCTAGCATTCTACTTCATTTTTTTTCTTTAAAATGAGATTTGAGGGAAAACTCATTTTATGTTAAATTTACATTAAAAAAATAATTCACTATCTTGTACACAAAGAAGTAGGTACTATTCAAAGATTGAGTTTCATTATAATATAGTTTTAATTATATAAAATTAAGCACCATAATATTTGGGATAAAAAATAAGACCCCAAGGCATATCAAGAACACTAACTCCCATTTAATGGCAACACAAACCCAAAGAAAACAAATGATTTGATTCCAATGGGGAAGATTCTTTCTAATCAATCATTTTACAATTTTTCAGCCAACAATGACTACCTATTTAGATGACATCACAAATCCATTTGTGTATATATTTAATAAAGGAAATATAATGCCTATAATTATCAAGATGTTAAACCTTTACCTTCCTCTCGATCATCTGATCTGTGCACTTGGGCAAGTTCACCATTTGTAATCCAGACATGTAACTGACACTCTAGTCCATTGGTCCATGTGTCTGTTTCAAGGCTAGCCTCATATTATTTTTATCACTTCTTAGTATAATAAAACAAGTATTGTGATATTTTTGGCATTACTTATTTTGTTCAAGATTGCTTTGGCTATTTGAGGTGCTTTTGTTTCATGTTCGAACTAGTTCTGTGAAGAATTATATTCCCTTTGGTGACATGACCATTTTTATATGTACTTAATTCTGTCAATCTAGGAACATTGTTTTCTAGTCTTCAGTGTTATAGTTTTCATTGTAGAGGACTTTATATCCTTTCATTAGGTTTATTCTTAGATTTCTTTGTTTTGGGGTTTTGTTATTAACTATTTTCCTGATTTCTTGCTCAGCATGCTCACTTTGGTATATAAGGAAAGCTATGCCGATCTGTGTACCAGGACACTTTGCTGAAGATATTTATTAGCTGTAAGTCTTCAGGCTCTTCCAAGTAAAATCAAACTCAGAACAGAAAATAGGAATTGAACAAGCAGCTCAGAGCAGGGACCTCAAAAGCAGCAGTTCCAGCGATGCCATTGGTTCTCTAGCCAGGAATCTCAGAAAGGAACAAAGGGTTCTTATCTCCTAAGTGAACACCCCAACCTGGAGGCTGTCCATAAGGAACTAAAACTCTAGTCTAGGCACTAAGTGCTTCTGGTGGGCAGCTTCAGGACTGGACATCTGATTTTTTTGGTAAAAATAGGTTATATCAATCTCCCAATTTCAGCCCATTTCCTAACCAATGGAAAGCATTACTTCTAGCTAAAAGAACGAGAGCTCTGGCCTGAGTAGAGCCTAACAGTCTAGTTAGGGCAGTCAATCATCTGCCCCAGGAAGGCAGCTTCACCTTAAACCACATTAAAAAGATAGAAGACTAGTTACCCCTTTACTGAGATGTCCCTGTCCCTCCCAGAAAGTCTACCCTTAGTGCAGTTGCTTAGAGCCCTAGCCACACATCTTCGTAAGTCTGGCCAACTTTCTGAATCAGATAAGTATCATTTTCCCATATTTTCCCCTAAGCAAAGTTTACTGACACTTTGAACTTGACACTTTTTTTCTGAAATACTCTTGACCTCCTTTTGCATGTGACTACTTTTTGGCCTGGTTTGCCTAATCCCCATGTCTAACTCAAAAAGATAACACAACTTTGTCTTTTCTATCTTCCTCCTCTTGGAAGCACTCAATATTTACTTTGCCCATCCTGAGATCTTCCTCTTAAAACTCCCATGAAAATTGTCCTGGAATTTTTTATCTGACTTTGTTCTTAATTCTTTTATTAACAAGATTAAAATTCCTGAGAGGGCACTCAATTGTCAAAGGATTTCTTATTCACCTGAATTGTCCCTGAAGGTGTCTGCTAACCTAGGCCTAATTCTGGAAATTTCTAACATCTGCACAATCTTATCCGGGCTTAGAATGTTTTCAGCTTCTGAGACTTATGCTGAATAAGCTCACCCATTTTAGCTCTTTCTGAACTCTGGCTGGTTGGTTCAACTCAGCTGTTCTGTTCAAAACTCTTCATGCTGATTCAAACTGGCTTTCAGCTTCTGACTGAATTGTTCTGCTTGGCCTCATACTAATTTTGGCAGCATGTCCTAACCTGGCTCCTTCTCATTCTCTGGCTCATTCTGTCTTCACTTATGTCTAGCTTGTTTGTTCTCTCTGCAACCTGTCTCTATAACTGTCTTGGTAAAATTGCTTCTCTCCTCCTGTCTGCACTGTTCCCTTTTAAGTAGCCTCTCTTTTTTCTCTGTTATTGTGAGAGTTGGGCATATGCTATTCTGTCAAATCTTCCTGATTCATCATTTTGTCTCTCAATTAGACATCACGTTCAAGCATGGGTATTTCCTTCTACACACTAACTTTACCCTCATTGTTTAGGATCGAGTGTATTTAGAGCATGTCTCCTATCTTAGCCAGAGTAGCCACGTTGCTGGATTAAAATTCCTCTACACTTAATTTCCCCAGAAATATCATCTACAAATAGAAATAATTTGATTTCTTCCAGTCTGGCTTGCTTCCCTTTATTTCCCCCTGCCAATGGCTGTGGCCAACAATTCAAGTATTATATTTAGGTGGGGGAACACATTGTGCCATCTCTGATTTTAGAGATGTTTTCTAAACATTCATTTCCTATTTTGTAAAATATTGGCTATACGACTTTTATATATACAGCCTTTATCATAGTAAGGTATAGGTCCTTGTATTCCTAGTTTCTTTGGGGCTTTTATCATATGGATTTCTGTCAAAGGTTTTTCATCTAGTAATATGATTTATATACTTAATCTATTGTATGCTATATTCTATTTATTGATTTTCCTTTAACATGACACCTTTACTGAGATGAAACCAACATGATATTGGTATATGGTCTTAATTATGCTGCTGAATTTGATTTGTAGTATTAAGATTCTTTGCCTCAGGGTTGAAGGCAGATACAAAAGGACAAGGAGAGAAGAAGTAGGACTGGGTACATGATGTAAAACTCACAAAGAATCAATATAAAGTTAAAATCTTTTGTGTAGGTATTAAGGAAATTGCCTATAGTTTTTGTTGTATTCATTACATATTGAATGCCAGATTTATAGGTTCAATAAAGAAATATGCTTTTCAATTTTTATGGAATAATTTTGAGTGTTGGCACAATTCAATTGTGAATCCATCTAGTCCTGAACCATTCTTGGTTGAGTAACTCTATTATTCTTCAATGTCACTGATTGTTGAACATTTTAACCCTACAGTTCAATTTTGGCAAGCCCTATGTACCTAAATGTATATTTATTTTCTCTAGATCTCCCCAATTCAAGTTTTCAAAATCAATGGTTCTCTGCTGGGCTTACCTTCCCTAGCTATAAATCCCCTGTGGTAGGCAGGCGGCTATGGAATCCTAGTAACCCACCACCGCAGTCTCATTTAACAGCAAACCATAAACGCAGAAAAGGCAAGTCTGAGGCTAAACAATCCTTCAAGGCCTCTGCAGTAACCAACAGGTAGCCACAGAAGGCAGGACCACCACCACACCTTCCACGCACTCCCCAAAACTTAAAATCTGGCCCTCGGCACAGCTGCCTCTTACAACCTTTTCCCATGAAGACACTGTGGCAGGGTATCCTTAGGGTCCCTGAGATGCCGTTTCACATATCTCTAAGGTTGCTCCATCTCTCAAATAGGTTCCCTCTCAAGGTAAAGGTACCTGGCTGTAAAGCAACCTGAGATGTACAGAAAAAGGAAATAGATTTCGTCTCTAGAGCTAGCCTAGCAGTGTAGGAGTCGCTGTCACACTGTATTTAAGGCTTCTGAAGACTATGGGCATCTCCTATAGGCTGCCAGTCTGTCATCAACAGGGCTGCCTGACTTACCTTCTAGTTGTAGTTACATGGTCCCCTCCCAGGCAAGAAAGCCAGGGTTAGAGTCGTGAGCTATTTCTTTTCTTCCTCACATTCCGAATCTTCCATTCTTTTCATCTGTCTTTACTATTAGTTATCTCCTTTCCTCAGAATATCCTAGTTTCTCCTTTCTTATCAACTCTTATTAATAGTTATCTAGAAAAAACATTTCATCAACCATCTTACCCCCCAATCCCTAAACATACCATTTTAAAGGTAAAGAAACTGTTAATAATTCCATAAACATCATTTGAAAGACTGGCTATTTCAATCCTTTCTCATCAATTCAAAGCCAGTATGACAAGACTACTAAAGGCATTTTAACGGCTCAAGCTGGTAAGCTTTTACCTGTGACTAATCAACATAATGCTTTAATCCTATCTTCTATACTGCAAGTATGTTTTCCTGTACCTAAGCATCACTGTCCACAATGACGTACATTCGCCGTGATCAACACAACTACCTGCTGTCTCCACTTGCTCATGGAAAGTCACTTTTACCAGAAAATTGTATCATGAAACAATTTTCTTCCAAGATGTGGCAGCAGCGGCAGTTCATGCTGTTTTGGAACTTAAGTACCCCAGACATTTAAGCCAGCAATTTTGATTAATTAGACATAGCTGAGAATAGTGGGGCTTCTTTCCTTCCTCAAGCGTAACAATCAACGTGTTAGCAGTTAGATTACTTTCCTACAGAACTAGGAAAAACTAAAGCACTACGTCAAAATGCCAGGTCATGCAACTTTTATTTACCATTTAATATCTTTGGGGAGTAAGTGAGGTTTTTTTCTTTCAAATAAGTCTATTTCATGCTTAGGTAGCTAAGTACATATTGCAGAGGATCTACGAAGTTGCATATAAAATACAAAAATCTGTTACATATACATCCATTTAATGACAGATTGCACAGTTTTGTAAGTGCCAATGTCAAAATAACTCCCTGAACTTAACAAGCAGCATGAATATACTGTGACAGCAGCAGGTAGAAATGTTCCACAAGGGCAGGCAGTGCTCAGACAGCACAACTGCTGATAGGGCACCAACCAGTGAGGTCACATTCTTTTCTTACTGTATAATACATGAGTTTAAAAAAAAAAATGGAAGGGCAAAGCAATGGGGATTTGGTAGCCCTCTTATTTAAGTGGACTGTGTTATAGACAGATCCCCAAGAAAGTGTAAGCAGGACACGAACATTCAATGGAACAGCTACTCTTGACCACCAAACCGTAGACCATTTTCATATTCAACCCAACTGCTACAATCCAGACATTTTTCACGTCTCAATAAAGATAGAGTTACTGAACTAATGGCAGGAATAAGGAACAAGTCTTCCAAACTAGTTATTTGTGTGACAAACAGAAATGAATATATAGAGAAAAATCAAGTCATTCAAGATAGCTTTGGCAAATAAAGACTGATGATATATGCATGTACAGGTACTTTACCACATGTTCACCAGTACCAACATTCTACAATTACAGAGTCCTGATTATTAACCTTTTAAAATAAACATATATGCATACCAAGCATAAAGTATATTTGAAACAGTAACACAGCATTACTAGCTGTGAAGATGATTTGCTGGTGAGCATGAAGGCATTAAGTATATAATTAGAAATGTGCTCAGGAAAGTAAAAGACATGTAAAGCAATAGCACTAAGGTTCAGGTGTCTTAGCACCATCTCAGCACCAAGGGAAATCCCCAATGTTAAATAACAAAAAAATTTAAAAAGCATAAAATTGGATGAGATTTCAACATTTGCTACAGACCAAGTACATTATTCTTGCCCTTACCCTCTCATCTTCAACAACATACCTGACCTGCATTGCATTCTTGCCAAGGCAGCGTCCTGGACACTACAAATGAAAGTCAGGTAGGTCCTTAATGCATTCAATGCTGATCCAAAAAAAAAAAAAACCCATCATATCCTGAGAGGCCACATCTTTCTAAAGAACATTTGAAACCATTTGTTTTTCTCTAGAGCAAAAGCCATTCTTAAATGCAATTCTACGACAGATTCTTTAGAACTCACGATGTTCTACAAACTCACTACTGTAGTCCAGTATCAGCAAAGATGATACCAAATGAGCAATGAACATTTCAGTAGAGAGCTTCAGTCAGAAACAGTCTCAAATACAGTAGAAGTTTAGGTGTTATCAGTGGCAGTATTGTTCAAACTTAAATAGCAACCTAGTTTGTGAATCAGGAAATGAATCGAGTGAGTCTGAAGAACATTTACAACAGTGAGACACAAAGAGATTAAAGTGTACCAAACTTAGCAACTAAGTATTTCTTCATGAAATAGTTCAGTTAAGGGCTTTACATTCACACATACATACACCAACACTCACACACACACAGACACACACACATTCTGAATCAGATGTTATTTTTATTGTGAGTCACAGTTAAAAATACTTGAAATACACTGGTCTGCAGACTACCAAACTAAACATGGAGTTTTGACCAAAAATACTGACCATGAAGATTCCAGGTGTTGATGTCATCAAAGAGATAGTACTGAATATATAAATCAATCTTGTGCTCCAAAAAGACAAGCTAGAGGTTTTAGCTTACCATAAACTTAAGTTAACAACCCTGCACCCTTCAGCAGGTACAGGAGCAGCAGAAAGCAGGGGGAAGACCCTGGCAACAACAGTTTACTTGAATGGTATCATGCTAATTTGAGAGAGGGCATTTAATCTCAGACAGTTAACTAAAAGGCTTCCCATCCTTCCTTCCAAGTCACACTGTATGCATGACAGTAGAAAGTGTTTAGTTACTGTTTCCAGGTTTTTAAGTGGTCTAAACCAAGGCAATCTCTAATTTTTACTGCTATTTTAGATTTTGGAAAAATACATGATCACAAATACAGACAGACTTGCTCTAATCTTACTCCAATCTACTTTTATTTTCCAGTAACATGACAGCAATCAGAATTTTATGAAGTTCGAATATTCTCAACCTATAAACAGGCTGAATAAACCATTCCCTGAAAAGTGACCACCTATGCACAGGAAATGCATAGCATGTGAGTTTCAGAGTCCAGTGATAAGAGTCAGTTTAGCGCTAGAATGAGAACTGTTGTATGACACCCTAAAATGTACCTCACTTTGGGAATTTCTAGGATAGGGGCAGGATAAACACTGGTTTGGTAAGAGGCTGAGAAAAATATCCAAGGCAGGATGTTAAACTTTGGGTCTGTGGCCTTGGCGCCTGGCCTCAGAGGCTTTGCCATCCCGATCCTATATCTTAGGGAGTGCAAGAAGTAAGGTTACATATCGAGTGACCTACAGGATCCCTTTCTACAGCGAGTTCAGCATGGATGTAGTGCTAAAATCTTAATCCTGCTTGCCCTGTATTTCATTTATAATAGTTTCAGTTCTTTTGGCAACAATGGTTGCCAGACATATTTACAACTACCTTTCAAAAACCCAAGTTAATAGTTCACTTAGCCCACATACTTTAAAGACAAGTAAAATAAAGCTAATAAGGAGCAAAATTTAAGGCTTTTTTTTTTTTTTATTTCAGCCACGGAATGATGCATGCTACAGAGTAACCTTTACTTTCCCCCACTTGGTTTTTAAAAAATCACCACTATTTTCAATCCCGAAAGAACATGGCACTTGTTTGTTTTTCCCCTCCTCATTCATTCCAGACTTTCAAGTGTTTTCTTCAATACTGAGGCTTTCTCCTGCAGCTCTGGCCTGTTGTCTGTCTCCATAGTAGCTAAAGACTCAATCAAAAGTCTTCTGCATTCTGCTGTCAAACTTTCCCACTGTTTACCTTCTGAAGGGAAAGAAAACAAAGAAAATCATTATAGAATAAGAATAAAAATTTTCTATATCCTATTCCCCAAACAACCACACAGCAACTCTATCATTAAGAGCACAGTATATAACAATCACAGGTTGGTCAGGTGTCTCAAACCCAATTTCTGACAATAGCCTGAAAGCAGGTTGGGGAGTTCCACCCTTTCCCTAGTATGAGTGAGACTGAGACATTGGGGAGATAAACTACCAAAGCACAGAGGGAAGAATGACGTATCAAGGCACAGGAGCAAGATAGTCACTTCAACCATAACAGAATGCTATTTAGTAAGACTCATAAAAAGAAGCACCTTAAAAGGTTTTATAATTGTATAGTTAACACTTTATTACTCCTTTCTTACACAAAAGCCCTAAAGAACCAAATAAATACTACAAAGTTTTAAAAACAAGGAAGCACAGCAAATCTTAACTCCATTGATAATGCTTTTATTTTCTAGTGATGTGACTTCAAGCAAGTACTATAACTGTAGCAGGGTTTCATGTAGTTCAAGTTGGCCTTGAACTCCTGATCTTCTACCTCTACCTCTCAAGGCCGGGATTACAGGCCTGTACCAACATGTCCAGCTTCAAGAAAGTTACCTGGAAAACTGAGAATTCAACCATATGGCCAAGTGCCTATGCCTTTTTATTTTAACAAGAAAAAAATAGATCATATGATATCTCTGAGACTAAAGGGCCCATTTTGTAGAAACCTATGATAGGTTCTGGCCGAAAGAGGAAAAAGTACAAACACCAATTCACAAGGGTGGGAAGTAAACTGTTTCATCATCTTCACTATTAGCTCATGGACCAGAATAGGAAAAAGAAAAGGCAGTGAAGGCAGAAGGGGCCCTCACTGAAACCAGTAACAGATATTTAACACTGGGAGGAAAAAAAGCCATTTTTCTTCTACCATTGACACAACATAAAATTTATAAGGTTTCATAAAGAAGAAAAAGGAGAAAGAAAAGAAACAGGACTAAAAGTAAGCTGTTGTCAAATATGGTAAACTCAAGTGGGTCTTTGATAAAATAACCTGGCCCTCTTCTTGCTGTGTCCTATTATTTACATGCAAACAAGTCTACTCTATCACTGCCAACCACTTCTTGTAATTAACCAAGAGTATGTCAGAGTTCATGAAAGAAACAAAACTTTATTACTTTATGATAATATAGCTTAATAATCATTAGAAATATGTAAACAAAAAGAACAAGATTGAAATTAAAATTTAATGATTTTAGTTCTCTATAGTCTACTTGTATGTACAGATACATTAATATGCACTTTATACCATATACGCAAAACAGAAAAAATTTTCTGAAGTGTTTCACAGGATGTACCTTGGATTTATGGTGCTCTAATCAAAGTTATGAAGAACTCACCTTCAAGTTTTTTAAGCAGTAATTCTATCACAGATAAAGCTTCTGTTCTCACAGACGAGTAGGTTTTATTTTCTAAGAAGAAAAATATGCAATTCAAGAGTATGTTGTAAAAAGAGAACTTCCAAAATTAAATTAATGTTACTGAAAGATAAAAAGTTAAAACTCTTATGGATTCATTCTTGAAGTCAAGGTCTATTCAATAACTATTATCAAATACTTAAGTTATGCTGTATGTCCACACACACTATTTTGAGGCGCTGTAGATAGCCATCCATTAATCCTAAGTGGTAATATTTAAAAGACCCATCTTAGATGTGAGGGATTTAAAAGTATTATCCCAAACGCACAGTCATCATCATGTCACACCTAAGACCAATCTTGGATCTTCATGATCCTCCTCATTTCCCTGAAGAATATCATCTAGGGACACCTTCAAACCTAAAAAGACAATTTTGTTAGCTTTCTATTCTATATCTAGAAATGCAAGCTATTTCCAAAAATTACAAATAAAACAAATTTTGCGTTGGTTCACACTGTTTTACAAAAGGCATCGAATTTTTTGATCAACTGTCAAACAAAAACTAATATGCATCCTAGTCCACAGCGGGGAAGATGTATTACAAAAACCAATAGTGACCCATCAAAAGGACAGGGCATTCAGCTTTAAAAGACTTCCATTAACCCTACCTGGGTCACCTAAACAATTAACTAATTAATAAAAATAATCAGGGGCTGGAGAGATGGCTCAGCATATAATCCTCTTGCAGAGGCCAAGAGTTCGAGTCTCAGCACTCACATTGGCAGCTCACAACTGCATGTAACTTCAGTTCTAGGAGGGCCTAACACCTCTGGCCTCTGTGGACAGTAGTACTTATTTGTACATATACATAATTAAAAATAAATCCTAAAAATAATTAATTACAAAGCATTAAGAGGTTAGGGGGTATGAACTAATACCAGTTAATGATGCATAAATAAAGAAAAAGAGAATAATCTTGTTCAAAATAAAATGCCAGCTACTAAATGGTTAATGTTAAATTGGCTCATAGAAGAATCACAAATGTATGTAAAAATCTAAAGCAAACACCTTGGAGAGAAGTACATTTACATGGCCTTATTTTGTATTTTTATGGACTGTTTAACAGTTACAATTTCGAAGAGATTATTTGAATAATCTTAAAGTATGTTGTAGGGGTGGTTCTGATGCTAAGGTCCTGTTCCCCAATTGGTTCTTAATCTGTCAGTAAAGAAGCCATGGGCCAATTGCTGGATGGAAAGAATAGGCAGGATTTCCAGTTCCCCACAGGCAAAGAGACATGCGAGGAGAGAGGGGAAAAAGGGAACCAGCCATGTTAGACCTCAGACTGTATGGCCACAGGCTGATCCTACAAGTGGGCAGTTGGGGATGTTTAGGTGGGATTAGATATAACTGAGCAGCTAAAGTTTGGGCAGGTGGAGAGGAGCTCAGAGTATTGATAAGGGCGTGCTTTTCCAGGTGGGAGATAAGTAGCACCCAGCAATTGTGTCAAAGGCAAGTCGAAACTGAACAACTGTGTGTGTCTGTGTTTTTTATCCATGGGTTCAAAGGACTCTGGGTGGGAGCTGGTAGTGCAGCCTGTTCCTGGAGGTAAGGCAGGTAGCAATAGCATGTTTTCAAGCACTACCTATTAGATATTAAAAAAAAAAAAGTAAGAACAATACTATAGAGAAAAACCATGGTACCTTGAATTAGGTAAACAAAATTATCTTTGAAAGTCAGAGCTGTGGACATGGCATGCCTCTTGATGTAAGAAAAATTGTTATCATTAGCATCAGAATTCATAAGCCAGATCCAAGCCTGAGGAAATGTCAGACAAAGAGCAAATGAGAACTGTATTATTTTTTCCAAAAAGGAGAGAGGGAAAGACTTTATCCTGCAAAATCATGAGTGTAATATAAGAGAACAAGAAGCTGAAGAAGTGTACCAGATGAAGAGACTAAAAGATATAATATTTTATATGTGATCCTTGACTGTAATGTTTTAATGGAGAGTAATAAGGAATATGAGATCCTACAAAAAATTATTGAAGAAATTAAAGTATGAATGAGGGAAAAAAACAATAAAACATTGCATCCATGCAAAACTGTATAAATCTGATACCATAATGATGTTATAAAAAGGAATATACACTGAAGAATTTAGTAATAAAGGGACAAGTTGTAAGTAATACACTTTTAAACATCCCAGGAAAAACATAAAGTATATATACGTACTACCTAACCTATTTTAACAACTACTTTATAAACTAGGAACTAGTGTTTAAAACTGACATAAAGTAAAGGTACAATCTAAAAGTCTACTGTAATTCTAGATAACATGCCCCTGCTGGGGGACATGTGGCACATAAACAGAACAGTCAGTAGTTGTTCCACAAGTCTAGATCCTGAGACTCAGCTCCTTAGTTTTAAAATCAGGGTTATTTAAGCCAAGTATCGGGACACAAGCTATAATCCTAGTTACCTTGGTGACTGGGGCCATAAAGTGAATCTCAGCCCAGGTAACACAACGAGACCTAACTCAGAATAAAAAGGGGTGAGGGTGCAGCTCAGTGGTAGAGTGGCCGCATGAGGGACTGTGCCTGATCATAAACACCAAGAACAAAATAAACAACAGCCACAACAACAACAAATCACTCAAGTTCTTGTTACTTGCTCACCTAAAGAATACGTAATTGACTGACAAGTTTCAAGAAGAATCTCAGCCAGAGCTTCAGGATCTGCATGCTCTTCTTCCAGAAGCATTAACCTGTAAGTGTGAAAGTGATGTATAATGCGACTCTTAACCATTTAAATCCTGCCTAACATAACTTCTATCTGTACATGACATCTTACCATGTTATCTGAGACACTTGTAATAGCTAAACTGATCATAAGAATGTGTATATTTACACATTGGAGTCTTACTCAGCTGTTTAAAAAAAATGACATCATGAAGTTTGAAGGCAAATGGATGAAATTAGGAAATCATTCTGAATAAGGTAGCCTATATCCAAAAAGATAAATTTTATATATACTCATTTATAAGTGGATATTAACCATTAAGTAAATGATAACCAAGCTACAATCCATAGACTCAGAGAGGTTAGGTAAAGAGAAGTCTGAGGAGATGCATGGATCTCCCTGGGAGGGGAAAATTGGATTTACAGGCAGATTGGGAGAGAATAAGGATGGGAGCAGGCAGGGAAAGGCAAGGTGTGGGGGAGATAGAGGAAAATATGGGGAGAAATGGCTGAAACCGGTAGGCATTCATACGGTGATGTAAAAACCTAGTGCAGTGGAAACCTGGAATTTATGGAGGTGATCGTAATGAGGACTCCTAGTAATGGGATAGAGTCTCAGCTGGTCATCTCTTGTTGCCAGGCAAGGATCCCAGTAGCAGGACTGGGTTGTATTCAATTGAGCTGTTGGTCAAGGGGATCCCATGGAAATCCCCAAACTACCCAAGTTGCTGTTAAGACAAAGGGTGGCTCTCTGCAAACTAAAATCAAGGCCCCAATGCAGAGGACAACATCCACACAACTCATTAACATGGTGAAGATGAGCTGGTGCCTACATGAAGCCTTCACCCTTACGTTCTTGTCTCTTTGGTGTGGGAAGGTACACAGCAATCTACCAAAATAGAAATGTCAACAACCTAGCCATAAAACGTTTGATCTAAAATCTGTCCTCCCTGCAAAATATGTTAGGGCAATGGTGGCACAGAACTTGTGGGAGAATCCATCCAATGTCTGATTTGACTTATGTATCACTCCATAAGAAGGAACCCATATCCAACACTGCTTGGGTAACCAAGAACAAAGAGACTAGATAGCCCAGAGACCTAGCATAAAACCAAACACTACTGGTCTAAGAAGAAAATAAAAAGTATCAAAGTATCAATAGTATGACTCCTAGTGATATTTTGTTATACTCATGGATCAGTGCCTTATCTAGTCATCAACAGAGAGGCTTCCACCAGAAGCAGATGGGAACAGATGCAGAGACCCACAGCCAGACAATGTGGGGAAAGAGTCTAAATGGGAGGTCTCCATCAAATCCCTCCCCTTAGAGCTCAGGAAATTCCTAGGAAGCAGAGGTAGAAAAACTGTTAAGAGCAAGAAGGGAGGAGGACACCAACTTCAAGTAAGAGCCATATGAGCTCACGGAGACTGGAACACTAAGCACAGGGCTTTATGGCTCTACAGCTTGTCCACTGCGTATAGTTTACAGTTACTAGCTTAAAATTCTATGGGGTTCCTGACTAGGAGAGCGAGTGGCTCTCTGACTCTTGTGATGGCTCCTGGGACTCTTTTCTTCCCACTGGGTTGCTGTGATGGTTTTTGTTTCATCTTATTGTATTTTATTTTGTCATGTTTGGTTGTTATCTCTTAGAAGCCTAAAGAGAGCTTTATGGGAGACATAAACGGAGTGGATAAGAGGAGAGGGAAAGTGGGGAGAAACGGGGAGGAGTAGAAGGAGAATAAACTATAATTAGGATATACTGTATGAGAAAAGAATCTTTTCTGTTTTGAAAGAAGAATGTGTAAAGGTTAAGGAATCCATTCAATAGGGAGATAAAATAAAAACCTGAATCATGAAGCACATTACCCCTGAAAAAAGGCGTTCATTGACTGGAGGACACCTAGTTGCACTTTCCATGTGCTGAGTCTTAGCCGCTCACACATCAGTTTGCACATCTCCTGACGATAACAACCTAGGCAGATGACCAAGTGGGAAAGAGGAAGAAATATGTAAGATAACAAAGGATGGAGAAAAAAACAGAAAGTAGCATTAGACAAAGACTAAAGTGGAGTAATGTGAGGGCAATTTAACTAAAGACATGGAATTTTCCCTAAGCCATTAACATTAACACACACACACACACACACACACACACACACACACACACACACACACACGAATGTATTCTAATGATTTGATCTTAAGGCATTTTGCCCTCCATAAAATAGAGACAATAGCTTAGCTACACTCCCCTTCCCTTGTAAATTCCCTTAATAAAACCAAAAGGTCTGGAACCCTTAAGTACCCTTAAATACTCTTCCAACTGTGGGTTTATCAATGGTCAGTTGTCTTTTATCGTAAGCTAGTCTGATCACAATTGTCACCATCATTATACAATTAATATACTGATAGGAGAATAAACTCAACAAAAATAAAAAATAGAAGTTGATTTTAAATGCTTTGAACAGGGCTTTCCAAACTTCGGTCACTTCAACATGTCAGGCCACATTCATAGCTACCCTGCTGGCACACGGCCAAAGGGCAGGTCATAAATTGGATATCTACTATAAAATTTAATAAGGTTAAAATATAAAACATGAGAGGAAGGGGTAAAAATTCTACCC
Source organism: Rattus norvegicus (assembly GCF_021556685.1). NCBI lineage: Eukaryota > Metazoa > Chordata > Mammalia > Rodentia > Muridae > Rattus > Rattus norvegicus. Next base: position 78,812,551 of record NC_141538.1, read on the forward strand.
CTATCGGCTTGTAATTTGTTTCTCTAATTTAAAAAGACAAAACCCAGGAATTCCCGCTGACACTATGAAGTGTGAGAAGCTCGTATGCAACGCTGACATTCTTAGAGAACACCCTTGGCTCTACTCAGTGTCTGGTAAACTAACGTACATTTTCCATGTCTTGTGTTAAAACTCTTCGCGTGGAATGCTATCTTTCCTATGGAATTCCCTTTTTCAACTTTCTCTGGCTATTAAGCAACAGTCATTCATGCTAATGGTATCAAGCAATCCAACTTCTACTATAATCCATAATACTACTCACAAAGTGATAGTTTCTTTAGGAAATTCTTCATATGTTAAACAAAGAATGATAGGCTCAAAGAAAATGTTATGCCTGAGTTTACAAATAATTAACACAAAGACTGTCATTGGGACAGAGTATAGTTCCCAGAACAAGACAAACTTAAATAGCACCTGTTTAAATGTAATGGCCTTGTCAATAGGTTGTAACTATAACTTGAACTAATAATCATGGCTTACTATTCAATTTTCTGTAAATATATGTTTAATTCTGAAAATCTCTGTCATGAGTTTCTCAATAAAACAGCTATCACTTGCTTACTGAAGACATGACGGCAAGGCAGGCGACTTTGGAAGGAAGGAACTCTTAATATTTATTGTGAGTTTATCAGAGAATAGCTACGAATTCAAAGTTAACAAAACTTTTTTTTTATTAACTTGAGTATTTCTTATATACATTTCGAGTGTTATTCCCTCTACCTACAGTCAAATTATCTACATAAAGTACTTTGTGGTTGTTATGCATCCAACTGTACAACCAACATTAGTGTGCTGTACTAGAAGATATACTTATTTAAAAGACTCATATGGGACCCCCTTACAAGAGATCAGGACACAGCAACACAGAGGGAGGCCATGTGAAGACAGGAAAGGCAAGCACTCAGAAGCTAAAGAGAGAAATCTCAGAAGACACCAACCCCACCAACAACTTGATCTTAGACTTCTACTCACCAGAATTGGGAGGTGGGGGGAAATTCTTGTTATTTAAAGCCATCCAGTTCTTGATACTTTTGTTTTAAAGATTTATTTTATTTTTATCTTATTTCTTTTGTGTATGAGTGTTTTGCCTGCATGTGTATCTGTGCATCACATGGGTGCCCAGTGCCCTTGGATGACATATGTGGGTACTGGGAATCAAACTTATCAGGTTCTCTGGAGAGAAGCCAATGAGTATGCCTAAGTGCTAAGCCATCTCTCTTTCTTATTCTATCCCTAGTAATACAGTGATCCAGGTTCTTATTTGCTGATGAAAGAGTAAAAATTCTCACTGTTAATATTCAGACTACCTAAGGGATATTACTATGCCACACAGAAAAAAAAAAACTATGTTCTTACTAAGTGACTCCTGGCTACAGCACTTGTATAAATGTGTGTTCCAGTGCTTACGTTGGGTGTCTGGGTTCCTAGGCCATGCTTTTCCCAGGCTCTCGAAGGCGCCCAGCAGAGACTCCAGCTGCAGCTCTCTTTCCTTCTCATTTTCGTCTTCAGCTTTGGTTGTACGAACTCCCATGCTTTCAAGTGAGTTCTAAGATATATCAGAGGAGAGGGAAGAAGAGGGGAGTGGGGGGAAGGTGAGGGGGAGGGGAGGAGAGGAAGAAAGGAGGAGGGAGAAGAGGGGGAGGAGAAGAGAGGGAAGGAAATTCTTTAAAGCTACAGTTATACTATTAAAACAGAGTGTAGAACAGGAGATATTGACCAAGAACTAAATGCTGAGCTCTCTACCGGGAGTTCTCCATTTGTATTAAAATTATACATATCGAATAAATTTGAGAAATACTTTTAAACAATTTGTATCTGAAAATACTATATATGTAGTATGTTGAGTATAACCTAAAAAGACCTGCATTTGGAGCAGGAGAATTAAAGATGGAAAGAACTTGGCAATGTTTCAAACACACAAACTTGATAAACTGGTAAAAAGACCAATCAATTTATAGGCAATATAATCCACTTAAAATATGCCTCCAAGACCCACACATTATTAGAGAAATAACCAAGGCAGCCTTATTACTGAAAGAAAACAAATATATGAAATAGGGGCAACATAAGACATAAGAATGTTTAAAATATTTCATGCTTTAAAAATAAATAGGCATGGTGGCACATGTCTTTAATCCCAGCATTTGGGATGCAGAGACAGATGGATCTCTGTGCGTTTGAGGCCAGCCTGGTATACATAACCACATAGTGGGTTCCAGGACAGCTAGCACTACAGTAAAATAAACGAGTCTGTCTCAGAAAACCAAAACAAGTAAAGAAACCAATGACATCCTTCTTTCCTTATGATGCCCAATTTATTAAAAAAAAAAAATTTTTTTTTTGAAACATTGGTTTCCAAATTAAGCAGGTCATCTTTTTTCTAACCAAAAATTTCCCCAGGACAATGCAGAGGTGAACTATACAACACACAGTATTCCTTGCGTTCATACTGAATAACTACTTGGCATGTGCACACGCTAGCAAGGGAAAGGTAGAAGCTGCTCACTACATAGGTACTCTCGTCCTCCTCCAACAGGCAGAGACTGGATGTTCACATGGAAAATTACCTTTCCAACCTCAGCTGCTGCCAATGGGGGCTATGTGATGAAGTGCTGGCTGGTGGAACATGAATCAACATGATGTTTCCATTTACAAAACTTTTCTTGAGAGAAATTATGAGCTCACTATGACCGTACTTCATCTATTCTGTCATCTCCTGGGACCCAGATAAACCACAGAGCGTGAGAGTAATGTATAAGAAGGGGATCCCTCAAGAATTTATGGGGCTTCCATCTAGCAAGTGAGAAACAAACTTCCATCTTGTTTGAAGCCTTAATACTTTGGGATTTTTCTGCTATTTTGCAGCTAACCTTGTCCCACCTAACAAAACATACAGCCAGGATGGATGAAAAGCTGAGAGATGACATGGGCAGCCATTACCTTCTTGATGAGGGGCATGACAATGTCCGAAAACTCCTGGAACCTGTCTTCTTTGGTGGCTTTCAGAACATCAGCTGCACAGCTGATTGCAACAATCTTATATTTCAGATTCTCTTTGCAACACTCCTTCAGGACAGCCTGAAGAATTTCATTTGTGGTGGGTTGATTGGGCACAGACTTTTCCAACTCTGTACTATAGGATTCAACCAAAAACATCAGCGTAGTTAGGAAAGCTACAACTTTAAGTTTCATTTTAGGAAATGATACGTTCATTAAAAGAAGATTTACCTGGAAGCCGTCACTACACAGGCAATGGCTTTCAATAGTTCTTCCTGATACATTAAAGATGAAAGAAAACTATTAAACCCACACGTTACATTCTCATAACAACAAAAGTAACATTTATCTCACCTTTAATGCACTGTGCACATGAATCTCTAATTCATAAAGGCCCAAGAACTAGTAATCAAGATTACAGGCTATTCAGTACTATGTCCACAATACTATGGTGGCCAATAGTGGCCTTTATGAAACAGAGTACATACACTGCCCCATAGAATGTATGCTCCATAGAATGCTCACTATACACACTTCTCTATAGCCCTTGAGAGTTCCCAACTCTCAAAGATGTCAGGATCCAAAGCAGTTCAGTGCACTCAGTTTCACATATAACCAGTTCTGGCTCTACTGAAGGTCAGTGGGCACAAAATGGTAACCGTTTAAGAGGTAACTTGTAAAGCTCAATATGTAAAAATATATCAATCTCCAGTATTACTATGCTTTATTCAAGATCAAGAACATATGGGGCATACTTTGAAATAAAATTCCATAGATAATGAGGCAGTCTTCCTCTAGCTAGAAAATTTAGCTGCAAAAATAATCCAAAGTCACATAAAATCAGATTCCTATTCTACAGGAAGATCCAGTCCCAATTCTTTAGCATGAATTCCTTTACCTTTCCTGCCCATGTTCTTCCAGCCAGGCCTTGTACCAATGCACTCAGTATCATCCCCAGATAAGGAGGTACAAGAGAGCTTGTTTGTTTTGCAATTGATGCCATAGCAATTGCACCCTGGGCTTTCATTTTCCAAGACTGTGATTGTAAAGCCTTCTGGGTAATAGTAATCAATTCCTGCAGGTACAATCGAATACCTCCAAAGGAACCTACATTTAAAAAGAAAAAGAGAAGTTGTAACACTTAAGTGACAAGAAAATTTTTAAAAGATAATTTTTAACTGTGAGTAAGTCAGTGTCATTCATTTAAAGCAGTGACTGTCAGCTGATAAAGCATATCACCTGCTAACTGGAGAGACAGTGGGTAGTATGGCTTCTTTAACAGTAGGAATTCATGAGCTTGGACACACTGCCAGGAATGTTACTCTAAAAGGTCATCATCACAATGTGTATCGAGGTTAAAACACAACTCTACAGTAACACCCTAAGGCAACACAAGATCACATTACACTCCGCTAACCTACACAAAGCCCTCCCTTGCTTTATACTGTTTATATTCTCTCTCACACAGAAAGTAGCAAGTCAAAGAGAAGAGCTCTGAGTGGCACTTTGCAAACTTAGAAATAAATCAGGATGTGCTCAAAATGTGATATATGTTGCTGAACTTCTTGGGAGAGTTATGATCAGACAATGTGAGTCAAAAATTCCAGCTGTATTCATAGGAAACACGTTTATTTTGCAACCATCATTTACTAACCAGGTACATTTTCCTGCCACACTTCAGTCCACATATTACACTCTTCTTTTTCGGATTTCTCCTCATCAGCAATTTCATGCATGCCTAAAAATGCTAAGGGCAGAACTTCTTTAGCATGGTTCTTCAATACATCAGGGCTGTATCTTCCAATTGCATGAATTGTCAAAGCACAAGAGGTCTTATAGATAGGTTCTAAAGAAAAGAAACCAAAATTTTGTTATTTAACTATTTTTCAGGGTAAGTAAGCTAGATAAAGCAATTTAAATGTTTCCACCAAAACAGTATACAGCTTATTTGGCTAATATCTTGATTTAGAATGACTAACAAAAGTACCTTCCTTCTCCATGTACCAGGCAGTGAGCTTCTGTAGCAGTTTTTCAGTGCTGCTATCCCGTGAAGTCTGAAAACAAACACTTCTCATCACTTCTCTATAGAATTACCAGACTTGTGCTTAACTGAATGAAAGTCAACTCACCCGAACTAAATGGCCCATGGCAAATGCACAGGATTTCTGAATTACACTGTTCCGATCTGTCAGACCACTAAGCAAAGCACTCATAAGTTTACCTACAGAAATAATAAAAACAGTCAATTATATGGTTGGCTAAATATTGTTAATCAGGTTTACTACATAGAAGTTTAGGTCTTTTAAATATTATGTGTACTACCTACTTTCTTAATCTCATTTCATTCAAAACTAAAAATTAACTTCTGTCCAGAACATCGTAAAAAAGGTACAAAAATGAGAGGTAGATATAGAATCTCACCTAGAAGCCTATCTAGACGAGGAAGAAAAAAAAGCACTCATGTAAAATTAGCTTTGAACAATTAAAAAGTTCTGCAGAATGAAAGATACTTTTATATCCTTATGCTACTGACAAACTTAACTGTGAGACAATAAAAGTTTGCTTACAGAATGGTTGGGTCAGAGGTTAAGTGGATGCAAAGCACACAAACATGACCCAGTAATTTTCCTTTTAAAACTTTGAAATAGCCAAGCAGTGGTAGTGCATGCCTTTAATGCCAGCATTCAGAAGGCAAAAGCAGATAGGTCTCTGAGATCAAAGCCAGCCTGGTCTACAGAGAGTTTGCAGGACGGTCAGAGCTACACAGAAAAACCATGTCTCAAAGAAACAAAAGCAAAAAGAAACAAAGAAAAAACCCTCTGAAATAAACACAGTCATGAAGCAGTACCCCCTACATATGAAAAACTCACCTGAGTAAGGTGTCAGGTCCTGGGGACACTGTGTAGTTAAAGACACGATGACACTGGCACAGCCTCCCTTTAAGGTCACCAAAACAAAGGTCTAAGTTTGTTGTCTCTATGCACTATCAAACTACTTCCTTTAGGCACCAATAATTTAAACGTAAAACATACACAGTCTAATAGCCCTCTGAGATTCAATATAGAAAAAGGAAAACATTTTAAAATCATTACACACATTATTATTTTAGGAGTAAGAACTTGGGGTTGGGGATTTAGCTCAGTGGTAGAGAGCTTGCCTAGCAAGCTCAAGGCCCTGGGTTCGGTCCCCAGCTCCGAAAAAAAGAAAAGAAAAAAAAAAAAAGGAGTAAGAACTTAAAGTGTGAATAAGAAAGAAGACAAGTATAACTTTGGAAATAACACGTGTTATTACAAACAACTGCATTAACAACTCCATGACCAGAAATCTCTAAGAAAACAGTTTTTATATGTACAAAGAGAAAAAGGGTACTGTATTTAATAGCTCTTTAAATTCTGAAAAATCAGATGCTGCTTATTTGACTGAAATAAATGATGTGCCGTTATAAACAGAGCATCATGTACCCTTTAGAGAAGATAAAGAGGAAGACATGCATGCGGAAAACACATGGGAGGGAAACACTCAGACATAAACAGCCGTTTTCTCTGCAAGGTAAAAAGTGCTGGCATTTTTAACTTTCTCCTGATTTATATGTTAATTGGAACTCAAGTATTAATTTTTCAGATGAAGAAATGAGTTATCTATTTCATCTAAAAGGAGGCAAGGCTGAATCCCGTGACACGCACAATCTCAGCACTATGATGCAAGAAGGCAGTGTGGGGACACCATGAGATTTAGTCTAAAACAACAACAAAAAAAAAATTAACAATAGGAAAAGTTAAACAGATAAAGGGAGTATCTGACCTTTTTAAGATTTTCAAACAAACAAACGAAAGGTATTTTTCTACCCAAACATCTATTAAACCTTACATGAAAACTTCTAATTACTATCTAAAATGATTACTCCTCTAACAGATAAGTGAGCTTCTCCATTAACTGGTAATAACAGAAAATTCAAGAGCACTTACATGGTAACCATAAACAAAAACAAGACAAGCAGAGTCTGAAACATGTAAGCACGACAGTATACAACATGATACTTGTAATCACTGCACTAGGAAAAATAGGCAGAAGTATCAAAGTTCAAAGCCATCCTCACTGCATAGTAAGCGTGAGACTACACTAAACTATAAGAGGCCTTATCTTAAATAAATACATACTTTCGAATCAGTTACACATTTTAAGTTACTCATGTAACCAGAGAAACAAAATACTTAATGTGGATTATGTTTTACAGAAACATTAATTTTTAAACATGATGGTCATTTTTTTGTTGTTTAAAACAATTATCACAAACACATATTTGCTCTTATAAAAATATACTTCTGTGACCTGGGAAGATGGCTCAGTAGGTGAAGAACCTACGATGAGGACCATGAGGACCTAAGATCACATTAGCATCAACATAAAAACCTGGGTTCATATCTGTAATGTTAAGAACTTTGAGGGCAGGGAGAGCGAGATCCACTGAGCTCGCTGGCAGCCAGCCTAGGCAGTCAGTGAGCACCTGGTTCAGCAATAGACTCACTCTCAAAAGATAATGTGGAAAGCAATAGTGAAAGATACACAAAAAGGTAAAAATAAAGATACATTTGGCCTCCACATGCATGTGCATAAACACACACATACATGCCCCCAACACATACACATACACACACACACGCACACGCACACGCACGCGCACACACACACACACGCACACACACACACACAAATCTTACCTTTGTCCCAAGACCTACACCACTTCTGATCAGCTCACATAATCTAGGAACTAGCTCACCTAGCACCGAAACATCGAGATACTGCAGGCACTTTGAAAAGAGAGTAAATATAAAAGTAAGCCTAAGCAGATAATTAAGTCAGTACCATATCTTTACTTAAAAACTATGTCTGTCAAAATATGCACCTACTAGTTTTAATACTAAGTTGAAAAATCGCTGGTTTGATTTTGCTCTGGAAAAATTAAAACTACTACAGTACTACAAACAGAAAATTCACTAATGGTTTGACATTAAATTAGAAACAACTATTAAATTGAAACACAAAATAATGAAAAGCATGAATTTACTAAAAGGAAATAAATGATTACCTCTCTTCAATCCCTCTCTATCAATCTATATCAAATGTAAAATGCCTAGATTACAACTGACCTTCCATACTGGGGCTAGCCTACTAGACCACAAATAAGTCAGATTCTTAGATGATTTATCATAGCTTGTTATATTTTTTAAAATACAAGCACACACTTCATTACTTATAAATATTTCTAAATAAATGATGCTTGCTAAATATTCCTCTCATTTGCTCCAATAATAAAACTAAAACATAAGATTCTTAGAATATTGGCAGCAGTCCCCAGTAGACACTAAAACCTGACTTTTGTCCCATTTATCATCTGCTTAGCAATCAGTTTCTGGTAGCTTGCAAGCTCTTAATAATCACTACAGGAAATGCCCAGAAGGTGACTCTGCCAAGGTTCTCAGAGCCTCCCGGTGCCACGACCTCTTCACTCCACATTTCTAACACCTGTAGCACACCACTATCGCTCAGCTCCTGTCCACCTTCTATGCTGTCTATCTCATTAAAATGCCTCTCATCTTACACCTTTCTTTTCCAAAGACATTTCTCCAACAGAGGTAGGCAAGAGAGCAATGACAACGACAATGATAATAATAAAAATAATTAATGATGATAAAGTAAATAACACATCACTGAACCTGACCAAAAATAGATACAAGCTACAGATAGATCTCCTAATATGCAGTTTTCCATGTAACATGAAATTTGACAAATTTTGCTATTCAGACAATTTACTTTTATTAGTAGTTAAGAAAAATGTCTATAAATAAGCAAAATTTTTGTATGCTGGTCAAATACTTAAGAATTTTGAAAGAAACAATTGCGGTCATAGTATTTTATCAATAAATCCCCTTAGGTTTGTGTCATGGTACACAGCATTAGGTCTTTGGAGAACCATATTTTCAGTTGTGTTTGGAACTCACCATGTTGATTGTCTCCATCATGGGGGAGGATTTGGCAGCACTGAGCCGAGCACTGTCCATTGCATCCTGAAGAGCAGAAACGCAAGATACTCAGGAATTAACCATACAAACACTAACTAAAGGGTCTTATTTCTAAAGGTCTTTAAGTAATCAATCAATATGGAAACCAGATGACAGACTAATTCTAATTTCTTCTGACCTCACTTAACTGTAAAATTAGCATATCCCAATTCAGACAACAGTTAAACAAAATCTGAGGGCTGGTAGTGCACCTCACTAGTAGCTTAACACGAACAAGGTGCCAGGATCAATCCCTTCTACTACCAGAAATTAAGTAATGATGTATTTATTAACAAAGATACCATGGCTCTAAGCAAGTCATTCAACCTTCATGAGTCTCAGGTTCTCTAGCCACTTAAAAAGATAATACACTGAATTACAACATAATGTTTAAAACACTGTCTAAAAAGAACCCACCAAAATAGTGTATATGTTTATATAATCCATTTAATTCTTTAATTTTATTATGTGGATTCATATTTACAATGCTATTTTGATCAAAACTACACTAATGGAAAGGTTATTACTATCCAGAGAGTTAGGCATGTACAAGTGATTTGCTGAGGTTTGCAAAAAGATATAGAATTTATGTTCCCTAATTTTTAATACTAGTAAATATTTTATAGGAGGTGTCAAATCTACTGAAACAGGAAAGAGTGCCCAATAAAGAAGAAACAACGGGGTTGGGGATTTAGCTCAGTGGTAGAGCGCTTGCCTAGCAAGCGCAAGGCCCTGGGTTCGGTCCCCAGCTCCAAAAAAAAAAAGAAAAGAAAAGAAAAGAAAAAAAAGAAGAAACAACAAACATTATTAAGAAGCAAAGGAAAAAAGTAATTTACAAGAGATTATGCAAATTAATAATCAAATAGTGAACTGAGAGAAAACACTGACACTACATGTTATATATTATATATATATAATATATAAAATCATCCCAATAAACAAAACATAAATATAAAAAAATAACTAGGTACAGAATAGAAACAAAATTCAGAGAAATATATAAATGGCTAACAAGAGTCATAAAGTATAAAAGTAAGGCATGTGCAAATAACTGTATGCTCACAAATGCCAGTTACAGAAAGGTATAAAATGTCTAATGTGAGTGCTAAGAATCGAACTCCAGGCCTCTATAAGAGTAGCTAATTGCTATGATATCTCTTTAGATCCAAGAGTTAGGAATTTAGCTCAGTTGATACAGTGTTCCAAACAAAAGGTCTCGGTTTGGGCAGGTGGGAGGGGATGAACAGGCTGGAGCTAAGAGAGTATAAAAAGATAATGGACAACATATATAAAAGAGACATTCAAAATAAAACTGATGTTGTTCAATTATATTCAATTCAATGCAATTATATTCAATTACTCACTATTATCAAAGATATAGAGAAAAAAGGGGGTTTATAGCCTTTACTCTTGTAAAACCTCCGTACAAAATGTAATCACCTGACTTTAGTATGAATGAATTAAAAAGAATGAAATAAAACATACATAGACTTTATACCCCAGTAAATTAAAAATGCAATTACAGAATAATCAAACTATTCTAACAAAATAGAAACAGAAGGACAACTACCTAATTCATTCTATGAGGCCATAGTTACTTTGATACCTAATCCATACAAAGACCCAATAAAGAAAGAGAACTTCAGACCAATTTCACTTATGAACAGCGATGCAAAAATACTCAATAAAATTCTCATAAACCAAATCCAAAAATACATCAAAAACACCATTCACCACAATCAAGTAGGTTTCATCCCAGGGATGCAGGGATGGTTCAATATATGGAAATCCATCAGTGTAATCCACTATATAAATAAAAGAAAAAAAAAACACATGATCATCTCATTAGGTGATCAAAAAGCTTTTGACAAAATCCAAACCCCTTCATGAGAAATGAGGAATTCAAGGCGCATACCAAAACATAATAAAAGAAATGTACAGCAAACCAACAGCCAACATCAAATTAAATGGAGAAAAACTTGAAGCAACCCTACTAAAATCAGGGGTAAGTCAAGGCTGCCCACTTTCTCCCTGTGTATTTAATGTAGTACTCGAAGTTCTAACCAGAGCAATTAGACAACAAATGGAGAGCAAGAGGATACAAATTGGAAAGGAAGAAGTCAAAATATCACTCTTTGCAGATGATATGATAGTATACATAAGCTACCCCCAAAATTCTACCAGAGAACTTCTACAACTGATAAACAACTTCAGTAAAGTGGCTGGATATAAATTAACTGAAAGAAATCAGTGGCCTTCTTTTATAATCAGGCTGAGAAAGCAATTAGGAAAACAACACCCTTCACAATAGCCACAAATAATACGAAGCATCTGGTGTGACTCTACCAAGCAAGTGAAAGATCTGTATGACAAGAACCTCAAGTCCCTGAAGAACAAAAATTATTGAAGACGACCTCAGAAGATAGAGAGACCTCCCATGAACATTGGTCAGTAGGGTTAACATAATGAAAATGGTCATTTTACCAAAAGAAATCTACAGATTCAATGCAATTCCTATCAAAATTGCAACACAATTCTTCACAGACATGGAAAGAGCAATTCTCAACTTCAGATGGAAAAACAAAAACCCAGAATTGTCAAAACAATTCTCGACAATAAAAAAAACTTCTGGGGGAATCATCATCCCTGACCTCAAGCTGTACTACAGAAAAATAGTGATAAAAACAGACAGGTTAAAGACCCAGAAATAAACCCACATACCTATAAACACTTGATCTTTGACAGAGAAGCCAAAACCATACAATGGAAGAAAGAAAGCTTCTCTGACAAATGGTGCTGGTCTTCATGTAGAAGAATGCAATTTGATCCATGTTTATTACTCTGCACACAGCTCAAGTCCAAGTGGATCAAGGACCTCAACACAAAACCAAATACACTGAATCTAACAGAAGAGAGAGTGGGAAAGAGCCTTGAACACATTGGTACAGGGAAAACTGCTTGAACGGAATACTAATGGCTCAGGTTCGAAGATCAACAATTGATAAACGGAACCTTGAAACTGAAAAGCTTCTATAAGGAAAAGACTAATAGGACAAAACGGCAATCGACAGATTTTGAAAAGATCCTCAAGTCTGATTTTGTTTTTAAATTGGATTATCTGGGGCTTTTTTGACTTATAAGTATGAAAGAATTTTTAAAATCCCCCAGGAAACTGTTCATAGAGGAGACTCTAGGGGATTGCTTCCTACCCTTCCAGGTTGATTTAATTTTTCCTCAATAAATGACTCATATACAACCTTTGAAAAATAACTATCAAAGACAAAGCAGAGCAACTTTAGATCAAAGTCTACAAATAAATTTTTACTTCGACATTTTGTAGATGGTTAGATAGATATCCAGCCATAAAAAGTATAAAAATAATTTTTAGACTGTTAAAATTATGTTAATAAGTTGTTGATTTTTATCTGATTAACAAATATATATGCTGAACAGGACCTTCCCCCTTTAAAAAAATCTAAAAAACAAAGAAAATCCACTGCATAGAGTGTTTATCTATGGGCACTGAACAAATCTTAACAGTGATCATACCTTAGCAATACTTACAAATATACCTCCTGCTATCAACCTACCTTTTCTTGTTCCGTAGCCCGGAGACTCAAATAATTGAGAACTTGAGGCTCCAGCACACTTAAGGACTCTAGGAGTGCTGGTATGAGTTTGGGTGCGTGTGGTTTCAACATGGCTCCTGCACTTTTGCTTATCTTCACAAGAGTGTTAATGCTGGACACACAGAAAACACTGTCTGAATCCCTTCACAAATAAGAAGGCCTACAACCTAATCATGAGGATGTTCTGCACTTGCATTCAGATATACACTCATGGTTCAAAGCCTAATCCTGGCAACTGAAAAGTGGGGTTTCTGATTATGACTGGACCCAGGTTCTCTCATCTCTTGGCACTTAAAAAAATTACAGATTTGTTTTGCAATGTTTTATTTGAGACAGGGTTTCTCTGAATAGCCTGTCCTGAAACTCGCTCTGTAGACTGGCTTCGAAGTCATAGAGATCTGGTTGCCTCTGCCTCACAAGCACTGCGATTAAAGGCATGCACTACCACCATCTGGCAATTATGGATATTTTTAAGCAAGCACACATAACACATAGAGGAGTGAAAAAAAATGAGTCTGTTGGAATCCAAACTCAGAGTTCAAAGTCTATCCATTACCATTCTCAAACTAGCTTCCCCCACCTCTCCCCCTTTCCTTTCCTTTCCTTTTTTCTTTTTTCTTTTTTCTTTTTTTTTTTTCCAGACAAGGTTTCACTCTATTCAACATTGGCTAACCTGGAACCTGCTATCTAGACCAGGCTGGTTTTGAACTCACAGATATCTAATGGCCTCTATGCACAAGTAGTGGAATTAAAGGCATGTGCCATCATACCCAGCTTGATTCTTGAAACCTTACCAGGATCTTTCTCTTGTTTTCTCATTTAACCTCACTGATTCCATTCAAATTGTGCTATTTAACATATCCCCTATACATATGTGTAGACTAAAACAAGGTTCAATTATTTTAAAAATATGATGTATGAGGCCAGAGAATCACTAGTTTGAGACCAGGCTGGGCTACTATATATATATATCTAATATGAGTGGACTCTGCCTCTGAAACCAGACAAGGCTCTTTCTTAAGCAAGGCTGAATATATCCTATCCCACTACATCAGGATGCACATCCTCTTGAGTCATTTTACCCTATTAGAGTCATGACTGGGCTCAAGTTTGGAAAGCCTGAACCATCACTAAGTTCCACATTTGCCTTTTAGCTGGTAGACTTAGAAGCCATTAACCATCACCATATAGACTAGTTTACCAAGGACAGTAAGTTATGCTCAACAAGCAAGCCCCTCAAGACATGTGGCATAACAGGAAGATATGTGTTTGCTAAGGAAAAGGGCCAATGCCAATAGAATATATGCAACTCAGAATAGTAGTCAAAATCAAGGTCCCCGGGAGGTATGGCTATAACAATACTCTGGCCCACATCTTTTCACAAAGGCTTAAGTTACCTCAATGGATTCTCTCCATCCATTTTCAAATTTTTAGTGATCTAACATTCAAGAAAACACATATTCTACAAGACTGGCTAGAAGCTAAGTTAATTCCAATACATTCACTTCAACCAAACCACACCTGAGGGCTCGGACTTCCGTCACAGGACTCATCATTCCTTTGTCCAGAAGGCAGGGCAGGAGGACAGCAATGGTTCTCTGGCCAGCTGCTCCTTTGGCAGGGTCACACATTTTCACACAAACCTCACATACAAAGAGCAGGGACATTAGTGAAGCTGGCCTCACAACTATTAAAGCATTTCTCTGACAAAGTGTTTTTTATGTCACTATTGGGAATAAAAACTGAGTCTACTTTCTATGCCACTGTGGGGGCTATAGGGAAATAGAGGAATGACCAGTACTAAGTCCTAGAGGACTGCTCTATCTAAACAGAAAATCTGATAATATATTCTATTCTTTTAAGTTTTGACTTTCTAATTTGTATAGTGAGAAACAAAGGAGCTAAAAATATGATGAAAAATGTTTGAGAGAGCACTTTTTTAAAGTGCTTGTGTGTAACCATTTTCACCACTGCAGGTTGCAGGACAACATTGTGGTAAAGAACACAAGCCTAGACATGAAAGGCATCAGGATTTAAAATGTACTCTTTTACTACTCAGTAATGTGATAGAGGATAAGGCTTAGGCAATTAGAGTGTAAATTACAAAATTAAGTCCAAGGGGCAGACTATTTAGTTTCAAAAAGCTTGTCACCCTCTTAATTTGGGAAAGGCATATGTGGCTTCATTTAAGTGAGCCATGTGTTCTTCAGGGTCAAAGCAAACACATATCTCTCATGGAGTCCTGCAGATGTTCACCATTTAAAGAGCCAAAAGTAAAAGGCTTTCAAGGTACACTACATATATACACTAAACATAGTATATTGAGACCCACTCTCTTATTCGCTATTAAAAGTAGTAAACTACACAAGAAGCCAATTACAAGGAAACACTACTTCATATGACAAAAAAAAAGCACTGTCCAGTCTATGGTGAACCGCATCCCACCCTCCTGTTCCCCACCGTGAGATGAGTATTCTCACCTTGCTCAGAGTTTTCAGAGCTAGCTCTGCTGCCTTCCGTACAGACTCCTACAAAATGGAAAAAGCCTGCCATTATCCGTACTAGACAGCACTCATTTTCATCCATTCTCTAATTAGATCCGAATACGAAATAGCATAATCTTCAATAACGGGTTTAGATACATGTTGTTCTGTTAGACTCTTAGCCCATTAAAGAACATATATGTTTGATCTATTTTTGACCATGTAAAAAAAATAGCTATTGGTCAAAAAATTTCCTGATGAATAAAGCAACAAGACAGACAAGCTTAGTCGTCTACCTAATTTTAAGCTATTGTCAAAATAGCTTCAAACTTAGTCCAGCTTTCGATCCTTTAGTATAGATCCAACTTTAGTTGCTTATCTTCAAAAGATAACATGCTAGCGGCTGGGTCCCAGGAAAGGCACTTCTACAGTCTTAGTAATAGGGGAAGAAAGTCTAGATCGCTGAGAGCAAGCCTTTGAAGGGGATTACCAGGCCTCAGATTCTTCCTCCTTCTCTTTGTTCTTTATCTCAAGTAAATGTTTTCTTCTACCCAGAATCTGACCTTGACAGACTGCCTTGGTCATAGGACCGCGACAACAGCATCCATCTATGATAAAATAACAATCTCCAAAATAGCTTAGATATTTTCCTTTCAAAATAATCACCTAAACACTTTTACAGTGATCCCAGGAAGCAAGTGAGGTACCCTAGGAAACTGAGATACTTTGGCATTAATCACAGTATTTGGAAATGCCTAAACTTTGAAACTTTAGTCATTATGAATTACTTCATAACGGGGATTTGCTCCTAATCCAACATCATCATGAAATTTCTATTGAAAAAGGCAGGCTGTAGCTATCACTTTAAGTCAGTTCAGTTTAGACCCAAATAAAGATATCCAAACTTTTAACTTGACATATACATGAAAGCTGAAATTTAGAAATAAAACAGTTTCCCAAAATTATCAAGATAGGGAATTTTGAAATACATTTTAAAAAGCTATAGTATATTTTAATGATTCCACTTTAAAAATATGTACGAATATATATAAATGTAGGTTTATTTCTCTAATACCTTAATATCATCTTGTACTCTAAAAAGTGTTTCCCACATTTCTGGAAGTTTGTCAATGACGTCATCTAAAGGTCTTCCTCTCAATAAATCATTCAGAGCTAAACAGCTGAAAATAAAAACTTGATTTCAAATATATGATCAAGCAAGTCCAATATTTTACTATCAAACAGTCATACTGAACAATAACAGACTCCTACCTATACTTCTAGTCCTAACCTCTCACCCTAAGACAATCATGATTATTCTAGTATTACCTCAAATATATCAAATCTATCCCTTTAAATGATAAACCAATACATCACCAAGTACATAACAAGCATTTAATGTGTACAAACTGCATATATAAATACATTCTAAAATATAAAGCCATGAAATTATACAACTTGATGTCTATCAATTTAACAAATGATTCACAAATTTTTAATTTCATACTTATATAAACTACTACTACTCAAGCAAAGTGAGTAGAGTTTAATAATTAAAGAACTCAACTAAAAATATGATGGTTTTAACTTAATTTTTGTTGCATCATATTAAAAAAAAATCCTTAGAAAGTTGAAGGGGAATTTTCCAGCTCTATCTGGCTAATCAAAGTTTCCAAGTGATACCTGGATTCTCGAACTCGCCACATGTTGCTGGTAAGGTTTTTAATCAAATCTTGAAGAATTTCCTTCAAATATTTATCCACCTAATAAAAGCAAAAGGATAAAATGAAAATTGTAAAATCTAACAATCCAATTATTTGCCTTCCAACAACACTGATCTTTTTTTTTTTTTTAATTAAAAGTGACCGTAGGCCTCTCAGTCTGAAACTCTCTTACTATTTTCCAATAACTTAAAAATGTAAAGAAAGATGATTCTTTTCCATGGTGCATGAGAATGAAGTCTAATTACTTGGGCTTTATACAACACAATGCCCACTGTGACTCATCTTGTCACAAAAGTTTCTTATTAGTCTCAGTTCTGTTCCTTGGCACACATATAATACCTCTCAGTTCTCTTCCATGTGCAATCTTTGTCCATAGAGATTCGGAGTGACCGCACTCAGAGAATCCTGGCCTACTGGCTCTCCCCTGCTCCTACAGCACCCTCTTGAGGTTAAACCCTATCCAACAACGCATTACTGCACTGCTCTATCACACAGGACTTCAGTGGCAAGATGGTATCTCACTGGTCTGCACTTGGTACAAAAATAAATATTAGATAATGGCTCAGAAGGAAAGTGAGTTTGATCTAAGCTTTTGTGATAACAATTTAATAATAACAGTAGGCTGCGAGCTAAAAGTAATTGCGCACCCCTGTAACCTACGATATTCGAGAGGATGAGGGCAAACACAAAGGTTCAGACCTAGCCTGAAACAGATCGAGATCTTGTATGAAAATAGGTGTTTTTAAGGGGAGTATTGTCAGTGGAAGAGCACTTGCCCAGCACATTTAAGAGACTGGGTACAAACTCCAATACTGGGGGGAAACATGAACTGAAAAAATTCATTTAAGAATTTTAACCAAAATCCAATTTGTAATTTTAAAAACCACTTTTACTGCTATGTGGATAATAAAACACAGGACAGAGAAGAAAAGGAAGAATTCAGGGACTGGAGCAGATTCAAGGAACATTTGATAGAAGCAGAATCAACAGAAACTACTGCTAAATTTGATGTGGGATTCTGGGCATTATAAGACACAGACAAAAGGGGGGGGGTGATATCAAGCTGTCTGGCTTGGACAAATACATGAGCAGTGAGAACAAAGGAAATGTGTCTTTTGTCTTTTCTTTTCAGCTTCTGACTGGATCTGTTATATTCATAGTACATGTAAAGAACAGTCAAGTGAAGACATGAAGCAGGAAATTCGATTTGCAACATGGATGGAGTACATGTCCTATCTAAGCCAGTACAGAACTGAGTAATACCATTACAGTAAATGGACTGTTTATATGCCCAGTGGTTAGTAAAAAGAAAGCTAAGAGGACAACAGTATTTAGAGGTTGTTCTCAAGAAACCTTCACATCTGAAAGGAGGATTGAATGTAATCAACAGCCAGATTACAGAACCAAGGGAATATGTTATATATATATTAATATATTTATACAATATATAATAATATATTTCCTTGGTTCTGTTGATTTCTTTTGTCTGTCTTCCCCAACTAAAATAACTCTTTAAGCATAGGTTGAGACTCATTCTCCATGGCATCAGTGGTCCTTATGAACATACAATACTCCATTTGTGTGAACGTACTAATGTTCTTTTAACTATCTGTCTAACCAGTGAACAGCATCACTGAAAGAAAAAAGCAAACAAGCAGTGAAAAGCAAAGAAATATAAAAGGGCCAGCAGGTGTTTGGTTTAAATCCTATGTGGTGCCACAAGCAAGCTACCATGTTTTCCTCAGCAAACAGGTTCACAGATACTTGCCATTGATTTGTCGGTGACCAATGCATTCCAAATGCTTGTCATAGCCTGTCGAATTCCCAGGTTGGGATCAAACTGGTAACGATAAAGTCGAGGAACTAGTTGAGGCAGAAAAGGAGCCAACTGTTCTCCAGCTCTGGTAGCAATTACGTTAAAACCAAAAGCAGCACCCTAAAAATAATAAAGGTTAATTTATACATGACTGCCATAATCAAATGTTTACATATTAAATACAAAAAGGCCTCAAATATTCTTTCCCAAATTTATCCCTAAATAGAACATTACTTAGTATTCCAGCTTTACCAAATAATGGCTAATGTGGTAATCTGGCTCTCAGACACAGATTTTCAAAACTAACTATACACGAACTCGCTCTACATGGCTAATGTAACAAGTTTGGTTTTAAAGTAAAAAACTAAAAACTCAGTAAGAGCTGGGGTATAAAGTTCAGTGGTAGAGCACTTGTCATATATACAATGACAGCTTGAGTTTGTTCTCCAGCAAAAAGTGAAGAAAGAAATGAAATAAAGTAACAACTTACTTTCCTGGAGTTCCACATTGCATGATGATTTGCCAGATTCATAAACTTATAAACCAGATCTGGCTGACTGAGATCACTTGCCAGAGAGCAAAGCTCCTTGTATGTAGAGAGGCCCTGACTTAGAAACAAACAAAAAGAAACACACAATAAAATATTTTTGTAGCTACTTTGGCCTGATTTAAATTTCAGCATCAATATTGCAGGGGCTCTTTTAAACTGTATTCCCCTCCATTGCTAATACCACAATCCCTGAGGAGACTGAAAACTAGGTTGAGGAAAATATAAAAAGTCATACACCTCAGTTATCAATAATTCCTGAATCTTCCTGCTGGTAAACACCTATTTATTGCAAATTAAATGGGAAATACCTCCCATAGGCTCAAGTGTTTGAATATTTGGCTCCCAGCTCAGGCTGCTCTTTTGGAAGGTTGCAGGATCTGTAAGAGGTGGATCTTTGTTGTATGGAGGAAGGAGGTTACTAAGAGGTGAGCTTTGAGATGGTAGAGTCCGGTTCCAATTCCTGTCCAATCTCAATTTCTATTTTGCTAAGGGGTGAGGAGGCAGAGTCCTGCAACCACGCATTCCTTCCCTTCTATGATGGACCTTACAGCCTCCAACTGTAAACCGGATTGATACTTGACAGTCACGAGCACGATACCTAAAATGTGCCTGCATGTTCCCCGGAAGTGAAGCTCTTGGTAGCTCTGGAGACACCTTGAAAGTTCATCATGTTGTATGCAATCTCTCATAACCATGAGTGATTAGAAAATATCACTATGTTAAATATCCTCTAGGTATATCATTTTATGAAACATTAGCACTTTTTAAAAATTCATAAAGAAGTGGTTTGTACATCTGTAGTTGTACCAGAGGATTCAACTGAGCCAACTAGTTCAAGAACAACAAAGATAAGATAATGAGACCTCACCCACCCAAAAAGTTGAGAGGAGGAAGAAGAAAACAAAGAGAAAAGCTCAGAAAAATTTAGAAAAACAAGCAAATAAAAAGAACTTTGAATGTGAAAACAGTAAGATAAAGAATAGCATAGGACAGAGAAACCACCTGCAATGTTCTCATGTTCCAAATGTCACAGAAAGACAGCAATTATCTGACAATTCTTAGAGGAAACAAATGACAATATAACCATACTGAAATAATAATAATGAAAGAGGGACAACACCAAAGTAAATTTGAAATATTAAACTAGCAGACTAATCAAACACAAAAAGTATCTCCAGAAAAAAAAATTGAGATGAATTTAATGTAGTTCTACACTGTAGGATATCTACTCAGGACTCAGTTTCCTAGAAGCAGACAGTTCTAGACCTAGTATCAGTCTCTGAGAACTAACTTTAGTCTTTGAGCAGCCTGTCACAAATGATTACTCACTGAACAGGCATAAAGGCCTAAGAAGGAAGCCGAAAGGCCAGGCTCTGTGGCTCAAAGCAGACAGCCATGAAGGTTCACGTGATCCTAGCTTGAAGATCCTCAAGAATCTAGTGAGGTTATGGCTTCAGATCAACGTTCCCTCTGTCACCAGCAGTCTCCTGGCTCACTGCTCCCAAAGACAATCCTAATGGTATTCTCCAATAAACTTGCAGCATATAAATCTCTATCTTAAAGCCTAGTAAAACCCAATCTAAGACAGTAGGGGTTTTTTCCAGGCCATTTTTATTTAATCCATCAGCAAACAACATTCCTATACTCCCTTAGTTGATCAATGTGTTTAGATTTAGCACACTTACCCATCAGGTGTTTTGCCAAGGCCACCCCCTTGAAATACCACTGTCTCTCCAGAAACTTCATGTTTCACTCTAAAACAAATCAGTAAGAATTTAAATTAGCTTCAAATTTTCCATACCAACAACAATGGGATACAATCCATTTGCAAACTGATAAAACCTGTGTCTAGTATATATAATATATAAAATTATTCTTTCATACCAGACTGCAAATTTTCTAAAATCAAATATAAACAAAAAATTTCACAAATTAATTACAGCCAATATATCACACATAAAAACTACCCTTTCCTCAAGGGAGTCACAGAAAGCAGCAAGCAATTACAAAACCAATCTCCCTCCATGTAATCATCCACATCAGACTATGAATGACATTCAAGTTTCTTCATATCACATCTTAACTGTTTTTTTTTTTACCAAAAGTATTAAAATGCTTTTCTAATCCAATGCTGTGTCATAAGACCATTCAATTTTGACATTTTCTGAAAGTTAACAGTAATCATCGGGATAATTAAACCGTTTGCAATCATTTATATGCAATGGCTTAGTAAGCAGAAGGTGGAATTCTTCTTCTTCCATATGTCATCCTCAATGTCCAAAGCATTCATAGCTGAAATTTGAGGTGCACTGTACCTTTTGCCAGTCCTAAGTGTGTCTACAAGTGTAGACACCAACTCCTGTTGATCTTGCTCACTGCCCAGATCATAAACCAACCCGAGCCCCTTTGAGGCGACATCTTGGCTGAGTTCTACAAAAAAGGTAGACAAAATTATACTATTCTAAAAGAAATTTGTCTCCTGGCCACTTACTTTCTTTCAAGTATTCTCTTCACTCTAAAATTCTACAAAAGTAAAGATATAAAAAGTAGAAGTACTCTTATTTTCCTAAATCAAGTTAGTGGAAAAGGCATCATCAATAAATAAAGATGAGAATCATGACCAAAAACTAATAAAATGCCAATGAACTAGTGTCACTATAAAAGCCACAGTATCAGAATATCTACATATACTGTTTATATTAGAGATAATATACTCTCCTAGGATTTTAAGACATCCATATCCAATTTTAGAAAAATAGAGGCAATACTAGTCCATGTGTTTTAAATAAGATTTTTTAAATTATTATTTAAATTTCTAACATATAACATGTTCTGCTGGCTTTAATCGAAAAGGAAAAGTAATCCAAAATAGAAGAACTTTAACACTAATGTTAAGGCCTCAGCTGCATTTAAAAAATGTAAAACTGTAGATGTTCTAACGTGCGTAAAAGAATGAATGTCTATTTCCTGTACTTCAGAACGTTAGTGGGAAGATAGTACTGTGGTACTTAGTGTTGGCTTTCACCTTAATACAATTATCTTTATTTTTTAATTTTATTGCAGTTCTGTAGTAGAGACAGAGCCTTACTATATATAACTCGGGATGGTCTAGAACTCATGATCCTCCTTGCCTTTTAGCTCCACATGCTGGGATTAAAGGCATGTGGCTAGTTTTGTTTTAGTCACATGGCTCAAGTTTTTGTGTTATAATTCATTCACTCACACTTTTAAAATTAAATATAAGTAAAATAAAGGTGACAAATCAAATATTTACCAACAACTTACCATCATTTTCTGACAGAACAGAAACAAATGCACTCTGGATTTCTTTAAGATGGGACTGGAAGAAAAGAACAGGCATTAGAGCACTGAAATCCTACCTCTCCAAGAAAACAAGACTCTCACTGCTATTGTCCATTGAGGCCAGAGAGTCTAAGGATCATGGCAGTCATGACCCTTTCTATGCGGTCAACTTTCCAGGCATCCATATTGTCTTAGGTTGTACCACACACAGGTTGTCTAAGCACTCAGTCCAGTCTAACCACTGTCCCAATATGAGTCTTTCATTCTTAGCCCTTCTGACTCGACATCTTTGCATTTAGATCATTTTCTTGCCAGTATTAATCAGATCACCATCCTTTAGTGCTTCACATGGTAATTATTTCAAAACTTCTGCTACTTTTCAATGATTCCAACTCTGATCTACTTTCTTCCTGCTTTCAATTCTTAAGTACTTCGGGATCCTTACAGAGTTCATCACGTATCCAATGAATTTTATGAAACTCACCTTCACTTCTACGTGGGTACTTAGCTTTCTCACAAGAGAAAGGAGCCAGATGCAGGCTGCTTGCCTCACATGTGGGTTGGGGCTGATAATATGTTTATTTAAAATAACATCTAAAACCCATGGGACAACATCATTCACTTTGGCACCTGAGGAATAAGCAAAGAAAGATTACAATTAAAATAACCAAATATAATTTTCTTTAAAAAAACATATTTAAATCAACAACCACACAATAACCCAATGTTAAAATCCAAATGACCAAGAATGTCCAGAAGCTAACATAAGCTAAATAATCTTCTTATATTATTCAAATAAATATCTGAATAATAATCTCATATTATTCAAATTTTATTGGATAAAAATTATCCTAGTCTCTTCAATCTCGGCAATTTTTCTTTATTAAATATTTCTAAATTTCCAGCTAAAAACTGAACAATATCATTGGGTTTCATTTTCTCCTCAAGTTGTGACACATTTGTCTCTCCCCATTATTGTTTTACTGTCTATGTATCCAAACAAAAGCCTCGGCCAGCTAGTTTGGCTTCTACCAGTCACAGTCATCCTGCCTAATACTACTGGTACCTACTACTACTGGTACCTACTACTACTGGTACCTACTACTACTGGAAAAACTGTTTCCCCGTTTCCTTTACAGTCTCTCTATGACAGACACCAAACAAGAAATGAAGAAGACACTGCACTGTTAGATGTTAACTTCAGACTAAGTGCAGTAACTGTTTTCAGTATGGATACAATCCACAATAGTACTGTTGCCATGAAAATATTCTTATTCAATTTTCCCAACTAAGAAGATAAAATACATATGCTTTCTGACTTTTCTTTTAGCTTTAAAAAGTAAAACCAAAAATCCTGATCCAATAATAAAATGTATTTCAATTCTAAATTTAAATCAACTAAAATAATTATTTGAGTCTATGTTTCGGATTTTTTTTTGTTTTGCTCTGTTGTTTCTTCTTTAATTGTTAACATTAGGCTTATTCACATTTCTGTGTACATGTACACATATGTGCACATACATGAGAGCACATGCCACAGCACACACGTGCAGGTCAGAGGTCAGCTTTGCCAAAGTTGTTTCTACACCATGTGGATCCAGGGATAGAACTCAGGCCATGGCTTGGCAGCACTTGCTGAGTGGTCTCACTAGACCTTGTTTGGTTTTCTTTTTTTTCTTTTGTTGTTGGTTTTTGCTTTGTTTTGCTTTGTTTATGAGATAAAGTCTCACTGTGTTGCCCAGACTGGCTCTGATCTCATTATATATCCCACATGTCCTCTAACTTGTAATCCTCCTGCTTTAGCTTCCCAAGTGCTGGGATTTCAAGCATACATCATTTTAGTTTGAGATTTTAGTATCTGTTAACATATGCTCAAAATTTTCTTTCAAATGATGCAGTAACTAAATTGTAATGTACTTCCAGGACTGGCAGAGGACAGAGAAGTCTCCTTACGTAGTAAAGAATTAGATAAAAGAGTCTAAGGAAGTTCTAATTTTCATGTTCAATCTTTCCTTTTTTCCCCCCAAACAGAATCTCATTACATAGCTCTGGCTGGAACTTGTTACATGGACTAGGTGGGCCTTGAATTCACAGAGATCCTCCTGCCTCTGCCTCCTGAATGCTAGGATTAAAGGCATACACCACCATGCCCAGCTATGCTCAATCTTCTTTAATCCTGCTTGGCAGACCAAATTAGTAAGGCATGTATCAATATTTGGGGAAAACATTACTTTTGCAACTAACAGAGAAGAAACCACTCAGCAACTATAAATCAATTAGGTAAGTATTTGATACCAGCAGGAGGTATATATTCTTCTTCAGTCACCAGCCAGGCATCTCGGGCAGCCACAGAACTAGTTCCTATTGCAGCACTGGTAATGGCTTCACCAATAGTGAACTGAAGTTCAATCTGCTTGGCCTACAAGGAAGGAAAGTGAAACCCATTAATAAGAGAAATATCCATTTCGATAAAAGAGCTGCTTGATACCCTACTTCTCAGCTTTATTTTCATTCTTTTGCCACACTGAAACTAACTCAGTGACTCAGGCTAGTCCGTAGGCTCATATATTTGAATGTTTGGTCCCCAGTTGGTAGAACTGTTTGGGAAGGATTAAGAGGCATGGCCTTGTTGGAGGAAGTGTGTCACTGGGAGTAGGTTTTGGAGCTAGGCCATTCCAAGTCAGCTTTCTCTAACTTGGGACTTGTGGATCTGGACATGAGCTCTCAACCTACTACTCCAGTGCCATGCCTACCTGCCTGCCTGCTGCCATGAAAGTCATGAACTCACACTCTGAACTGTAAGCCACAAATAAACTTTCTTCTGCAAGTTACATTGGCTGTAGTGTTTTGTCACAGCAGTTGAAAAGTAACTAAGACATCAGGCATCTGATGATGATAATGATATTAGTATAACTCACTTTGAAAACATTACATGAGAATTGGGAAGCAGTTCAGCAGGGGAGTGTATGCTTAGTATGGGCAAGGCCCTGGATTTACTCTCCAACAGAGGAGAAACAAAAGACTCTAAGCCTGAACTTCAATACCAGTTCTCTTACTCAGTAATCTCAATCCTTACATCTTTTATCTTCAACTAACATTTATCCCCTTTCTCATCCTTCAGGGCTCAGCAGTAACTTCCCCTCCAAGCAGATTACACCAGACATCTTGGACACAATCGCACACTCCTTTTAGTGTTCTCCTGATTCTATGCAAATACATTCCCATTCACACTTCTACCAAGATTTATGAGAATCTACCTTTGCAACCACACTGTTAGATACTTGTGTAATGATAAGCAAAGCAGACCCTGCCTTCCGGGTACAGTCAGGTGTGATGATGCCATAATGAAAAGGTTTCCAAAAGAATCTAACAGTTTAAGTGTCAGAAAAATTATTTCAAGGAGCATAACAATAATCTGAAATGGAAGTACAAGGTTTACAGAGGGTCAGAGCAAACAGGTGGGCATACAAAGTATGTATGAGGAAATCTGAAGGATCACCTCTAATGTGGTAGAGAAAAGATTAGGTCATGCTAAGACACATTACAATTCACTACCTAGAGTTCTGTCCCCACATTAGGCATCAGCAACTCAAGAACAACTAGAGAACCAGTCTCCACTCCCCAAAGATTGCTAAGTGGTTTCTTCTACTTATACTACACCATGGTTCGCTCAAAAACAATTAGAGTCTTTCCCAGACATGCAATTTACAGAGCTATGTATATCTAACACAGTAGTAAACCTAAAGCTAAAACTCAAAATTAAATATTTGATAAAGAAACAAATGTTTAAATTTTTAAAAAAAAAATCTCAAGAGTATGGGCTGGAGAGATGGTTCAGTGCTTAAGAGTACTGACTGTTCTTCCTGAGAACCCAGGTTCAGTCACCAGCACCCACACAGTAACTAATGACCATCTGTAATTACAGTTTCAAGGGATCCAATTCCCATTTTTGGCCTCTATGAACACTGCATGCGAGTGCTAACATAGACACTAAATTAATAACCTCCTAATAAAACAAAATTCTAAAATCTCATAGTAAACAAAACAACTAAAATCACATTTTATTTGAATAACTAAAAATATAAATACCTCCACAGAATCCATCAGACCTTGTAAAAGGAGCTTCTGGTGGGGAAAATCCCCGTCTCCAACGGGAAAGTAGCCCAATGTTTGGATTGCTCGTTCTTTCATCTGGAAGAGCACAGATTCTTGTTTTAAGTTTAAACAAACAGAAACTTTACTTCAAAAACAGTGCTCCCAAGATGGCAGGAAGAGGCAGCCTGTCTCAGGTACTGATGCCTACGTTGTCACAAAAGCACCCAGTTTTACAAGATTATATTAAAGACATTAAAAACAGAAAATTAAGCCCATTAAGGACCCATATCTTCAAAAATTAAAACTAAGAAGAAAGCCCTAGGCTTACCATGTAAACTGCCAACATCGCAAATGTGGTTGACAAGCCCAGAGAACCCAGGAACCAACTGTCTCTACTACCTAGCATCCTTTAGGCAATTATATCAACTCTCTGAAAGTCGTGCTCTGCTATCTCACAGAAAAGACAACTATATCTATTTCATGGTATCTTTTTAAAGTCTTAATTTTAATACATGAGAAACTTATAGCATATTCCATGGGCACATTGCAGTATTATTTATCAATGGCTAATGATGACTGGTTAATGATAGTTAAAAAGAAAGTGACACGTGTGACTGTTTTGGTTTTAAGTGACAGCTAAACCAAGAAGAAGATTACAAAATCTTTTTAACTTATAGTAAACTGATATTTTCTACTCATTAAATCATTTTCTTTCAACATCAGGTACTTAATTATAAAGAATGTCTTAATGTCTATGAAAACAATTATCTCAACTTAAAAAAACTGCAACTGTACCCATAAAAACAACAATGCCAACCAACCAGAGCTTCCAGGGACTAAACCACTACCCAAAGACTATACATGGACTGACCCAGGGCTCCAACTGCATAAGTAGCAGAGGATAGCCTTGTTGGGGCAGCAGGGGAAGGGGAAGCCCTTGGTCCTGCCAAGGTTGGACCTCCAGTAAAGGGAATGTATGGGGGGGAATACCCATATGGGGTAGAGGGAGGGGAAGGGATGGAGGCTTACAGACAGGAAACCGGGAAGGGAAATAACATTTGAAATGTAAGTAAAGAAATATATCTAATAAAAAAATTTAAAACAAAAAACCTACAACTGTTCTTTTCCTCAGATTATTCATTCTGCTTCAAACAAAACTGGCTGTAGGAAAAATAAGATTTAGAACTGCCCTAAAATTATACAAATCGTGAAACTAGTATTTTATTAACCAGCTTTTGTATAAAAAAAAATGGTTATTCAATGAATTTTTAACTTTACTGTAAGTCTAACTGTTAAAGGAGTTAAATTAGAATAACTAGGTCAAAAGATAACACAAAATAGTTTATACACATCTCCCTGATTCCAAAGCAAATGCTAAGTTTATCAAAGTTTCTTATTTATCATTTTTAACACATTAATAAAACCTTACTCTAGCTGCAGTGTGCATGGATGAATATAGGAAGATGACTATAATCATAATAACCCAGTCTTGTTAGATTATACAGCTATGAATAGAAACAGAATTATACAAGGGGAAGAAATGAAAAGGCTTGCCTTATTTGTTTCTTTACTGGAAGGAATTCTATTGAGTAAGCTTTCTACCAGGTGCAGCTTAGTAAATCCAGATCCTTCGCTGGGGATCGGGAGAGGACCATTTCTGCCAATTTCACCCAGGGCTGTACAGGCAGCAATTGCCAACAGAGGTGATGTACTATCTAAAAATGAACCTGTAAGCATATTTAGACACAAGAGAATCACATACTAATTATTCTTATGATTTAAACCAATTGGCTATGTACTAATTATTTAAGGTAGCAACAGAAA
Source organism: Rattus norvegicus (assembly GCF_021556685.1). Lineage (NCBI taxonomy): Eukaryota > Metazoa > Chordata > Mammalia > Rodentia > Muridae > Rattus > Rattus norvegicus. The sequence goes on from NC_141538.1 coordinate 78,841,070, forward strand.
ATCAAGGTCTATAACGTTTTCTGATTGACCATTTGTTGACATTATGCAACAGTAAGATACCATGGCAATAAGGCTTAGAGTCCTTGAATGTTAAGTTTTTTCCCCATAAGTGGCACCGGAATATAAAAACATGTTTACACACACACACACACACACACACACACACACACACTTTCATTTTTACTAAAAACAGAAATTATTTTATGGAAAAGCTTGTGCCTTTACAAGTGCTATAAGAAGAAACAAAAATACCATATTAAAATTTTAAAATAATTGAAAACCTGAAGCAGCCACGCAAACCAGTTCACACACTGACCTATTGTTTCTGTAGCACTCCGAATGACCTCCTCTTGTTCAGGCAAGAGGTCATCATCTGTCTCCAGGTCATGCTGCTCTGCCATTCTCACTCTCTTCTTAGCCAAGTATCTTCCCACCGTGAATCCCAAGGCAAGCAAGGATCCATGTTGTACCTCAGGGCTCTGAATTTAACAATGTAACAGCACTGTTTCTTTTTCACACATGAAGAAATACACTGAAATAACTTGTTAGGATAATGTCCCTGATAAACCTATGACTAAAAAAGAAAATGATTACTCTGGCCTTTACTGGAAGTCAATGAATCAAAATTAGGCAATGGCAATTTTTAACAAGAGTTTCTAACAGAATTCTGAGAAATTAAGCTGGATCTTTACTGACATCCAGAATTAGGTACCTTAATCTCATAAAACCTCCAGCTGTGGGACATTTAAAATAAGCCTCTATGGTCCTTATACTTTCTTAGTTGTATTTTATGTGTATGAGTGTTTGCCTGAATGTATGCTTTTGTTCCATGCTCATGCAATGCCTCCAGAAACCAGAAGATGTCTACTCCCTGGAACTGGAGTTACATATGGTTTTTAGTAACCATGAGGGTGTTGGAAATTGAACCCAGGTTCTCTCAAAGAGCAGCCAGTGTCCTTACCCATTGAGCATCACTTCAATCCATGACACTTTCTTGTTTATATCACTATATAGCTAGTAATTAATTTCTCTTCTCTATACTGCCAACAAAATACAATGAGCAGTCCTTTTTCTAACTGCTAAAATCTTCAAATACAAGTAAGCACTATACTAATAAAGTTTGCTTTCTTGTAGGTACTATGATTAAGTGGTAGCAGAGATGTGGCAGGAGAGCTAATAATTCTGGACACCAGGCAGTTCTAGGGATTCCCAATTAATTACCTACTACAATGTGCACAGTACCTTAAAAACAGTACTTTTCAGAAACAATTAAAATCTGTTAAATGAAATGACTAAATCATCACAATCTCAATTATTACTTATGAAGGCGAAGAATTTGTAAGTTTACTTTATAAATGGAAACCTAAAAACTAGTACTATCAAATATTTTGTAAAACCCTATCGTCTACTGAAGAAGAATGGGGCCGAGATGTGGTGGAACATGCTAAGGTAGAAAGATCGCAAGTCTAGGGGCAGTTGGGACTACACAGTGAGACCCAGGCTCAAAAAGATCTAACAAAATCAGGTAAATTCAACCTTATAAGTAAATTTCCTAATCTAGGAAGATGGTCCTGTGAGATTCACCTATTTCAGAACTGAAAGAAAGGGTAAAAAAAGTCAAACTTTCATATTTTTTCACTATCTTACAGGCTCAAAGCAGAAACTGATGCTTTCTAGCAAAGCAATTCCTAAGTTCTTGCCATAACAGTACTTAGCTCAAGTGTGATAAATCTGTTGGAATGAAAAAAAAAAAAACCAAACTTTGCCTTTATGATTAATAACAGTGCCTAAATATCAGATGCAAGTTTCTGTGCTTTGTTAAAATACAAAGTTATTTAAATAACAAAGAAGATAAACTGATAACATACATGATTGTCTTTTGTGGCCTTTATCAGTTGTTCTACCATTGACTTTAACTCCTTTCCAGACACTGTTGACACAACCACAGAATAGAACAAAGCCGCCAATTCACGCATTTCTTCTTTACTGCTACTCATCAAGCTCTGAGCAAGAGAAAAAGAAATAGATAACTATCATAACCATCGTCCTGCTGACAGCTAACATGTACAAAAGTAAATGATAGATTTTAACACTCAATCTATTGGTATCCATGAAAAAATAATGCAAAAGCTATTTTTTAAAACAAAAAATACTCTGAAAGGCTTCAATGGAGAGTTATAATACAAAGGTCACACACATGGTCAGTTAAATTAAATGTTTACGAAAAGCAAAAACAAAATCAAAAGTAATAAATATGGGAAAGAGGCTGGTGCTGGGATGGTAATATGGGTGAAAGGAAGATAAAGGAGAATGAGGGAGAGAACCATCAGAAAGAATTATGTATGCATATGAAATTATGAAAGAACAAGCTTAATATATTTGAACTGGATCTAACCTGAAATCCTTCTTCCTGCAATCTAGCTTCCACAGTACCAGAAAGCACTATGAAAGCTACAAAGGGAGGGAAACAATTAGCAGTCCTACTCAGCTGAGACACCTATTAATCACAATGACTGGCACGATAGATAAGGCATCTATCCATAAAGGTGCAGGAGTGGCAGTCCCCACACACCCATGCTAACCACTCAAGACCTATTCAACAGGAGGAAAATTATTCCTGGTACCAGAAAGTTAGCCAACTGCCCAGGACTGGTGAGGTCACAGACTTTAGAAGAGAATATACTAGCACTACTGACACCAGGATAATTTCTAACCACACTCTAAATCTTGTCCCTATCACTGTAAGTACAGCTATCATGTCTCATCAAAAAGGCTTCTCTCTAGAACAATGGAGACTGTTATAGAAAACCATAACTGAACATAGTGCAAATAAAATACCAATAGATTGTGGGGGAAAACTCAGCATGAATGGATACATCTGCAGCATAGTTCCTGCCTCTTTAGCTCACATAATAGCAAAAACAGTTGATGGATAGAGATGTTGTAAGAGCCAGAATACCAAGACTGCCTCTCTTCAAAATGACTGAATTAACAAGATGCAAACAGTGACAACATCAATAGACATGCTAACACACCAAGAGGGAAATAGTACCAGGTCCTACCCCTAGACAAAAAACTACAGGCAAGCAATGATTGCTGAGGGAGAATTAGCCACTCTCAGAGATGAGCTCCCTGACTGGTTATCTAATACAAAGTGGTCAGCCCTAAAATGACATACACATAAAAAACAAATATTAAATTATATGAGTATATGTATGTATGTGTGCATATGTATACACACACACACATATATATATGAAATAATAATAAAAGAAAAACAGGCTACCAATTTGAAAGGTTGGAAGGAACATGGGAAGGGCTACAAGGAGAAAATAGAAGGAGGAATGATAATTACATTTTAATTAAAGATAAATTAAATGAAAAAACTTTATGAGTTGAAATTATATATAAAAATCGTAGCTGCATTTTCATAAAGAGATACAAAACTTTGAAACAGATAAAATAAATACATTTGATTTCAAATAGAGATCAGCAAATCTTTTTGTGTGGAGGAGCAAACAGGCTAGATGGGCTACCTAGTCACTGCTGAGACTACCACATTGTGCCACTGCAGTTCACAGAAGCAGGCACAGATAACACACAGCTGGGTTCCAAAAAAATGAGAACTACAGTTTGTATGTCATGAAATAATGTCCTTTGTTCTTTTTTTCAACTATTTAAAAATATAAAGAGACTATAATTGTAGATCAGAGGGAAAACACCTATCTACCATGTGTAAAGTCCTGTTTCCAAAATCCAGCATAAAATTTTTTTAATAAAGTGAAAAGCATTAATATCCTATAGACCATAAAATGCAAGAGTCAAACTGTATTTTTTGTTCACAAGTCACAAAATAACAGGCATTGGAATCAAACTCATAGTCTAGTCTCTCTTCAGATCATAGAAAACTTTTTTTTTTTTTCCCGGAGCTGGGGACCGAACCCAGGGCCTTGCGATTGCTAGGCAAGCGCTCTACCTCTGAGCCAAATCCCCAACCCCCATAGAAAACTTTTATCTTCTACTAAGAAATCAATACTCACAAGATTAGTTTAAATTAAAAAAATTCACAAAGAATAAAAAGCCTTTAAAAAAAACAAGAAGCACTTTTAGGAGACCAAATTTTTTCTTGAGAAATACAAAAGTATTCTCTCTTGACAAACTATATCCCCTTTTTCACATTTAAAGATAAAATCCATAGACTTTACTATAACTCAAGCTACAGTTTCCAAAAAGAACTATATTACAAAGCACAACAGAGGTATATAACTGTATGGGCTATATTTTCACTAAAATGTCTAATCTAAGACTCAAATGTAACTTACATTCTTACTTGCTACACCTGATAACATTTGCAGTGCTACCCTGATCGAGTAGCACTCCCACCTAGCTGGCCACATGCACAGTGCTGCCTGCATGAAAACTGGGCACTGTACACATCACAGACACCATGTCCTCCACATCTGGGAAATATAAAAGTACACTTCTCACTACTACATCTCTTCCATGAAATACAATAAAACTCTTAGCTATAAAAAAAAAGTGTGACATTTCCTTGTATGAAAAACAGAATTATATAGTAGTTAGTCATGAAAACATGAGTATCCTAAGTGGTCAGCAGCCGTGATCCAGAATTAACCATGCAATGGATAATGGTGAGGCTAAAATAAATGGGAGTTCTCTCCACAGCTATAAGATGAACTACAGGCTCTACTACCCATTATAGGTACAAACTGTGTAACAGTGCACTATCTTTTCTATAAAAGAAAGAAAATCATTTTAAATGCATTGTTTTATGTGCATAAGTAAAACAGAAGGTTCCCCCATAAAACGATTAATGTACTTTGCATGTTTGTCAGAAACAAGAAAAGGGTAGAACATTGAAAAGATTTAAGGAGGCAGTATACAATTACAGAAAAGAGGTGTTTTACTGACAACTAAATTTATAATATAAGTGTTTTCAAAATATGTATACCTATTATTATAAAATGTTATTTTTTGAAGAAGAAAAATAACTTTTTTAAATTGATGATTCTTAAATTCGTCTCCCAGCATCATGGAGATGGGTCATGAGCAATGTTAGCCTACATGCTTTTCAGTAAGGATTTGCTTGTGGGGAATTTTTAAATGTCCTGAAGGCAGTGAAAGGCATAAGACTAGTAGGAAGACCAAAACGTTTCGATTAGTTTGAAATATCTGAATTCATAGAGAAAAACATAAGGAGATACCTTGATCCATTCTGTTTTGTCTACAAATTTGGTAGCCAATTTTTCTGGATACACCGACACAGCTTCCAATAGACAGTACATGACTGGTAAACCTAAGTAAGAATTTAGAACCATTTGAACTCTCATGAAAAGAGAATGCACTTTCTATACAGAAACCCCTAAATTTCTCTCAAATATAATGCTACTGCTGAAACACAAATTCTGGCCTAAAAATCGAAAAATTACACTCTACATATTAAAGACAAAATCTGTATCTACATCAACATTTTCTTTCTGAAATGAAAAATATATCAAGGATCAAGCAGGTAGGCTTAGAAAGTAAACAAAGGTCAGTGTTTAGTTACAGAAGTCAAGAAGGTTGGAATAGTTCTGCTGTAAATTGTTACCAAATTTTCCTTGATAATTTCATCTATTTATATAGTATATTCTGATTAGTGTAACCCTCAACCCTCCATTATTTCTCTCATCCCTATCATCACACACATACGCATATATAACTATCTTCTCCCTACAAGTAGCTCTCCCAAATTACTGTCTTTTTATTTTATTTTGAGGCCCACAGAGTTTAACCAGGGTCACCTGTGAGACCATGAGTTTGGAACCTATCCATTAAGGCAGATGGGCAAATACTGAAGAGAAAGTAAAATTAACTTTTTGCTTACTTGCTTTAGTATTTTTCTTAGTATGATTAGCTTCCTACCTCCAACACCTGCTAACAGTTGTTGAAGCAGGCCAATGTAGATCTGAACAGGGTTGGTTTCTCCACTCTTGTTACAAGATGAAGCTGTGGCCTGGCTGCTTGACATTAGAGTCCGTATGTATCGTCCAATGGCTGGAGCATGATCTTGCATATCGGCCAAACTCTGAGAGGTGGGCACCACCCCTGCACTATGAGCCAGGCACATGCGCAGGTACAGAACTATCTAAAACAAGAAGGATGAGAAATACCAGCTTCTTTTTTAAAATTGATTTGATTTGATTTGATTCGCATTGGTGTGAGGGTGTCAGATCCCTTGGAAATGGAGTTACAGACAGTTGCCATGTGGGTCCTGGGAATTAAATAAGCTGCATGTAGGTCCTGGGAATTAAACCCAGCTCTTCTGCAGCCCCAAAGTATCAGCTTCTTAAAAAATCAGTATTGGGGCATATTCGTCAAAGTGATAATTTTCAGTTTTTACATCCCCACCCTTATTCACAAAACTTTACAAAATCTTAATGGAAGTCAGGAAGCAAGATTCAATGATAACTAAATTATTATAATTTAACAAAAGGTATTACAAGATTTCACAAATCCAGATGTTTTTTAATGAAAGTAAAAAGCTTGACTTTTTTTCTTCTTCATGCTGAGATTGAAGTCATATTCTTTCAGATGCTAAGTATACAGTCTACCAAGGAATTCCGCCCCACCCATCTTCTTACTCTAAACAAGACTATTTGCTATTTAATAGTTTAAATAATTTAAAACATAAAATTCACCTTAATGGATGTGGTAACTTAATCCTCCTAAAATATGTGATAAATCCTATTTTGCTTTCTAACCTGGAAAACTCTAGCAACTTCAATAGTACGTTGGCTTTAGGAGTTAAATCCAACTTACTACAAAGTAACCAAGTGTTCTGTCATAAGAACAAGCAAAACTCTTCCTGGGGCTGGGAACCTAGGACTGACTCAGCAGTAGAGTACTTTCCTGGCATGTCTAAGGCCCCACATTTGATTCCCAGTATAGGGGCTGGGTATGGGTAGAGAACCTCGAGTTAATTATAAACTAAAACAAAACTAGTTACCAAATGCAGGTCTTGTTTTTCAAAATAAACAACCTACCAGTACATTGCAACCATAGTACAAGTTTACCTATAAAGCAACAAGGTCAGACACAACAGCTCAGGTACGGTGTTAGCTTTCACAGTCATCACACAAAGATGCTCAAGCCCTACCTCTCCAAATGCTGCTGGATTAAATGGAAGGACAGTTGTTCCGGTCATGTATTTGACTGGAGTTTTCATTCGATGGGAAGCCTAATAAAAATAATCCCAAAACAAATTAAATTTTTGAAAATTAACTGTTCTTATTCAGCTGAAAATAACTTTACAGCTATCTCTATCTCTGATCATTTGCATTTATCTTTGATTTTTGTTTTGTTTCATATATGCATTTGTATGTTTGTATGTGTGTGCATATGTACATATATATGTATGTATAGGTGTTTGGCTGAATGTGTGTGTGCACCGAGGCCAGGGAGGGCATCATATCCATGTCCTCTGCAATTGGGAGTTATAGAAGAATGTGAGCCACCATGCAGATGTTGGGAATCAAACGCAAGTCTTCCGAAAGAGCTGCTTACGCTCCTAACCCCTGAGCCATCTCTCGGTACCTTTTGCCTTTTTAAAGAGTTTTTCTTTTTTAGAAAAATTAATTATTCTTGTTTTATTTATATACATGTTTTCTCTGAACATATCTAAGTGTACCATATGCATGCACAGCTCTTGGAGGCAAGAGGGTGTTAGATCCCCTGGAGCTGGAGTTAGAAATAACTGTGAGGCGTCATGTGGACACAGGAACCCAAACTCAGATCCTCTGCAAGGTAGCAAATGCTCTTCACTGTTCCTGGCTGCTCAGCCTTCTCTCCACTCCTGAAGACTTATTTATCATTTTAAGTTATCTGGATGTGGTTATGCACATGTGAGTGCGGGTGCCCACAGAGGACAGATGCACTGGATCATCTGGAGCAATAGCCACAGGCAGGAGTACATGGGTCCTGGAAATCAAATTCACATCTACTACAAAAGCCACAGGTGCACTTAGCTAACCCTCCAGTGTGAACAAAACACTTTCCCAGGGCGTGTCCTGTCCCTCTCACAAAAATGTAATTACGCTCTAACAAAATCAAAGTGACACCAAGGTAAAAAGTCAGCACTGAAGACCACTGCTCTGATTCAGCTGCAGAAACACTGTACAAAGTGAAGATTTACAACAAAATATGGAATAAAAATCATGGAAAATCTCAACTGCTCTCTAAAGCACCCTTAAATTTATAACACCTGGTATCTAATAAGAACAACAAGAAAATTTAATTTTTTTAAAGATTTGTTTTTACCTATGCCTTACCGAAGGAAAATTTTTTTCAACATACTCAAAATGTTAACAAGCACTAAAGGAATTACAAGTCATTCATATTTTGAAGAAACAAATTAACTGCATGTAAAAATTATACTTGTCTCCTTACCTTGCGGTTTCCTCTTACTATAAATACTGTAATTCCTAGGAACCTTACTATTTAATTATTGCAACTGTACTTCTAAAATGCTGATTTTGATTTTCAATATTTATTAAATGTTTCAAACTAATTACCTATAGTTAAAATCCCTACCTTTTCTTGAATGTAATACACCATTTCTGGAAAAGACGGCATCTGCTTAGAAGCACTCTCCTTTTTGTTTCTACCAGGAAGACACCGTAATACACGCTGTGCTTCACCATGAACTTCTTCTCGCCTTTGAGATGGACAAGTAAGAGTAAAACATAAATTTTACTAACTGGAAAGTCAACACTTGAAAAATGGAAACAAATTTTATTTGATAGCTAGGGTTCTAACAAAATGTCTTGGGTATACTTTTGGCTATATTGCTTAAATATAAAAAAAATTATATCCTTTTCATAATTTAATGCAATCTACAGAGTCACTTGGCATGCACTGCTAACAAGACAAATTAATTACAACAACTCATTATGTAAAACAAGCTCTATTTGCATGCTTTACTCTTATTAAAACTAAGTCACAAACAACTATAACATTCATTAGAAATAGTAGAGCATCCTGTGTTCTGTATCCCCCCTCAATTCTCACACATCTCAGTAGTTAGCCTACAAATCTACAAAACCTGGTGAATGAATGGCATTAGTAATACAATATAAAATCTATTTCAAGACACCAAGAAAATGACCTCACAGCTTTGCTTCTATACCACAGAAGTCTTTTGAATATTCCTTAACTACCTCTGGGCTGGTCCTGAATTCCTGATAGCACCTAATTAACAGCAGACAGGAAGGAATGACCAGGCAGAGTCTCACACTGTCGGGAGCTCTCACTTGAACAGAACAATTTTTATTAAACTAAAAAGGAAAAATACTGAGTCATGTTTTGTTTTGTTTTGTGTGTGGTATAAATAAACACCAGCTAAAGTCTGTCTAAGTTCCTGATTGAAATCTTGTTCTAATCTTACATTAGCTCAAAAACCCTAAGCAATCTGGCATGTAGTCAGAAAGCTTAAGGTAGAAAAGGGGGTTAAAAAAAAAAAAAAAAAAAAAAAGGTCAACAAAATCAAGATTAACAATCCAAGCCAGTGGTGCCAAACTGAAACGCAAATAAAAAAGGGAAAAAAAATCAAGATCAGAAATCAGAAGTAGAGGATCTGTAAAATATCAAACAAAAAGATCATATATATATATGTGTGTGTGTGTGTGTGTGTGTGTGTGTGTGTGTGTGTGTACAAAATATATATGTATACAAATTTTGGTATAAAATTTATACCAAAAGTGGATATTAAAGGCATAAAACTGAACTAGTTAAAATTTTCAAACAGTTATCAAGTAACTTCTTGTTATTTTTAAAAAGACCACAGAGTATATAGAATGGATATGCAAGTGATAAAAGGAAGCTTAATTTTATTTAGTGCTTCATCATAAATGTGGCTTTAAAATGATGATCTAATTTAAAAGGAATAAGAACATATTATGGCAGATATTAGAGTACTTCACACATCTTACGATGTGTTGGTGATATGGCTCAGCGGTAAAGAGCACTGGCTGCACTTCCAAAGTTCCTGAGTTCAACTCCCAGCAAACCCAACATAAATATATAGCTACATGACTGCAAGTTACTTGAAGGGGTATACTTTGAATTCCTTAATAAATTACTTCTAAATTCATAAGCCAACACAACAACCAACATAAATTTTAGTAATTTTAAATATACTTAAAGGTAACCCAAATTCAAATTGACAGCTTGTTAAACTTACGGGTCTCCGGCAGCCAGTAGGAGCAAGTATCTGGAAGGTATATGATCTGAGGGAAACACTGTGCTGGCAAATTTCACTGCAACTTGCCGAACTTGAACTTCAGGCTATTGAACACACACACAAAGACATCCACCCACAAACACCCCAAAAAAAGAATTCAATTATCAGCATCTCCATCCAGCCATAAGTCAAATTTAACATATCAAATTTAACATATCAATAAATGTATGTCTAAACAAATAAAAATCATTTGTTCAAGAACTCTCTTTTGAGGGGATAGGAAATGCTGGATATTAACCCCAGATCTCACAATTATTATATACAAGCTCTACTACTTAGTTAGCCCTTTTGAAGACCTTGAATCATGCTGCTTAGAAGTATTTAACATTTTGTAATGAGCGCTTTTATGACTTACAAAGATCCTAGCTACAAAGAATCTCTACACACACATCTCCAGTGCACACATGGAGGTGGGTCATTGTGAGGTTTTTCATTACTAGCCTCATCTCCCCAGCTGTAGACTCTTAATCAAGAGAAAGTGAAATTCAGCTGTTTTACAAGGAACAGAATCTGACCTTATTTACTATAATTTTGCAACAAAAAAATTTCTATCTTTCTTAGATTTGTTCTGGTTAACAACTGATTTCAAAGCTGAAACTCAACTATGCAAATATATTCACATAACTTAGATTAAAAATGTATGAAACTGGCAGTTTAATTTACTGATGCTAAAGGCTTACTTCTACATACCTTCCCTCAACATATTCCTCCAGCCACAAAGCTAAGTGAAGTATGTGAAAAAAAAATCAAGAAATATATGCCTTATTCTTCTGAAATTCATACTATCTACATTCCCTGGGCTACAAAAAGAAGAATGATGTTAAAGACTAGTTTAAATTAAACAATTTAACCTACGGTTTTGGTTACTTTAAAAGCAGTCTATGAAAAAAAGAAGCTTATTTTTGTCTTGGTTACACTGCTACTTGATTTTATTTAAGTGAGCAGAAGCATTATCTGCAAGCATTATAGCAAGCATCACTCCTACTCGTAAGATTTTCTGGAAAAATGTTTAAGTGTTCTAATGAGCGTCCAGATATGTCTAAGACTTTGCTATGATATAAGACCATGAAGCACACAAACAACACACCAAGAGCTCATCAGAACAATACATATACATATATATATATATATATACACATACACACACACACACACACACACACACACACAGAGCAAGCTTCTAAACACATATAATTTGCTCTTTGTATTTCAGTAGACACCAGATGCTTTTTCTGACCCTCTTAAGAATTCCATTGCATGCTTAAATATATCATGGTAGTCTAATTTAAAAAAATATTCATGGGGCTGGACAGATGGCTCAGTGGTTAAAAGCACTGACTGCTCTTCCAGAGGTCCTGAGTTCAAATCCCAGCAACCACATGGTGGCTTGCAACCATCTGTAATGGGATCTGATGCCCTCTTCTGGTGTGTCTGAAGACAGCTACAGTGTACTTATATAGAATAAATAAATCTTTAAAAAAAAAAATTCATGTTAATCTCATCCGTATATTCTATTAATTACCTTTCTCAATTTCCTCTATCTCTTAAAATAAAAGAAAAAGAACTAATTAAGGCAAACATTCGATAATGTTTTATTATTTATTACAGGTTATATATACATATAACATATATATGTTACATATAACACACATATACATATAACCTATAATGTATACCTGTTACGAATATATATAGCCTGTAATAATCTATATTTTATATATTACACATACTATAGACATTCCAAAATACCTACAAATATTCCCTTCAACCCAAAACCTCATTTCCATTATGAAGAATTAAAACCGATCATAAGTCATAAATACAACCAATATACCTCTTAATAATCAAAATTTTACAGAGAAAAACAATCAAATTTCCTTCTAAACACTATACAATATGGCAATAAGCTCAGTAGAAGTGTATTTGCATAGTATTTGTAATTGAGCAAGACCCTGGGTTGAATCCTCAGAATTATAAAACAATTTAAAAAGTAGTACTGTCAAATGCAGCAACACGAATGAACTACAAAACAGGTTAACTAGGCAGAGAAAAACAAATGCCTCACTATCTCACTCCATACCTCTAAGAGTCCTGTCAGTCTTCCTAAGACAACTTTCTAAGAAAGTCGCTCTCATGGAAACTGAGAATAGCCAGTTTACAGATAAAGAAGAGGACGGGGGAGGGGCGGGGGGGCGGGTTGGGGATTTAGCTCAGTGGTAGAGCGCTGCCCTAGGTTCGGTCCTCAGCTCCGGAAAAAAAAAAGAAAAATAGAGGACAGGGAAAGATCAGGAAAGGTAGGTAACAAGGAAGTTAGATACAAAAAAGTAAGTTCTGGTGCCCCAGTATATAAAAGGATGACTAGAGATACTAAAGTATATTGCATATTTAAAAAGAAAACCAGAAAGAGGATTTTTCATTTATCCTGTTTGGAATAGTATGTAACTGTACACACTTACTGAAAATGATATGGACAATTTACACAAAAAAGTTAATCTAAAATACACACACACACACACACACACACACACACACACACACACACCTCTGGCCATTGTCATTCATATAGGTGGGCCTACCTTTATTAAATATGAAGCTACAAGTGCCTCCATTAAAGTTCTCTGTGCTCCTTCTAAGGTACTATAAGCTCCAACCATCATAGACAATGCTTCCTGAATAGCGAGTCGAGTCTCAGGTTCTTCCTATAAAGGCAGTAAAAATGGTGGTTCTCTCCTGCTGACTTTCAGGAAAGTATCCATGAAGAAGTATATACTTAACAATGTTTCCCTACCTTACACAGGGCTTCAAAAAGCTGTTGTACAAGAGCTATATCCTTAGTGAATAAATGAGGCATTCGACTGTAAGAGAATGTATGAATAACATTATCATAAATTTCAATGGAATGAAAGGAGAGAAAAAGAAGCTATATATAGAAACATTCCTCAACTCACACTTTCACAACACTGAATGTCGGTATTATTAGCTTACTTTCTCCAGGACCAAATATTTTTTAAAGTGATTATTTAACTTTTCAATTATATAATCCTCCACTAACATATATGTTTTCCAGATATTCCTTCTATAATATTCCATATACTCAGGTAATCTTCCTGATTTTAATGTGACGAGATAATAAATTACAAGTTAAATGAAAATCTGTCATAGTAAGAGGTTTTCCTACTTTTTGCTGATAGATATAAAGACAAAGTTTGTGACAATCCCATGCTGTAAAATGACCTTGGGTGACTTTCTTCTGAATCCTATTTCCCTTTATATCAAAGGAGAGCAATGCACAGCCAGTGTGTGGAGCACAGCAGCATATGGAACCACTGACAACATTTCATCTGTCCCCTCCAGTGTGAGTGAAGAAACATGACACCAGAAGGAACTGAAGTGAGGAGATCGTATTGAGCAGATGGAAATAGACATATCCTTGAAAACAGGATCATTCATGTTCTAATACAAGTACTATCAGAGGGCATTAAAAGATTTAGTGATAAGAAGCAACAAGAACACTTAAGGTTAACTGAATGTCTATTGTAATCTATTATGCAAGCATAATAGTAACCTATTTTGACGCAATTACGTTTAAAACTTAATTAGAAAACTAAATTTAAGATTATATTATATTTTTCAAACTTAAATGACTCATATCTTTTCTAAAAAGACATTAGTTTATTGCTATAAAATACATTTCCTATTGGAATCATAGCAAATTATTCTCCATCCATTAATACCAGATAAATTTTTCTCATTTTCCAACAGATTATCTCTCACAGAAAAAAGCAAAAATGAAAGAAAAAACATTACTCACCTAGAGAGTTTTCCAACAGCTGAATACGCCATTGACAATAGTTTAGGGTCCTTGAAATAATAAAAAAGCAACAAAAAAATGCAATAAACGGCAAGTCCTTTTGCCACAATCACATGTATTATTTTACTTTTCAGTCAGTGTCCTACATAATAATACCATCCAAACCACAAAAAAATCCTAACCCAGAACACAAGAAAATACAAACAAAATCTTGCATCCAAATACACTGGTCACACATGAAAGACTTCTCTTATCTGGCACTATTTTCATCGTATTTTCAATACCATGTATTCTGCCAACACCAAATTAATTTCCAATACACTTGACTTATTGGGAAATTTATCCCTTATCTTCCCTCCCCCAACAAAACTGTAATACACATAAGTACAATTTTCTAAACACCTATAATAAAATAAATGGCTTCTTTTCATTTCTTATACTATAGCAAATTAATGAGATCTGAGTCATTTGAAAGTAAGTAGCGTCCACCTAAGATATAGACAGAGCTTTACAGCGTCGCAAAAACTGAGAATCAGCATTACTCAGAACACAGTAAAACTGCTATAAGATAAACACTGTCCATCTGACCTAGAATTCAGCGTCCAATGGCTGAACACCAACTTATTGACTTATTGACATCTCTTGGGAAAGTTTGTAAATGCTACTTGGAAGTAAGATTCAGTTCTGTGTTTTGTCTGGACTGGGTCAGGAATGTCCAACTTGCTAACATGATTGTCACCTAATCTGCAACTGAGTTACAAAAGGAGGGAAGAGGAAAGACGGACAAAGTGAGGGAGGGAGGTATAGACTAAGGGAGGGAAGAAGGGAGGGAGGGAACACACACACACACACACACACACACACACACACGTACGTTTTACGTCAGTTTATAATTTTGGGTTACCCTACATGCATACCTATCATAATCCACAAGGTTGAACCCACCTGAAACTTATTTTGCAATATGGTTTCTCTCTAAAAGTTTCAAAGCATTTTTATTTCTACCAGCCACTCTAAAGCACCTGATTATACCATAATCTATGCCATAAAACAATGCTAAAATGTATTAGACCCTGAAGGGGAAAAATGGCCAAGTGTCCTGGGATGGTACACGCCTTTAATCCCAGCACTGGGAAGCTGAGGCAGGCAGAACTCTTGAGTTCAAGGACAGCCAGATCTACAAGCAGGTTCCAGGACAGTCAGGGTTCAAAAAGCAACGCAAAAAAATTTACTTTAACTTCTAATGCTTTTAAAAAAAAAAAAACAGGTAAGCATTATCCAATGGAAGAAAAAAGCTTGATCCCAAATTGTATAAACAAATCAACAGTTCCATCTGTAATATCTAAATAACGTGTCCTGCCTATGCTAAACAACTTTGCTAACACATTTCATTTTCAGAATACTATAAACAAGAGTCCAAACAACTTGAGTAGCTCATCAAAGAACAGACCTAGGATGCAAATACAACTCTAGCTTTAGATACTGATCTCAAGTACTGCAAAGATGGACTCATGTTTAACTAAGCCTGAGAAATTCAATGTTACCTGGACTTAATCCTTTATCTATTTAGCATATTCAAGATATATAAGAGTGGAAGAAACGTAGCAAAGAAAATCACATATTGAAACTCTACACTCCAAGAAATCCTACCACTTAAAGAATCAAAAGTTTACTGAATATATATATATATTTTGATAAAATTATAAATTAGTAAAATCTGAGCCCCTTAATAATTAACACTATTTAAGTCAACTGTAAATAGTTCTTTATAGAAATAAAGCATAAAATTAATTTAACTTCAATTTTATATAGGACATACATGTATCATAAAGTATATTCGCTTCCATACATGGCTTAAAGTGATGACATCCTTAAAGATATTATCAGTTTTAACAACTATTCTTTTTTTTTTTAAACTTTATAATCTTGTTTCATTTCTTTTTGTTTAGATTTATTTATTTTATCTATATGTGTACACTGCCGCTGTCTTCACTCACACCAGAAGAGGGCATCAGATCCCATTACAGATGGTTGTGAGCCACCATGTGGTTGCTGGGATTTGAACTCAGGACCTCTGGAAGAGCAGCCAGTGCTCTTAACACACTGAGCCATCTCTCCAGCCCCACAACTATTCTTTAAAAGGCAAAAAAATGGCAATAGTATATAAAATTGTCACTTCAAATAAAAATGTTAAGAAACAAAGGTCAATGCCAAACTAACTATATCAATGGATGGGCCTAGAAGATTTGTTACATTAAATACTTTATGAAATGCTAAAATTTAAGACAAGTCACTTACCTCTTTATATTCATTTATTAGCTTAGTGAGACCATTCAAAAGCATAGGACCAAGTGGTTTAATCTTGATTTCTGGGCAACTTGAAAAAAAAAAAAATCAAGATATCCTTTCAGAAGATCATTTAAAATATTAGCAATAAAAGAAACTAAACATTATTTAAGAACTGAATCTTTCTAGAGATTTGATACATAACTCAACAGTAAACGCTTGTACTGCTGGCTTCCACAGAACCCAAGTGTTATTCTCAGCACTGCCACTGGGCAATTTACAAACTATTCACAAGCTGCCGCTCCAGCTCCAGGAGATTCAACAATTTCTTCTGGACTCTGCAGGAACCATCACACACATGCACATGCCCACACAGACATATCCAGTACAACTAATTTTAAAATGATAAAAATAAATCTGAAAAAAAAAAAGGAGGGGTTGGGGATTTAGCTCAGTGGTAGAGCGCTTGCCTAGCAAGTGCAAGGCCCTGGGTTCAATCCTCAGCTCCGGAGGGGGGGTGGGGGGGAGGAAGCCCTCTAACATAAACAAAAATTGCTTGTTAGGAAAGATGGAAGAAAAATATCTGAAACTTGATTACTCTAAAAAAAGTGAATAGTTAATTAGTTTCTAAGATAAAATAAAACTTACGTTATGCAAATGTGATGTACAAACTGCAGGGACAATGTTCTTAACTTTGAGTTTGTATTTGTGCCAAAAAGTCCATCATATACCACCTATGTAAAATGAACAAAGTCAAAGACACCCATTAACAAATAACACTCTGGCATTTTCAAATAGCAGTCAAGATTCAACAAGATTCAACAAGATTCAAACCTCTGCACTACACCACACTCCTCAAAACAAGTATAGTTTCTATACTGAACAACACTAGCTGACCAATTTTAAAAGGTAAAATATTATTTATATATCCAAAAATGATAATATAAGTTAGGAATTTACCAAGTGTTTTTCAGTTTCAAAATACAAACTCAGCTGGGATTACTTGTAGAATGGACCTTCATTTACTACCACCAAAAGAAAATCAAGCCATGGCGGAGAGAGAAAAATCCCCTGTGCTAATAGACAGAAAAGCACATAATTGGAGTCAGTTTTTATTCTCTTATGTGGGTTCCAAGGATCAAACTCAGGTTTCTTGGGTGTGATAGCAAGCTCCTTTACCTGATAAGCCACGTCACTGGTCCTATCTTTTACTTTGTTTGCTGTTTTTAACAAATTTTATGGTCCTGAGTTCATATCCCAGCAACCACATGGTGGCTCACAACCATTTGTAATGAGATCCGGTGCCCTCTTCTGGTGTGTCTGAAGACAGCTACAGTGTACTTATATATAATAAATAAATCTTAAAAAAAAAAAAAAAAAAAGGAAAGCAGCATGGCTGGAATCGGGCAGAAGAGGAACTGACTTTTCCCTTTCCCAGGGTCAGCGTCATTCAGGTTATAGAGTCCGAGTAGCAACCAGCCTTTTCATTCAATAGACTGGAAAGGTCAGGTGACGCTGGAGTTTTCTCTAGAACCACAGTGAAATCAAAGATGTAGAAGCATTTGACTGTGTTCCAGGAAGAAGCACACGTATGTCGTGTTTCAGAGAAGGGGATGGTAAAGACAGTTTGCGGATATATTCATGTCACCTGGATCCCTTGGACTTTATGATGCAGTCTTCTTTATATAGTTATATACAGAGCTTCTGTTCACGTATACTTTGTTGACTGTGGGAAGTAAATTTAAACTCCAATGAACACGTTGGGGTCCACGTTAACATTGGAAGAAGACTGAATGGGAGGGCCTTTGGGACATGGGTAAAGGCCCTGGGTGTACTTTTCAATCCTGTGTAATGTTTAATTTGTGAAAATGAATCAAAAGCAGCATTAAATTATAGCAACATTTGCACTTCAGGAATGAGTGTGCAATGGTATGATCCCACTCTGCAAACACCACTTTTAAGGCTGTTAGGTAGGATTGGCATGTTTTCTTTGACCAGGTTGTCTCATATTTAAATTTTTACACCCATCATCACTACAAATAAAATTCGGAGGTAAGAAAAAAAAAAAGATAAGTACCTCACTATCACATCACAAAAGCAGCTCTTTCTTCCCAAGAATCAAGGCTTGGGAGACTATGAGGAAGAGGAGGTGGAAAGATTATAAAGCAGAGATGATAAAGTGTCTTCCAGACATAGCGATATTGATGCACTGATAAACTGACAGAAACTGTAGCAGCACTCACAAGACCCACACAGGTACAAGCCAGACAGGGTCTCAGCACAGAGATGGGGAAATGGACATCAAGTCCCTCCCCTAACCAAGAAGCTATTTGCTTCTGGTACCTACTGGCAGAAGGAAGATCAGTGTATCAGTGTTTGGCAGTGGAGCGTCACTGGATACATCAACCACATTCCCAATAGCGGGACAACACCAAACAAACTCATGGAGGTTTTTTTTTCTTTCTTATTGGTGTTTTGCCTGTTTGCTTTGATTTTTGTTTGGAGGTTACTATAGTATGTACGGAGGAATGTTCTTTGATTTGCTGTTATTTTGTTGAGAGGTGAGATAAAGAACCAACACTGGATTGGGTAGGTAGGGAGACTCTAAAATGACTTGAAGGAGGGGAAAAATGTGATTGAAATATACTGAATAAAAAAAATTTTTAAGAGTCATGGCAGGCTTGGTGAAGAAGACTACTGGTCTGGTGGGATTGGCCGTTTGCGACACACCACACGAGAGACTAACAATATTGTATACAAAGTTTCTTGATCTTCTGAAGCACTTTCCTAAACATGCAGCCTACAGAAAATACACAGAACCGATCACCAGTGAGAAGCTGGATATGGTCAAACTGGAACCAGATGTTAAAAAATTAGAAAACTTGCTTCAGGGTGGTGAAGTAGAAGAGGTGATTCTTCAGGCTGAAAAAGAACTAAGCCTGGCAAGAAAAATGTTGCAATGGAAGCCAGGGGAGCCACTGGTGGAGGACCCCCTGCTGACCAGTGGAAGTGGCCAATATAATCCCAGTGTCTGATGATGGATGTGAATTTAATGTGCAATTAAATGTTCTGTGATTCTTAAAAAAAAAATTAAAAACCATAAAACAAAACAAAAAAAACCCCAAATTTTATTAACACCTACCTCATACCAATATTCCAAAGACTAAAATAATGGGTGAAGCTTAGAGAACAGAAGCTGGTAATCTCATCTTGTTCTTAGTAACTGGTGAATAGTTAGGAATTTTCCCCTTCTGGTCCCACATCTTGTATGTGAACAAAAGCTCCTTAAATACAGTTTTCATGGTTAGGTCTCTCTCATGCTGCTGCTTTAACCCATATCCAGCACAGACTCCCTCTCCTGTAATAAACATGTCCACATGTCCTGCTATTCACTAAAGCATGCCACTGTACCTACAATGTTCCAGGTCACACCTCTTTTCCCACTGAACACACTCTTTCTTGTATTGGTAGGCATTGGCTTCTACCACAGTACCTCACCAGTCTATGGCTTGGTGTTTATGTGTCCATTTCATCCTTCTAGGTGATAAAGGCCTCAGTTTCCCACATCTAGAATGGATTCCTTAACATTGCAATGATTGCAGATCTGTCTTGTTTCCATAAGCAGGAAAAATGGCCACGGACCAACTTAGATACCAGTCTCCAAGCACCATTTCCTAGGTAGTGTTCTGATCATTCTGATTCAGAAGATGGTACGTAATATACATGAACATCTCCCAGAAGTTTTGGATCAAATATTCATGTATCTCATAGGGTTTAAATAACATTTCTAGTAATTTTGTGTTTTGAAAATAAGTCCAGTTTTAAGTGTTTTCAAAACTTATTGCCCAGCTTCCGTAAGATTCTACTTTTCCTTGTATTCGCATTTCTAATGACAGGATCACCATTCTACTTAACAGTTGATTCTGCCTCTCTTCCCCCGTCAGTCACATAGTCCTTCAAGCTGCTATGCAGATGAGCCTCTTCTTCCCTGGTACACCTTTGACAGGTATATGATATTCCACCTCTGTTACAAACAGGGAAAACACCTAACAATTGCATATCATATGTGGATCATAAATCTTTTTCTTCTATAAAACATCAGCATTCGAATTAATCCTTTTATCACCTCGCCATATTATAAAATGAATGATTTTTAAAACACCAGGTCCAAAAATAGTCTAATACTGGATTATATTTTTGTCATTTCATTTTTTATTGTTTTATATTTCTTTATTGGTGGTGGGGGCATTTCATGGCATGCGTGTGGAAGATCAGTGGGCAATGTGAAAGAGTCAGATCTCTCCATCCACAATGTAGGTTCCAGAGATTGAGCTCAGGACTGTCAGGCTTGGCAGCAAACACCTTTAAACAGTAACACCCTAATGGGAAGAACTTCTATAATAAATCCAATAAAATTATGACTATCTTATCTGCTACCAACACTTAAAAAATCTCTCTTGTAGAAGCAGCATAATAGCAACTGTAGAAGCAGATGCTCACTGCTAACTGACAAACCCAAAGTCATTGTTAAGCACTGACAGTAGCTGAGGAACAGCATAAACATGGTTAGGTGTAAGAACAATCTAACAGGCATTTTATACATAATATAGAATATATATGTGAGCGTAGGGGTTCCCAGTATCACACTCCAGGTCACAACTGAAGATCTGCAGCAACCAGTTTGGGCTCAATGCATAGATGAGACATGACACAACTGGGCACAGCTTGGTGAGGGAGGAGGGGCCTTCTCCTGCCCTCACTGTCAACCCTGCAGTCACCATGGAGGATCTGCAACAGTCCAAACCCAAGGCCAAGACAGAATGCTGCCCTGCCATAAAAAGGAGTCTACAAGCTACACACATGAACTCGCTGTGGTTATGACAGCATGCACACACCCTGTGCTAGCCAAAATGAGACCAAATCCCAGCAGAGAGGGGAGTAGGGCACACAATTCTACTAGGAATTGTGCTAGGAAATTCTTAAGTCTAAGCAAGGAAGCAAGCAGCTCCCATCTGAAAAACAAAACTAGAAAGGGAGAGTTGGAGCGGGGGGGAGGGGAGAAAAGGGCAAAGGGGGGAAAGGGGGAGAGAGAGGGGGGGGAGAGGGAGAGAGGAAGAGAGGGAGAGAGAGAGAGGGGGGGGGGGAAGAGAACAGTAAAAAGCACACTACAAAGAAACATGGCATCATATCTACTAGGGAGGCTACCATTTCCCTGTGAAACTTCCTTTGAAAACTAAGTGTTACTAAGATATGGAGAAAGGGTGAATCATATACAGCCAACAAGAAACATAGTATGGCAACTCTTCAAAACCTGAAAATTACCATATAATCAAACAACTCAGAAGTAGAATCTATTCAGAAAACAACTGAGAACAACGTTCCAAAGAGATCCCTGAAGATTCGTGTTCATGGCAGCATTATATAAAAACTGAAATGTAAAGTATGCCAGGATGCTACAGCAGATAGACCTCAATGACATTGTACTCAAACAAGCTAGTCACAAGCAAATACTATTAAATTTCACATATGAGACATTCATAAAGAACTGAAATTCAGAGACAAAAGCCAGAATAATGATTGGCAGGGGGGTAAAGAACAATGATAATGTTCTATAAACTGTTTCAGTTTTACAGGATGAAAAGAATTGTAGCAATGGATTTTTCTAAAGCCAGTGTAACTGTATTAAATGACTAAGACAGCAAATGTCAAGTGCATTATATCATAATTTTAAACATGAACTAATATAAATACATTAGATTACCAAAAATTTGCCTTGAGGGTTGAGGCAGATGTAACTTGGTTAAAAATAAGACCTTTTGCAGGATCTAGTACCCTTAACCCACCCAGTACCCGCCCATCCACACTGTCAATAATTTCCCACTACAAAGATAGTTTGGTGTCAACACAGAAAACAGACTCAATGGGGCTAGGAGACAAGGGGAAAGACTTCTGCAGTCATTACATCAAGAAGCACAGTGAGGGCTGGAGAGATGGCTCAGAGGTTAAGAGCACGGACTGCTCTTCCAGAGGTCCTGAGTTCAATTCCCAGCAACTACATGGTGGCTCACAACCATCTGTAATGGGATCTGATGCCCTCTTCTGGTGTATCTGAAGACAGCTACAGTGTACTTGTATATGATAAATAAATAAATCTTTAAAAAAAAAAAAAAGAAGCAACAGTGAGCTAATATCATCTATAAGCACAGAAGGTGAGGATGTTGAGAAGGCAAAGTCAGAACTGCCCACTGCCTCTTATTTACATAACTATGATAATATTTTTGAAGATACACACACACATTAGTTTGTTTGGTTTTTTTATTTGTTTTGTTCTACTCTGTTGTTGCTTGTTTTGGTTTGGTTTTTGGTTTTGTTTGCTTTATACAGGGTCTTACTATGTAGCCCTGGCTGTCCTGGAAGTCACTCTTTAGACCAGGCTGGCCTCAAACTCACAGAAATCTGCCTGCCTCTGTCTCCCAAGTGCTGGGATTAAAGGAGTGCACCACCATCCTCCAGCCTAGTTTTGTTTCCTATGAGACTAGAAAACTGGTCTGGATGAAGTTACCATCATATTCAAAGTATATTTTTATATAATAATTTACACAGTTAAAATCAATAAATAAAATTGTTAGTCATGATATATCAGCATATATATATGTATGTATGTATATATATATATATATATATATATATATATATATATATATATGCCTACTTCCTGAATATTCACTGATTCCATTTCGGGGGTAAGTAAAGCTATTTGTTGAAACCACTTTTTCCCTCCAGACAATAGAGATTACCTGAATGTTAGCTGGGAACGTTTCAGCAGCTTGTCTAGAACGCAGGAGATGAGGAACGATCTTTAACTTCACTCTGGTACTGACTGGGTCTCTTTTTAGCTCTGGCTTTAGAACTGCTCCCTGAGAAAAACATGTTTGTTATAACAGCTTTTTAAAATTATTTTTGTCTTTTTACTCTTTAAAGGTACTTAAGAGTCCTAGGTCCTGGAGAGAAAGCCTAGGAGTTTAAAAGCACCTGTTACTCTTGCAGAGGAACTAACTTGATTCCCAGGGCTCAAATGGTGGGTTACAAACAGTCATAACTACTGTTTCAGGGAATTCAGTACCTTCCTCTAGCCTCTGTGGGAAACAGACACCCATGTGGTACACACAATACAGACAGGCAAAAATACTCACAAACATAAAACAAATGTTTTTTTTCTGAAATTGCTTTAATTACTGAAGATTCCAAAAGCTCTCACTTACCAGTATCACCAACCAACAATTGTTACATTAGATATTAAAACCGAGAAATCTGAGACATCAATAAATTAATGTCTTAATAAGCAATAGTTTTCTTTTAAAAGGCAAACTTTTAAAAAACTACACTGAAGAAGAGAATCATTTTATTTTTGGAAGCATCTAGAACAGAGCTGGGTTTTTTTCATACTCTGTTTTCAAACTGCTGTGGTAGTTGTTTTGCTTGATGGGCTAAATCCCAGCTTGCATGGACACATGGTGAGAAAATAGAGATGATTTCTGTCCTTTTTAAAAGTAATTGTAGATCTTTGATTCTAAACCAAAGCTTAATAAATAATAGTTTCTGAAAGCCTAATTATAATTTAGAGTTTAAGCCAAATTGGTGAGCTCCTGCAGATGCTGTTAAATAAAGTCCCCCTGTCTTACAGTGTGGATGGAGTCCTTAGGTTGCATGCTTCTGTAATTATCACCAATTATCTGGAAAATACTGTCTTACTGAGTTAAACAACACATAGCAACATAAACTATCCCAATACATATTTTTTAAATATTTCTTGCAACATCAATCTCTTCAGGAAGTATATTGCTAAGTTATTATATCAATGAGTTCAAATTTCCTACAATTCTAATATTTCCTTGTAAGTTCAATTTTTACCATTCCAATAAGGAGAGGTAAAAAAAGTCACTTCAGTTTTCATTAATATGTTCTTTTTTCTTTTGAGAGAAAAGGTCTGTCAAAATACCAGTCATAATACATATAGCTTATGTACCTATTCAAGTAAAATAATTTCTAATGCTTCATGAAGATATTCTTAAGAAAAAGCACAATTACTCTGCCCCCACTATCCCCCTTCCCTTCTGACTCTCCCTCTCCCTCCCCGTCCCTTTGTGTCCTGCTCTCCCTCTCCCTTCCTCTCCTTCTTCCATAAGCACAAGGCACAGCTTTCTTTGGTCTGTAGCACCACCTTCACTTCTATGATATCAGTGCAAATATCAACTTTAAAAAACAACTGACAATCTCTAAAAATGTGTGACTCCGAAGAGGTCAATAGAGTGTACTCTATCCAATTCTTTCATTTTCTACACAAAGAATACGAGGCAGAGAGGAGTTGAATGATTAGCCAAATCTCTCTTCCAAACACATTTGTGTATAGGCACGCAAAGCTACACTCCAAGGGCCTCAATTCATTCTTCTTTCTGCTAAAGTAATTTAATCTAGCTAGAATTATTAGCTCCTACTTATGATCTTAAAAGAAAGCAACCAAATACACAAATCACACTGTGTGTTTGGACTGGCGCAGGGAGAAGACCTTATTAAGCAATGATCTTACTTGGAGGCTGCAGAAACAATCTTTTGTTCTAGATTCAAAGCCAGGAAGTAGTAAAATATAGTTTATAAATCACATATGGCCCATCATTTATTTCAACAAGAACTGAGACTTCTAAAAATTGCTTTTATATTTTTAAGTGGAAAAAAATAAAAGAAATAGTATTTGTAGCCCATGAAATTATATGACATTCAAGTATCAGTTATATCATTTCTACCGAAATATAACCATATCCGTTCATTTATATACTGCCTATTGCTTCTTTCATGTTATAGAAATTGAGTAGTTATAGGCTCAGAGACTGTGGAAAGTTTGCAGATCCCTCATCTAGATTATTTATGCATCTTCACTGAAAACACCAAATCTATGAAACTCGCCTTTCAGGAGTTTAATTCATACAGACAAACAGGGCTTAAAACTAGTAATTCAAAAGCCGTGGATTCAGCTTACAAACTAGGGAATACAGTTCATAAGAACAAATGCTTTTATGCTAATTTGAGACTAAATCAAAACAGCTTACCTCTTTTGTTTTCAGTGGTATATCCCCAAGGTATACCTTGTACATCTTATTAATGATGGCAGGATTATTCCAGTCAATTAAGCTATGGAAGATTTCAATAGAAATAGTTAAAATTTTTTTGTTCCCATTTCAATGATTAAAAAAATAATCCTAATATTTATCATCAAAGAAAAATGTCAGAAACACACGAATTGACAACTGATACTGTGGAAGAGAAGAAATAAAAGTGACTACTGCCAAACTTAGCTTTAAAAACTACAGATCCAGTTCTTCCTTCTTGACTCAACTGATGACTGCAGCAATGGCCCTTCTCGGCACCACAGGTGGGGAGAAAACGGGACAAAGTTCCCACACAGGTGGGTCAGAGTCAACAACACCATGGAGTGACTCTGAAGAGCAGACATGTACTGCCCTTGTTCCAAAAGCCCTTAGGTCAGTGGTTGATGCTTCTTTTTAACCATTTAGAATTTTAAAATGATAAACAACAAAATGGTTTTATGCCTCAAATCTCACACCCTAGGAACTTGGAAGCTATTGTCTTTCTCCAATTTTGTTATTTGGTTCCTGGCACCATCCAATCCTTCAACTAGCCTAATAGTCTCAATATCTAAATCTGAGAAGTGACAAAGTCATCTGTCACAGAGAGGCATCCCTATCTGAGCTCTATAAAGAGAAGGGGAGTAGTGACCATCACCACCAGTGGGCCTCATTCACTCATTTACAAGCCTAATAATAGCAGCATCTTTCACTTCGTTTGACTGCTGAAGTCCTCCCATGCTGTCTTCTCTCTGACTCTCAGCATTTGTTCTGCTTTCAGCTTACGCTGTATTTGTGTGAAAGTGTTAGGCTGCCCCACTCACTGCTTGTCTGCTCCGTGTCCTTCATCACCCACTGAGGAGAGATTTCACTGTTCCTCTTATTTTGCTTTACCATTCTTTTTTAAGGTTTATTTTTCTGACTATGTTTTTTGCAGTTAATCTTTTATTTGTTTGTTTTTTCAGAAGGAGTCTCTCTGTGTGACTCTGGCTATCCTAGACTCACTTTCTAGACCAGACTGGCCATGAACTTCCAAAGATCTGCCTGCCTCTGCCTCTTGAGTGCTGGATTAAAGGCCTGTGCTACCACCACCTGGTGCTACGGCTTTTCATTGTGACAACCACTGACTGTGGTGACATCTTTTTCCAGGTTCTAACAGCATGACAGTACAGCAAGAAGTAGAAAAAGAACAGCACAAACAAAGCCTGGAGAGATACTCTGAGGGTTTTTTTTTTCCCATAAAATGATTACCTATGTGTTCTCCCCCACAGAATTTTACAATCTTAATGTATTTTTATGGTATATACATTTTTTATCCTAAAAGCAAAATTAATACATTTTTATACATTTAGGCTTCCGACAACAAAATCTACAATATGGTATAAAGATGAAGCCAAAATGATGCCAGTTCAAACTTAAAATTTTGAAGGAAGAATTTTTTAACACTCCAAAATTTGTTCCCTCAAATGGATACCAGAAATACTCTAAATTATAAGCACTAAGAAAAAAAATTGAGCTGGAGAGATGGCTCAGTGGTTAAGAGCACTGACTGCTCTGCCAGAGGTCCTGAGTTCAATTCCCAGCAACCACATGGTCATTCACAACCATCTGTAAGTACAGTCCCAGGGAATTCAATGCCCTTTTCTGGGCTCTGTGAGCACTGCATGCGTGTGGTATGCCTACACACATGTAAGTCATCCCCTGAAAATAAAAATAGTAACTAAAAGAAAAAAGAAAAGAAAAAAATTGAGACCTGAAAGAATGTTAGGGAAAATAATGTACTTCAATTCTCTTCATCTAGTCTAGCAGGTTAAGCTTGGCTCTCAAATTCAATCAATAAAAGCCATGAGCAAAATTAAGATTTGCCCCCTCCTTAACTGTGGGTCAAGACTTCCATGTAGGTATCACATTACTAAATATGGGGTCATTACAAATTTTGAGTAGTAAAATTTCTAAAAATGGAAAAACCAGAAGTTTACTGAAAATCAACTGTAATGCATCCAGTGTCCTGGCAGTGCTAACCTGTGTTGAAGCATGCAGCTTCCCTGCAGCCTTAGTCTGAATGCTACATAGAGACTTTGCACTGAACTTGGTATCAGTCCACACTACACAAGCATGACTGAAACCTATTAAAGACCAGCACGTTATACATTTCACTCCATCTCTTATAGAAACTGGGTTAAACACAGAAAATAAAACTTGTATATTTTCCTACTTTCATTCCTCAGTATGCAAATATCAAATGAGTCTATCTTTGAATTGTATCATGTTAGAATACCTGATTAAAACTTGCTGAGTTGCTGACTTTAGTTTAACTTTAAAAAAAAATCATTGCAAGGGATTTGGCATAGGATTAGGACAGAATCTCCAATAATTTCTAGATGCTTTACCCTTCCTTCTGCAATTCTGTACTGAGTAGATAAAGCAAGAGTTCTTAGTGGTAACCATTATAAAACCAAAATAGCAACCAACCCCAAGCATGTTAGCGATATTCTGTCTTAAATACCAATATCCAGCCAAGAGTTAATTCTGTGTGTAAAACTGAACAAGCCTATCCATCTTATTAATAAAAAAGCTGATTTCCTTATAAATAAATGGAAAAATTGTATGTATAGCAAAAATTTTTACATGAGTTTATGATTTATTACCAGCAAATATTTGCTCTCTAAATCTATTTCATACAATATATATCCAAACTCACATAAAAAATTCTCAAACAAAAAGGATCACAAACAAAAAAATCACTTAAAAAAGTTTACGGAGCCCTGCACCTCATGTGCTCTTTAGTGGAAGTTATTCCCAGCCACTACCCAAACACTGCAATAGAACAAACTAAGATTCATTAAGTTAATTTCCTTATTTTATTATACTTCCTTGCACTGTCTTCTTAGAGGAAGCAAAGTAAAATACATACAGCATTTATAAAGTTTTATGGCATTTTCACTATTTCTCTGTCTTGTAAAATGTTATTTTAACAAACTATATGCATTCAACCTTCTGGACGTGGAACCACATACCTATAATCCTCAGTGGGCGGAGTCACAACGGTAGAAAGCCTAAGGACAGCATCAGCTACATAACAAAACCATCTCAAAATAAACCACTTACTAAAACCTCATCACTTAAACTTTAAATATACATACAGGATCTCACTATGTAGCAAAAGCTAACTTTAACCTATGGTCTTCCTACCCCATCTCCCAAGTGCTGAATTATGTGACACTCGACTTGGGAATAACGCATGAGCCACTACTGTCTGGTTTGATTTTACTTTTTAGCCAAATAGATTCAATCTATGTTATTCTTCGATCTATGTAATGTTTAAATTTTAGAATTAGACAAACATATCATTTTGTATTCTGCTTAATTTATATGTTGCTACAACATTTTTATAATTTTGAAAGATACACAATAGTCTATCTACTAATTTATCCCTATTGTGGAAATTTGATGTTTTTATTTTTCAATATCTATATGATATGATATAATAACGAAAGTTATAACATTTCTAAATATATTTTTCTTCTTTTGAATGATATTAGAAGGTGAATTCGCAGGTCTTGTGTGTGTGTGTGTGTGTGTGTGTGTGTGTGTGTGTCTGTGTCTGTGTCTGTGTCTGTGTATTTTTGCTGCTTAAATAGGAAATAAGATACAGTACTACTGCAGAAACGTAAATGGATTTACCAACATATACCAACAGCTATATTTAACATAGGTACAAGATACTCATTTCCTGTTGATTTTTATTCATACAGAATATTTCTCTAAGTCTATTTCTTTTTGTATCTTTTTTCAATGTAAATGTAAGTTTTACTCAGCAATTCTTTCAATAAACCTGGTTTTTACTATAACAACTATAACACATATACATTCATTATTAAAAGTGATCTTAACTGGTTTGAGACAGAAGAAAAATCAGAAGTTGATTATTTCTTGGGTCTATCATTGTCAACATTAACTCTTGCTTTATCTGCCTAGCAGTGAGTGTTACTTCCTAGGATGACATACCTAACCTATCTCGGCTCTGAAATGCATTTGCACTTTGTCCTAGTGTCCTAAGCTGAATACATCACTTCATAAAGCCCTGCAAAAGGTTAAGAGCGCTGGCCCTTTGATTTCGAAAGCTTAACAAGGAAGTAATTACCTCTGCTTGCTTTTCAATTCCAGGTCTGCCGCGGTTGCCACACTATGGCGTGTGTCACTAGAAGCAATCACCAGGTGGAGAACAGCTTCAAGTTCAGGCACCTGTTCAGCTTCTATAAATTTCACTATACCCAATTTGCACTGTAAATACGTGAAGGGAAGGAGAAAGGAGGGTCAGGAAAACAAAGCGCACTCACTAAAACTACTGTTTAACATATCAACATGGTCGCAGCCACGGATTAACGGACAGTAGAGCTCCTCCTTAGGTTTATAATCTGCCAGACACTACACTAAATGTCATAACCATCACAATTTCATTTAACCCTCACAACCTATGAGGTAGATATTGTTACAGACACTTTTAGATGAAGGAACTGAGGCAAGTCTTAAGATATTAACCACACAACAAATGATGAAGGTAGGCTTCAAAGACAAGTCTACGGCAACACAAATGAAGAGTCTCCGAACTAGGGCACACAACCTTCCTAGACTGAGGAGGACTTAACATCTCTGTCTCCATCCTGAGAAAGGTGACTCATTACAGACAGTGTTTGATGGATGCTTGTGAGAAAAAAAGCTGAACAACTCACATTTCAGTTTTACTCTACTGCTAACATCCTTGTCCTCTATTTTAAGACTAAAAATAGACTATGATTTCAAACCCACGCTAGTTAATCCAATGTGACTCAATCCAAAGAGTAGTATTTAATCTAACTTGCTCAATGAAGCACAATAGATCCTAAGAATTTCCTGAAATGTGAAAAAACTATGAACTTCACTACCAATCATTCTGGGACAAATACACCTGAAAAGTAAAACTTTAACCTCACTTTAAAAACCAGTTACATAATAATTCTCAGATGTATGAATTAGGAATAATAAAATATTCAATTATTAAATGAGAAATTTTTAAAAATTAAATGAAAAAGAATGCCAATAAAAAAATGTAGCTGATGACAAAAAAGGTCTACTCAGCAGAACTTAATTATAAGAGATACAGTTTCACTAAATAAACTGCAAAGGGGATGGTTATAAAAGTCAAATATACAATATGTAATGAAAATAAATATACTAAAAACTAAAAATGACAAGAGTCTCATCAATAAAAGACAAGTTAAAACATAATTTACATAATTAAATTTTATACAATCAGTAAAAGGACAAATTTTTCTTTAATCTTCAAAGACTATGTAGTAAAAAGACTAAACTATTATGTAGCAAATAAAAATGTATTATATAAAATGGTTCACACACACAGAAAGAAACTATTATATGGCAAATATAAATGTATTATATAAAACTGTTCACACACAGAGAGAAAGACAGAGACAGACAGACAGACAAGAGGCAGAACTAGAGGCGGATTGTTACATCATTTCCTTGTAGGGCTGTGGATTGAACTCAGGACCCTACACCCGCCTGCTAGTCACTCTACCACTGAGCATTCTTTTGGGAGGTTTTGCTGTTTGGGGGGTTTCTTTTCTTTTTTATGAATCAGGGTCTCAAATGAACCAAGAATAATTGTGATCACTTTGAATGTCCTTGCCTTCACACCTGAGTGCTGGATTTTAAACATACACCACCATGTTTTAGTCATGGAGTGCCAGGCCTCAACCACAGCTTCATGCATGCTAGATAAACTCTCTTATCGACTAAGCTACATATCCCGCACCCTTTAATTCTATTCCTGACTACTTAAGCCTTTACCTTTAGAATCAGAAAAAAAAAATATTTTTAATATTTTTAAAAAAGAATGGATAATATTTAGTCAGGTGTGGTAGCACATGCCTTTAAGCCCAACACTCAAAGGAGGCAGTGGAAGGTGGATCTCTGGGTTTGAGGCCAGTCTGGTCTACAGAGACAGTCCAGGACAGCCAGGGCTACAAAGGGAAACCCTGTCTTGAAAAACCAAGAGAGAGAGAGGAAGGGAGGAAGGGAGGAAGGAAGGAAAGGAGGAAGGGAGGAAGGGAGAGGAGAGGGAGAGAGAAAGAAAGTTGATTTGAGAAAAAACAGTGTTCAAAATTAAGAAGTTTTTGTTTTTAAAGCTAAACTATTCATTTCAGCACCAGATTATGAAACAGACAAAACATATACAGAAACCTTTAAACTCAGCAGGCAATGACCAACTCAAGACCATAAATGAATACTAGCAGTAACTAGTACTCTCCAGTATAACCAGCTTTAAGCCTCACAGAGGACTAGGTTCAGAGTGTGGTAACACAAAGGAGACCCTGGTGAATCTCACAACTTCCGTACCTTTTAGAAGAGGAGCTTAATTTCTCTACCTCATTAGTTGCTGTGAGGATTAAATGAGACAGTGTTCTCAAAGTACCCAGTATAGTGCCTGCCGTAGGTCACACTCATTAGAGTGGTCTCCAGACTCACACTATGGCTTAGGGGGAATAAGAGGTGTATAAGCATGAGGTAGATCTAATCAGTCATAGCCCTCACTGAATACAACACTACCAGTTCTGAGTGGCAAGAATGCCACTTGCTTCTTTCCCCTCCTGAAAGCACTTTTGTCAATGATCACTCACATTCCCAAAAGAAAAGGACCACACCACTGAGACTGCTATGGAGAAGTAAAGGAAGGAGTGGAAGACTAACCCATGTTGCTTGAATTCCAAAATAATTACATACTGATCTCTGTTCTTCCCTGAGGTGCCTGGTGACAGACACAGGGAGGCACCTTCTCTGTAGAGCACCAGTCATTTTTAAAAGCTGCTCAGAGAACATCTGTGTCCTGTTTAAATCCAGAATAAAATTCTTAATGCCAATTTTAAAACCCCAAGAAGAAATATAAAAGGGAGTCATGCTTTTCCCCACATTGTCACTTGTGACGTATAGAGGTTCCTCACTTTACACAAAATGTAAAGCCCTAAAAAATTGAATAATGGAAGATAGATTGTATTTTAATTGCATCAAAGGAGCTACATAATTAAGACCTATAGTTATAAATTAAAATGACAGAAAGCTAAATTTGCTCAATATAAAATGGGTTATGCATAGTATTTGAAAGATGTGAACAATGTTAGAAAAACCTAAGATCATTTCCCACTCCCCCCCATCCCTAGGGCTTAACAAATAAATGACAGGAGAAAAGAACGTTTTACATAGTTTGCTCCTTTCCAACATATTCTTTTGAGAACCTGAATATACAGGAATTACATTGCACATGCTTCCATGAACCTCATAGGGGCAAGCGTTCAGGGCCAATAACTCCTATAAAGAACAAACTGTGTGATACCTGTTCCAACTGTTCAGGTGTCCACGGGTTGTCACCAATAACTCGTTTAGCTGCATAAAAGCTCATTCCTGGGGGAGGCTGCGGAATTCCAGAACTTCCCCCACTGTTTGAAGAAGAACCCTGTGATGAAGATGAATTCTGGCGACTCTGGGATTCATTTAACACATATCTGAAAAGGAAATAAAACTTTAACTCTCTATTAAAAACATGCATTTGTGCATATATATGCACATATATACAAAAAACACTCACTGTCCGTGTACAGTATTATGCTAGAGCTGAGGTTTTTAACCTTTGGGTCATGCTCCCTGTGGGAGTAAAATGACTATCTCAGGGTCGCCTAAGAATATCAGAAAATACAGCTATTTACATTACAATTCATAACACTAGCAAAATTACAGTTATGAAATAGAAACAAAGGTAACATCATAGTTGGGGTCATCACAACATGTAGAACTCTATTAAAGAGTCACTTCTAGCATCACTGTGCCAGAAGAACAACTAAAATAAAATTTTCCACGTAAGAATCACTTTTGTTATTATTTTGGTTTTGTAGCCCAAGATGGCCTCAAACTCAGAGATCCACCTGCCTCTGTGAGGATTAAAGGCTGCCTGGCAGCATAAAAATCACAAAGGTATCTATATCTTCAGCAAATTAATCAGAAGAACCAATCACTTGAGGCAGTTGTAAATGAAGTCCAAAATGTTTATGCCATTTCCAAGTACATATTATTGTCTGATAAATTAGTACAGACTCACTGCATTTTGATTTTTTTAATGACAAATACAGACATAAGCCTGTTGTCTCCACAAGGCTTATGAGTTAGTATTGTTCTAGGCTCCAAACAAAGCTTTTACAGTTATTTTCCTTACTTTGTAATTCACATTAGAAAACTCACTGAAGGGGTTGGGGATTTAGCTCAGTGGTAGAGCGCTTGCCTAGCAAGCGCAAGGCGCTGGGTTCGGTCCCCAGCTCCAAGAAAAGAACCAAAAAAAAAAAAAGAAAAGAAAAGAAAACTCACTGAAGCCTCTCACAAATGCCTACCATACAAGCACATAACATTCTAAAAGTTAAAACCAAAGTAAAAGGCATTAAAGAGAAAAAGGCAGGGCCTGGCAAGATGGCTCAATGGTTAAAGGCATTTGCCACACAAGCCTGACAACCTGAGTTTAATTCCTAAAATCCATTAAAGGTAAGAGACCCAACTCCGTAAAACTATACTTTGACCTCCACTCATACTCTGTACAGATATAAAGAATAATAACAAAGTTTTAAAAGTAGGAAAATTTGAAAAAAATTAAGAATTTTTTCATGATATATTCAAAGCTCTTTGTATGTATTTCCTTGTTATTGTTATCTTATATACTTTTTAGCTTGTAGAGTAGAAATAAGAACTCTAATGAGTTCATTTTTTATCCAATTAAAACTATTATTCCTCATAATCATATTTGATATAAACAGTTGAAATCCCTTTAACTCTATACTGATATAATTCTATACTGATAATAATAGATACGAAAATTCTCATTATAAGTAAAGAATTGAAAGCTTGGAAGCTGTGGTGGTTTGAATGAGCTCCCAATTGCTGGTGCTTCTGGGGAAGATTACATCCCATAACCATAAGGTGGAATTCTGCAGGAGGAAGTGAAGTCACTGAAGGTGAGATATGGGAGTTTTTATAGCCTCACCCCACTTCCAGTTCACCATCTCAGCTTCCTGCCTGCAGTGAAGGCCCTGAAAAGTCAAGCTATTAAACTAGAGGAGCAGCAGGAGGGTAAACTGGAAGAGAAAGATCATACAGCCTGAACCTCTCGTCTCTGCTGCGTGTGCATGGTTCTCTATGTGCACATACACTCAAGATCAGGGAAAAAATGGAATAAAAGTAGCCGTTTAGAAAACAAGCTCTAGCAACAAGACCAAATCGGGTGGCTAATGGCAGAGCACAATCTGGAAGCTAGGCCAGATTCAAAAGTGTGCTAAAACACTTCAAACTATTCAGAAAGAGGAATGTCCACAATGTGATAAAAACACAAAGTACTACACAGGTGGTTCGTGGCAGTTGTGAGGGACACAGAAAGTAGAGCAAATATGTCTACACAGGAGGAGAAATGTCTGTCAGACACCGAGTTGACATCAAGCCAGTAAGAGATATTTTCCAAAGTGACTTTGCTCTTTTCACTGTAGAGAAACATCGTAAAGTGAGAACTGCATTACCTTGAAGAATAAGGTAGAAAGTACTTGGAGGGGAGGATGAACCACTAAATACATGTACTATTGAGAAGATGGTTCTAAGATGTGCTACAAGATCTGTGCTAAGAATCAGGCAACTCTACAGGGCTGTTTGAAGACATAGAGGGGTAAGCAAGGTCTGATGATATGCACATAAGTACAATATACATCTCATTTTGTACACTAACTAAAGAAAGTGAATCAGAAAATGAAGCTATGAGAACAAAATTGTAGTAAGAGCCAAACAGATCCACAACTAAATGGTAGCAGTGCAAAAGAGATTTCAGGACATCAAGGAAAAAAGAAAAAGAAAAGCCAGATAGGATTTCCTACAGGTACATGGAACTAGGAGCTCAGCATTTACTTCAGCTGGAACTGGTGAAGTCTAAACTCACAACAGCATTACTTCATCTATACAGCCAGTATGGAGAGCTGGACTTCAGCATTTACGACTGATGCAAATCCTCAGAGCTATGTCACAAGTAAGCGGAATCATTTAAAGCAGTACATAATCCCCAGAGAGCACACTCTCAGAACCACACTGCTTGGCTTTGTCACTCTGACTCACCCATAAGGCATCAGAAGGACGTCCAGCATAAAGTCCAAGAGCAGCTGCACAGTCTTTGGTTTCTCAGCAAGATTAAATGGAGAAGCTGATTTGGATGATTCAGCCGGGTATTTCATGTGAAAAAGAGTTGGTATTAAAAGATGCATTAAGCTGAAAGAAAAATTGTATTTATTGCAGCTACTTTATAAATCAATTTTTATACATGCAAATAAAAAACATGGCAAAGAACACTTAATATAAATTGGCAATTATATGAGGAGCTATTCGTCTTTGGTACCAATTAAGAACAAATCTTAATTTAGGGAATAGCCTTGATTTCCTAATACCCAGCATTCAGGAGACAGAAGCAGGTAGATTTCTGTGAGTTTGAAGCTAGCCTGGATCTACAGGGTTGGTTCCAGGATAGCCAGGGCTACACAAAGAAACCCTGCCTCAAAAAACATACAAATAATTCAATGCAATCCCCATCAAAATACCAATCCAATTCTTCAAAGAGTTAGACAGAACAATTTGCAAATTCATCTGGAATAACAAAAAACCCAGGATAGCTAAAGCTATCCTCAACAATAAAAGGACTTCAGGGGGAATCACTATCCCTGAACTCAAGCAGTATTACAGAGCAATAGTGATAAAAACTGCATGGTATTGGTACAGAGACA
Organism: Rattus norvegicus; assembly: GCF_021556685.1. NCBI lineage: Eukaryota > Metazoa > Chordata > Mammalia > Rodentia > Muridae > Rattus > Rattus norvegicus. The sequence goes on from NC_141538.1 coordinate 78,877,454, forward strand.
GACAGATAGACCAATGGAATAGAATTGAAGACCCAGAAATGAACCCACACACCTATGGTCACTTGATTTTTGACAAAGGAGCCAAAACCATCCAATGGAAAAAAGATAGCATTTTCAGCAAATGGTGCTGGTTCAACTGGAGGTCAACATGTAGAAGAATGCAGATCGATCCATGCTTATCACCCTGTACAAAGCTTAAGTCCAAGTGGATCAAGGACCTCCACATCAAACCAGACACACTCAAACTAATAGAAGAAAAACTAGGGAAGCATCTGGAACACATGGGCACTGGAAAAAATTTCCTGAACAAAACACCAATGGCTTATGCTCTAAGATTAAGAATCGACAAATGGGATCTCATAAAACTGCAAAGCTTCTGTAAGGCAAAGGACACTGTGGTTAGGACAAAACGGCAACCAACAGATTGGGAAAAGATCTTTACCAATCCTACAACAGATAGAGGCCTTATATCCAAAATATACAAAGAACTCAAGAAGTTAGACCGCAGGGAAACTAATAACCCTATTAAAAAATGGGGTTCAGAGCTAAACAAAGAATTCACAGCTGAGGAATGCTGAATGGCTGAGAAACACCTAAAGAAATGTTCAACATCTTTAGTCATAAGGGAAATGCAAATCAAAACCACCCTGAGATTTCACCTCACACCAGTGCGATTGGCTAAGATCAAAAACTCAGGTGACAGCACATGCTGGCGAGGATGTGGAGAAAGAGGAACACTCCTCCATTGTTGGTGGGATTGCAGACTGGTAAAACCATTCTGGAAATCAGTCTGGAGGTTCCTCAGAAAATTGGACATTGAACTGCCTGAGGATCCAGCTATACCTCTCTTGGGCATATACCCAAAAGATGCCTCAACATATAAAAGAGACACGTGCTCCACTATGTTCATCGCAGCCTTATTTATAATAGCCAGAAAATGGAAAGAACCCAGATGCCCTTCAACAGAGGAATGGATACAGAAAATGTGGTACATCTACACAATGGAATATTACTCAGCTATCAAAAACAACGAGTTTATGAAATTCGTAGGCAAATGGTTGGAACTGGAAAATATCATCCTGAGTGAGCTAACCCAATCACAGAAAGACATACATGGTATGCACTCATTGATAAGTGGCTATTAGCCCAAATGCTTGAATTACCCTAGATCCCTAGAACAAACGAAACTCAAGATGGATGATCAAAATGTGAATGCTTCACTCCTTCTTTAAATGAGGAAAAAGAATACCCTTGGCAGGGAAGGGAGAGGCAAAGATTAAATCAGAGACTTAAGGAACACCCATTCAGAGCCTGCCCCACATGTGGCCCATACATATACAGCCACCCAATTAGACAAGATGGATGAAGCAAAGAAGTGTAGACCGACAGGAGCCGGATGTAGATCGCTCCTGAGAGACACAGCCAGAATACAGCAAATACAGAGGCGAATGCCAGCAGCAAACCACTGAACTGAGAATAGGTCCCCTATTGAAGGAATCAGAGAAAGAACTGGAAGAGCTTGAAGGGGCTCGAGACCCCAAAAGTACAACAATGCCAAGCAACCAGAGCTTCCAGGGACTAAGCCACTACCTAAAGACTATACATGGACTGACCCTGGACTCTGACCTCATAGGTAGCAATGAATATCCTAGTAAGAGCACCAGTGGAAGGGGAAGCCCTGGGTCCTGCTAAGACTGAACCCCCAGTGAACTAGTCTATGGGGGGAGGGCGGCAATGGGGGGAGGGTTGGGAGGGGAACACCCATAAGGAAGGGGAGGGGGGAGGGGGATGTCTGCCCGGAAACCGGGAAAGGGAATAACACTCGAAATGTATATAAGAAATACTCAAGTTAATAAAAAAAAAACATATAAATAAAAATAAAAGGCTCAAGTATTAAGCTGGGCATGGGGGCAGTACATGCCTTTAATCCCAGCACTCAGGAATTTGAGATCAGGCTGGCTAAGAGATCAAGTTCCACAACACAGAGAACTACAGAGAGAAACCCTGTCTCAAAACCACAAAAAACAAACAAAAAAAAAAACCAAAAAACAAAAAACAAAAACAAAAAAGCAACAAATGAACAAAGATCTCAAAGTATTGGTGATAATTGGCATTTAGCCAACATGGTTCATCACTTTAAAAATCTAGAAAAATGTGTATAAAGTAGATTTGACTTTACCAGAAGGTACTTCATATTACATTTAAGATAAGTAAAGTTCAACATATTCTTTCAATAAAAATTTGCTTCAATTATTAATCTGATTGTAAACAGCTGTAGTCTTTTGAGCAAGGCTTGTGAGGCCCTGAGTTTGATCCCCAAGACCATTATCAAACAATTGATTGACTGACAAGTAAACCAGAACTGGAAACTTTCTCATTGACAGGTCTGAGATTAAGATGTCTTCACTAAGCCCACATACAAATGATGTCATGTAAGGCCTTCATTTTTTCCAGTGCCTATATTAACGAGACTCTATTGCTTCTCAAACTTGCTAAGAAATGTTTTATCCATCAATACAGAAATGTTAAGGGAAAATGTTCTTTTGAGTTATTTAATGCATACATGAGTATTTCACATACATGCAAGTATATACACTACAAAGATAGCCTAGTGTCCAGAGCCAGAAAAGGACGCTGGATGCCCTGGAACTGGAGTTAACAAGTAGTTGCAAGAACTATGTGAGTGATAGGAATTGAACTTGGATCATCTGAAAGAGCAGACGGCACTCTTAACTACCAAGCCATCTCTCCAGATGAAAAGAAAAACAAATCAAAGAAAAAGATTTTTAACCTCACATAAACTTTAAAAAACAAAAAAGTTTGAAGCAGTTAAATTTAGAAAAATGTCATCAGTCTTACACATTTTTTTATTCATATGAAGAATTTTATAATGCTACTAATAAAACAGTAACTAAAATATCACAGAAAATTCAACTATCCTTCAGGTAACTAATCCCAAGTCTTTCCATTTGCCAAGTAAAACCAAATGTGACCAGTATACAAAAGGCACAGGTTGATGACTCTTACAGATGGGAAGCAGAGAAGTGAGGGAGCCATACCTGTCCTGCTGTGGCTGAGGTTTCCCTTCCATGGCAGTAAGAAGCGTAGGGGCCAGCTCACATTGTTTTTCCACTGGCAGGCGAGGATAGCCCATCTTAACATAAATTATAGTAAAATTCTAATGCAGTAAGAGAAAGCAAGTGAGTATGGAAGAAAAGTCTAATTACAGAAAGTTACAGCTGTAACAAAAGCATCACAAGAATCATCTTCTGTTTATTACAGCTTATCCAACTGACTCATCTCAGGGGAAGAACTTAAGCACAACTTCTTCAAACGGTTTGTTTTAAAGTCAGCTTTTTATGTAAGAAAGGTAAAGCAGTCACATGTGCAATCACTATTGCTAGGAAGAAAAACCATTTAGCCTATCTAAACCTGAATAGCAAACAGTATCATCAGATCTCCCAGTTTGCTGTATTAATCCGAGATCACATGCTAATAAATCTCAAGCTTCCATTTCACAGGTCAGTTACTAAAACCATCTTTAGAAACTGCAGCACTCTGTGGTTTCCTCAATCCAGTAACAACTCAGCAATGGATGACAGGTAAGCCAGGGAAGCTGGGCGCTGCACATGTGGTCAGTAACTCTATAACCCATGCAAAATTTACACCTGAATAAAACTCATGAGTATAAATCCACACTTACAAATAGGATAGTTGCTAATCTGAAGGACTCTTCACAAAAATGAACAAGCCTCATAAGGCCTCCTGTTTGGCATAGCTACTGACTTCAATGTTTGTATTTGCTTAAAGGAAAGATACTGTCTTATAATGGAACTTATATGTCAAAAACAAACACAGCACCTCCCAAAAGTTTTGTGACTCCTGATAAAACAATTTGGGAAATTTTGCCCCACTGTGAAAACTTACAAGAGCCAGGAAAAAACACTATCTGTCATCATATAACACCAACATTTTTTAAACTTTGTTTTCATGAACTGAAGAGGAATACTTGCCAGTCTCAGGTTTACTGCACTACAAAAGAGGGTATCTTTTGAGTACACACATCAGAAAGAGAATCGCTGTACTGTGCCTATATTCTATAACCCTTCTCTCTTTCCAGATTTGCCTCATAAACTAAGAACTAAATCACTCTTATTTACATAAAAACAAAAATTATATGTACTGGGTTGAGATATAGCTCAGTTAGAATGCTTACCTTACATACAAAAGTCCCTTGACTTAATCTCCTGTACTGCAATTTTTTTAAAAAGTATACACATTATAGAGTACCATGTGACACTTAAATTTATGTATACATTTTATCCATTAATCCATTAGGTTAAACATACCCTTAAATATTAATCATTTCATTAAGGCGAAACCTTGAGAGCCTTTTTTTATAGCTTTCTGTGAGTTACTTTTGCTGTTCAAGAAGAGCATTCCATAACTTGTTCCGGCTGTTCCTAAACTTCTGAGCTCAAGCGAAAAAAAACCGAACAAGTCAAAGGAACTACAAGTCCCATCATCATCCTGGGCACCTCTATGTAAAGTATTGATTACCTACAGTCATTCTAACTGAGCAACAACAGAAGTTCCTGTTCTCTAACCTTAGTACCTAGCAATTAATTTTCCCCAACTTCTGATAACCGCTATTCTACTCTTAATTTCTTTGAGACCAACTTGTTCAGATTCTACGTAAGTAAAGTCATTCTTCTTTTATATTAAATACCTTACAGTTATTCACCAACATTTCTTTGCCCAATAAATGGCCATTCATTATCATGTTCCTCTAACTTCTTTGAAGCAGTAGTACCTGTGAATCAGTACTCCATGAGAAAATAACACACCTTTTTTTTTTTTTTAAAAAGAACTGTTTCAGTTAGGTATGGTCTAAGAATGAAACTTTAAGTTTGCCAATATACATTGATGGCATCAACTAAACATTGAGAAGATTGACTTAAGCCAAAAAACAAAAAAAATTAAAAAAATAAAAAAAAATAAAAACAAAACAAAACAAAAACATTTCAAAAGAACTCTCACCGTGACAAAGGAAACTGCAGCAGGGTCCTGGTACTGAACCAATAGTGTTTCTACTGGAAGTTGTATTTTGGGACGGCTTTTTATGCGTTTATTCAGATGAACCAGCAGTTCCATTACCTAAAGCAAGGACAAAACTGGAATTATCAATCATATCTTAAAAATAAATTCATTTCTTAGATATTACTTATTTTAGTGAGAAGTAGCTACTTCATCTTTTAATGGGATGTATCAGAATCAGAAATACAGTATCTATGTTTTGCAATATACCAAGATTATTACAATGTAAAATATAAGATTTTACTGTTTCTAGATATACTTGGTTTGCCAAATCAAGGAGTACTTCTGAGAAAATGTAGTAGGAACACTGAGTTCTAAGGAATAAACTTCAAGGAGAAAAATGATTTTAAAAAGAATCAGGGTCTAAAAAAATATAGCAAATTATATCTTTCTGAAATCCAGAGTAAATCCAGAGTAAATAAAAGTAGGATCTGGATTATAATAGAATTTAGCAAAACACTGAAGTATGTTTACTTTATCCTTAAAAATCACCTAACACCACTAAAGAATAAGTAAAAAAAAAAAAAATAATCAATAACAACTAGGGCTAAGAACTGAGAAGACAGTTCAATCAATAAAATGCTAGCTACATAGGCCTGAGTCCAACCTCTCAGAATTCATTTTTTTTCCAGAATCCATATTTTAAAAAAGAAAAAAGCTGGACATGATGCCACATGTGCCTGTACTGGGGAAATGAAGCCAGCAGGTTCCCTGTGGCTCACTAGCCAGCCAGTCTAGCCAAATCAGAGAGGTCCAGGTGTAGTAAGAGATCAGGCCTCCTTCAAAGCATAAGAAAGGAATGGGAAGTTGGCATGGGAGCTATAAGCTGCTCTTTTAGATGACCCAGATTCAATTCCCAGAACCCACTTAGAGGCTCACAACCATCTGTAACTCCAGTTCTAGGGGATCTGATGCCCTCTTCTAGCCTCAGTGGGCACCAGGCATCCACATGGTACATAGACATTCATTCATGTAGGTAAAACATCCTTGCAAACAAAATGAAAATTTAAAAATCTTTAAGCATATTTAAAAAGTGGTATACAACTAGGAGAGACACCCAACATCAATCTCTAGCTATTACATATGTGTGATCACATGCACATACAAGCATGTAATCACATGCATATACAAGCATGTAAACACATACACACAAACACACACACATAAACATGCATACATACATACAAAAAGAAACCTAAGAACAAGAATAAAAGTCTCCATTTGAAAAGATAATAGGATAAATAGTACAACAGAATTGAACGGTATATAACCAAAAATTAGTAATGATTAGGAATAGATGATTTTCTACCCTAAAAAAAAGATCAAATACAAAGAAATAAAAATATCTTATATAAACAAGTTTGAGTTTTTAGGGGTTTTTTTGTTTGTTTGTTTGTTTGTTTTACAATCTACTAAAAATACTCAGTCTAAATGGTTCTCTGGCTACTTCCTCTGGGCTTCCACTCTAAATCTCCAGCAGCCAAGTAAAGATATCGCTAACACCCTTTCAAATCAGTGCCCTAGAATCCTGTTTCCTCCAATCCCTCATTCTGTCATCCACTGTGACCTCTTTAGTTCCAGGGAAATCACATTCAGTCCACCATTTCTTAATCTGGTGGATCTCCTTGTCAACCAAGAGAACTCCATCTACCATAACCACGGCCTCCTGTTCTTTCATCTTCTCCTTTCTTCTTCCCTCTCAGCAAAAGTAAAATGTGCTCCCATGAGCCCATATATTTTATTCCTTGGTACCCAGTTGGTGATGCTATTTTGAAAAATAAAACCATTTGAGGATAGGACATCTCACTAAGAGAAGTTGGTCACTGCGGAGCAGATCTTCTGGCTTTATAGACAGGCCACACTTTCCACCCACTCTCTTCTTACTGAGTGGATATAATATGAGCATTTGCCTTCATATTCTTCATATTCTTGCTACTATGTCTTCTAATCATCCTTTCTTAAACTCTGAGCCAAAATAAGTTCTTCCTTCCTTAACTAGCTTTTGTTATATATTTTGTCTCAGCAAGAGGAAAGCAAATATAGCATATACCATAAATCCTAATTCAGTAAATAACCAGACTAACAACAATAAGTAAAGATCAATTTGTAAAAGGCCTTTGATACCCTAAAAGCAAGAAAAATCCACTGAAGGGCTTTAAATAGGAAAATGGCATGACCAATCAATCACACTCTACCTCAGCAAATAAGGATTAACAGCAAATAAAAATAACAAGTATATGTCAAGACTGTCCATCTTTTCCTGCAACAAAGACATTCTGGGAGATACTCTTCCCATTGAAAGCAAATCAGAGTCTCTTAGGGTAGACATTCAAGTCAATGTCAACCAATTATAGTATCCCAAGGGAAGAAACCCGATGACAGCTGCAAGACCAGAAGGTCTGTCACAAATATACTGGAAAAGAAATAATAAACTATGTTACAAACTAAAGGGGAAAGTGCTCCAAACAGAATAATTTAAAAATAAATAGTGATATTATAATTATATAGCTTTTTGAAACAGTATTTTGAAGATGTAAAGTCTAAGTCTTATTTATGAATAGTTTGCTTTCAAAAAGCTTATTTGGTTATCTTTACCTTTATTTAAGGATATATTCACCATCAACTAATGATTAAAGAATATTTCCCCTTTCTAAACTGGCTTTCATATTCAGTTTTCAATCAGTCCAGATAATTATCCTGATTAAATTACCTGACACTGGTAACAAGTGCAGTAAGTAGTGAAGGCAGCTGTACTAGGTAGGCATTTAAGCTCTTTCATTATGAAAGCTAATTCTTGGACTTACCATACATTTGGAAAGCTTTAATTAGGATCATGAACCTACATTCCAACATGAAAATAAAAAACTCACTTCATGAGATATATATATATATATATATATATATATATATATATATGTATATATATATATATATGTATATATATATATATATATATATTCACTTATTCATCATTTATTTCCCTAAAGGGTCCCCAACATGCTTACTTTTTTCCGTACTCCTTCTTGGGTGCTGGACAGTTTGAGCAAAACAGGAGGAAGAAATTTAGATATAATATTTTGTAACTGTTCATCTGTTTCAGCATGGCCAAGTCGTAAAAAGACCCGTTCGAGCTGATCTATAATATAAAAGAAAACAAGAAAATTTGGCAAACCAAACATAAACAAGCCTATTTTTATAGCTTATTTCTTTTTTCTGTACTGCAGATCCTTCAGTCAAGAATTTGAAGCAGACTAGCCCCACAGACATATGATTGTGACTGTACTGCTAAAAAAAGGGTCTATTAGCTAACCATGTACAACTGTTTTTAGACATTTAATCTCTAGAAAGGAGAATAATCCAGAGTAATTCAGTTAGTCTTTCTGAAGGAGTCAGTTACTAAGAAAAAAGTGTTTTGTTTTGTTTTGTTTTTTAAGTAATCTTATAAACCTGGCTAGAACACAACAGAGGAACTTTGACCAGATTCAGGGACAAACTGATGAAGTTTCTCCAAAGACAAAACCAATGACCACTGCTATGGTGGGACTGAACTAGAAAATCAGAGACAAGTATCCCACAGGAAAGCCATAGTGAGAACCATGTTAGACAAGACCATGGGGGTATGTTCAACAGAATGTAGATAGTAATTATTAAACAAGCCACCATATATCTTTGACCTATGTACTATATAGGACAGAGGGGAAGGTGATGAAGAAGAGAATTCACACAAATGCCAAATACCTGATTGCAAATTACTGCTAATTTTTTAAATACTAGGCATTTATGAGGTCATAGGTTTGAACCTCAGCACTGAAAAAAAAGTACCATAATGAGATATTTATTTCTCAAAGGCTCTTATAAAAACTGTAAGAAGCACTGAGCACAGTGGTGCTTGACTGTAATGTAACTCAGCATTTGAAAGGCTGAGGCAGGAGGATCACTCTACATTTAAGGTCAGGCTTATCTGTATTAACAAGATAACTGTCTGAAAAAGAGATAGGGATGTCTCAGCAAGTAAAAGCTCTTGGATGAAGATATGAGTTCAAACCACCAGGCAAACACCTGGGTATAGTCACATGCACACCTATAACCCTATAAGTGAACTAGCAGACACAAAAGGATTACTGGGGCTTGCTGATAAGCAACCTTATCTCAAGTGAATAAGTATGGAGTTAATAGAGTTGGGCTCCCTGTGCATGAGGGTACATAACTACAAAAATACACGTGGGCAAATACTACACCACACAATACCCACACACAAAGACACACACACACCACAAATCAGTGTGTAAAAAAAAAATTATCAGTAGGAATGAGCTGAAAAAATGTTATCTCTTGATCAGTGCATCATGCCAACTATACCTCAATTTTAAAATTTATTTTTGAAAATTTTTACTACTTAGTGATAAAAATGAAAAAATATTCAGATGAGCTAATACAGTTACTGAAACTTACTTCAAATAATGTTAGCCAAAAGACAGGCATCAGGAATCATATAAATGAAACTCAGACTACCCACTGACTGATAACTAGCTAAGTTTTATAACAGATACTAAAAATTACTTTTTTATTTTATATGTATTGGTATTTTATATGTATGTATGTCTGTGTGAGGGTATCAGGTCCCCTGGAACTGGAGTTACAGACAGTTGTAAGCTGCCATATAGATGCTAGGAAGAACAGTGCTCTTAACTACAAAACCTTCTCTCCAGCCCCAAGAATTACTTTTTTGTTTGCCTCAAATATTCCATCTGTGAAAGAAAGTAGATAGATCTATCAATCAGTGAGCCCTGAAAGAACAGCAGCAGCAACACACACAGAGAAACATACAAGCCCTGTATCCAACATGAATCTTATTTTAAATATAATTAAATATATTTAAATATAATTTAAATATAATTTAAATATAATAGAAGGAGATAGACTTCTTGGGAAAATAATTCTAGAGCTTAGGACAGGAAAAAAAGACTTAAAAAGAAGCCTGGAACATCTTATAGTACTAGAGATGAAAATGTCAAAAAGGTACTGAAATCTACCTGAAAGAACTCCTGCTAGCCAATACTAGATCAACTAACAGAAAACAATAAATTGTATAGGGCTGGGTTAAAAAGCCAAATTAGAAAACCCACATAGGTCTTTATTGATGTCAACAAACTAAAGAAAAAAGGTAAATCTTTCTTATGGAAGAACTCAAAATAATATATTCCTAAAGGAAGTATACTTCATCCCTGTCCTCTTTCTCTTTTCAGGGTACCCTGGATTTAGTTTCTACTTAGAACAGAAGGAAATATATTAACTTTACAATGGAAAAATACTCTCGCCCAAGAAAAGCCATTTTTCTCAGCAGTCATATCATATAATGTGTGCAGGATGGGATGTAACGAGACAGACATTTTAGCACTCTTGTATTCATTCAACAACCCACCATCCAAGTCTATTTGCTGGTAAAACATCAGAAAATCCAAACTGGAAGACACTCTATAGGGTACCTGATCAGTACTCCTCAATACTGCCAAGATCGTGAAAAGGTAGGGGGTTGGGGGAGGCAAACTAAGATACTGCCCCAGAGAGGCTAGGGTTAACTATTAAATGCAGTCTTGAACAGGATACTGGGAAACAAAAGACATTCAATAATAATAATATTAGAATTGCCCACCCCAAAATCTATACCATCTGAGAATGGTTGGGACTGGTGAAAGGCCCAGTCTTGCTGTTCCAAAGCTGCAGGATCTCCATGACACAGGGCAACAACAGTATAACCAGGAGGAGTCTCAATGAGGATCCAATATTGATGCTGACACAGAAGCCAGAGACCTTGACCAGACCAATGACTCATTGCAAAAGATATTTACAATGTGTGGACACAGGCATGTACAGTGGGCCACACTGTTGACATACTACAGCTTCCACCAAGAGATGTTTTCTGTGCTCTGGGGTTTCGGTGGTGGTGGTGGTGGTGGTGGTGGTGGTGGTGGTGGTGGTGGTGGTGGTGGTGGTGGTGGTGGTGGTGGTGGTGGAGTGTGAGCACACGTGCATGTGAACACAACTAAGTATGTGTTTTATTTTTGGGGTGGGGGGAGTTTTGCAAGGGTGAAGGGCAGATATGAGGGGATAAGAAGATGAGCAGGATGGGGCACATGATATGAAACTCACAAATAATCTATAAAATGTTTTTAAAAGCCTAATAAAATCCCAAGTAAAGTTCAAGTTTAGTTTAAGAAAGGAAACTAGAACAAAGAAAGTGAAGCAGGTAAACTCTGGGAATACTTGACAAGATGATTCTACTTAATAAACACTGAATGTTATTGTAAAAGAAATTTTTGGGGTTTTTGTTTTTTTTTTTTTTTGTTTTGTTTTTTTTTGTTTTTTTTTTTTTGCTTTTCAAGACAGGATTTCTCTGTGTAGCCTTGGCTGTCCTAGAACTTGCTCCTTAGAAATGGTGAATTCAGCCACTACATCTGTGAAAGGTCCAAGTAAAAAGCATATTCTTCAGTGTACTACAGCTCCTAGGCAGGAAAAAACTGTTTACAGACAAGACAAAAAGTTAGATTTTCTTAAAATTAACCTAGAAAAATCTATGACAAAGTTAAAAAGGGACATATATTATAGTTATTTTTCATATAATCATTTGTAATGCAATGTGATAATATAAAAATTACCAAACATCATACAAGGGTATTTATTACTTCTCAAGCAGGCAGTTAAATGTTCCACATTCAATTGAGAAAGGATCAATGTATAACTACTCAGGTCATCTTTTAGAAACAATGTTCTTTTAAGTACAAGCTAATCAAGCTGGGTGTGGTTAACCTAGTCCTGCAATCCTAGCATGATGAAGGCTGAGTCAGGATGCTAAGAAGTTCAAGGCTGCCCTACTCATACCAAGAGTCTATCTTAAAGAGGGGAGCAGGGTACCGAGAAATGGCTCCTAGGGTAAGGTACTTGCTGCCAAGCCTGTACCTGAGCTGATTCCCAGGATCACAAGGTGGAAGGAGAGAATTCCTGCAAGTTGTCTTCTGACCTCCATATATGTGATTATGTGGTATAAGTGCATCCCTAAACACACATGCACACACCTAGGATCCACACATGAGGATCCACATATGAGGACATACAGGTATTTTTCTTCCTAAGATTGTGACCCTCTTGTACTTTTATTCTTCCACATGGTATGACATAAAAAAAAAAAAAAGGAAAAAAAAGAACCTCAACATTTGAAAGCCTCTCAATGTGGACTTCCAGCTTTCAGAAAGAACAGAAATACTGGGGTGAGAGGATGTGTATGGATCCACTGGTAAAAAGTTCAGTACTACATTTTATCAAACATGATGTCTCTTAGGGGGTGTGAGCAATAGTATTTTAATTTCAAGGACATCCTTAGCTATATAACAAGTTCAAGGTTAGCCTAAGATATGTAAGGTTCCGTCTCAAGAAGAGGGACAAAAAAAAAAAAAAAAAAAAAAGCAAGAAAATGAAAGGCATTTCATTATAAATTATCTAAAGTATTCTGTTATAGCAACAAAAGGACCTTTTCAAAATTAGGAAGAGATAGAACCTTATGTTCTGAAGATTCAAAGGGAATCTAAAACTCACATCTATCTTTCTTTCATAAGCTGTTAGTGCTAAGTGATATTCTCCTAATTATCACAGTAGATTCTAACAGATGATAAACAGAATGTGAAACAGGAGAAAGCTCCATCTTTTCATATTTTTCTACTCAAAACTCCCACTGTTTTGCTTATCAAAAAGTTGGAGACACTATTATTTCCCTTTAAACATTAATATTTCCCTTTAAACAATCAGCTAAATGTGGAGGGATAGGAGGGGGAAGAGAGTTAGTGAGAATGTGAGAGAAAAAGAGATAATACTGTCTACTTGACAAAATCTAGAATCACCTGAGAGACAAAAGTCTGAATGCATCAATAAAAAAGCTTCTAAATTCAGTTACATGGATGAGAAGACCCATCCTTCATGCAGGCAGTACCATTCTATGGACTGAGATCCTGAGTTGAAAAAGGAGAAAGTGAATTAAATATGGCCACTCACTTCTACTTCCCAACTGTAGGTACAATGTGGCCAGCTAGCTGAAATTCCTGTGTGCCTGTGTGCTTTCTTCCTTCATTAAGTTGCTTTTGTTACAAATTTTATTATAGCAACAGGAAAAGTAATTGATTCAATGGGGGGGGGGTTGTATCCATGTGCAGACCCACTGTATGAGGAAGTCAGAGGTCAATAACAGTTCTCTTCCTCCACTACTCTCCATTTCATTTTTTGAGACAAAAATCTCTCACTGAATCTGAAACTCATCAATTCAGTGAACTGAGCTGATCAGTAAGCCCCAGAAGTGACCCACCACTTTGATTACAACTACATGCCACCCTCTGGCTTTTGTGAGGATGCTGGAGGATCTCTACCAAGTCTTCCTGCTTGTACAGCAAGCATTTCACTGAAGGAGGCTCATATGTCCCCAGTTCAAATACAGGAAACATTTTTGACAGCTATTTTTATTCATATGTTAATATTACATAATCTCAAAACTAGAACATAACATTAATTTATACTTTGCCTTTCCCTTGTTATTGTTTTGAGACAGGCTCTCTTTTGTTTTGTTTATAGACAGAGACTCTACAGAGCCCTGACCATCCTGGATCTCTGCAGGCCAGGCAGGCCTTGAACCCACAAATAACTGCCTATCTCTGCCTTCTAAGAGCTGGGACTAAAGGTGTACGCTACCAAACCTGGCCTCCCTTTCCTCTTTTAATTTACATAAATTTTTTTTATTAACTTGAGTATTTCTTATATACATTTCGAGTGTTATTCCCTTTCCCGGTTTCCGGGCAAACATCTCCCTCCCCCCTCCCCTTCCTTACGGGTGTTCCCCTCCCAACCCTCCCCGCCCTCCCCCAACAGTCTAGTTCACTGGGGGTTCAGTCTTAGCAGGACCCAGGGCTTCCCCTTCCACTGGTGCTCTTACTAGGATATTCATTGCTACCTATGAGGTCAGAGTCCAGGGTCAGTTCATGTATAGTCTTTAGGTAGTGGCTTAGTCCCTGGAAGCTCTGGTTGCTTGGCATTGTTGTACATATGGGGTCTCGAGCCCCTTCAAGCTCTTCCAGTTCTTTCTCTGATTCCTTCAACAGGGGTCCTATTCTCAGTTCAGTGGTTTGCTGCTGGCATTCAATTTACATAAATTTTTATCTTAGGCCTCAATTTACATAAATTTTTATCTTAGGCCTTTAGAATGATAAATCTCTTTTCAGATTTTACACATAGCATATAAGATATGTATTTCAAAACTTACAATATGCCTTAAGCAAGCAATGAAATTGTGATCCTCCAGTCTCAGCTTCCTACATATGGGGAGTATAGATAAACAAACCCACTGCTCAGTTTACTGATTATTTATAAAAGGTTTTTAATTGTATTTGCTATCACTACTGTGTGTGAGAGAGTAAGGGGTGGAAGAGAAGACAGGAGGGAGGGAAGAAGAGGTAAAGATAGGGAGGAAAAGCTGTGCCACAGTGCATATGTGGAGTCAGTTTTCTCCTTCTACCTTTTTGATCTAGGGATCAAAATGCTATCAGCAAGCTTGAACAGCAAGCAAGTTTATCCACTAAGCCATCTTGCTGGCCTTTATAAGAGCTTTTTACATATTTGCCAAGTAAAATTTAACACTTTTTCCCCATATAGTAAACCACTTTTTAGTTTCCCTTCTGACCCTTTATAAAGCTTTTTTTTTTCTTTTCCAGATGTCTTTTTTCTTTTCTCAGTGTCTAAATACAGTTCAATTTACCATTACTTTGCTTTATGGCTATATTTAGTTTCTTCTAGCCATGCCTAAAATTTTGTTTATCATGCCAAGATCATTGTTTTAAAAATTACAATGTATAGAGAAAAGCACAGTAGAACTGACATCTGGAAACATGGACAAGAGCATTCTCACCATTCAGGTAAGAATGGTCACCATGTCTGAATTGTTTATACAAACAATATACTTTATGCTAAACACTATTCTACTTCTTGGAGAATTCTGTTACATTGGGCAAATAGTGTCAATGTGACCAGTTCCAAATGACAAGAATGACACTGAGTCTGTGATGACTATCCCTAGTAGACACCATTTCACTCATGTCATAGCTCATCAACTCAATGGGAGAGGAATTAGGCATTAAAGCCTGTTTTGTGTGACTGCCAGCAAAGGAGTCTTGGAAGCTTGCACATGGTTTCCTCCAGACTCACTCCATACATTTTTCCCTTTGGGGGTTTCACTGTAATAAATCTAAGAGTACAAATATCTGTTCAGTGTTCTGAGTCCTCCTAGACTCTGAAGTACTGAACCTAGTAGTAGCCTTGGAGAGACCTAAGATATATATTTTTCTATATTTTCATATGCCTTATGATTTTGCTTTCTGTATTCAAGTCTTTAAAATCTATCTAAAATGCTCCTTTAGCATATGGAGAAATGTAGGAAATTAAATTGTTTCTGGAGTCTTTAAGATTTATTCATTGTGAAATAAAACATAAAATATGTAAAGCACAAGCACATAATTATTAGAAACTCTCACAGAGCCCAGAAGGGGAAAATGTGTTTTGAAATGTGATTAAAAACAGATGTGGGCCAAGCAAGATAGAGCATAGAACTTCAGCACTCAAAGGGCTGGCTGAGGTAAAAGAAGAAACAGCCCAAGGCTAACCTGAAATACACAATTAGACCCTGTTTAAAGAAAGGAGGATGGATAGATGGATGGGAAGAGATGAAGAAAAGAGGCTGACAGAGACGGAAAGATTTAGAGGGCTGCAGGTTTAGTCTAGGGCACAGTATATACTTACTATGTACAAAAACCTAGGTTCAAACTCCAGTATCAAAAAAAGAAAGAAAAGAAAAGGGGGGGAAAAACCCTTACTATATTCACAGAATTGAAAAGGACTTTTTTTTTCTCATTGCTATGATTTAATAAGTGACAAAAATTAGCTTGGAAAGGAAAAGTTTATTTTGGATCTCAGTATGGGAACACAATCTATCAGCACAGGAAAGACATGGTATTAAGAATACAATGAAACTGGTCAGATTGAATTCCTATTCAGGAAACAAAGACTAATGAAAGCTGGTACTCGGCTCACTTTCTCCTTTAAAAACAATACTTTTATGTTTTTAAATTTTGTGTGTACATGCATGCACATGCCCACACATATAGTATGATTGACCATAGAGGCCAGAAGAGGGTATCAGATCCCAGAGCTGGTGGTTGTGAGTCTGCCATGATGGGTGCTAGGATTCAAATTCAGTTCTCTGCTTAACTACTGAGCCATTTCTCCAGGCCTCTCTCGTTTTTATTTAGCTCAGGACCCTAGTTCATGAAATGGTGCTATCTGAACTTAGGATCTGTCTTCTTTCCACTTTAACCTAATCTAGAAACTCCTTCATAGCTACATCCAGAGATTTGTCTCCCCGGTGATGGATTATAAATTCTATCAAGTTGACAATATTAACCATTACAGAATATTATCTAACATAAAACAATCACATCTAATAGCTAACATAGTGTCACATACCTGTAATTCCAGCACTACATGAGCTCTAAGAAGGAAGGCAAGAAAGAAAAAAGGAAGGGGGGCAGAAGGGAAAAGAAGAGGGAAGGGGGAAGGAGAAGAAAGAGAGGGAAGGAAAGTGAGGTGGGAAGAGGAAGGGGGAAAGAGGAAGAAACAGAGACAAAGGCAAAGACAGAGACAGACACTAAATTTTACGGGAGCCAAAAGTTGCAACCCAGGGGGTAGTTGTACATAGAAGGGAAGCCTCAGACTGGCCCAATGAAACTGTCAGAGCAAAGTTGTACACAGATTCCAGTTCCACCAATCACAAGCTTTAAATGTGCACAGATTCCTGCCTAGCAGTTTTTGTTAAAGCACAAGGAAAAATGACCTCACTCATGCTCTGAGTGGGGATAGCAGCAACACAGGTAGGATCATCTAAAAATCACCAAGTACTGTCATGGCCACTGTCATGGCACTCCACAGTGAGTGCAAACTGTTTGAAGAGGTTGTGACTAGAGCAAGATGTCCTAAAACCAAAGTCATTGCTTCAACAGCAACTCTGGTTCAGTGTTAATAATATAAATTAGAAACTTAGCCACATTTTTAGTTTCAGAACACGTTTCAGCTAAGATTAAATGTAGAATCTCACAGGCAATAGGAGTCCTATACTGGATGTTAACACCTCCATCTACCACCACCAAAAGAAAACTAAGGCCAGCCTGAGAGTTAAAATCCCATGTGCCAACAGACAAAAGAGTACATTTATTGGAAGTCCAAAGGCAAGTTGCTAGAATTGGTTTTCTCTTCCTACCATGTGTGCTCAGGGATCAAACTGTCAAATCCAAGCTTGTCAAGCGTGGCAGTAAAGTACATGTACTATATAAAATCATATATAACATGTACTATATAAAATCATAATCATATAATTAATACATATTATGTGTATATATAATAAAGTGTAGGTTACTTGAACACAAAGGCAAGTAAAAATTGTAAGTCAAATAGCAAAGCAAAGACATGTTACATAAAAATAATACATCATGTGCTAAAGGAGGGCTTATTTCAAAAATGTTTGAAAAGTTAGTTTAACATTTAAAATCAGTTTAACATTTAAAATGTTAAAATTTAACATTTAAGTACATTTTAAATGTATTTAATCATACTAGCAGGATTTAAAAAAAGTTAAATCTGTAATATTTCAACAAATTTTTAAAAGGTACCCAGGTTAATAAGACAGGAATAAATTATCCATGTTGAATACGGTTAAAAAGAGAACTTCTTTAATCTGATAAGAATTTTATTTTTTTATTTACAGCTTTGTATTTAATGATAAAATACTAACTACGTTCTCCATTATTTGGGGAATAACACAGAAAAAGTTCACTAGTATGAATTCCATTCAGAGACTGGAGAGATGACTCAGTGGTTAAAACTACTCGCTGGTCTTGCAGAGGACCTGGGTTTAGTTTATCAGCAGCATGGAGACTCACAGCCATCTGTAACTGGAGTTCCAAGGGATCCAACATCTTCTTCTGCCCTCTAAGAGCATCTGGAATGCCATGCTGTGCACATGTATATGCAGAAAAGCACTCACACACATAAAACTCACACATATAATTATATGGGGTATATATAGAGCCCCATGTTGAGGGATGGGACTAACCACCCATCTCAAAAATACTGACATAGTGTTGTTTGTTCCTATCTAAAGGAAATGCAGGGAAAAGAGTAGAGCAGAAACTAAAAGAAAGGCCATCCAGAGACTGCCCCACCTAGGGATCCATCCCATCTGCAGACACCAAACCCAGACACTACTGCTGATGCCAAGAAGTACATGCTGACAGGAGCCAGGTATGGCTGTCCCTGAGATGCTCTGCCAGAGCCTTACCAATACAGATGTGGATGCTCATGGCCAACCATCAGACTGAACATTGGGACCCCAATGAAGGAGTTAGGGGAAGGACTGAAGGAGCTGAAGGGGTTTGCAACCCCATAAGGAGAACAATAATATCAACCAACCAGACCCCCAGAGCTCCTAGGGACTAAACCACCAACCAAAGAGTAAATATACATGGAGAGACCCATGGCTCCGGCTGCTTACATAGCAGAGGATTGCCTTATCTGGCATCAATAGAAAGGGAGGTCCTGTGGAGACCAATATAGGGGAATGCTAGGGTGGTAAGGTGGGAGTAGGTGGGTGGGGGGGGGAGTTCCCTCATCGAAGCAGGGGGTAGAGGGATTGGGATAAAGGGTTTACAAGGGAAATGGGGACGGGAGATAACATTTGAAATGTAAATAAATAAAATAACCAATAAAAAATGAAAAAACGGAAGAATTTTATTCAAGGGCTAAGAATGTAAGTCAGTAGTAAAGCACTTGTCTATCACTTGCAAGGCCCCAAATTCAATCTCTAGCACTGCAAATAAATAAATAAATAAATAAATCTACTAAAATATTTGCTGCAAATTTTTTTCAAAATAATAAGACAAAAATAATAAAATGCACTAAATTGGAAAGAATATTTTCAGAACAACAAAATTTATAAATTATTAAAATAACAATATACAACAAGTTAATTGTCTATATACTAATAACAAATCATTAAAAATAGAATTTGTGATTCAGGCACATAGCACAACTAGTAATTGCAGCACACAGGAGGCTAAGGCAATAGGAACATGTATTCAAGGCCAGGTTGAGCTATACGGCAAGACTGTGTCAATCAATTTATCTAATTTGAAAAAATCTTTTTCAGTGACACATAAAAACATATATATGTACATACACATATACATGTGTTTATACATATATACATATATGTGTATGTATATATACATATATGTGTATGTATATATACATATATGTGTATGTATATATACATATATGTGTGTGTGTGTGTATATATATATATATAGAGAGAGAGAGAGAGAGAGAGAGAGAGAGAGAGAGAGATATTAAGGGGAAATTATGTAAGACCTCTAAACAGAAAACCAAAATGTACTGTGCTGTAAAAAATTGAAGAAAATTCAAAGAGTACCCAATAATCATGGATCACAATAAAACAGATCTCTTCATCCAATAATTTAAAATCTGATATTCACAATCCAAGACTACTACTGATGCTATACTTGAACTAACATAGATCACAGTCAAAATGCAAGTATATTAAGCCTATTATATAAGTAAATGGAAGACATAAGGAAATTTTCTGGTTAGACTTGGATCTCATCCATAAGCTACCAAGTTATAAATACATAAAGCTTCTTAATCTAAAAACAAAAATCAAATATTCTGTTTCAGAGCCTTTCAGGTAAGAGTTACAATTTATACATACTAACAACACGTCAATTATCCCCAAACGGATCTGTAGAAAACATTATCCAATATCAATGCAAAAGTATTTTAAAGAGTACTAAATAAAAGTCTGACTCTACCATTTCTACAAAGCACTAAGATTTACAAAGGATAACCTGGATGATTTTAAAAGAAAAAAGAAAAAAGTCAGAGGAAAAAAAACACCAGTATTTATCAAACTAATTGATGCTGAAGAGGAAAAACAGCTTATATGACAAGATATCAAAAGTTGCCAAAAACTACAATAATTAAAAGTGCAAAACAGGGCTGGGGATTTAGCTCAGTGGTAGAGCGCTTACCTAGGAAGCGCAAGGCCCTGGGTTCGGTCCCCAGCTCCGAAAAAAAGAACCAAAAAAAAAAAAAAGTGCAAAACAAAATGTGAATGCTTCACTCCTTCTTTAAATGAGGAAAAAGAATACCCTTGGCAGGGAAGGGAGAGGCAAAGATTAAAACAGAGACTGAAGGAACACCCATTCAGAGCCTGCCCCACATGTGGCCCATACATATACAGCCACCCAATTAGACAAGATGGATGAAGCAAAGAAGTGCAGACCGACAGGAGCCGGATGTAGATCGCTCCTGAGAGACACAGCCAGAATACAGCAAATACAGAGGCGAATGCCATGAGAATAGGTCCCCCGTTGAAGGAATCAGAGAAAGAACTGGAAGAGCTTGAAGGGGCTCGAGACCCCATATGTACAACAATGTCAAGCAACCAGAGCTTCCAGGGACTAAGCCACTACCTAAAGACTATACATGGACTGACCCTGGACTCTGACCTCATAGGTAGCAATGAATATCCTAGTAAGAGCACCAGTGGAAGGGGAAGCCCTGGGTCCTGCTAAGACTGAACCCCCAGTGAACTAGACTATGGGGGGGAGGGTGGCAATAGGGGGAGGGTTGGGAGGGGAACAACCATAAGGAAGGGGAGGGGGGAGGGGGATGTTTGCCCGGAAACCGGGAAAGGGAATAACACTTGAAATGTATATAAGAAATACTCAAGTTAATAAAAAAAAAAAAAAAAAAAAAAAACAGACCAGTTGAAAAAAATACAAAATCCTTAAAAGATAAACATAAACGAGTCACCTGTTTTAAAACAAAGTTATGAATGAAATGAGTAAGTAAATATTGTTATTTCAGTAAACTGCACTAACAGTTGCATTGTATTATGGGAAAACAAAATGTAACTCCTACCTCATCACATCAAACATGAAAGAAGATAAATTTCTGATGAATCATAAATCTAAATATGAAAAGCTAAAGACAGGCAGTGATGGAGTATGGGCATAAACAAGCCCCTGTGTTCCATCCTTAGCACCATTCCCAAAACTCAAAATATGAAAGATAAAACAATACAATTTCTAGAAGGAAGAAAGAATATTCTTACTGAGGCAAGAAAGGGGGAGGCTTAAGACAGGAAGCTAATTGGTAGAGGAGTCTGGAAAATACAGAAACCCAGTATCACAGAGCAGAGCTGGTAAATGTAGATTTGAAAACAACCAGCCTAGAAAGAAATTACCACTCTGACAAAATATATCTCTATAAAATCTACAGCAAATATGATATTACATACAAAACCCAGACAACACAGAAAGCACACATTATTACTACTTCTAAGCAAAGTGAACTAAAGGTTCATGAGAATGCAGTATAAAGAATACACTGCCAGTATCTCATAGCTTGTATAATAGCTATGAGAAGAGTATGTGGAACAAGAAGTTCATGCTGCATACAGGATCAGGGTAAAGAAGACAACTGAGATACATGAGAACAGACTCCAAAAAGGAAGTATTAAAATGTGTGCAACACGTCAAAGTTCTTATAGGGGAAAATGGTATTCTGAATTATAACAATTCTAATGGCTAGAATAAGGAGATTAGAAATATTCAGATTTCTGTATCAGATGAAACAGGTTGGTGGATTCTATGATTAAAATGCCTAAGTCCCCACAATTTAAAGAAACTGACACTAACCTTCCACAATACTCAGCATCCAAAGCTCAGTAGAAAGGCTCTGCTCAGCAATCACCTGGCAAGGCCAACTGCAGCTGAAACCCTGCTGCCTGCCTTCATAACCTCAGGCCTTCTGCTCTACAAAGAGGTTAAACCAATCTCAACGCCTTATACACACGTCATGCTACGTCCCTAGCCAAAAGTCCACCATGACTTTATTTTGTACCAGAAGAGTCAAAAATATCTGGAAGACAGTAAAAAATCTACAAATAAACCCGTCATTATAAAAATAGTAGAATATGTTCTATAGAAAAGAATTCATGAAAGTTGAAAAGATAAAAATCAGGTGGAATGTGAATAAAAATAAGATGGAATATCAAAGATAACCAATAATTCCCACAAAGTTAGTCACTCTACTACATCTTAAGACTTATTATAAAGTTACAGTAATTAAGAGTCTATATAACAAAAATATTTAAGAGGAACAAATCAACAAACTGAAATAGAGAATACAGAAGATAACCAGAAATAAATATCATAAAAAATACTTTCAGGTAAATTAATAATATGGATTAAAAACTAAGGTATTTTAAACATTGAATGAAAATCTGGAAATGAAAAATTCAAACATACTCTCAAGCACAGAGCATAAAATACCAACAAGATATTTTTTAAAAAACTAGTTCTATAAAGTAAAAAGGGAAAGGAGTACATTATAAATATCTTGTATGTTTTTAACTTTAAAAAAAAAACTGAATACAAATACTTTAGAGAACCAAGCTAGATACAGTGACTCACACATATAGGACTCCAGAGAGCTGCCACAAATTTGAAGCCAGTGTAGTGAGTTCCAAATATGCTGTCCCAAAATCCAAAGAAAATCAAGGAAGGAAAGAGAAAGAAAAGATAGGCAGGCAGGCAGGCCGTTGGGTATAGCACTTTGTATAGCACGCATGATCCTGGAGGTGGAAGGAACAAATCTTCTAAGAAGAGCTAAGGACATATGCATAAAACCATTCATAGTCACAGGGTCAATAGCAAGAGTGAAAACTGAAAGCAACCAAAAATCAGTCAACAGGAGAGTGGATTAAATGTAGCGGGTCACAAGTGATTAAAAACAAGAGTCATATTTACATGAACAATAGTACTATGTTGGAAAAAAATCTTAAGATCATAGCAAGAAAACAAGTCAGAAAGATAGGCGTGTACAAGGCACTTGTACTTATAGAAAGTTTCTAAATGCAGAATGTATACTGTTCATGATATAAACACTACAGGAATAAATGACCATGTCTAGGAGAGGAGGGAGAAGAAATATACAAAGGGGGAAAGAAAGAGCAATAGCAGAGGACTTGAATGATCTCTACAATTTTTTTAAAAGAAAGGATCTGAAGCTAGTAGAAAAAGTCTCAAAAATTATGAGAGATAGAATACGCATGAGTCAATTAAGTAGGGGTAAAGGACGGTAATAGAGCATTTGCTTAACATGTTCTCAGGGTTCTATCCCTGACAACACAACTCAAACAAACTCAAGTCTTCACCATAGTTCTCCACAATTTCTTCTTAATATTCTTGGATTTACTTGAAACATTTATTTTAAAGATATTATATATACACAAAAATTTTGTTTATGTTTACATGTATAAAAGAGGGAAGAAAATGTATCATTGACGTTTCTTTGTATTTTTAAATTTCGATAACAATAAATTTCTTTATTTAAAAAGTACAGAACAATTAAAATAATTTCTATTTCAAGAATAAGGAAAGAATCTTAATCACAGAACCTTTAAAGAATCTTAAATGTAAAAGAATAAAATAAGAGTATTTGGTCTAAGGAAAAGTACCAAAACCTTTAGAACTACTTTAAAGCGTAACTCCCCCCCCCCAAAAAAAAAAATTTCTAGTTCAGCAATGCCAACTATTATATCCATGTAAGGAAAAAGATATAAAGATATATTTCTAAGTCATACCATTACTTGTGGGGAAAACACAAAAAGAATGGGAAAGGGTAACCTTTTCAGGACAACCTGCTATCACAACACTCCTCATAGATTATGCAAAGAAAAAAAGCATACTGCCTGACATTTGTTTAATTATTAATTACTTCAAGAGCATAAAAGAAAACAGGTATTTCTGAGTGATAAGTCTGTTTTTATATAATTTTCTAATGAAGACATCAAGTTTTATGAATATGAGAGTAAATGTCAGAATATAAATGAGGGGCTCTGGAATGTAGCTTAGTGGTAGAACACCTGCCTAGCATGTGTAAAACCTGAGTTCAATACCCAGCACAGAAAAATAAAAGCTAAAACAAATATTAGAGGTCTTAAGCTGAGCTTGGAAAAGAAGCTGAGAAATACCTAGACCATGTCCCAGCATATAGCAAACCAATTACCACCTAAAGCTGCAGCATATTTTTAATTATCTGGTTAATTACCACAAAAATATCCTAGACTATAATAAAATAATTTATGAACATCTTCTCAACAATAGTTACTTTTTTTAAATTTTTGTATGTAAAATGACCATGGGGTCTTTTGGGTCTCAGAAAAACATGATATAATATAGATATTTGTATTTATAGATGAAAATAAAAACTGGAACTCATGACCTAACACGCTTGCCAAAGATAACTAAACGAGACACAGAAGTATCTCTCCCACAAACCATTATTCAAGTAGGTAAAAGTCACTCCACTTTATATGAGATGAAAGGACCTACAAATCTATGTTGATCAAGATTACAAAGCTATTACCTGGCAGTTCATCTCTGATCACAATGTTCCTTCCAGTGTGCTAAAATATAGCTTGGTTTCAGCAGAAAAAGAAGACAGAGAAGATACTAAATCCTGAGACAACTGTATACAGCATTCATTTGACCTTGACCACAGCCAGTATCAAATATATCAATCAGGACAGATCTCTGATGCAACTTTCTTCAGGTATTCAGAATTGGGATTCAAAAAAAAAAAAAAAAAAAAGTCAAGCCTCCTCTGACTGGCTGAATCTAGAATCATAAACTACAAATATGATAGATATCTCAACCCCATCCTATCAATCACAAAATCAGAGAAAGTCGAACTGAAGAAAGAATGGCATGAAGGCTTGGAAAAGCTGAAAGAAGATCTGAACAATTTCTAGCTGAAATTCCAAGGCTCTCCGAAAGGTCCCTCTCTGTTCCTAAGTATTTTGATTCACTGCAAGTACCATCTTGGTTTAAGCCAGCGATCAACTTGATCCAAATATAAATAAAGACCTTGTAGAAGAAAAGAAAAACACCTCCATGAAGTACATTTAAAAAACATGCTACCGATGCATTGTAATTAATATCAGAAAGGGAATCTTTCCTGGGAGTAGGCTGTCTAGCCTAGACAAACATTTACCTATGTACGCTATCACTCCCCAAAGCCATCCAAATCCCTGTTTCTTACATATGCCATACATTCTCCCAGCCCAAATGTTTTGAGACATCCTTGCTCTAGCTCACTGTCCTCAAATTCCAGATCTCTTCCTTCCACTTCCCAAGTACTAGAATCGAAATGTGTGCCACCACATCCAGTTTATCCCAGTCCAGTTCTTTTGACCAAGCAAGTCACTCAACATAGTGCACTCTCCCAAATGCACTAGACCGCTCTTCTGTCTACACATATCTAAATCTATCCTACTTGCGGCCCAACTCATAAGCTACTCACTACACTATACACACACACCATTTTCAACCTGGTCCTATGGGCTCACTATAGTCCTTTTCTGGGTAGGATACAAAGTACAGAGGCTTAAAAAAAATTCAGGAGGGAAGAGAAGAAATCTATAACCCAAGGTTGACTTCTACTGAGTGTAATCCTACACAACACATGCACATTAGAAACCATCCTATGGCCACATTTAAGTCTCTTAACAACCCTATTAGATGTAACTTCAGAACCCACCAAAATCATCTAAATAATTATTAGAGAGACAAGTAATTGCAACTCTCTGTTGAGTAACCCACACCCACACTTTTGTCTGTCTTATATTTTCACTGAGCACCCCTCTTTCTAACGATTCCCATGATTTCTTCTTAATGAACTCCAATTCTGTTCATACTGACTCCAAAAATTCTCTTCTGTGGGCAATTCAAATCTCCCAGCCTCTGCTGAATGCAGCTACAGGAGGCATCCTGGAGCTGTCTCAGCTCAACACCCTCCCAACACCTGCCCCATCATTTACATTTTCTATACTTCTGATGATCACCATCTTTTGCTACATATTCTGTAACTGCTCAATCTTCCCTTTTCTAGACCAATTTGATCAGACTCTACCCTACTGCATGCTTATGCCTCCATCTTCTTCCAGCTTATGTTCAGAACCTATGACTGAGTCTCTTTTAACCAAATACTCAACTCAGCTCCTTTAAGAAAGTAAATGCTCAAATACTGGTTGAATGCAGAGAATAGTAATTCTTTATGCATTATGAAAGCTATTTAGAAGTTTATGCATCTAACAACTGTAATAAGAAAAGAAACTGGTGATTACTTATAATTAGGATGAAAATGAGACATGTTTTAATGCCATGACAAGAAAGTAAGATTCCCTGTTATGTGCCAAAGCTGTACTCATCCAAATCAGAGGAGTTACAGCAAGCTGTTTCTACAGCAAAAGGAAAAAAGAAAAAGAGGGAAATGACAAGGGGACCAACTGAAGCATAGAAAATCAAGTGCTCTAAACACAAGGCTGCCCTGTAACTTACCTCAGCTTCAATAAATAATAATAAATATTTCTTAGAAATATTTAAGAGTAAAGAAAATAGTGAGTGTATGACAGACACTCACTGTTGTGAGTTGATTCTTGTGTCAACCTGAAATAAGCAGAACCCAAGCAGTGTTTTCAAAAATGGGAACCTACAAGCTAAGAAAAATTGAACTAAATTATACAATTGGAAGTGATGATCAAGACATGTAAAGAAGAGACTGGGAATCTTCAAACATTGAAAACCATTTTTAATTATTTTGAGGCTAAAACTGAAAAATAAGAAAGACCTGACTGATATGATTATTCTCTTATAAATCTAACTAGTTCTAGTCCTGAAAGTCCACTCCATCTGTTGATTCCTAAATACCACTTTAAGTCATTAACTGTCACTCTGTAACACCTGCAGGACCCAAATAAGGACAGCAGGGTTTTTCTTCATAAAATAATACTAGAAATCAGAATTCCCATCTTCATTCCTAAGATTTTTTAAAATAGAAGTTTGCCCCTACTCCAGCCTTTTTAAAAGGAACTCAACTAAATGCAAATATACTTTTTAAAAAACAAATGCCAAGTGCTCCTGTAGAAAGCACAAATACAATAGTATATTGGGAATAAGGAATGACTGAATCCCAGAATGAAACAATCTGTCAGCTCCTGCAAAAGCTGCCTACCTCTAGCTAGGACAGTCTGAGGGGACCGGCATGGCCCTCCTTACCTATGCAGCACTTCTAGTACTCCTGCCCCGCAGAACTAAGGCTGGCAAAGCATGTTTGTCTCTCTGTCCTCAGGGCCAAGACAAATGCCCAATTAAAAATGCCCTTTATAGTTATTTTCTCCAAACTGAAACATTCCCTCATAGAGAGGGGGGAAAGGATCTTAAGACTTTGGAAGCTAATGAAACTTTGGAGGCTCAAGAGCCCAAAATGTTATGCTATTCCTTCCCCAGTCACATAAACAGTAAACAACTGCAGAGAAAAGAGGAGTCATCTACACAGCTCTTTGCTCAATTTTCGTGACAATTGACATTCTTTGCAATGAGCTCTCCTTTAAGTCGCCCCTCACCCAGGCTCCAGTAGGAAGCACAGATAAACTCCTTGTTTGGCTAAGCTCAACTTGGGTAGAATTTCTTTAGTTTGCCACTGGTACATGTTAGGGGTGGATAGATATTATTTCATCCTCAGAAGTCATGGGCCTTTTTATCTACAAAACTAGTAGCAAACTCCTTAAGCAAGGCAAAGTTACAAATCTATTTCCTGGTATGTATGAAATCCTTGCCTTCTGTATAAGATGCCAGACTACTTTAAACTCCCTACCAACTCAGTAAGATCCATAAAAAGGCATCCCTCTTCTTGCTCACCTCAACTCCCTACAAGTTTATTTCCTTACTGCCTTCAACTTCTCACCTCTTCACACATACACATAGGAAAGAAATCATGAAGGCAGTATGACAGCTGGACCAGATGATTTGACAAGAGTCCTCATCAATTTATGAGATGCAGTGAGTTAAGTACCAGAGTCCTAATAAACACTCTTAAGTTTACAAATACTCCTACCTCTAAAAAGGCCTTCCTCCTCAGAGCAAGCAACTGGCAGGAACCAGGTAGAAATTAATTTTAATAAGGTAGTGAGCAGAAAGATCACTTTGGCTTACAAAAGCAAGTTTGAGGGAGATACTACATAAGAATTCAGGTTGCATAATAGTCCAATGCAGAAGAGTTAATATCCATCAAAAGCAGTTAATTACTTGGAAGAAAAATGCTCATTTGGATGTGAAAATTTCTGAATTTTTTTGTTTGTTTCTTTGCTTGAGTTTTGTTCATTAAGGCAGTATCTCACACTATAACCCCAACTGCCCTGGAACTCATTATGTAGTCCAGGACGGCCTCAAAGTTGTGGTAATCCTCCTGTGTCTGCTTCCTCCATACAGGGATTACCACACAGGCATGTAACCACCATTCCTGCCTAAAAAGTCACAATTTAAATCCTAGCACTTGTGTTCTGGACTGCTTGTCTTCAGTATATCATAAAAGTATTATACATTTCTCATGGTTCCAAAACAAAGAATCTAGGGTGGAATAAGCAATGTGCTCATTGTTCTACTAAACAGGTCTCCAACCTCCCAATTTTTATTCCTCCACATACCACAGAAAAAGATGAGAAACAGCAAAAATAAACCAAATTTATTCTGAAGTTGAAATCTGATTTATAAAACATTCCGGCCCTCAAAATTCCACTTAAATGAATTAGCCATTATATACTGTATTTAGCAGTATACATACTAAAGTCATAAAATAATAGTTAAATTAGTCTAAGAATTATAGAAGATAGGCAGGCACACAATAGACTTTTGGACTGAAGTTACTAAACCGCAAGTAGTCACTAGTATTGAATTCATGGAGTTTCAAAGAACTATCCAGTATTATCGAAAAGCAAAACTTTGTAACACTAACAGAATAAAACAGCTCTTAAAAAAAAAATCACAGTACATATTAAAGTAGCAGAATCAGGAATACCCAATTACCATAAAGATGCCTCCTACAGTACCTCTTTGTCAAAGTTAAAATAATTGATTCCATAACAATGTTCCTGAAACTGTAAAATGTTTTTTGTATAGCAGATCACATTAGTTATAAACTGTCATTCATTGTTTCTACCTGTGCACATTGCTAACTAATAACTTCAAGTTTTAGATTTTTTTTCTTCTTTTTTTGCTCATTCTTTTATATTTATCACCACAGAGAATAAAAGTATCAGACACATACAAACTAATATGAACTTCACTGGTTGTCTCAGGTTACTAGGAAAGGAAAAAGGAAAAATGGGGGGAAAAGTGAAGATCTTAGTGGAAATTTCTACCTAATAACCTATGCATTTTTAAATCTGCTATAAAAATGCACATATCCTCAGGAACTAAATCTACTAACCTCTACAATCAATGTGATACATGGTTTATCCAATCTTGACAAAAGTCCTCTGGATCACCAATGGTATGTTCATCCACTCGTACATATGCAATTGTATAAAGAATCTATTATTTAGAACACCAAAAAAAATACAATTAAGACTTGTACACAGAGCTACCATTTTAAGAAAAATAAGCACTTTTCATTTCTTGCTAACATCTTTGATGCCCTCCTTTGCAAATAGAATAAGGAAAAATACAGTGATTATCAAATTTGGTGAAGAAGGGTATTGCATAAACAGAATTTGAGCCTACTTAAAGCTTCAAAAAATATACTGATAATAACTGACTAAAGATTTTAAAACTCCAGTACTAATTCAACATGTAATTATCATATAAATATGTGCATATCATAAGTATATTAAAACCTTACATTAAAATCGAAGGAAGTATCTCAGTTACACAGTGGTTTTGGAAGAAGAGGGTTAGTTAGCCAGTACACATGTTACCAGAATGTAACTGAAAAATATAAATGCTTAAGTACTTAGGAAGTCAAAACACAAGGATCAAGAGTTTGAAGTCAGCATGGGCTATATAGTGTGACTTTGTCTCAAAACTCAGGAGAAAACAAAAGTTAATAACAATAACTCCAGGACTTCTCCCAGGACTTATTAGCTCCTTGAATATTGTCATCTCAACCCTCCCTACATATTCACAGGCTCCAAAGAGCTATCTTCAGAACAAGCCATCCATTCCTATGAGCCCATCATCCCCACCTCTTCAAAGCTTTAGAATCAAATTTCCCACATGGACCCATGTGCAACCCATGTGCCAAATACTACCAAGTTTTTAACATGCATCATGCATCAATTCTTCCCATTCTTAGAACCCTATAAGCTTGTTTTGTTATAACCCTATTTTACAAATGGGAATACCAAGGCCCAAAGGTAGGCAGTTTTGTGTTCAAGGACACATTAACCAAAAGTGATAAATGGATAAATTTGAAACCAGCTTTGACTGTAATTTCAGAATTACCATCCAAACCGTTCTTCTTAAACTATTCAATAAAGATTTCTCCAGCATTCATTCATTTGTTGACTATAATCTTATTTTTGTTTCTTCTCCATTTCCAATTCTCTAAGTCTGCCTAAAAGCTACTTTCTGCCCCATTTCCCTATCCTACAGTCTCCAGTTAGATTGTACCTAATTCTTCCCTCTCTTTAATAACCGTCACCTATACAATAACAACCCAATCATTTCTACAAACTTTAGGACTCCAATTAGTATTATCTCCTTGCCAAATCCATTTCCACTGTCTCAATTCAGACCCTGCATTTCTTTACCCGTTTTGATCCCCTCCTTGTAATCTTGTGCTTTTGATCTGTGGATTCTTGCAATTAATTATTTCACCACCATCATCTGTTATCCTTATAAAGCAGACCTTCTCCTGCTGTGTAACAGCCCTTTCAGAACTCTGCTGGTTCTCTACTGTCTACAGAACTAAGTTCAAACTCTTTACATTGGTTGGCATTTCTATACCTTGGCCCCATCCTAACTTTCTAGTGTTTTCTGTTCTTGCCTTTCCCCATACCGAAATGCTAGTAAATTTAGATTCCCAAACTGTTTATACAGAGCACTTGCACATATAACTATCTTAACACCACCATGAGTATTTCTTGCCATCACTCCATTTTATGAGAAAGAAAGGATATTCAGAAAAGTAATTTGTTCTAGATCCCAAAAAATGAAGGCACTATTTACCAAATCTCAGACTACCAAGTTTATTTCTTTTCCTAGTTCTTCATACAGCCACAGAAAACACATCTTTATTCCTCTCATATGACTTATTTAGCCTTTTTCTTAAAATGCATGATTATCGCTCTTCTTCCATGTTTCAATTTAAGCGATTATTCCTTAGACCCTAGAATACTATACTCATTCATTGAGGTTTCCAAAGACCCATATTAAACATTTTTCATATCATGCTTCATATTAGCTATTTATACTGACAATATAAATCAGTGTCTAATTAACTATAAGCACTCTGAAGACAAAACCAAAAATTATTCACTCAATCTTAAAAGTCTGCTTACTGAATTGGGAAATATGTATATAAAACAAATAATACAAGAGTCTTGGTTAGGACTAAAAGGAGAAATCAACAACTGGATCAAACCATCTGAGCATACTAGCACTGCCTACAGTTTTAACACCTATCTTCTGAACAAGACCAGTATCTCCATGCCAACTGTTGTCATTGGCCTTTATTAAAATTATTGTTTACCTGAAGCATAATTCAAAAAGAATAGAGTAGTAATAAACTGTGGGATAAGAGAGAGTGAGAGAAAGAGAAATCCTGTAGTCATTTTCCATTTTAACTTAACTTCCTATTTGCTTAAGTAACCAAAATTCAATGATATGGGCTTGACAGCCTTTTTACAAAGTTCAACTCAATAGTCTATATCTGTGATTACAATGATTAGCTTTGAAGCACTATTTCTGTATGACCAAATAATTAATTATTCAACTACCCAACTACATACCAGCTTGCCACATACCCTCTAAAAAAAACCACTCTGAAGATTGCTGGAAATGTTGATTATATGATACCACTAAGATTTCACATGGCTGTGCCTAAGATCAAATTAATCTTAAGATTATATGTTGCTTCTTAAAGAGTGTCTATAACCCAACAAAGATCAGGTTTGAATGCCGCCTAACAGTTATAAGCCAAGGCCATGAAACTACTAAGCAGTCGTTCAAGCAAAAACTCTTGAGTCCTTTCTTCCTATGTCAGGAGCACCTCTCCCAGCTACTCAATCAGTTACAGTGCTGGTTTTTCCATAAACTAATAAAGGATAATGTTAGAATAAAATCTAGCTATCTGCCCTCTACTGAATTCACTCCAATTGCAAATATGAGCCTAAATACAAAGAAAACCAGACATAAGTAATTACAAACTAGATTTTAAAAAACACTTTTAATATGAACTAATTAATCTCTCTTTCCACATACTATCCAAAAGTACATTCTGCTCATCAAACATAGAACACTGGCACAATAGAAGCTTTCTCCAGCATACTCACCCTGATTCTGATCCTTACACAAGAAACTAAAAGAAAAAAATTGAAAATATAACTACTTCTTTATAGTATAACTGTAAGGAAATTAACCGCTGACAGAGCAGAACTGACATAATTTTTTAAATCAAAGAACCTAAGTTCAAGCCCTAACTATGCTCTAAGATAATGGTACCATTTGGTTGACAGCACCAAACTCAGTCACTCAGGAATCAGTAAGTAGGTACAAACTAGAGGACCTCTCTAGAGTACAAGAGAGTAGTTACTCTCAAAAAAAACATTAGTTTTACTACTATTCTGTTATAACCATATGATTTGAAGAAAAATATATGATTTAAATATTTTTTTAAAAAGAACATAAAATCTAACAAAACTGAAGACTATCTCGTCTTCCTACCTTTTAGTCACTTCCAAGTTCAAAGGTCTATATCATTCAATCAACCAAAGGCTGGGCATGGTAGTCCATGCCTGTAAAAGAGCCAATAGTTTGAGGCTAGCCTGGACAATATACTCACACCCTGTTTCAAGGGGGGTGAGGGGAAAGAAAGAAGGGATAACAGAAGGAAGAATGTAGTGAATGTCAGTTTTGCTACTCAGGAGCTCCTACAGTGTACTATGGCAATATAATTAAAAGTGGCTGTGTATATGAAAGATAGAGGACTTAATGTAACTGAACAATATGCCACCAGGTGGGGTGTGTGTGTGTGTGTGTGTGTGTTCACTTTCAGTTTCTCTGAGTGTTGCGTTCCATAATAAACTAGTAGGATAAAAATCGATGCTGCCACCCAGAGGAATGCTATTATCATGTATTATACAGAAAGTCAGACACAGTAGTAACAGCCTGTAGTTAGTACTAGTCCTAGCATTCTGGAGGCTGAGGCAGGAAGATTACTGGAGCCAAAGAGTTGGAGACTAGCATGTGCAACATAACAAGCCCAATCTCAAAAACAGTAAAATACCACCAGATGCCTTTTTCTTGGAGCCCTCAAGGCACCTTTACTATTCATCTCCTCTTAATACTGTCATTCTTACCGAAAATAAAAAATTGCTTCTGTGGACCGGAGGGGGGAGGGCCGAGGACTCTTGCTATTTACTTCAGGTTTACCTCAACCTATAGTCACTCTGGCTTCAGCTTTATAAATGCTTGGGATTGCCAGAAATGTTACCATCCTCATTTGATATATCTTAACCTGTGTACATGTATATGATCTCCTTATTCTATGGTACCAAATATCAAGTCTTTAATCTCTCCAGAATAAAAACAGAGGCTAAAGCAACACACTTCTTTGGTAATCTGACCAAAGAAAACAGAACAGCTAGAATTGGACAATGTGTTCCTAACTTAACATTTGCTGCTAATGTCAATAAATCCCTTAACCAGAAATACTATCAGCATTTTAACAGGTACCTGATATACAGGTACAGACTGTAGATACAGAAACACGTGAGCCACTCCAAATTGTTAATTCTTTCTCATTTTCTTTCCCATCTCTACCAGTAACTGAAATGTTAATTTAGTTAGTGTTACAACAGAAACCCAAACACCATGAGATATATCAATTTTAAAATATATATTTTTTATTCCTGATTAATATCAGATGACCTGATATCTGCTAAAATGGTACCAGTGAGAATACAGAAAACAATAATTATTGGCAATGATATGGAGCAGTGAAAGCCTTTATGCAATGATGGTGGGAGTGGGAGTGGTTACAGTCACTGAGAAAACAAATGGCAGGCTGGGAGTAAGGGTAACTCGTGGTAGGGCACTCGCCTAGTATGTGAACATTCCTGTCTTCAATCCCCAGAGCCACAAACGACAAACCAAAAAATGGCAGTTCCTCAAAAGTTAAGGGTATATTCCCAGAAGAACCGAAGGGAGGACCAGAGCAGCATTATGTATGACAACTAAAATTTGAAAGCAACTTGTCCATAGAGAGATGAATGGGTAAGAAATGTATTACATGCCAGGGTGCATTATTCAATCTTACAAAAGAAAGTCATGGCAGATGTTACAGCAAGGACAAACTTTGAAGGCATTATATTAAATAAAAAAAAACAACCACACGCCAAAACAAGCACAGTGAAAAGTTAGCTAGGGAAGTTCAGAGACAAAAGCAGAAAAGTAGCTGCCAGGGGATGCAAGGAAGAGGAGGGAAAGGAGAGTTGTTTAACAAGTACAGAATTTCAGTCTTGCAAGATGAGGAATTCTGAAGATGGATGAAGGTGGTGATCAAACAACAGAGCATATGTACACAATGACCCTGAACTACACACTTAAAACATGGTTAGATGATAAGTTTTGTAATGTGTATCTTACCACAATAAAAATACTGAGAAGTAAAATTGAGAAATTGGTCTCTTCAAAGGTCAAGTGGTGATTCCACTGGGACTGACAGGCAAACACTCAACGTTGTGGCTACCTTACATCTACCTTTCCTCACCCTGAGACCTCATCTTGCTCTCTTCAGATTCTTCTTTCTTCCCAGAGTCATACCAAACGTTTACTTCAGCAACTAGTACTCCTGCTCCACCAGTTCAAAGCAGCAAGGAACTTAATCCCTCTAAACGTTTATGCCTCCTCTTTAAACCAAGGATAATTCCTACCTACCTGTCACACAAGGTTGTTATGAGGGCAAAAGTGAGATCACATTCATAAAAGTAGCTTTCAACTGCCAAGCACCAAAGAAACATGAATTAAGTTTAACTACTTTCACATGGCGATTGAGACGCTTTAATAACATAAGCTTCACAAACATAAGCTTACAACACTTCACCCATCCCGGCATTTAAAATATACATCATTCCCAAATAGCACCTTTCTTCTTTAGTCTTTACTGAAGGGCAACATGGGGGGGGGGGTTGCTCTTAAATACCCTAAAGCGTTTGAATTAACCACCCAAAACGAAATAAATTATTCTACATATTCCATGAAAATTGAATATTTATGACCCCAGAATAGGCCGACAACATCCTAGAACTACACTTCCCACAAAGCATAGAGTGGAATACTGGCAGCAGGCTGGGCGGCCTGGCACTAAGAGTGACCACTGCTCCCAGAGAGCTTGGATCGTCATCCCATGGAAAATTGCAACGCTTGGCATGGAGTGGGATTGTCTCTCCTTTCTGACAGCTCAGTCACCCCGCGTTTTGGGTCCTTTTTTTTCTACCATTAACAGCGGCCCTATTGGTCTTTACTGCTTCAACCTGAAAGTCATCTCCTATCTGTGACCTTTCTGCTGATTCCTTGGACGTGAGGGGGAAAAGGCACCCTCTCTCCTTCCCAAAAGCTCCATTTCCAGAAGTCGCCCGTCAGTCAGAATCTGGGGACATGCGGGGGTCAGACGGAACGGACGGGTGGACACTGTCCAACCTAGGGCGACAGGCCGCACGCCAGCTCCGGTAGCAAGTCAGGAGACCGGGATCCCCCAGAGCCCGGGCCGAAGCAGATTTCGAGCAGGGCTAGCTATGCCCAGAGCTCTGGTTTCAATTTCACGACGTGACAGTGCAAACCTGAGGCCTACAAGCGCCCGCGGCGGCGGCTCGCCCGTTCGCCCGCCCTCCCGCCAGGCCCAAGCGCCCGAGCCCCCTGCACACCGAAACCACCGCACGCCCTCTTGCCCGGGCCCCGCGTCCCACCAGCCTCCAGTGTCTGGCCGGGCCCGGCCCTGTGTGGAGCTGAGTCCGGCTCGCGGCCGCAGGCTCTGCGCCGCACTTACTCAGCTCGTCCTGGGAGGCGGAGGCGGCCGCCGCAGCCATGTTGCGCCCGGGAGCGAGCGAGGGAGGGGCGGACGGCCGGCGAGGGGGGCTCGCGGCCGTCGCCGTGCGGTGTCGCAGGGGCCCGGGGCCGCCTTGAGTCTCTCACGCGGGACGCGCTGCGCCCTCGAGGCCCGCCCGCCGCCTGCGTCCTCCGCGTTGCGAGCGTCGCTCTCGCCGCGCCTCGCGAGCTCACGACTCGGGAGCTCCCCTCAGCCTCGCGCCTCTGAGGAGCCGCCGCCGCCGCTGCCACCCGTGCGGCCAAGAGACCGCGCGGCGGCTCTTCGGCACGGCGCCCGGCTTGCTCGCCTCTTGCCGGCTCTTATATTTAGAAAGAGCTGAGCCATCCTCCCCCTCCCCCCGCGCGCCCGCCCTCGCTCGCTCGCGCCTCGTCCTGCCCACCTGCCGCCGCCAAGCTTCCCCAGCGCGGAGCGGAGACGCGGCGAGCCAACCCCACCTCAGCCTCTTCCCTCAGCCGCACGCACGCGGCCTCTGACCTGAGTCGGAGCCGGTATCCATAGCTCGGGATGCTGCGGCGACCAGCGAGGTGTAGGATGGGCCGGGCCTGAGGAGACCCGCGGCCGCTCCTGAAGAGCCTGTGGGCGGCCGAGCTGAGCCAGAGAGCTTCCCCGAGGCGTGCGGCCCCGGGCTCTGGCGTTGAAGGTCTGCGGCTGTCACGTCCGCCTGGCCGGAGCTGAAGGAACACGCGCCCGGACGGAGGAAGAAACGCGGACTCGGAAAAGTAGAGCGGGGCTCGAGTCGGAGGAGGAAGCCCCGCCCTGCACCTCGCGCCCAACTTCTCGGCCAGCGAGCTGACTCAGGCCGAGCCTCCGAGCAACCCCGAAGTTAGAGCACAGAGGGACCTGCACCGAGAGATCGCACTGAGGGATGCCCATCTAACAATGTTAGCCTCCCGAGCGAGCTGCGAGCCGGGAACCACGATATTTGAGCTACCAAGACGTGGTTTAGATTCCTTCCTCTTAACCCGAGTTTAGTGGAAATCCCGACTTTTAACTTTAAGCCTCTAGTTTATCCACGAGGTCTTATGGTCGTGTACAGCTGCAAAATGGAATTCAAATCAAAGGATTATATGAATACGAAGAAATTAGGTCCAGATCAAATGCTTTTTTTTTAGAGAAAAAAATAATAGAGACCCTAAAAATGAATTGAAATTGCATATATTCCCCCAAAATGGACTCCCCAGGGCTCTAGCAATGCCTTGAAATTTGAATGCATGTGTTTCCGAATGTAACACAGACAAGTGCGAAATAGCAACAAACACCAATGATATTACTTCCTGTAGTAATTTTACACTTACAAAGAAATTTACATTATCTTTCTTCCTGTAGTAATATTACAGTTACAAAGAAATTTACATTATCTTTATAATTATCATAAAAAATAATCCTTTCTCTTGTTCAGATACCTCATCCATCTCATACCCAAGAGAAAAATTATGAAATGTAAGATTTGTTGATGTTTCAAGACCTAAGGTACAGCACCAGGTACAGTTTGGTTCATAGTGATAAAACATGGATATGGGGACACACACACACACACACACACACACACACACACACACGCTCCTTCTCTAATGCTTGTTATGCCAGATGCTGGACTTTGGGACAATAATTGGATCCTCAGAGTCTGGCCTAATCAGAGGTTAATGATGATTGCACAGTTTCATTGCCCATGGAAAAGCAAGAGGTTGGGCTAATTGAAGGAAGTATGTCACTGGAGGTGTGTCCTTAGGGTCTGTGTTGCAATGGTCTCTTCCTGTCATTGCTGTCTGCTTCCTGTTTGCCATGAGAGGAGCTGCTTTATTTCACTACACACAGCCTGCCATGTGTCCAGCCTCACCTCAAGTCCACAGCAATGGAACAAAGTGACCATGTGCCAAACCTCTAAACCTGTGAGCCAAATATAATTTTACTTGTTTTAAATGGTCATTTTTCACAGTGACAGAAAAACAAACACAGGTGGGGATCAAGGTTCTAGGTAAATGTTTTCAACCCCCACAAACATTTTTCAACATTAATTCAAAGAACTATATTACCATCGTGTTTATTAATGATTGGAGAGTATATTTACCTTCTCCCCACCCTTACTCCCATATTCCCCAATCTGGTGCTACTCTCCCTCCTGGGGCCTTGAAACTGACTATAGATTTACATACTTCTCTGAACCTCAGTCCCTTTTTAGTGGACATTCTTGCTCTTTGGTTCGGTATTTCTTCCAAAATAAGTGTGCAGTGGTCATTAATGCACAATACTGAAGTACAGAAATACGTCTCTCCCCTCCCAGTACCATTATCCCCTCAGTTTACTCCTCAGAAATAATTCAAAACTTGTCAGCACTTTGATGCATACACACTCTCCTAGTTATGTACTATAGGAGAGCAGTCCAAATGTCGTGAAAGGCTGGCCAAGGGTCTTTTTGATTCACTTAGATGTTCAGAGATGGCAAAAATAGATGCTAGAGACAGCTCAGCCTAAAAGCATGGTTGCCCTCCCAGGGGACCCTTGTTCACTTCCCAGGGTCCACATGGCAGTTAACAACCATCTGTAACTCAAGTTTCACAAGATCTGACTAACCTCTGTGGGCACTGCATGCATGTGGTGAACAAACATACGTGTGCAGACAGAACACCCATACACATAAAATAAATAAAATCTCAAAGTGTCAAGAGTAGCTTCCTTAGTGTTAGCCTTCCTGAGCTCTTGAGCATTAGAAGCTTACTGACTCAGAGGCATATAGTCCAGCCCTGAGACCCAGAGGTGTATGACTGTAAGTTTTAAAAGCCAGAGGCTTATACTATACATGTAAGTGCTCAGGTCAAAGCAAGCCTTAGTCAGGGGTCTTTTGCTCCAAAATTGCTCAGCCAGAGACTTGGAACCTTAGGAACTCAGGTCAGAGGCTATCACTCTAGGCACAGAACCCAGCAGCTGGTGTTACAGCAGCAAACTTCAATTATCAGGACCCTTGGCTCTGAACCCTGGTCAGCTCTCTCTACAAGTCTTCCATGGAAGGGGCTTTCAGCCTCACTGACTCAGCTCTTCACGGTTCCTTACCTTTGGGCTCTTCTCTCTACAGTTTCCTGCCATGAGCTGCTCTCTGAAGCTCTCCAGCTACTTTCTCATTCCCGCTGCTGCCTCCACCTCTTCTGTTTAGTACCCCTGCTCAGGCTGAACACCACCCCAGTGCTGTCTTCTCTCCATGCAACAAGTTCAGCCTGCTCTACCTGTAGTAAAGACTGTGTGTGGGCCAATGAAAGGTCACTCTAGAGAGACTTTTATAGGAGCCTAATATGATACAGAAATAATACATGGAAAAGAAGCCTTCAAAACTGACCCCATGAGACTAAGAAGCAGGCTGCTTTTAGAGCCAGAAAGAGGGTGGAGCATGTTTAGGAGCAGCTTCTAGCCCCACCAGTCAAAGCTTTGTGTTTAGCAATCATGACCTAGTTTGTGTGTGTCAATTAAGAGCTTTTTGCTGAGTCACCAGGGAACGTGTTCCCCTTGGCCTAAGCAGACATAGCCCAAGATAGGTAGCCCCATCAAAATGTCACTGAGACTTACCCTGTTGAAAGTGACGTCTCCGAGAGCTAGTGCAAGCTGACTAGGATGGACAAGCCTAAAATGAGACCTTTAGAGCATATATCGTCATAATGGTGCTCAAAACTACAGCTGAATGTCCTCGGTTTCAATGCAGTATTCAAAGCTGCCAGGCCACCATGATAGCTATCCTGCCGTAATCCCCTGAAAGGGACGGCTTGACTGACATTTCCTAGTCGAAACAGTCCGATACCTGGGAAGAGCCTTAAGAGTTGTCTGTCAAATGGCGAGAGGCGCAGTCACGACAGCTTTGGTCATTTAAAAGGAGAAGATATGAAAGAGTATTTACATTAAAGGCCCTTCACGAACCAGCACCTACCTCACAGCGTTTAATGTTACTCAACCTCTAGTAAAAGGAAGCTCAAAGAGATTTGAGTGCCTTGAGTCCCCAAGGTTAGGGAAAGTGTCTTTCCTTAATTTCAGGTGGATCCTTTCATAGCCATGTCGAATAAAAACCAAGTAAAAGATGGCCACTATCTTAGTCGGTGTTTCTATTCCTGCACAAACATCATGACCAAGAAGCAAGTTGGGGAGGAAAGGGTTTATTCAGCTTACA
Source organism: Rattus norvegicus (assembly GCF_021556685.1). Classification (NCBI taxonomy): domain Eukaryota; kingdom Metazoa; phylum Chordata; class Mammalia; order Rodentia; family Muridae; genus Rattus; species Rattus norvegicus. The sequence goes on from NC_141538.1 coordinate 78,918,024, forward strand.
CTTCCACATTGCTGTTCATCACCAAAGGAAGTCAGGACTGGAACTCAAGCAGGTCAGGAAGCAGGAGCTGATGCAGAGGCCATAGAGGGATGTTTCTTACTGACTTACTGACTTACTTCCCCTGGCTTGCTCAGCTTGCCAAGAACACCATCCCAGGGTGTTCCCACAATGGGCTGGGTCCTCCCACCTTGACCACTAGTTGAGAAAATGCCCTACAGCTGGGTCTCCTAAAGGCCTTTCCACAACTGAGGCTCCTTTTCTGTGATAACTCCAGCTTGTGTCAAGTTGACACACAAAACCAGCCAGTACAATTGACCCTCTTGTCAACTTGACACACAACACATCACTATTAAGTCTCAACCCTTACTTTTTTATTCATCCCCAAGATCTAAATAACTTTGAGAGTCCCGCAGACTTTACATATTAAAAGTTCAATCCCTTTAAAATATCCAATATCTTTTAAAATTCAAAATCTCTTAACTATGGACTCCGCTAAAATACTTTCTTCCTTCAAGAGGGAAGAATATCAGGGCACAGTCACAAACAATCAAAAGCAAAATCAAACTAACTGTTCAACGTCTGGGATCCACTCACAATCTTCTGGGCTCCTCCAAGGGCTTAGGTCACTTCTCCAGCTCTGCCCTTTGTAGCGCACACCTTGTCTTCTAGGCTCCAGATGCCTGTACTCCACTGCTGCTGCTGCTCTTGGTGGTCATCTCATGGTACTGGCATCTCCAATACGCTGGGGTCCTCTGCTGCAACTAGGCTTCACCAATAGCCTCTCACAGGCTCTCTTCATGGTGCCAGGCCTCAACTCCTTTGCATGACCCCTTCAGTCCTGGGCCATCAACTGCAACTGAGGCTGCACCTTCACCAATGGCCTTCCATAGCCTCTCACAGTGTCCAGCCTCAGCTGCTCTTCATGACCCCTTCATGCCTTCAAAACCAGTACCACTTGGGTGACTCTTACACGTTGGCTATCTCTGGAAAACAGCCTCTTTGTATTCTCAAACACTTCCCAGAAGATCTCACCTCAATGATGTTGGTCTCTTCTTTTTTTTCTTTTCTATTTTTCGGAGCTGGGGACCGAACCCAGGGCCTTGCGCTTGCTTAGCAAGCGCTCTACCACTGAGCTAAATCCCCAACCCCGCTGGTCTCTTCTTAATCACCACTAATTTCTTAGCTCCAGCTGACAAGTATCAATAGTTCCAGTACTGCAAAGGTTTGCTTTAGTGTTCTGGTATCTTGTTAATCACAGCTGATTCTTCAGCCCCAGCTAACCAAAACCACAGAATCTTCACAATCAAAACAACATAGCCCTGACAAGAGTCTTTAATCTTCCCTATGAAATTTCAGAAGCCAGGCCTCCATCTTCTGCACTGTTCTTAACATTATCTTCAAAGCTCCTAACATCCCAATAGCTCTTCTAGCTCTAAGTTCCAAAGTCCTTCCATAGTCCTCCCCAAAACCTGGTCAGGTTGTCACAGGAATACCCCACTATGCTGGTACCAATTTGTCTTAATCAGGGTTTCTATTCCTGCACAAACATCATGACCAAGAAGCAAGTTGGGGAGGAAAGGGTTTATTCAGCTTACACTTCCACATTGCTGTTCATCACCAAAGGAAGTCAGGACTGGAACTCAAGCAGGTCAGGAAGCAGGAGCTGATGCAGAGGCCATGGAGGCGTGTTACTTACTGGCTTGCTTCCCCTGGCTTGCTCAGCTTGCCAAGAACACCAGCCCAGGAACGGTACCACCCCCAATGGGCTGGGTCCTCCCACCTTGACCACTAGTTGAGAAAATGCCTTACAGCTGGGTCTCCTGAAGGCCTTTCCACAGTCGCTGAGGCAATGTTAGCCTTTAGACAAGAATAATTAGCAACTTATCATATATGGAAATTCCAGTCTCCACATGTGCAAATCACCGGCGTGTGTGTACACTGAGATTTTTAACCAGAGCAGTGGAATCTTGTTGTACATATTATTGTGTGTTATCATCATACCAATTAAAACCTCACAAGTACCCTTTCCATATCACTGATAATAATCATGGTTAATAAAGTGTTAATTCTTCCTGGTACAAAATGAAGTATTGGACTCATATACTCCTCTCAACAGGTTTATGAAGTGGGATCTTTGTGGCACAGAGAGATTCAGGGACACAGCCGCAGCACCACAAACTAGAAAGTAAATGAGGAGTGGAGGCTTGAGTCTAGACAGTGGATTAGAGTGGTTTGGTTTTGTCTGGCTGTGTTGTATTCCGTTGTACCTGTACTATAGCATGTTGTGCTGTGTTGGAATGGCCCCCAATGCCTGGTACATACTAAACAGGCTTCTACCACTGAACTATGCTGTCAGTACTCTGAATATATTTGTTTTCTTACTTGATTCAGTCTGACTAGTTAGGCAGCCCTAGAGGAGCACTCTGTCACAGGGATACAAACTGAGCTCTTATTCGGAGGGAAACTTGTCTAAACCAGGAACTCACTGTTTAGACCAGGCTGGCCTCCACAATTTTCTAAATCAGAGTCCCCAGAGCTGGGATTACATGTGCTACCACACCTGCTCACACCCATATTCTTACCCACTATAACCACAAAGTACAGAACTATTCATTCTTTTAAACATCTATATGGTAAATATATAACAAAGTATATGTTTAAATTGTCCTTAGGGTCTGGCTTTTAAATTGTGCTTTCAGGGCTTGGGGAATGACTGAGTCAAAAAAGTGCTTGTTGTACAACCATGAGAACCTGAGTTCCATCCCCAGCAACTACATAAAAAGCCCAAAGCACGGGATGGGTATATAATTTCCGTTACAGGATAGGCAGAAAGAGGAAGTTCCTGGGGTTTGCTGGCCAGCTAATCTACTAAACCAAGAACTCCAGGTTCAGTGAGAGACCCTATCTCAAAAACAGTATGGTGGAAAATGACTGAGAAAGACATCTGCCATTGAACTCTGACCTGAAAACTGACACATGTGCACACACACCTTCACACACAGATATGCATACACACAGATAAGCATGCACTTAGGTTCATAATGTTTACTATCATGAGCAATGCCATCAAAAAGTATTCTTTATGCAATTATGTATGTCTATATTGGAGAAATACCTTCTAATGGGAATGGTAGGACCTTTTGTACATTTACATAGGCCTGTACCTCATCACCACTACCTGTGTGCACATGCGTGCAGGCACACACACATAACTGTAGGCCTCTCTTTGCCAGCGCCAGTTCTGAATAATGACACAAAGACCTACTATATTTACAATAATAAACATAGTTATAAGATATTTATAATAGCTTAGGCACTATAGCTGGGCAGATTATTAGCTATTCTAGCCCGACAATACTGCCCTGGCCAGTATTGTCCTGGCCAAGTAGTGTCCCATGTTTCATTATCTCTCAATCTTGGTCCTGGTTCCTGCCTGCTCCTCTGCCTCCCTGCCCATGTTTCTTTCTTTCCTGGTCTCCCTGTCTCTGCAGGAACTCCTGCCTCCTCCTCTTGCCTCAGCTCTTGGCCTTTCCATTCTTTTTTTAACCAATCGGGTGAGGGAGGGAGTGTTTATGAAGCACTGAGACAGATAAGACTCAACAATAGCAAAGTCTGGCCTGTAATCAGATCTTTGCTGAATCAGAAATCAGCATTTATATAATATATAGACGATCTTTGCACCCTGCATAAAAACATCACCCCAATGTCTCTACCTTCCGGTCTAATAAAAGGCTCTTCCTAAAATATCAATAAACTATATACAGCAAGAACAGGTATGAAAACTATCAGGTAAGAATTATATTGACAATGTCCAGTACATTTGCATGGCAACTATAGTGGTTTGAATAAGCTTGGCTCATAGAGAGTGGCACTATTAGGATGTGTGGCCTTATTGGCCTTGTTAGAAAATGTCTATCATTGTGGAGGTGGGGCTTTGAAGTCTCATATACATGCTCAAGTCTGGCCAATGTGACCCAGAGCCTCCTACTGACTGCTTTCAGATCAAGATGTAGAACTCTCAGCTCCTTCTGTAGCACCATGTCTGTCTGGACACTGCCATGCTTCCCATCATGATGATAATGGACTGAACTTCTGAACCTGTAATCTATTCCCAATTAAATATTGGCCTTTATAAGAGCCTTGGTCAGTGCCTTCATAGCAAGGAAACCCTAAGTAAGACAGCAACACTGGAGAAAGCATTCTAATGAGACCAATCCTATCTTGGTGAGTCCAAGGTTCTATACCTAAATCATTTTCTATCATAACTTACATTTATCAGCCTATAAATATCTTTTTAGACCTTAAAACATGTTCTTAAATCCTAAACAATTTAAGCTTAATTATGAGACTATAACTATCTAGTCCTCAACCCTGTCAGAGACCTGAGATGGATAAATATTATCGGAGTAGACAGGAAGTGCAGAGTAAGCAGCTTCCAAAACTGCAGAAATGACAGAGGTTGATAGCTAACCTGTACAGTCAGCCAAGGTTCCTCTGTAATGTTAGAGCATTCAGTTTTCAGGCTTCTGGCCCTTCAGTATATCTGACAGACTTACCTGTGAAGCAGGAACATGGAAGGACTTGCCTACTTAGCAAGCTGTGGCAGTCAGCTTCCTTGTCCTGCTTGTCCAGAGCTTGGACAGCATGCTGTCAGGAGTTGAGGCAAGGGAAGGGCACTTTCTTGCCCAGTGGCTAGCTTTGCCACATTTGAAGAATACTCCACAGGGGGGTTCTCTGGTGCCCATTATCTTCTTTGAAGGAGAATGGGGGTGCTGCCAGGAGCACCTGTCAAGAAAAGCTGTCAAGAAAAGCCTTGTTAATAACAAAATCTTTAGACGCCACAGTCCGTAGATCTCTGAAGTATTTGAAGAGCTTTTGTCTATCTACAGTTCATCTGAATAGGCAAACATTGCTTCTTTCTAACTATTTACTATCTGTTTAACTTTGAAAACTTGTACAGGAGACTGAAAATGGTTATATCTGTAGTTATCTAAACTAATACAAAACATGAACACAAGTTTGATTGACTGGTGTAACTAATTTTTTCAAACCTGATTTTTAATGATGGTTCTTAAATGCTTTAACCTCCCTTGTAGCCCACCACTCACCAGAGGTAGTGGGAAAGGAAAGCTACAGGGAGTGGAGCTGTTTAGAAAGGTTCTTTGGAGCAGCTCCCATCTGTGTTGACTGGAAATCGGCCGTTCAGTTCACAGGTTGGCCCATGCAGCTCCATCCACTCGCAAACACCTCACAGATACACCAGCAGTCAAGACTGGTAGAGTGTAGATAGCAAACATGAATCAGCAGGGGTGCCATGACCTAGCAGAGACAGCCAGGCCTCAGCCTCTACACAGTTGTGCCTCTCTCGGTGAAGCAAAGTTCAGCAAAGACACGAGACCCACAAGCATTGCACAGCTAGCTCTATAAGTAAGCCTAGCTCAGCCTTGTCACTGTCCATCAAGTTGTACTTATACTCTCTTCAAACATCACATGCTCTCCATGTGTCTTGCCACAGCACATACATCTGTCCCAGCTGACATCATTCTTCCTATCAACCCAAGCCTGAGGAAGTGGCCAGAAAACTGCAGTACACCACCAGAAGTTTTTTGGTGTATTTCTCTCTATGGAGTCCCAACTAATGGAGCTCAACTACACAACATAAGGCAGACCAAGACATGCACGTCCTTGGCAAAAAATCCTTCAACTCGTGTTCTTTCACATGCTTGCTTTAGCAGAACATCCTTTCTCTTGTGTCTGTGTCATGGTTTGAATATGCTTGGCCCAGGGAGTGTTACTATCTGGAGTTGTGGTCCTGTTGGAGTAGGTGTGTCACTGTGGGCATGGTCTTAAGACCCTTACCCAACTGCCTGGAAGTCAGTCTTCCACTATCAATCCAGATGCAGATGTAGAGCTCTCAGCTCCTCCTGCACCATGCCTGCCTGAATGCTGCCATGCTCCCACCTTGATAATAATGGACTGAACCTCTGAACCTGTAAGCCAGCCCCAAATAAGTGTTGACCTTTATAAGACTTGTTTTGGTCATGGTGTCTGTTTACAGCAGTAAAACCCTAACTAAGACAGTCTGCTTCAGTGAAAACATTCCATCACAACTCTGCCTTAGTCTTTCACCAGTGTCCACTTCAGGAAAACATTGCTTCATGTGTTTCCCAGCAAAACACCATTCAACACAACTGACTTTCCAAAGAACCCTTAAGTTTCCATTTCAGACTGACCACAAACTTGCATTTCTTAATTATCCTAATATTTTGTAACCGTAACTTTCAGGGACTAGAACTTTACATTACATCTTTAAATTAGTTCCATAAGTACAATGCCTAAGAGTTGAAACATGCATGCATAGCGTGCTGCAGCAAAATGTAACCTTAAATTTCTATCAGTATACAAAAGTCCATACCGATGTAAAGTATTGACCTGTTAATGCTCTTTAGTTCAAAAGTAGATTCAATAGTTTGAGTGATTTATCATGTCATCCCTATATCCCTTTTCTCTCTTTTCCCTATATCCCTTCTTCCCTCTTTTCTCTTAATACTAGATAGGAGAGAAAGAAGGATAGATGAAATAAAAAGGAGAAAAAGATTCCTGAAACCAACCTCCTTGCCTTTGTTCCTGCCTGACCGAGACCATTAACAACTTGCTGTCAACCCTTCTTCCTCCTCCCCCACCCCCTTAACATCCACCACACATCAAATGACCAAAAACCACCCACCCACCTCTTGGGAATGGGACATTGTTCTCATAAAATTGCTTCCTGCTGCCTGGGGGTTGCAGCATCTTTTGGGGGCCGTAAGAAAATTGGATAGATAGTCAAGTCCTAAGAAAGCTGGCTGTAACAGTGGCTGTCTAGTGTCTATGTGATGGAAAAGTCCAAGGCTTTAATTGCAGTCCTGACTGGAACAGTCTGTGAGACTAGACAATCTTAAATGGCCATTTTGAAGTTGTTCTGTATGCAGATATTTTTATTCAGTTTACATCCCATCACAGCCCCCTCCCTCCTCTCTTCCCAGTCCTTACAAATACCATTGCACCCTTTCCTTCTCCTCAGAGAAGGGGAGCCCCCACCATGGGTACCACTCCACCCTAGGACATTTGGTCCCAACAGGACTAGGTACATCCTTTCCCACTAAGACCCAAAGGTAGGGGAGAAGGGGATCCAATGGTAGGCAACAGAGAACAAGACAAGCCCACTCCACTTGTTAGGGGACCCACATGAAGACCAAGTTGCACATTTGCCACAGATGTGTAGACAGTCTAGGTTTGGCCCCTGCATGTTCCCTGGTTGGTGGCCCAGGCTCTGTAGGACCCATCGTCCCAGGATAGTTGATTATATAGGTCTATGTTTGGTGTCCTTGACCCTTCTACCTTGCTCATTTCTATCTCCCATTCCTCTACAAGATTCCCCAAGCTCTGTCTGATATTTGGCTGTAGATCTCTGCATCTGCCTCCAACCTCTCAGGATGGAGAGGCTTCCAGATGAAGGAGAGAGTTATACTCAGTTCTTGTCTGAAGGCATAGCAGAGTATCATTAATAGTTTACTCTTTCACATGGCATCCATCTCAAATTGGGGCAGTCATTGGTTAGCTGTACCCTCAGTCTCTGCTCCATTCTTATCCCTGCACATGTTGTAAGCAAGACAAATTTGGAGTTGAAGGTTTTATGGGTGGATTGATGACTCCCTCCCTCCTCTGGAAGTCCTGCATGGCTATAGGAGGTGGCCACTTCAGTCTCTATATCCCCCTCTGGTAGGAATCTCAGCTAGAGTCACACCTATAGACTCCCTATATCCTCTCCTTTCCCAAGTCTCCAACTAGAGGTGACCCTGCTGATTTCCATTCTCACTCCCAGCCTTCTCCCTCCCTCCATCTCCTCACACCTAATTGACATCCCTGTTCTCTTCTTCACACAGTTCCCCCTTTCCATCCACCTCCTATGACTATTTAGTTTCCTCTTCTGAGTAAGGTGCACACATCCTCCTTTGGGTCTATGAATTGTAGCATGGTTATCCTGCACTTATATCCACTTATAAGTGAGTACACACTACACATGACTTTCTGGCTCTGACCTCACTCAGGATGATATTCACAAGTTCCACTCACTTTCCTGTAAAATTCATGAAACCTTTCAGGAAATAGCTATTGGAGGATTCTGTGAGGCTTGATCACCTGAGTGGCTTGTCTTCTTTGACGTTTGGTCCTTTTGCTCTGTAAACTTTTAAAAGTAATATACATTTCTGCATTAACACACTGTGATGGTGAATATGGTTGGCGCATGGAAGTGGCCCTATTAGGAGATGTGGCCTTATTGGAGCAGGTGTGGCCTTGTTGTAGGAAATATGTCACTATGGGGGTGGGCTTTGAGAGCCTCCTCCCAGCTGCCTGAAAGTCAGTCTTCTATTTGCCTTTGGATCAAGAACTTTCAGCTCCTGCATCACCATGTCTACCTGCAAGTTGCCATACTTCCCGCCATGATGATAATGGACTGAACCTCTGAACCTGTAAGCCAGCCCCAATTAAATGTTGTCCTTGTAAGAGTTGCCTTGGCTATGGTGTCCCTTCACAGCAATGGAAACCCTGACTAATACACATGTATAGAATGTGCAATGTGCATAAATCAGCTAAAGGCTATTCTCTGCTCTATGTTCAATGAGGAAAGGCATCTGTCTTTCTCTATAAGTCAGTTCAGACTTGTATAACCAATACAAGTATACTTGTATAACTGCAATAAATTTCGATCCATGCCATTTGAAAGATTGGCATTAATAATAAGTCCCGAGGACTCTGTAGCCAACAAGATTTGTTGGTAATGATTTGCTGAAGCCCTGGCTGAAGACATTCATGTCTCAGCCATTTTCAAACTTGTTCCCCATGTAGAGGGATCAGCAGATATTTTACAATGTCTCTCAAGAGCAATTGTTTTTGTTCATTAGCGTTTAAAAATTAACGTTAATAAAACACTATGTAACCTATCTCCAGGGGTCTGTGTAACCCCTTTCTGTTTATTAAGCATCTCTCTGAAAGTGTTAGAGTTTTCCTCAACTGCTCATTCTGTAGGTTTGTGTGGCACACCTGTAATGTGCTTTATAATATGCAAAAAATATATTTCATTTTACTAGAGACATATGTTGGACTCCTCTACATGTTGAGCCTCCAGCTGCTCTTCAACTAGCTATTCTAGTGCCTGTAATTTTTTTCCTCATAGCCATTGTTCTACCTAAACATGACTATCAATCAACTACCTTAGTGGAAGCATGGTTGGTGTTCTGCCAGAATTGGCTCCCCCATATAAAGGTGAAGGACCAACATCTGCTGTGTCTTGTTTATTGACAAACTGGACAATCCGTGACTGTTCTTGATAACATTTTTCAATATCTTTGTCAGTAAAATCTCCTGCTTTATGGTTTGGCCTTGACGTTGGAGGAATGCTAATCTATGCTTTCCATTATTGCAATAGATCTCTCTGCCACTGAGCCACACATCAGCAATGGCTGTCTTAGGCCATCGGGCCTAGAATATGAAGAGGCTTTTTCTGTGGAGGAAGAACATGGAAGAGACTGGCCTCACCTTGTCTTAAGCAACTCATGGCAATCAATTCATCATTTGTCCCGTTTGTCCACATTTCATACAGGGCCCTGGCAGTGAGCAAGACATTGAAGCAATTATGCCCAGTGTTTATGGTACCACAACCCAGTGGTGTCCTTTATCATTATGTCCATATCTTCTTGGAGAACTTGGGGGCGCAGGGGGGTCACTCTTAGGATCAGGGAGTCTCTGTCCTTCATGGTAAATTTAAACAAATAAATGTCATATTCAGCAGATCTCTGATGGGTTTGAGGGCTAGTTCCTACCAAGCATATCTGAGTTAAACAGCCTTTGTATGTTTTTAGTTATCTGCTCTAAACTATACCTTACAAGCATAAAATAGGAGACAAAATAAAGCTTAATCTTATAATTAACTACATCAGTTCTTAGAATGACTTCAAATATATTTCTGAACACATTAAAAGATTTGATTATTTATAAAGTTACTGACTGTCAATCTGTGTTAGGTTTGAGCCTTAAAACTCATAGTTTTGAATTGAACCTCTTTTAATATCAAAATAAAACCTTTTAATCCATAAACATAACTCTGACATTTATATGGTATATCATTATAGAATATAACAGTTATCTGTATAATTAATTACATTTATGCTAATGATACTATCAGTACAGAAAAGGGTTAACAAGTTGGGGAAAATGGCAAGGACTTTGGCTGAGAGAGCTGTGTGATGGTGTGTATATGATTGGCCCAGGGAGTGGCACTATTAGAAGGTGTGGCCCTGTTAGAATAGGTGTGTCTCTGTGGGTATGGGTTATAAGACTCTCATCCTAGCTGCCTGGAAGTGAGTATTCTGCTAGCAGCCTTCAGATGAAGATGTAGAACTCTCAGTTCTGCCTGCACCAGGCCTGCCTGGACACTGCCATGTTCCTGCCTTGACGATACTGGACTGAACCTCTGAACCTGTAATCCAGCCCCAATTAAATGTTGTCATTGATTTGCCTTGGTCATGGTGTCTGCTCAAAGCAGTAAAACCTTTAACTAAGACAAGCTGTTATCATAAGGTAGTTTAACTTAAAACTTCTTAATTTTTATTCCTGGAATCATTAACATGATTTGCAGGCAATATACCTAATGTAATGAAAAGGAAAAGACAAAATGACCTCAGGAATGTATATCTAATTGGCATCATATTGCATTAATCAGTAGCTATATTTTTAAAAATAAAAATCTTGTGTTACTATATCCTTTATTTTCATATCAGATCCACAACTATCATCATAGAGACTGCCTGAGCTTCTTCTATTATTGATTGTTCCCCCATCATGGGTCCAAAATGATTATTGTTGTTCATTATAATTTTTAAAGTCATCATTTCCATCATCATTATAGCTATTTTCATTAAAATTTCCTTCATTTAACCACCATATATTAATAAAGACATTATAATAAAATATTTAATAAAATGTAAAGTGTCCCATAGCTTTATTATTTAAATATTTAAAATATTTAAAAGTTGTTTTTGCAATATCAAAATAAAGTTTCCTTTTTTTCAGGAATGTACAAATGACTTTATTCAAAAATACAAAATAAACTATCTGTAGGTGTTGACAATGGCAGCAGTAAACCATTATATATCGTCAAAGGAAACCAGTAATTGATGGTTACAGTGATCAGGCAGCCTTCTCTTCAGTCATTTTCTTCAGGTGACCTCTCTGAAGTTATCAGTGAGGAACCTGCCTTGAGCTTCCTGTCACAGTTCATTGATAAGGGCAAAGCTCTATTCTAGGAGTTAGAACATGCCATCTCTCATACCCCCTCCCATCCCTCCATTGCACCCATTCTAGGGTCCTTCTTTTCTTTAGGAATTTCTGTCACTACAGCTTCAGCTGTAGTTAGCAAGGAGGCCACCCCAGCAGCATCCAGTAAAACAGTTCTTACAACCTTTGTTGGGTCAATAATTCTCTTTTCCACCATGTTCACAAAATCTCTAAGCTTGGCGTCATAACCAACTTCTGAGGAACTCTACAGAATTTTCTCAACTATCAAGATTGCATTCTTAGCAATAGTCACTGCAGGAATTTTAAGTGCTCTTTTAATAATTTCTATACCTATATTCTGATCTTCATTGGCAGGCTTTAATGAATCCAAGGCTGGGATGCACCGAAGCAGAGCACAGCCCCCTCCTAGAACAATGCCTTCTTCAAACGTTGCTCTCGAAGCATTGAAAGCATCTGTAACTCTGTCTTTCTTCTCACTCGCTTCCATGCCACTTGTCCTTCCCACCTGCAGCACAGCTACTCCATCTGCAAGTTTACCAAGCCACTCGTTAGGCTTTTCCTTTTCATATTCACTGGTTGTGATGTCTAGCTGCTCAGTGATTTCTTGAACATGCTTCTCAATATGAGCCTTGTCACCTTTTCCTTTTACGTTTTTCAATGTGAGCTTTTCCTTCCAAAAGCATCGCATCATCTTTGGTGACAATGACATCTCCAAAGTTTCCTAGGTCATGAGCTTGAACATCTTCAAGATTTAGATTCAAGCCCTCTTCTCCAAACACCGTACCACCAGTAGTGATAGCCATGTCTTTAAGCTGGTTTTTCCTATTGTCTCCAAACCCTGGAGCTTTGGACTGCTACAACCTGAAGTCCAACTTTTAACCTGTCCAAAACCAGTGTGCTTAGAGCTTCTCCATCAACATCTTCAGCAATTATGACCAAGGGCTTCCGATGAGCATTGGCAATTTCAAGAGCAGGTACAATGGACTGAACACTAGAAATTTTCTTTTCACTCAACAAAACATAGGCATCTTGGAATTCACATTTTTGACCTTTGGATGTGGTAATAAAATACAGGGAAATACACCTTCTATCAAACTTCATGCCTTCAATAATTTCTAGGTCATCATTCAGGGTTTTTCCATCCTTCACTGTGATGGTGCCCTTTCTTCCAACCTTCGTTGAATCAGAAATGATGTTCCCAATGTCTTTGTCTCCGTTTGCAGAAATTGTAGCAACCTGAACAATCTCTTCAGGGGTTGTCACAGGTTTAGATTGTTTCTTAAGTTCAGCAATTACAGCATCAACAGCCGTCCTCCAGGTCTCTCTGGATTTCGACTTCCTTAGCCCCTTGGCTGATCATCTCAAAGCCCTCCTTGGCAATAGACTGTGCCAGAACAGTGCAGGGGTGGTGCCATTGGCAACAAGTTCAGCTCCGATATTTTTTTATTTATCCTTTAAATTAATTGACTTTGCAACAGTGACCCCATCTTTTGTTACTTTGGGACTTCCCAAACTCTGTTCAATAAGCACTGTTCTCTTTGACTCCATTGTAACAGCTACAACATTAGCTAAAAGATATGCATTAAGGCTCGAGCATCCGCACCAAATTTTACATTTTTGGCATAGGCCCGAGTCACTGGCCTCATCTGGTGAAGGACTGTGGGTAGTTGAAGCATTTCTGTGGGGCGGTAGCAGGAGAGCACGAGGCGGGAGAACACAAGGGGAGGCAGGACAGCTGTGATGAGTGAGGGATCCAGCCTCAAGTTTCTTTTTTGAGAGTGAAGTCATAGAGCATAACCATAGTTTATAGAAGACAAAACCAGTGTTTAACAGTTTTAACAATCTAGTCTCTAAAATCAAAAATCATTATTTTTGATATTATAGTTTAACAAGAACAGTTATTGTATACAAATACATGGAGGTACTATTTCAATACCTCATTAAAGAAAGATTGCTTTAAACCCTATCTTTTAGAAGTTTGTTTTTTAGGTCGGGAATTATATAAAAATTTTACCCCAGTTTAAAAGTATCTTTAGAAACCTTTTTCTCTGGGCTGGCTCATGCCATGGCTTGCCCAGAATGGCTTCAACCCTGAGTTACTTGTGTTAAGCTAACCTTTTCATACAGATGTTACAGATATTACAGTTTTGTTTTGTTTTGTTTTGTTTTTTGGTGCAGAACTTCTGACTTTATTTCCAAAGTGCTATGCTTACAGGCATGCAACACCATGCCTTATTTAGGAGAAAACCATTACAAAATTTCAAAGAACACTTAAGGAACATACCTGGTAGACAACAATGCTTACCTTATTATGTAATTTTGTATCCCTGTAATGAAAACATCTTGTTCAGTGGATTTAAAAAGACCTCCTTTGAGTGTGTTCACTCAATGCAAAAAAAAATTAAATAAAAATTTACAGTATTATAATTTGAATAGGTGTCAAATGTCCTGCTCCTTTTCTCCAATCAAGAAGAGAAAATTCTTTACCAAATCACTTGAAGCTTGGACAAAAATAACCAATCCTCCCAACACTCTGTAGCATCACAGGCAGGCTTAAACTCTTCAGAGAGGACATCCCAGCTCTCATGATCTTGTCAACCAGGAGAATGTTGGTGGCGATCAGAGTACAGGAGGGAAGCAGCTGCTTCTTCACACAGTAGTTATCCCACACACCCATTTCTGAGGCCACCATCGGTTCACCTGTGTTCAGATCCACACCTACAAGCTGACCGGATTCTAAATGTTCAGCATGAACTTTAACTAGTGTTTCCTGAAGGCCAAAACCAGAGTTCTGCAGAAGAACCTTGGGAATGATAAGCAAGGCATCTGCAAATGCCTGGACTCCAAGCTGAGTCCTGCCCTTCACACTGGGCTTGTATTTAATCAGAGCCTCTGCCAGTGCCACTTCTGCTGCACCTGCACTGGACAACACAGCCATCATCAGTAGCATTTAACATTCCTCGAGTCATCTCTGATTGCATCCTTGATCTGAGTCAGCATGTGCTTGTTTGATCCTTTAACCAGTTAAGTGACAGAACTGGGATTGTTACTTTTCTCAATAAAGGTGAACTTCTCCTCACCCAGTGTATACTCACAGACAAGCCCTGCATGCCCCAAACAGTCAGGATGCAGGTCATCAAAGGAGTTCAGAGCTATCCTACCACAAGCAAGAGTCAGCCTTTCTCCTCTTGGCTCTGCACAGAGCTACGATACCTTCTTTCGCAAGGGCATCTAAAGAAAAGGGGTCAATGCCCTTTTGATTAATAATGAGAAATCCTTTATCCAAATCACCACAGACTTTCTTCTTCAGTTCTATGATTTTTTTAACTCTATTTTCAATGAGTTTTCTTTCAGCCTTTACTAGTTTCTCTCTCTCTTCTGCACTCTTGTAAAAGACCCAGAATTCCCTTCTGTCTTCTCATACTCCAAGGACACGTTGCCTGTGAGGATGTAGGCATTTTCTACTCTTTTCTTCATATCAGGATGCCACGCCCCATGATCCAAAACAAGCCCTCTGATTAAGCTTGTATCAGTTTCATATTTATGCTTCATCTCCATGGTCTCAACCATGAAAAGTTCAGTGGGCTCTTCTTTTTCCCAATGGCCAAAATGGAGTCCACCATAGCCTCTGTAAAGACATCTGCAAGTTCAGCATGAACTTTAGTCCACAGAGATGTCCTGGCCACATCGATGAGTGCTTCTCTGTCCATCTCTTTGCTTACTTTGACTTGTTCCAAAAACTGGAGTGCTTTTCCTTTGCAGCTTCAAAACCTTCGGTTATTATTCTGGGACGAGGACCTTCAGAAATGTAGAGGTCCACTTGTTTGAGCAGCTCCCAATGATGAGGACATTGGATGTAGTGCCATCGCCAGTTATGTCACCCTGGGCTGTAGCCATTTTTGCTATCAAAGAGGCTGTTGGGTGTTGAATTTGCATTTCATGAAGCAGCACATTGCCATCTTTAGTAAGTTCGATGTCTCCAGAACCAGATACTAGCATCTTCATGGTGCCCTTAGGCCCCAAGTTGGTCCTCAAAACATCCTACAGGCCCTGTGCCACACTGATGTTCACCACTAGTGCTGCCTGAGCCTGGGGCCACCTCGGCTTTAGGATTTAGGTCTTCTCTGCTGCCATGGCTAGTCTAGCTCAGAGAGTGGGTCTTCTCAAAAAGTCTGATATTACAGATTTTCAACCATACTTAATAACTTACATTCCAATAGTCTATAACCAAGATATGCAGAAATAGAAAATGTATACATTGAAGGCCAGTCAGAAATGAAGATGTACTGACCACGTACATTTAAAACACACAAATCTTCCTTCACTTCTTTTAGCTGTAATTTCAAAGGAGGAGCACCTTGCCACCTGTTGAATCCAATTCTCATGTGCTCCGGGGTTTTGTAACCGGAGTAGCCATCAGCTTTCTTACTAGAGAAGCCAAGAAGCATCTGGTACAGACCAAGCAGCTTCCTCTAGTGATGAATTGTTATACCATTCTGTGCTCCTGCTGGGTGCATGTGGCTCTGCACCCATCCAAGAGCTCTGGATTCACAAATGAAACAGAGAGAGAGAGAGAGAGAGAGAGAGAGAGAGAGAGAGAGAGAGAGAGAGAGAGATTTTTAATAAGTCTTACTAGCTCAAAGACTGGGCCACTCCTGAACCTCCATGTGGCTTATGCGCTTCCCTCCAATATTCCTGAGTTAACATTTGGTAAATCTATATTTCACCTCTACTACCCCAAACCCAGTCAGGAGAGTGGTCCATGGAACCACTTTATCTGCCTCTTATATGTCCGTGGGCTCTTAAGTCTGATCTCTCTGCTTCCCCATCATGGCAATTCTGCCCCTCCTCTCCTCTGCATTTCTTGCCCCAATCCTCAAAGTCACACCTCTGTCCCCCTGCCCAACCACTTGCTGTAGGTTCTTTATTGACACATCAAAAAAAGTGTGAAATCCCATGTAAGCACAAATCAAAGCCCAACAGCTCCAGGCTCGTTTGATCCAGGCAGGAGGCAGGACTTCTCCAGCAGTGCTAGACTCCTAGCCGCAGGTAGAGTTTCAAGGGCAGCACCAGTTTATCGAGCTTTGTTGTCCCAATTCAGCCATTTTCCCCTAATTATCTCTGAACTCAGTTAAAGCTAAGGCAAGAGGAAAATGACCAGCAGATGAACTTTCAACCATTTATTTCCTCTGACTATAAAGCATAGAGCCTAGCAATTAGACAAAACAACCAACATACATTGACAGACATGGTCAGGCTGGCCTGCCAAGAACAACCAACAGAGTTGGGGAAAAGAGGGAAGAGACCCAGACATCTCACCAAAGGGACCTAAATATCCCATAGTGAAGGAGGTAAAGTTTAGATAGGGGAGAGAGGCACCAAGAAACAAAACTAAAGTGGTAGACACAGAGAAAGCCAAGTCTCTTGGACTGGTGAGATGGCTCAGCAGTTAACAGCACTGACTATTCTCCAGAAGGTCCTGAGTTCAATTCCCAGCAACCATATGGTGGCTCACAACCATCTGTAATGGGATCTGATGCCCTCTTCTAGTATGTCTGACAGCTACCGTATATTCATATAAATAAAATAAAACAAATCTAAGAAGAAGAAAGAAGAAGAAGAAGAAGAAGAAGAAGAAGAAGAAGAAGAAGAAGAAGAAGAAGAAGAAGAAGAAGAAGAAGAAGAAGAAGAAGAAGGGGAAGGGGAAGGGGAAGGGGAAGGGGAAGGGGAAGGGGAAGGGGAAGGGGAAGGGGAAGGAGAAGGAGAAGAAGAAGAAGAAGAAGAAGAAGAAGAAGAAGAAGAAGAAGAAGAAGAAGAAGAAGAAGAAGAAGAAGAAGAAGACGACGACAGAGTCTCAATGAGCTAGAATCCTGACCAAGTCCAAGTCCAAAGAGGTGGATTGTATTCCAAGCCCCTAGCCAAGAGGAGAAGCAGGGTGTCCTCGGTCTCCTGATCAAGAGCACCATTGCACTCAGCTTCTCTCACTTGAGTCACCAAAAGGTATCAGAATAACTTTATTTTTTTTCAAATCCTATTTTTAATGATGGTTCTTAAACCCTTTAACCTTCCTTGTAACCCACCACCCACCCACCAGAGGTAGTAGAAAAGAAAGGATATGGGGCAGTGGGGAAGTAGATTTGTTTAGAAAGATTCTTTGGAGCAACTCCCGTCTGTGTTTTCTGACACAGTTCAGTTCACAGGTTAGCAGGCAGCAGCAGCTTAATCCACTCGCAAACACTTCACAGAAACTCCAGCAGTCTAGTTCAGTACAGTTGGGTTAGCAACAGCAGTGACACCTAGCAGACAGCCAGGCCTCAGCCTCAGATCCAGTCAGCAGGAGGGACCAACAGGAACACCAGGAGACGCGTCTCTCTCAGGGAAGTGAAGATCAGCAGACTGACCCACAAGCGTTGCACGGCTAGCTGTACCAGCAAGCCAAGCTCTGTCTCGGTCACTCCATGCAGTCCTATTTATACCCTCCAAACGTCACATGTCCTCCATGTGCCTTGCCTCAGCAAGTGCATCCAATCAGCCTGAGTTCTTGAAAACGGCAACAAACTGCAGTGCACCCCAAGTTTTTTGGCACATTTCTCTCTATGGCAGCCTGTCAAATGCAACTCAACTACACAATGTAATGCAGATCAACACGTGCATGTCATTAGCAAAGAATCCTTCTTCATGTGTCCTTTCACATGCTTACTTCAGAAGAATGTCCTCTCTCCTGTGTCTGCTTTAGCAAAATGTTCCTTCACAGGTCTGCCTTAGCCTCTCACACCTGTGTCCACTTTAACAAAATGTTCCTTCACATGTTTGCCCAGCAAAACACCATCCAACTGACTTTCCAAAGAACCCTTAAGGTTCCATATCATACCAGGAACAAGACCAAATTAAGAAAAAGAATGGCAAAGGTCCAGAAAAACCTACCTCCTCGCAGAGGGCCCAGCTGGCTTGGTGGTGTCCATGTCAGGAAGGAGGGGGTTGTTAAGGGTAGGGGGCTTTCCAGGCCAATGCACGGAATGTTGGGGTTCAGGAATCTCCACACAAACCACTCAAACACTGGTCTCCAGTTAAACAGGGTTGGTTTATTGATGCACACCCCAAGACTGATCAATCAAGGCTATAACTCAGATTCCGGAACTGAAATCTACACCCCCCCCCACATTGGGCAGGGTCAGTTTATATAGGGAACAAAACATGATGAGCTCATAAACAGATAAGGGGGTGGGGGGAGTGCACTGAAGGATGGTTGGCCTTTCCCTGCGTTTCTTTAGTGGTTTAGACCTAACAGTTCAAGCAGACCTCCATCTTGCTTGGCTCTAAGTGAAAGCTACAGTTGGAGAGTTTCCATTACGTCTCCTCTTTCTCTTCTTCCTCCTCCTCACAGCACAACAGAGATCAGCAAGTTATTTTTCTGTCAATGACTAGCAGGCAGGCAACAAAATGGCTATAACTATGCTGGGGGTGGGCCTCAACAATACCACTCTATGTTGTACTGTGTGGCACGTTACCTCTCAGTCTCTTGTCCTAGCGATTGCTTCTTCCTCCAAGTTGGGCTGGTGAGCCCCGGCCCCTGAGGTTCCTTCCAAGAGCTCCTATCTCAGACAGAAGTCCTGCCTCTCCTCTCTTGCCTCAAATTGGCCATTCAGCTCTGTATTTAACCAATCAGAAGATGAAGGAGAACAACGTTTACAAAATACTGAGGCAGGAGATGACTTCATTAAAATGACAGTACCAAAGTCCAGCCTGTAATCAGATCTCTGTGTACAGGAATCAGCATTTGAATAATACAAAGACAATCTTTACACAGTGCACAAAAAGATCACCCCCCCAAAAAAAATCCATCTAATATTTTTGTATTTAAAAAGCCACTCTGTTGACTCCTCTTCCATAGCATTAAAGTGACTGGATGCATCCACACAACAGAGTTTATTCCTTCAAAATTGATCAAATTGAAGAGCTGACTGATGGCCTGGAGAGATGGTTCAGTGGTTAAGAGAACTAACTGTGCTTCTGGTTACTGCCCTCATGGAGAGCTGAAACCCAGCCCCGAAGAGTGACTTCAGGCCCGAGGCCAGAGGTAAGATCAACTTTTCTGCTCCAAGTGACCTGCCTGGTGGACTCAGGACACACAAAGGCAAAATTCTTCTGGGACCAGACGCTTCTGGTTTCTAGCTGGCGCCCGAACCTTGCTGATCCCGGCCCACAGTTCCCTGCTCCCAAACCCATGCGGGAGAGAGAGCTCATTGCCTAGATGTGTGGGCACTCCTGAGACTGCAGGGCAGGAGAGACCGCCACTTCTGCCCACCTTTGCCCACATCCCTGGCCCAAGAGGAAACTGTATACTGACTCTGGGAACAGGAAGATAGGGGGACTCAAGCTGCAGGAGCCCTGCAGTCCAGACTGTGCCTGGATCAGAAGGGACCCAGTCAAACAGCTCCCTGCACCCAAATCCCACGGGAGGGAGAGATAGACCTTCAAAGAGGGACAGACACACCTGAGAAACCAGAGGAGACTACTCTCTGCCCACATTTCTGACTCTAGAGGAAAATGCCTAGCACCATATGGGTCCCCTGTGTGAAGGGACACCAGAGAAGGCAGGGCAGGCCCTTCTGGTTGCTGCCCTCACAGAGAGCTGAAACCCAGGCCTGAGGAGGGACTTCAGGCCGGAGACCAGAGGTAAGACCAACTTTTCTGCTCCAAGTAACCTGCCTGGCAGACTCAGGATACACGCCCACAGGAACAGCTGAAAGCCAGTAGACAGGAACAACTACATGCCTGAAAGCAGAACACTCTGTTCCCAAAACTGGCTGAAAGAAAACAGGAAAACAGGTCTACAGCACTCCTGACACACAGGCCTATAGGACGGTCAAGTCACTGTCAGAAATAGCAGAACAAGGTAACACGAGAGACAACCTGATGGCAAGAGGCAAGCACAGGAACCCAAGCACAGAAACCAAGACTACATGGCATCATCGGAGCCCAATTCTCCCACCAAAGCAAACACTGAATATCCAAACACACCAGAAAAGCAAGATATAGATTTAAAATCACATTTGATCATGATGATGGAGGACTTTAAGAAAGATGTAAAAAAAAAAAAAAAAAAAAAAAAAACTCCCTTAGAGAAATGCAGGAAAACACAAATAAACAAGTAGAAGCCCTTAGAGAGGAAAAACAAAAATCTCTGAAAGAATTACAGGAAAACACAATCAAACAGGTGAAGGAATTGAAAATGGAAGTAGAAACAATAAAGAAAGCACAAAGGGAGACAACCCCGGATACAGAAAAACTAAGGAAGAGACAAGGAGCCGTAGATACAAACATCACCAACAGAATACAAGAGATAGAAGAGAGAATCTCAGAGCAGAAGATTCCATAGAAATCATCGACACAACTGTAAAAGACAATGTAAAACGGAAAAAGCTACTGGCCCAAAACATGCAAGAAATCCAGGACTCAATGAGAAGATCAAACCTAAGGATAATAGGTATAGAAGAGAGTGAAGACTCCCAGCTCAAAGGACCAGTAAATATCTTCAACAAAATCATAGAAGAAAACTTCCCTAACCTAAAGAAAGAGATGCCCATAAACATACAAGAAGCCTACAGAACTCCAAATAGATTGGACCAGAAAAGAAACTCCTCCTGTCACATAATAGTCAAAACACCAAATGCACAAAACAAAGAAAGAATATTAAAAGCAGTAAGGGAAAAAGGTCAAGTAACATATAAAGGCAGACCTATCAGAATCACACCAGACTTCTCACCAGAGACTATGAAAGCCAGAAGATCCTGGACTGATTTAATACAGACCCTAAGAGAACACAAATGCCAGCCCAGGTTACTGTATCCAGCAAAACTCTCAATTAACATAGATGGAGAAACAAAGAGATTCTACGAAAAAAACAAATTTACACAATATCTTTCTACAAATCCAGTGCTACAAAGGATAATAAATGGTAAAGCCAAACACAAGGAGGCAAGCTACACCCTAGAAAAAGAAAGAAACTAATCATTTACCAACAAAACAAAGAGAAGACAAGCACACAAACATAATCTCGCCTCCAAATACGAAGATAACAGGAAGCAACAATCACTACTCCTTAATATCTCTCAAAATCAATGGACTCAATTCCCAAATAAAAAGACACAGATTAACAAACTTGATATGTAATGAGGACCCAGAATTTTGCTGCCTACAGGAAACACACCTCAGAGACAAAGACAGACACTACCCAGTGTCTTTCCAGTAAAAGACTGGAAAACAACTTTCCAAGCAAATGTTCTGAAGAAGCAAGCTGGAGTACCCGTTCTAACATCAAAATTGCTTTTCAACCAAAAGTCATCAAAAAAGATAAGGAAGGACACTTCATATTCATCAAAGGAAAAATCCACCAAGATGAACTCTCAATCCTAAATATCTAATGCTCCAAACACAAGGGCACCTACATACATAAAAGAAACTTTACTAAAGCTCAAAGCATACATTGCACCTCACAAAATAATAGTAGGAGATTTCAACACCCCACTCTCATCAATAGACAGATCATGGAAACAGAAATTAAACAGACATAAACAGACTAAGAGAAGTCGTGAACCAAATGAACTTAACAGGTATTTATAGAACATTCTATCCTAAAACAAAAGGATATACCTTCTTCTCACCACCTCATGGTACTTTCTCCAAAATTGACCATATAATTGGGCACAAAGCAGGCCTCAACAGATACAGAAAGATAGAAGTAATGCCATGTGTCCTATCAGACCACCACGGGCTAAATCTGGTCTTCAATAACAACAGGGAAAGAACACCCATATATACATGAAAGTTGAACAATGTTCTACTCAATGATAACCTGGTCAAGGAATAAATAAAGAAAGAAATTAAAGACTTCTTAGAATTTAATGAAAATGAAGGTACAACATACCCAAACTTATGGGACACAATGAAAGCTGTGCTAAGAGGAAAACTCATAGCTCTGAGTGCCTGCAGAAAGAAACAAGAGAGCATATATTAGCAGCTTGACAGCACACCTAAAAGCTCCAGAACAAAAAGAAGCAAATACACCCAGGAGGAGTAGAAGGCAGGAAATAATCAAACTCAGAGCTGAAATCAACCAGGTAGAAACAAAAAGGACCATACAAAGAATCAACAGAACCAAAAGCTGGTTCTTTGAGAAAATCAACAAGATAGATAAACCCTTAGCCAGACTATCCAGAGGACACAGAGAGTATGTCCAAATTAACAAAATCAAAAATGAAAAGGGAGATATAACAACAGAATCAGAGGAAATTGAAAAAATCATCAGATCCTACTAAAAAAGCCTATATTCAACAAAAGTGGAAAATCTGGGGGAAACAATTTCTTAGACAGATACCAGGTATGGAAGTTAAATCAGGAACAGATAAACCATTTAAACAACCCCATAACTCCTAAAGAAATAGGAGCAGTCATTAAAAGTCTCCCAACCGAAAAGAGCCCAGGTCCAGATGGGTTCAGTTCAGAATTCTATCAGACCTTCATAGAAGACCTCATACCAATACTATCCAAACTATTCCACAAAATTGAAACAGATAGAGCACTACTGAATTCCTTCTATGAAGCCCCAATTACTCTTATACCTAAACCACACAAAGACCCAAAAAAGAAAGAGAACTTCAGACCAATTTCCCTCATGAATATCAACACAAACATACTCAATAAGTAAGATTCTTGCAAACCAAATCCAAGAACACATAAAAACAATCATCCATCATAATCAAGTAGGCTTCATCCAAGATATGCAGGGATGGTTTAATATATGGGAAACCATCAATGTAATCCACTATATACAAACTGAAAGATAAAAACCACATGATCATTTCATTAGATGCTGAGAAAGCATTTGACAAAATTCAACACCCCCTCATGATTAAAGTCCTGGAAAGAACAGGAATTCAAGGCCCATACCTAAACATAGTAAAAGCCATATACAGCAAACCAGTAGCTAACATTAAACTAAATGGAGAAAAACTTGAAGCAATCCCACTAAAATCAGGGACTAGACAAGGCTGCCCACTCTCTCCCTACTTATTCATTATAGTTCACAAAGTGCTAGCCAGAGCAATCAGACAAAAAAGGAGATCAAAGGGATACAGATTGGAAAGGAAGAAGTCAAAATATCCCTATTTGCAGATGATATGGTGGGTTTGGGGATTTAACTCAGTGGTAGAGCACTTGCCTAGCAAGCACAAGGCCCTGTGTTCAATCCTCAGCTCCGGAAAAAAAAGAAAAAAAAAAAAGAGTGCAGATGATATGGTAGTATATTTAAGTGATCCTAAAAGTTCCACCAGAGAACTACTAAGCCTGATAAACACCTTCAGCAAAGTGGCTGGGTATAAAATTAACTCAAATAAATCAGTAGCCTTCCTCTACACAAAAGAGAAATAAGCGGAGAAAGAAATTAGGGAAATGACACCCTTCATAATAGTCCCAAATAATATAAAATACCTTGGTGTGACTTTAACTAAGCAAGTGAAAGATCTGTATGATAAGAACTTCAAACCTCTGAAGAAAGAAATTGAAGAAGATCTCAGAAGATGGAAAGATCTCCCATGCTCATGGATTGGCAGGATTAATATAGTAAAAAATGGGCATTTTACCAAAAGTGATCTACAGATTCAATGCAATCCCCATCAAAATACCAATCCAATTCTTCAGAGAGTTAGACAGAACAATTTGTAAATTCATCTGAAATAACAAAAACCCAGGATAGCTAAAGCTATCCTCAACAATAAAAGGACTTCAGGGGGAATCACTATCCCTGAACTCAAGCAGTATTACAGAGCAATAGTGATAAAAACTGCATGGTATTGGTACAGAGACAGACAGATAGACCAGTGGAATAGAATTGAAGACCCAGAAATGAACCCACACACCTATGTTCACATTTTTGATAAAGGAGCCATCCAATGGAAAAAAGATAGCATTTTTAGCAAATGGTGCTGGTTCAACTGTAGATCAGCATGTAGAAGAATGCAGATCGATCCATTCTTATCACTCTGTACAAAGCTTAAGTCCAAGTGGATCAAGGACCTCCACATCAAACCAGATACACTCAAACTAATAGAAGAAAAAGTGGGGAAGAATCTCGAACACATGGGCACTGGAGAAAATTTCCTGAACAAAACACCAATGGCTTATGCTCTAAGATCAAGAATCGACAAATGGGATCTCATAAAACTGCAAAGGTTCTGTAAGGCAAAGGACACTGTTGTTAGGACAAAATGGCAACCAACAGATTGGGAAAAGATCTTTACCAATCCTACAACTGATAGAGGACTTATATCCAAAATATACAAAGAACTCAAGAAGTTAGACCGCAGGGAGACAAATAACCCTATTAAAAATGGGGTTCAGAGCTAAACAAAGAATTCACAGCTGAGGAATGCCGAATGGTTGAGAAGCACCTAAAGAAATATTCAACATCTTTAGTCATAAGGGAAATGTAAATCAAAACAACCCTGAGATTCCACCTCACACTAGTGAGAATGGCTAAGATCAAAAACTCCGGCGTCAGCAGATGCTGGCAAGGATGTGGAGAAAGGGGAACACTCCTCCATTGTTGGTGGGATTGCAGACTGGTACAACCATTCTGGAAATCAGTCTGGAGGTTCCTCAGAAAATTTTACATTGCACTACCTGAGGACCCAGCTATACCTCTCTTGGGCATATACCCAAAAGATGCTCCAACACATAACAAAGACACATGGTCCACTATGTTCATAGCAGCCTTGTTTATAATAGCCAGAAGCTGAAAAGAACCCAGATGCCCTTCAACAGAAGAATGGATACAGAAAATGTGGTACATCTCCACAATGGAATATTACTCAACTATCAAAAACAATGACTTCATGAAATTCATAGGCAAATGGATGGAACTGGAAAATATCATCCTGAGTGAGGTAACCCAATCACAGAAAAACATACATTGATAAGTATTCACTCATTGATAAGTGGATATTAGCCCAAATGCTCAAATTACCCTAGATGCACAGAAGACATGAAACTCAAGAAGGATGACCAAAATGCGGATGCTTCACTCCTTCTTTAAAAGGGGAACAAGAATACCCTTGGGAGAGAATAGGGAAGCAAAGTTTAGAACAGAGACTGAAGGAATGCCCATTCAGAGCCTGCCTCACATGTGGCCCATACATATACAGCCACCAAATTAGATAAGATGGATGAAGCAAAGAAGTGCAGGCTGACAGGAACCGGACGTAGATCTCTCCTGAGAGACACAGGCAGAATACGGCAAATACATAGGCGAATGCCAGCAGCAAACCACTGAACTGAGAATGGGACCCCCGTTGAAGGAATCAGAGAAAGAACTGGAAGAGCTTGAAGGGGCTTGAGATCCCATATGAACAACAATGCCAAGCAACCAGAGCTTCCAGGGACTAAGCCATTACCCAAAGACTATACATGGACTGACCCTGAGTTCCAACTGCATAGGTAGCAATGAATAGCCTAGTAAGAGCACCAGTGGAAGGGGAAGCCCTTGGTGCTGCCAAGGCTGGACCCCCAGTGGACAGGATTCTTGGGGGGAGGGCGGTAATGGGGGGAGGATTGGGAGGGGAACACCCATATAGAAGGGAAGCGGGAGGAAACTGGGAAAAGGAATAACATTTGAAATGTAAATAAGAAATACCCAATTTAATAAAGATGGGGGGGGGGTAACTGTTCTTGTAGAGGTTCTGAGTTCAATTCCCAGCAACCACATGGTGATTCACAACCATCTGTAACATCTGTAAGGGGATCCGATGCCCTCTTATGGTGTGTCTGAAGATAGCTACAGTGTACTCACATAAATATAATAAATCAATCTTTTTTTTTTTTTTTAAGAGTTGGCTCACTTAGAGAGGATCTCATGTCTGCCCTTTGGTAGAGACTTGAGCTGTTAGGAAAAGGAATGAGAAATCTAAGACAAACATTTAGAACCAGATCTCACTAATCTTAAGTATCGACTGTTCTGTGTAAAATGCCCCGAGCTGTCACCATGCTTCAGTATCTGGCTTTAGGCTCCTTCCTTTAAGCATCTTTTGGTAAGAAGAGGCTCCTAGTCTCCTCACTGGCATTCTGGAATCTGACCTCTAACCCAACAAAGACCCCCACTGTCACTTCCGAAGTTCACCACTAACCTCGAGTGTTCAGTGATCTTTGTACACGGCTGAGTCTCACTGACACTGATGTCTATTCCTTACCACCCCATCCTTCCTTCACCCCTGATTCGTTTCCCCGGTGTTTCTGTCAATTCTTTCCTCGGCTAATACCCCCTGTACCTTTTCCTTCATCACAGAGCAACAGGAAGTTGAAAAAACCAAACTGCTTCATCATATTGAGATAACCAAAAAATATTACATTTTTTGCAGTATTCAAATTGCAGATTATTCGGGCTGGAGAGATGGCTCAGTGGTTAAGAGCACTGACCACTCTTCCAGAGGTCCTGAGTTCAATTCCCAGCAACCACATGGTGGCTTACAACCACCATGGAATCTGTTGCCTTCTTCTGGTGTGTCTGAAGACAGCGACAGTGTACTCACATGCATAAAATAAATTAAATAAATTTTCTAAAAAAAGATTATTCAAGGGATGGGGCAAGTGAATGGAAATAGACTTACTGAGACTCTGTTTTAATAATAAGCAAGACAGTGAGAGAAATGACCTTGACTTGGGACAGAGGTGATAGAATTACAGGTACTTATATGAGCACAAGATTGAGACAGCTGAGGCCAGTGCTAGACGAGGTGAGGGAGATGAAGACAGTAAGGATGGTTCCCAGACTTCTGGCTTACAAGACAGTGGCTCACAGAGAAACTACTACAGAGGGATGGGAAGATGGCTCAGTCGTTAAGAATACTTGAGGACTTGGGCTAGTTCCCAGCAGGGCAACTCACAACCATCTGTAACTTCAGTTAAAGAGGACTCAGAGGCCACTTCCAGCCTCTACAGGCACCAGACACTTACACAGCATACGCATACATATCCAAAGGCAAAACATTTGTAAGCACCTGTACTTACTTACCAGGCCCAGGTCACTCGATATGAGTGCAAGGAATGAGACCAGGCTCAGGTTGGAGGGACCACTGCAAGACTGAGGCTGTGACAGTTTTATTGAGGGCAGTCAGACTTTTTATACCCTTATCAGAAATGGAATATAATGGCAGTTGCCAGGATCAATACAGTTGTGGTTGCCAGGATACAATGATGCTTGCAAGCTACGCAGGGCACACAAGAGTAAGGTCTAAATCCAACAGTCCAGTCAGGCAGGCTTCGGTGCTTCCTTGGCTACCAAGGGAACAGATAGAGAAACACAAATTGGCCTGAAGGCTTCACTGCTTGAGGGAGCGTGTCAGTCTCTCCGGAACTGGAAGGCACAGTGTGCCCCAGGAGCCCGACCAACCTGTAACCTGAAAAACCTGTGGTACATGACTCTCAAGGCGACTAGGCCAAGGCAACGCTATGGTTCCTGCAGTCACTCATTACATAGAATTTTTGTAAAGTTGAAAAAAATATGTAAAATGGGTTGGAAAGATAGCCCAGTGGTTAAGAGCACTGTCTGTTCTTCCAGATGACCCGGGTTAGATTTTCAACGCCCACATGTTGGCTCACAACTACCTTTAACTCTAGGTCCAGGGGGTCTGGCACCCTCTATTGGCATCCACAGGCATTGCAAGCAGGCAAAATTACCCATACACATTAAAGTATCTTTACCCATATGTAGGAGATGTGCAGCTTGGTCTTCATGTGGGTCCTGAACAGCTGGAACAACAAAAGCTATTGCCTGTATGTGGGATATGTTCTTGTAAGTGGGCTGCCTTGTCTGACTTCAGTGGGAGAGGAAGCGCCTAGCCTTGCAGAGACTTGAAATGTCAGGGTAGGGGAATACCCAGGGTGATCCCCACCCACTCAGAAGAGAAGGGGAGGGAAAAAGGGAAAAAGATTGTGGAAGAGGGTGACTGGGAGGGGGACAGTGAAAGGGATTAAAGTGAATAAGTAAAAGAATAAAATTTAATTTTAAAAAAGGTAATAAAATTAAATTTAAAAATAAAACAAGTAGCCCTGGGTTCTGTCCCCAGCTCTGAAAAAAAGAAAACAAGTAATAAAAAAAGGAGCTGATGTGTGTAGCATGTGCACAATTCTGAGTTCAAGTCCCAGTGCTGAGCAAAAAGGAGAGGAAGAAAAATGGAAAGGGGGACAAAGGGGAGGAGGACGAAAACGTAGAGGAAGAAAAAGACTGGAGAGAAGGTAGACTATGGCTATGGCGTGGTTTAGTTTAGAGAAAGGAGCTAGCAAAGAAACCTAGACCAGCGAGAGAGGTGAAAGGAAAGACAAGAGACAATTCGTCCAGAATGGAGTTGTCCCGGGGCCAGACTGGCCTAGCAAGGTGCACAGAGCATTAGAATGTGTGCAAGCATTCTCTCGGTTAGAGAAACAGGTACGCATTGCTAGATTTCACACCTCAAACTCCAGGATGACGGTTTTCTCCCATCTCTGCTGGTGTGCTTAATACCTCTGTCCATTTCTTGTGGTGGAAGATACTGCTTTGTTTTTCCATTTTACTAGCCTCTGTTAACTGTGCAAAATGGCAAGCCCTGGGACAGTTTCATATTCGTCTGTAATGGACTTTGACCATACACTCGCCTCACCTGTTCTTCAGGTTCCACTTGCACTAGTCCTCATTCCAGACAGGACCTAGTCCACCTTCATGCCTTCTTTTTAGAGTCTGGACTCATCACGTGAGAGAGGACAAGCAGTGTTTGTCTTCCTGGTCTGGCTGATTTCTGTTCATATGCTGATGGCTATTACTTGCTTTACTCTAAATGATAAGCTTGTCTGTCTGTCTGTCTGAACAATACCCCACTGTGCATACCTGCTGCATACCCCATACTCCTTATTTATCCACTGACGGACACTTAGACTCATTCCTTCGCTTGTCTCTTATTAGTGACGTCCCAATATGGATGTGCAGGTGAACTCTGTTATATTGTGATTTGATGGCTTCCAGGGCACTCCCAGATATGATATTCTTGAGCCACACTGTGGTTGTAATTTTTTATTTCATTGAAGAATCTCCATACTGGTTTCTTTAGTGATTCTACTAATTTAGATTCTTACCAATGCCACGTAAGGGTTGCCTTTCCCACAAATCCTTTCCAGGGTTTGTTGTGGTCTAAGAAGCCTACTTCTTAGTTCTGGAAGCTTCTCTAATGATAACTTCTGCACCATGGCATGGTGGTAAGCACGGCAGAGCCAGACAGAGCATTTTAGCCTATCTTTTGCTTTTTTCATTTCTCTAGCCACTCAAGATGTTGGATAATTTCCTTATTTTTACCTGTCACTGGAGGTAACAGTCTTTCTTTGAAAGACTCCGTTGATTTTATTCCCCTGTTCACTGACTGGATCATTTGTTCTTTTAGAGTTGATAGATTTTAGTTCTTCTCATGACCTGAATGCTAAGCCCTGTCAGATGGCCAACTGATGACAATTCCTCCCATGTGTGGGTGTCCTGTGCACTCTGGTATTTGTGTCTTATGTGGAGAAGCTCTCACTTGATACAGTCTGTGTTTTCTATTCTTTCTAGGCTTTTAAAGTCCTATTTGAAAAGTTGTGGCCAGTGCCCATACCCTGAAATGTTTTCCTGCAAAACTTTCAAAGTTTCAGGTTCGACATTAAGGTCTTTGGTCCATTTTTGTCTGATTTTCGTACAGAGTGAAAAAGATCTGATGTTAGTCTTGTCCATGGGGGCTAGCCTTTCTTCCACCACCATTTTACCAAAGAGCTTGTCTTCCTCCCCCGCCCCCCCCCCCGAAAAATATGGCTTCAACTTGGGCTGTAGCTTCTATTTCAGTCGTCTACATTTCTGTTCTGTGCCACCACCCTGCCTTTTATATTCTATGACTCTAGTATAATCTGGAATGAGCGGTGGTCATTTTGTGTGTGCTTGCTCTGGCCACATGGACTTTATTATGCTGAAGTATGAACCTTATATTCCTAGATTCCTCAGGGATGTTTGACTTCATCAAAGGCGTTTTGTGACTATTCAAATGATTATATGATATGAAACTTATATCTGATGATCATCGTATGTGGAACTGTCCTTGCATCCCTAGAACGAAACCAAGTCAATCATGGTTTTCAGCAGGTTGTTGGACTTGATTTGCAAGGATTTTAGCATCTCTGTTCATCAAGAAAACTACTCTACAGTTGTGCTCTTATCTGGCTTGAGCATTGTAGAATGAGTTTAGAGCCATTCCTTTACTTTGTTTCCTAGAATAATTTGAGAAGTCTTAGTGTTAGTCCTTAAAGGTCTGTCAGCAATGAATCGATCTGGTCCCAGGCTTTTCCTTTTCAGCGGATCCTTTGTCATGCTGTCAGTCCTGTTGCTTGCTAACGATGTGGTTCATTTCCTCTAGGTACAATTTCATGTGTGATGGTTAATACTGATCATTGACTTAGCAGCCTCTGGAACCACCTAGGACTGCTCTTGCCATCACTGTCTGTCACTGATTAGAAGTGGGTGTGATCTGAAATCACAGCGAGAACATTTAAGAAACTGTTGCCTGGGCTTCAATACCACCCCAACTACTTATAAACTGGGCGAGCGTAGGAAAGTGACACAACTTATATGGAGCTGGCTTTCCGAATTTGTAAAGCATAAGCAGTGGCACTAGGTCGAGAAGGTCCCGTGGTACAGCACTTGTCTGCCATGTGTGAGGCTTTGTCATTGCAAAAGAAAACACAATGGTCATGGACTAAGGAGAAAAGGTCAGCTGATAAAGGGCTTGCCTTGCAAGCTTGAGGACCTGAGTTCAATCCCCAGCACCCACAAAAGGAGAGGACCTAGAAGGACACTAGATAAGCAGACACAGGAGGATTCTAGGACTTGCAAACCAGCAGGTATATACACATCTGTGAGCTCTACATTCAATGAGAGACCCTGCCTTGAAAAACAAGGTACAATGAATGAAGAAGACACATGAAGTAGATATCCTAGACTTTATACACATGCACACACATGCACACACATGAAACAGAGGGAAAGACAGTCATAATCACACTTAGATTATAGAATTCTAAGAGTCTCTGTATGCAATATAAGTGTGTTTGTTCCTTTAAGCTGCCTGTTTTCCTCTATTCATTTTATTCTTCCTATGGTGTTGGGAACCTAGAGCCCATGAGTGCTGGACAAGGTCTCACTGAGCTACAAAGCTGGCTGTGGCTGGGTTCGTTTTATTTTTTAAGAGAATTACAATCAGAAGTCTTTCCTGTGCCACCTCCCTCTTTCAACTTTACTACCCTAAGAATCTATTCAGTGCCACCAAGTCCCATGTCTTTAGCACCCCCTCTCCATGCTCCTTTAAGAAAAATCAGTGTTTTTGGAATGTGGTAAATTCTTACCCGTTCATCCATCTGCCTTTTTACTCACACAACTGTATTGCTGTTGTTTCCTTTCCACTTCCCTTGTCGAGTCCTTTACTGTGACTTTAGTGGGATGTTAAAGAAATGGGTACAGTAGATGGTTGCGTTGGTCAATTTCTATTCATGGAACAAAAGCCAAGATATTCAACTTGTAGGGAGGGAAGCTTAGTGAGGCTCACCTTTAAGTCAGTTGACTGCCTAGCATTTCGAGGCCTGTCTCAGGTACAAGTATGTCCTGGGCAGGGGCTGCTCACCTAACAGCGTCTAGGAACAGGGTAGGGGCTGGAGTTCCAATGCCCCCTTCAAAGGTATTCTCCACACTAGTGTTCTCCCCTAAATATAACCTCTTAAAGATTCCACAGTCTCTGAAATCTAGCATCATATGGCATCATAGCTTTAACTGTGTTCATCTTCAATCTTCTGTCTTTCCTCTTCACATCCTTGTAAGTCTCAGATTCTTACCAAGGTTTTCAATCATACTGAATGTTAAATTAAGTCCTATACTACTTAGCTACCATTTAGTTTTGCGGCTTTATTTGTGTGACAGCATGCTTTGAGACAGTCTCACTATTTAGCCTAGACTGGCCTCAAACTTAGGGTGTTCCTGCCGCAGACTCCTACGTGCCGTGATCACAAGCATTTGCCACCATGCTTGGCTCCTGCAGTCAACAAACACAGCTTTCTTTCCTCATTCAAAAGCTCCATCCAGCCTATGCTGCTTTCTATGGTTTGCAATTGTTTCCACTTGCTGTTTTTGTTTCTAGCTAGTGGTCCTGATATTCCCCCAGAGCCCTAAACACCCTCTGTAACATCGTTCCCAGTTGCTCCTTTCCTTTCTTTTTAACTTGTGTTTTTTTCTTCCTGCTTTTATTGTTTGCTGTCAGAGGGAATACTCCTAGAACGTTCTGTCCCCTGCTTCATCAGATTAGATTTTTTTTCCATCCCTCACTAATATTTTGCTCTGAATTGTCTTGGCTTACTCTTTTTCTTCCTGGCGAGAGTCAAAGCCTACTAAATAAACTCTTGGCCATTGAGCCACACGTCGGCAACAGTAAACATTTTCTATGAAGGGCTGGATATTGAATTTAGGCTCTTTGGACCTGTCTTTCACAACTACCCAACCACAGATAATTCCTAGGCAAAGGAACACAGTTATGTTCCAGTGAGGCTTCATTTACAGACAGAGGCTGTAGTGAGAATTTTAGCTTCTTTGAAAAACACAGAAATGTTATGGGACTATATTTTCATTTTAATCCCAGGTGTGGGATATGGAGAGGCTTCAGATTGTCCAAAGCAGCTGACTGTGATTTGCTTCATGCTCTAGCGGGAGCATAATTTGGTCAGCTGCAGATAGTTTCTGTGATTGTGTGACATTTGTGATTCTGTGGACTTTTCAGAGGGTGTGTAAATGCTAGGGCCCTGGGAGTTGGGCTGGTTGTTGGTTGGACACATCATAACTTGTAAAGTAGCAGTGCACAAAGAAGAAACAAGAAGAACTGATGGCAAAGATTAAACTTGTCCCTAAAGAACTCAATGCCCCTAATCAGCAGGAAGTAATCTAACAATAATGTTGCCCTATTTCCTTTCTATCCTCTTTTCTCTCCTATCTAGTGGGGTTGAGTGGGTGGAGAAAGGGGTGGAGAAGGGTGGAAGAAAGAAGAACCCACAAAGTAGCCAAAGTCTGGCTCTAGGAGGCTATGGAATTCTAGCGCACGGCAAGGGAACTAGGGATAATGACAGTATGTGGCACATTTCAGGAAAACTAGAAGAGCCATGAATGTCTCCCATGAAGACATGATGGGTACGTGAGAGGAGATATGCTCACTCCAATATGAATATCATGCAACATACACATACAGCAAAACATTGCACCAGGCCAGGCTGATGGCTCATCCAGTAAACATACTTGCTGCCAAGATCAATTTCAGGGATCTACGAGGTGGAAGGAGAGACTCAATTCCCACATGTTGTCCTCTGACCTCTAAATACTTGCCCTGACATAGTGTGCCCCCACACGTACACACCTACATAAACAACTGTAATTTCAAAGTAAATAAGTAAACCATCATACTGTACCCTGTTAAGGGATGGGTTTGTGCACTGTGTACTCAGATGCTGGTTTCTGTACCTAAGAGATCTGGTTGCGGTCCAAACTTGGCATTGTCATCATTGAAACATCGTCCCTCTCAACGTTGTGTAAAACTTGTTGTCTATCACCTCTGATTGGTTAATAAAGAGCTGGTCAGCCTACAGCTGGGCAGGAGAGATAAGATGGAGCTTTCAAGACCAAATGAGGGGGTCCCAGGTGGAGAGACCTGAGTGGAAGCCACGAGGGAATCCCCATGAGGACATGGACAGAGCAGACGCAGCCAAAGAAAGAATAAGATGGAGGACAGCTGGCCACCTGGCTGGGAAGTAGGCTGGGACGCAGTCAGGTTAGACCAGCTCAGTATCTGCCCAGCTATAGTGCCTAGGCTAATAATAGACATATCCGCTTCCGTGTCACTCTTTGGAGACAGAGGCCGGTGTAGAAAAGTCCCAGGCTTCTACAGAACCCCATAAGTATGTACACATTTTATGTGCCAGTAAGAAAAACTAAAAGTAAATACAAGTTTTGCCTGTATCGGACTTTGTCTTCGGGCTCCGTGAAAAAGGAAGGCTGAGAGGGTCGGTTGTCTGGTGAGTGGGAAAAAAAAACAAAAGGACTGAGACACAAAAGTCAGAGAGTGAGGATTTGTACCGGGCACCACAACCGGATCGAGGCGGTGCTACTTAAAATACAGCAGAGAGGAAGCCTGACCACCTGGTCACGTGGTGCACTGCAGCTTGAGTGCATTTCTACAGTCAGAAGCACAAAACAAGAGGAGCCCTCACGGAGGATCCTCCTTTGAGGCGTCTGTTAAACACGCAGCGCCCATCAAGAACACATTTGAGACAATCGCTATGAAGAGAAGCAGAGTGGAATTGTTCAGTGTGGCCCAAAGCTGCCAAACTAAGTCTGGCTGACAGAGTTCTTCAAACTCTTTCTACAGTTCTTAGTAAATGCACTGGAGCCTAACTCGATGTGAAACAGATTGTGGCACATTGGCAAGGAGTAGATGAATCCCAGCCAATCACAAGCAGTGAACTAGCCTAACCATGTTTGTAAAGAGATAGAAGCTGTAACCAGCTGGGCGGGCTGTACCTCACTTCCTTTCCTTTGGCCTCAGATACAACTTGCCCATGGGGTGAGGCAGGGCATTTTGAACTATTTCAGCACTAACTTTTCCTCAATTTACAAATGCTGAAAAAAACAGTTGACCTCTGCCAAGTGGACTTGCCTTTTTTGTTTGTTTGTTTGTTTGTTTCTTCCTTTCTTCCTTGTCTGTCCTTGTATTTCTCTAGAAGTACTGATTTTGGAGATTCTCATGCCTAGATAATGTAGCCCAGCTAACTTTATAGCTCCTGGGTGTTTGGGCCCTGCTTTGGGCTTTCAGTCAGATTTGTATAACTGTTTTACACACACACACACACACACACACACACACACACACACACACACTGTTTTTTGTTTTTTGTTTTCTTTTTTCTTTTTTTCGGAGCTTGGGACCAAACCCAGGGCCTTGCACTTGCTAGGCAAGCGCTCTACCACTGAGCTAAATCCCCAACCCCACACACACTGTTTTTAATTTCAAAGAGAGAAAGATCTTGAAATATAACTCAGGACTAAACCCTAAGATTCTTCCCCAACATGGGAAAAACCCTTCCAAAATGATGATTTTCCTAAGTTAATTGACCATTTTATTTTTTATGCTCTCTGACCAAGAAAAAGCCTTTCTAGAATTTACTGCCAAAAAAAATTGAATATCAGGAAAATCTGGATGGCTGCTTTTATGAGACGATAAGAATGGAGTATCTATTAATGATTCATTGTTATCTTCACTTCGTCGAAATCCAGTATGATCCATTGCTTTGCCATCAGTTTCTGCACGTACCCAGGTGCTCATGAGTGTTTGAGGAAGGCAGGAGAGCAAGGACAAAGAGAAGCAACTATTTTGGCAGCTGTGGCAACATTCCAGATGGAAATAAGAGAGAGAGATCAATTACAAAGTCAAGAGACAATTCAAAGACAGATAGGACCAAGAGACCCAAGGGCAACAGCCTAGTCTCAAAGACTTTAGTGTAAAACTCAGAGTAGATACGACCACTCAGCAAGAAAGATAGAGAAACAGGTCTGGAGGGCAGAGAAAGTCTAGAATGGATTTTAAATATGCTAATCCTTCTAAATAAGCATTACACACACACACACACAGAGAGAGAGAGAGAGAGAGAGAGAGAGAGAGAGAGAGAGAAAGAGAGATTGATTCTCAAAGAGGAGAGCTACAGAAGAAGCAGAGATTATGGGGGGGGGGGGGGGTGG
Source organism: Rattus norvegicus (assembly GCF_021556685.1). Lineage (NCBI taxonomy): Eukaryota > Metazoa > Chordata > Mammalia > Rodentia > Muridae > Rattus > Rattus norvegicus. The sequence continues at coordinate 78,954,220 of NC_141538.1, forward strand.
AGCAGTCTATAAAGTAAATGGGAACACAGTCTGGGAAGTGGTTGCAACACATAGAAAACCTCATGACTACATCACAGCCAGTTGGTGAATCTTCCTGCAGATCTAGTCCCCACAGACCAGACCCCCAAAATGAAGCCTTTGCAGATCAGGCAACCAACCCCAAGCATGAGAGCTGACTCTGTTTTGAAACACAGGGAAAATAAGTGAGGACTTCATAAAATAAATTCCAAACTTGGATGAGATGGGCCCAGCATCTGTGAGGAAAAAGACCTACAAACAAACAAATAGGGGAGTTGGGGATTTAGCTCAGTGGTAGAGCGCTTGCCTAGCAAGCGCAAGGCCCTGGGTTCGGTCCCCAGCTCTGAAAAAAAGAAAAAAGAAAAAGAAAAAAAAAAAGGAAACAGCATTGGAATACCTGGAACTCCAGACCTCAGACATGTTAGTTAGGCTCTCTACTGATAGTTAGTCATGCTACTGATACTACCAGACTGAGGAAGGTAATATCTGCTTGAATTTATCCCAAACGAAGACTACCTTGCAGTCCTCAACACCAACCCTTCTACCACCACCGAAAGGAAGTCTAGTAGTCTAAGAATAATAATGGAAGTTCCTGGACTACACACTCCATGTTCTTGTGCCTCGTTCTGGGTTGACCCAACCTCATCCCCACTGGCACTCACACACTCTCTGCTGAGGTCTCTGGAACATGTGTCATAGTTTCTCCATTCTCAATGACTTCATGGAACCCACTACAATACCACACTCATCTACTGCTACTCTGTCTTAGGGTTCTATGCAAGGAACCATATTGTGATGGTTTGTATATGCTTGGCCCATGAGAAGTGACACTGTTAGGAGGTGTGGCCTTGTTGAAGGAGGTGTGGCCTTGTGGAAGGGGTGTGGCCTTGTTGGAGGAGGTGTGGCCTTGTGAAAGGAGGTGTGGCCTTGTGAAAGGAGGTGTGGCCTTGTTGGAGAAAGTATGTCACTGTGGGAGTGGATTTTGAGGCTCCTGTGCTGAGGCGCTGCTCAGTGCAGAAGAGAATCTCTTTTTTTTTTAAATGAAATTTTATTTACTTATTTTTATTTTTAAGTACACTGTAGCTGTCTTCAGGCACACCAGAAGAGGGCACCAGATCGCATTATAGATGGTTGTGAGCCATCATGTGGTTGCTGGGATTTGAACTCAGGACCTCTAGAACAGTCAGTGCTCTTAACCACTGAGCCATCTCTCCAGCCCAGAAGAGAATCTCTTTATGGCTGCCTTTGGATCAAGATGTAGAACTCACAGCTCCTCCAGCACCAAGTCAGCCCACATGATGCCATGCTTCTCACCATGATGATAATGGATTGAACCTCTGAAACTGTGAGCCAGCCTCAATTAAAAGCTCCTTTACAAGAGCTGCCTTCATACTGTCTCTTCACAGCAATGGAAACCCAAACCAAGACACATACCTTAGTATATAAACTGGAAATCATGAGCATACTCATGCAACGAACAGCCAAGTCTCCGCCAATCAGAGCAGCCAAGCATCAACCAGTCATAGGTACCCATTCTTCAGACGAGGCTCAGACAAGGCAAGTACAGAGCTGTAAACTGACTTGTCAGTTTAGGTATCTCTTTTCCAGGTTCCCTTTGTAAATGCAGTCTCCTCACACTGTGCCACCCTCTGGAACTCTTCTGTTCTTGTTCAGATAAGCTGTCCAATTTAAATTGTCTATATTTTCTCTTCACACCTTACCTTATCTGTTAATGTTCCTCAGAGTGCAGTCCTCTCCAGTATGAACAACTAAACCTCTCACATCTCACTGCACTTGGACAGGTGGTCGACCTAACATCCCTGCTCCTCAGTGCTGCTTGCAAATCAGTGTTCAACTTGGCCTCATATTTCCTCTTTATTCTAAGTTCTGAGTAAGCATTTTGATGTCTGATGTCATTGGTAGGGCTCTCCCACTCTAAGTCCTGATCATATGGGATGTCTGCTCTCATTGGTGGGGCTATCCCATTCTCTGGCCTTCCATTTTCACTCCACTTTGGAGACCTTTTCCCAACGATGTACCCTACACTTGATCTTCTACTTGTGAAGTAGACTCTTCTACTGCTCAAGCCTTCCCGTCTTTCGTGCCAGTTATCAGTCTACTATTCCAACACTCACTTAGTTACATTCACTCCCTAGCCCCACATTCATGGAGTTATCAAGTGTTAAAGTGGACCTATTGTCCAATCAAAGAACAATAAAGCACACGTCTTAAGAGTTTTGACATGAACATACCTAGAAAACTGCCCACAATGGTGTAATGAACTTGCCCATCATCTCTAAAAGTGTCCTCATGCCCTTTTCTCTCGCCATGTAGCCTGTCTCACAGGTTGGTGGCTGATCTGCTTTCTTCCACTACCAATTAAATTCCACTTTCTGAAGAATATATTTGTTTGTTTTGGTAATTGGGATTGTTGACGGTTGGTCTTGTGTAGTGTATATTCGGTTACTGGTTTCTATGCCCTGTAACTTTAATTTTTTTTCTAACCTTATTTTTTAAATTATTGTATTTATTCATTTTATATATGACAAGTACACTGTCACTGTCTTCAGACACACCAGAAGAGTGTGTCGGATCTCGTTACAGATGGTCGTGAGCCAACTTGTGGTTGCCGGAATTTAAACTCATGGACTCAGGAAGAGCAGTCAGTGCTCTTAACCACTGAGCCATCTCTCCAGTCCCCTCTAGCCTTATATTTAATGAGGGTTCTTAATCACTTTAACCTCCCTTATAGCCTACCTCCCACCAGAAATAGTGGAAAAGAAGTAGACCTGTTTAGAAAGGTTCTTTGGAGCAACTCCCATCTGTGTTGTCTAGAAATCGGCAGTTCACAGCTTAGCAGGCAGTGGCAGCTCGATCCACTCCCAAACATTTCACGGACACACCAGCAGTCTAGTTTGGTAGAGTTGGGTGAGCAACAGTGGCGACACCTAGCAGACAGTCAGGCCTCAGCTCAAGTCATCGGGAAGGACCAGGAGGGACACCAGGAGAAGTTCTTGGCTATGCCTCTCTCAGGGAAGCAAAGATCAGCAAAGACAAGAGACCCACAAGCAAGCATTGCACAGCTAGCTGTACCAGCAAGCCAAGCTCTGTCTCCGTCATTCTGTGGAGTCCTATATACCCTCCAGACATCACTTGTCTTCCACATGCTTTGCCTCAGCACATGCATCCAATCAGCCCAGGTCTGCAGAGTCCTGACAAATGCAACTCAACTACGAAAATGTAAGGTGGACCAATACATGCACCCTGTTAGCAAAGAACCCTTCATCATGCACTTGCTTTAGCAGAACATTCTCTCTCCTATGTCTGCATCAACGAAACGTTCCTTCCTGAATCAGTCTTAGCCTTTCACACCTGTGTCCACTTTAATGAAACATTCCTTCATGTGTTTGTCCCAGCAAAGCACCATCCAACCAACTTTCCAAAGAACCCTTAAGTTTCCATTTCAGTGCCCAGAGATCTGTTTACAGACAGACGCTAACATTGGCATGATCACTGAACCATCTCCTGTATCAATGTTCTGTAAAGAATGCTTCCCAGTTATCTCTGATTGGTTAATAAAGAGCTGAACAGTCTGGAGATGGGCAGAGGAGATAGGAGACTGGACTTCCGGTCCCAACCAGGGGTCCCAGGGGAGAGAAATAAGAGAAGAAACACCAGGAAAGAAGACAGAGAGACTATACAGAGAGCCCAGGAGAATTCACCATGAGGTCGTGAAGAGAGAGCAGACCTGAGGACACACATGGACCAGAGGACACACATGGACCAAAGTGAGCCAGGGTGAGACCAGATTGTCAAATAACAGGCATTTGTCTGGGGATTAGCAGCCCGAGAGAGTTAGAATAGCTCAGAACCTGCCCAGCCTATGCTCACAGCTTGTTAATGAACTTAATAGATCTTCGTGTCCATCATTTGGGAGCTAGCACAGGGAACAAATAGACGTATGCTTAAATCACAGTCTACAGGGGATGTGGCCCAGAGCCTCACACATGCTAAGCATGAGCTCAGTCACTGATTTGCAGCCTCAGTCTATACTTTCTCTAATGTTTAACAAGTGACAGAAGATAATATGTTTAAGTGTGACTTATTTGTGTTTTACTGTGTGCGCGCGTATGTTCAGGCTTGAATCTGGAAGCTTCATGCTTCCTAAGCATATATTCTATCCCTATCCCCTGCCTTTTCTGTTCATTTCTTTCTTTGAGACAGAGTCTTGCTATGTCCCTCAGTCTGGCCTTGAACATACATATGTATAACAATTGTTCATCCATTCTCCTGTACCTGCACCTCAGAGGGAGTTAGTTTTCTATCACTACAGTAAGCCACTGTGAGTAGTTCCATGGAAGACTTTGTATGAAAATATGTGTATTTGTTTTGATTTTTCAGGACAGGGTTTCTCTGTGTAGCCCTGCCTGTCCTGCAGCTCTCCCTGTAGACCAGGCTAGACTCGAACTCAGATATCCACCTCCCTCTGGGACTAAAGGTGTGCAGCATCACTGCCTGCCTTCTTTTTTTTTTTTTTTTTTTTTTTTGTTGCTGTAATAAAGTACCTGGAGCTAGATACTTACGAATAAAAGAAATTTATTTTGCTGACAGGATGGAAGTCCAAGATCAGGCATGCACATCTGGTTGGCCTCTGAGACACCAAGTTATACCATTGATGTATGACTGTAACCATTCACTCTTTGGGGAACTCATGCAATCCACAGACAAGCTAATGCCTTCTGGGGTGATATCCACAATTATGTGTTTAACTAAGTGAGATACCCACCTTCCCACTGGGCCCCACCTTATAAAGGTCTTACCACTGCTACACCAACGCCGAGGACCAAATGTGCAGCCAAAGAACCTTTGGAGCACAGACCACAATCAAACCGTAGCCTGCTTTCATTTCCACTGAGGTAGAGCTCAGCTAAAACAAAATCCACATCTCTTATATGTATATGACTATTTAACAAACACACTATGTATCACACACTCACCACCACCCTCAGGACATAACATTGGTCCACTGTGTAAAGACTTTCACTGCCGCAGCACTTCCTGCCTCTGCCAGGCCCTGCCATCCACTCTGATTTCTGCCTCTTCATCTGTCTTTTTAGAAATAGAATGGTGTCTATAGCCATACCACCCTAAGTGTGCTTGATCTCGTCTGATCTCAGAAGCTTAGCGGGGTTGGGCCTGGTTAATGCTTAGATAGTAATGGAACCATTTGGCCTACCTCTTGTGTCTGGCTCTGTGACCTTACATGCTGCCTTTGGGGTGTGGTCATATTTGCCTTCATCAGTAATCTAGTCCTTTTTACTGCTGAGCGGTATCTCATGAATATGAGAGTTCCTCCGTCTGGGTTGGTGATGAAGTATCCTCCAAAGACTCACGTGGCTCTCTGGAGAAGTGTTTGGCTCCTGAGGACTCTGACCTTGTCAGTGGATTAATCCCATAATGTATTTGTAGAGTGACATCATTGGAAGGTGGAGACAAGTTGGCCTAAAGCAACAGAGCCGTCTGACCATGGACTAAAATATCTGAAACCATGACCAGAAATAAGTTGTTCCTCCTCTTCCCCCCCACTCTCCACCCCCGCTGGTATTTTGTCACAGTGATGAAAAGTCAAATATAGGGAGTAGTGAGATGGCTTAGTGGGTAAAGGCACTGGCCATCAAGACTGGGGACCTAAGTTACATCCATGGAACCACAGGGTTCAAGGAGAGAACTGACTCCTCCAAATTGTCCTCCAATCACACGAGCCATGGCACATTGGGTGCACTGTGCACACAGCCATCAGTCTTTGAGAGTGGAAGACTGTACCCTGGTCCTAGCATTTGCCTTGTCCTCAGCATTTGGCAATCATTAGCAAAGCGTACTCAAACTTTGCCTTTTTTCTTTTTTTTCTTTTTTTTTTTTTTTTTGCAGCTAGATACTTATATTTCTCCTGAATAAATACTTAGGAGTGAGTCCACTGGGCTGTATAGTAATGAGTAAATCCTTTGAATTAAGATTTTATACTCCCTCCCACAACCCAACCTCTTAACAAGCTTTAGGCCCCCTTTCCCACCTCCCCTCTGCTGTGTGATCTCGGTGGGGAATCCCTCAGAAGCCCTCCATTACCTATTTCCTTGCAAGTCCTCCTGTGCCTCCCTTCCTTCTGTCCTGAGGAAGTTAGCCTGGCCTCTGGGCACCGAGGGTTAATCCCTCCGTGTATATCTCTCCCAGAATCTGCACTGGTAAGATTCATCTTGCTCTGCACCTTCCTCTCCCCTCTCTCCAGTGGCCGCTCAGCTTTGCTTACATCTGGCTTGTTGGCTGTTTGTTTCCAGAACTTGTCACCCTTTAAGGCTTTGCACAGCCTTTATCCTAGAGAGGGAAGCATGGCCTCCTGCTGGCACTAAGATCCTCAGAGTGCCAGCAAAGCCAGAGGGATGAGGACTTGTGTCACTGAAGGAGATGCACCTTCCAAGCTCGGGGCCCACAGACTGGATACCATGAACCCTCCAAGTCCTAAGGAGATACCTAAGAGGCAGCCTAAGATAAGCTACGTCAAGGTGTCATTCAGAAGTGCCCCTCTACTCCATTAGACAGCATCCGGAGCAAACAATAGCAATAGCTGAAGTTTTGTTTTGTCTTGAGATATGGTCTCACTATGTTTCCCAAGCTAGCTTCAAACATGCGATCCTTCTGCCTTAGCCTGAGTGCTAGAATTACAGATGTGCACCACTGTGTTCAACTAATATCAAGTTTTACAACAACTGCTGCAGAGCTAGAGAGGTAGTTCATTAGGTAGCACAAAAGAAGCTGTGGGTTCAAGCCCCAGCATCCCATAAAACCAGCACAGTGGCACATGCCTGCACTTTTAGCACTCAGGAGGTAGAGGCGTGAGGATCAGGAGTTCGTGATCATCATCCTCGGCTATATAGCATATTAAAAGCTAGCATGGACTACAAAAGCAAGCAGAGGCTGGAGAGATGGCTCAGTTGTGAAAGCATTAGTTGTTCTTGCAAAAGACCTGGGTCCGTTCCTAGCTCCTACCTGTCAGCTCACCACCATCTGCAACTCGAGTCTCAGGAGATCATACACCCTTTTCTGGCCTGCCTTCAAAGGCATCAAGAATGCATGTGGTGCATAGACATAGTTGCAAGCAAAACACCCACACACATAAAATGAAAATAAACAAGATTAAAAAAAAAATAAGAGCAGGGGTTGGGGATTTAGCTTAGTGGTAGAGCGCTTGCCTAGCAAGCGCAAGGCCCTGGGTTTGGTCCTCAGCTCCAGGGGGTGAGGGGGCAGCAAGCCAACAAACAAAACCCACCTGTCCAATACTATTGACTAGAATCCAGTCTTGTCCTTTTCCTGCTAAAGATGGAGGAGGATTCCTCTCCCCAAAGGCTTGTTTTTCCTGCACAAAAGCTGATTGGCTGCCATTCTGCTGCTGTCTAAGTGACCCTGGACATGCCTCTGTCTGCACTGTCTTTGAGAAGTCAAACTTACTCCATCTTGGGACCAGCCTTCATCTTAAAGAAAAGAAAAACGGCCTGAGAACTTGACCCACAGCTGAACCCAAGTTCCACCCATGTACCAGGAAGGACCCAACAGCTTGTCCTTGGCCAGAATTACTCCCTAGTTACTGCCTAACAACAGCGAATCAAAGATTAGTCTGATTGTTTCAGATGTACTTTCAGACCCTTTGTGGTTGTCTTGCTTCAGAGCACCCACCTGTCGGCTTATAGTCATTCTATTAGATACTTGCCAGACAGGACACCCCCTCCGTCACCCCTTCGCTTGCTCCTATTTTCCTACAAAAACTTGTCCTGCTGAGGGTTCAAGGCTGCTCCACCTTCCCTTCCTGTCCTGCTGTGTCAGGGTTATGTTGGAAGAGAACCCAAGCCTGGGTTTGTAATAAAGAGACCCTAATGCTATTACATCAGAGATGGCTCCTTGGTGGTCTTTTGAGGTTCATGAACGATTCCTGGCACATCTTCTTTTCTGTAACACAGATGGGAGGAGTAGGCAGGTCCTTGGCTTTTCAGTTTCAGGTTGATTCTAGAGCAGTCAGTGGTTCTCAACCTTCCTAATGCTTCCACCCTTTAGTACAGTTCCTCATGCTGTGGTGACCCACAACCAGAAACTCATTCTCATCGCTACTTTATAACAGTGATTTTGTTACTGTTATGAATAGTAATATAAATATCTGTGTTTTCTGGTGGTTTTAGGCAAACTCTGCGAAATGGTTGTTCAACCCCAAGAGGGTCTCAACCCACAGGCTGGGGACCACTATTCTAGAAGGGTTTCAGAAAACCAGCCAGCCCTTTACAAAGACACACATAAGCACACATATGTACTTCCTTCCCTATCCATGTAGCAGAACAGACGCTGCATTCTGAGCCCTGTAAACAGGAAACTAGTGTAAATAAAAGTCACAGGGGAATGCCAAGCAGCAATGAAATCAACTAGTTCTTAACCATAAGCAACAATGTTGACAAATCTCAAAGGCATAATATTGAATGAAAGAAGCCATCTATAAAGAGTAAATACTATCTGTTTTAGTTAGGAGAATGTACAACCCAGGCTATGGAGACAATAACAACAACTCTACTTTGTTATAAGTTAAAAACAAACAAAACAAAAACGAAACAAAGAAATGTGGGTTGGATGGATGGATCCTGCTTTTAAACATTCAAATGGACAGGTCACCCTTTATCCAAACCAAACCCAGGACCATACTTCACACTCCTTGGCAGCTGCCGTATGGTTAAACTGTACCCTCTGCCCATTTCTGGTCTTTATGAGCTAAGAGAAGTCACCCTAGTTTCAAAAAACTAGAAACTGCCCTCAGAGGAGTTCCATCAACAGTCTACTTGTAGGAAGAACATCTAGAATAGACAGATAGATGCTGCTGGTGTGGTCATCTCTACTATGACCTGCCTCACTTGAGTTATTTTCCTGCCCATCAATGGCTGCAGTACACCTCCATATCCTACTATCATCTCTTGATACTGTGATGCCACGGCTCTGTCTTCCATTATCAGTTAAACCACCTCTAGAATCACTTGGGAGACCAGCCTTTGGGCATGCCTATGTGGGATTATTTTGACTGCCCGCTGTAGGTGGCACCATTACCTGGGCAGGAAATTCTAGATTGCATAAACAGAGAAAGAGACCTGAACATTAAACAGCCCGGTGCTTCCGGGTTGTGGATGCCACGTGACCAGCTGCTTCAGGCTCTTGCAGCCTTGACTTCCCTGCCCTGAGGACCATTCCTTGAACCGCAATCTGAAATAAATCGCTTTTCTCCTTAATTTGCTTTTGTCAGGGTATTTTATCACAGTAGGAGAACAAGTAACTAAGATACTAGACTTTTGAGCAGTCCTTCCTTGGGAGGGACATAATCTACCTAGACATGGTGTACATGATGGAAGGGGAACACAAGAAGCTATGCAACAGTGCAAACAAAGTTTTGTGTAGGGTGCTTGGCCTCCAACCATGGTGGCATGTGTGGAATCCAAAGGATGACATTTGTATAGTGTATTTGCTGCGTTACTTATGGTTTGCACTAAAAGCATCGCTAAATGCTTTCTCAGTGGATTTTTTTTTTCCACTTTGAATTCTAGTGAACAGCGGTAATGGGAGAAGCTGAGTAAGATTTAAGGTTACTGTGGAAACAGGGCTGCATAGATCTAAAAAACCTAAGCCGGTTCTAGGCCTCTAAGCCTCTGGCGCAGCAATAATTTAACAGCGGAGCCCCCACCCCCACCCACCCCCAGCCGCTTCTCAGTGACCATGCGCAACAAGCCAGATAAGAGCCTATGGAAAGCACTTGGAGTTTCTGAAATCGAGGCCAGCGGACCCCGGGAATCGTAGTTCATAGCCTTTGCGCAGGCGCAGAGGCTTCCGAAGTCTTGCGCGCGCAGCTGCTGCGGGACAGGGTTCTGAACGCTTCTTGCGGTGCAGCTGGCTGCGGATGTTGGTGCAGGTATTGGTGGTTTATGACGTTCGTTTTGGAGCTGCGCGGGTTGCGGGCCCCGAGCACGACTTGGGCGGATTGGGACCCAGAGCATCCCGCGGACCAGGCGCTGCGCTGCAGATGCTGCTGCGTGGGCGTGCACTTCAGCAGCACCGCGTCCTCCCATCCTTCCATTCCTCCCAGTTTTCAGGTCTTGAAAACTTCGCCACCTTTGGTATTTTGAGCCGGATAATTCCTTGGTGTGTTTGCTCGCGTGCGTACGTGTGTATGTGTGTGTCCCTTTCATTAGATGTTAAGCAGCATCCCTAGCTGTATCTGTCAGCAACCTGGATCGTTCTTCCTCCGCGTTCCTAAAGAGCTGGAGGCCTCCAGGCTTTGCCAGCTGACACCTGTGGGGTAAATTGTAGCTGTTTTTCTCCTTCGCGTTGAGAACCTTTATCTGCGTCACATTTTCACAGAGCCTCTATGGAAGCAGCTGCGCATGTCTCAGTCACTGCGGAGTCCCAGGTACCCAAAGGGGTGCAGGTGACATGGTGGGCGCCTGATGGTTAGCAAAGAAATAAATGACATCTCGCCTGTGACATGTCGGGTCCTGAGGTGGGTGGTTAACGCTATGCTAACTGCAATAAGAGGCTAGTACATCCTGCCGAATAGTGGTACATCTCGGGTCCTATTTCCGAGATGAAAGAGATCTCTCTACACGCCTGTCCCCACAGTGCCCATTCCCACCTTTGTAGATCCCAGTCTTTTACGGAATGAATGCACGCGTGCAGCATAGGCCAGGCGGTGTGCCAAACGCCATTTAGAGATTAAAGGGAATTTCACACGGTGACGCGGCATGTCAGCTGAGAAGAATCGGAGCTTTTGGTTTTAATATGTTTTTTTTTTTGTGGGGTCACCCCCAACCCGTGGTGGTGGTGGTGGGTGTTAATGAGGGTTGAAACCACAACCTCCACATGCTAGTGGATAGTGTTCTATCACTGAGCAGTATCCGGCCCTGATTTTACTTTGTGTTTATGAGTGTTTTGCCTGCATGCATATCTGCACTGTGCATTTGAAAGAAGAGTGAAACTGGAGTTACAGATGGTTGTGAGCTGCTGTGTAGGTGACAGGAATAGAATCAAGGCTGGTTCCTCTGCTAGAGTGCCAGGAGCCCTGTTTTGAAGAATGAGTACAGGATTGTGACGAGTAAGAAGGCAGCATTCCAAGTGATGAGGGGGCAAGGATCTCTCTGGTGTAAACTCTAAGAAGGGTTTTGTCGGGTGTTTTTTTATAGCTGCAGTGTCAGTCTGTGAGGTTTCTAGGCAAATCCTAAGATTGTTCTGTGTGCCCTCAGCTTTGATCTTGGTCTTGGTGGACCCTGTAAGGGCTTCCAAGCAGGGAAATGGCAGGATTAGCTTTCGTGTATTGGGAGAAATCCTTCAGCTACAGCTCAAGAGTGCATTGAAGACAACTGAACTTAAGAGAGAAGCTCCAAAGGTTAAGAGTACCTGTTGCTCTTCCAGAGGACCCAGGTTCAATTCCCAGCACACACATGGCAGCTCATGACTGTCTATAACTTCAGCTCCAGGGATCTAATGCTGCCCTCTGACCTCCATGGGCACCAGGCACACTTGTGGTACACAGACATACATACAGGCAGGCAAAACACTCACGCACATAAAATAAATTTTAAGATAGAGAAAGTCTACCTTGGTTATTTATTATATGGAAAGTAAGAGTAGGGAGGAGAAATTTGGTAGTAAAATGTGAAATAGGATGTTAGAGTTGAGTGACCGGTAGGAAATGTGTGTTCGTTGAAGAGAAGACAGGACCTGTTTAATAGTTTTGCGCCTGGATAACTTCGAACCAGAGAGAGCTTCCATTTGTTTGTAAGGAGTATTAAGTGCGAAGTAACCGTCTGCTTACAGAGTATATTTAGCTATCTTCATTTAACTCTTGAGATTTTATTCCATAAAGAGTTTCCTTTTAATAGAATAGTTTGACTGAAGCTTTTCTGACCCCTTAAGTCTATAGGTAAAGGTGGAGAGGGAAGGTTCATTGTGTGGGTGATTTAAAAAAAAAATCAATGTTTTCAGAATTAACTATCCCTTTGCTCATTTAATGTCTTCTGTTTCTTCTTGGCAGTTCCTTCAAGACTGTACGTTGGATTCCTGGAGCTCTTGGTAGTTTTCCGTGCACAGATAGCACCTGTTAGCAGATCAGACTGATTCTCAGTGTAAAGAGGACTGGATTCCTGGTGCTGATACAATGCAAGCGTTAGTGCCCTCAGACATGATGGCAGGCATCTCCCCAGACCCTTCAGCTTTGCCTCTGAGTGAACAAAGCAGGGCCCCCAGAGTGGATACTCTGAGGGGCCAAGAAAGTATGTTAAGAGAGGACCTGGAGTCTTTCAGGCAGAAGTTCAGGTGGTTTTGTTACTCACAGGAAGAAGGACCCAGAAAAACCCTGAATCAACTCTGGGAACTCTGCAAGCAGTGGCTGAGACCAGACATTCACACCAAAGAGCAGATCTTAGAGCTGTTAGTGTTTGAGCAGTTCCTGAGGGTTTTGCCTGGAGAGATGAGGATTTGGGTGAATTCTCAGCATCCTGAGAGTAGTGTGGAGGTGGTGACCCTGGTAGAAGATTTGAACCAAACCCTTGAAGAAAAGGAAGGTGAGAGTTACGGGGGGAGTGTCGGGGTGGGGAGGGGTGAGAGGAGTCCCCTAAGATACGAAGTAAACCTCTCAAAGGAAGCCATACTGCTAAGATTGAAAATAAAAATTATAGTTATATATTCAAAAATAAGGGATAATTTAAGGCAGTGATTCTCAAGACCTCTTAGGGGTCCCATATCAGATATCCTACACAGCAGATTTTGCATTATGGTTCAACTGCCGTTAGGAAGCATCAATGAAAATAATTTTATGTTTGGGAGTCACCACAGCATAGCAACTGTATTAAAGGGTCGCAGCGTTCGGAAGGTTGGGAACCACTGATTTAAGGGAAACATTCTGTTTTACAGATTACTTACGATTAGTTCTACATTGTGGGGAGGGGGGCTCTCTTGTTAGAGACCCTAATTTTGGAAGGTGAGCGTGTTGCGGCGATAAACAGGTCAGAGAGGAGTCAGGCAGCCCACGTTTCAGGTAGGCAGGTTATCTGTGTGAACACAGATCAAATTGGTGGCAGTAAACAGTGCATCCTCCTAGCCTTCTTAGAGCTTGTGGTAGAATCCATTCTGCCCATTCATTGCCTCTGTGTGAAGAGACCTACAGTGAAGAATCCAGTGCTAACAGCAGTCTGTGAGGAAGAGCAAGTTCCTTAAATTAATTTTCTCCCATCTTTATATAGTTCTTTCTTTATATAATTTGCCCCAGCTATCTGGTCAATAAAAAAAAAATGCCTACAGTTCTTATTATAAGATGGTTAAAGTACGATTTGAAAAATTATTTCCCCTCACTTGAAAAAGAATTGTCATCTGAGGATGTTCAGTCACTGTGCATTCAGGCTCCTGGGGTCTTGACCCAGTCTCCTGCCCACCCATTAAGAGCTCAGTGAGTTTACCCAGACCCCACCTTCTTCTGCTCCCTTAAACTCACACTGGAGTTTTCTTGCTTTTTAGCTAGTATCTGTAGGAATCAGCTAGCAATCCTGGAGGCACATCCGGGTTTGTTTTGTTTAGGTCAATGTAATGCCTTTGTTCAGTCAACAGCTATAAATAATATTTGAGCAAAGCTTGTTTACCTCGGTCAATCTTACAAATTAAAAGTATTTTCTAAACCCTTCATTGTAAAGCTAAAGATATATTGAAGGAAGGAATCCAGTTTTTGTGGACTCAAGAACAGAAAAGATCTTTTGAGGAAAGAGAAGGGGGAAACATTTTTTTAATATAGAAAATGATCTCTGTGGCAGTTCTGAATCCTAAAGAGAAGGAAAACCTAATTTCTTTACCCTGCTCCAGAGAACCACAAAACACTGCAGCTATAAAATAGGTATTGGGTTTTCATTTCCCCATGGGCCTGTAGCCCCTATAACCCTTGTCATGTGCCAAGTGGCTAGAGCAATAAATGCTTTTTTATTAACACATTTGTCCTTTCCTCCTTGGTTCCTGAAACCTGTTCCAGAACCCTCAAGAGATGGTAAAGTGAAAGACATTTGTCTTGTTGTTGTAGTCACGCCTGAATTTAATGAGGTCATATTTGAAATGTCCATAAATATTCACCCATGAAGGCTGATTCCCGATGCAGCTGTAGGATTAGAACTCACAGCTCCAGAGAGGGAGGGGCTGGAAGTAGAGATGATGGCCAGTGGTGTCGTTAATCATGCCCACGTGGTGAAATTGTCTTCAAGAAAGCTAGGCATATGGTGACTCCAGGAGGGTGGTTATCCATGAAGAAAGTGTGGAAGGAGTTTCTGTCTGGGTGTGTCCCGGCCATAGCTACGTTCAGAAGTGCCAAGCTATGCAGCTTTTTTACCTGGCTGTTGTATCCTTTCTACTCTCCTTCATATTAAATAAGCAAATAAACATTTCCTGTGAGCCATTCTAGGAAACGAATCCAACTTGAGCGGTTGTGGTAAGTGCTGACTTGGTATGAAGAGAGGAGCTGAAAGACCAGATTGACTTTTCTCATTCCCAGATCGTAACACTCAGGCTCCTGATGTTTGCAAAGAGGAAGATTTGGGAGAAGAAGCGATGGCGGCAGCTCCTCCAAGTGCTGAGGTGGCGGCTCCTCCACGTGCTGAGCCACGTGTAAGTTTTCCTCCACTGGTTTTCTTTCTTCAGTGGAAACTGAGACATTAGTGAGGAGCATAAAGATACAGAATTAACCAAGCCAACTTGTAGATCACCGTTTACTTGCTGTTGATCTGGATTCACAGACAGTAACATAGTTCTAGTGCTAAACAAAGGCATTCACAGATGGTAACATAGTTCTAATGCTAAACAAAGGCATTTAAGGCCAGTGAGGCTGCGGAGTGGGCGAAGGCTACAGCAGGTGAGTCTGATCTCAGCCCCCCAGGTCTATGTAGTAGAAGGAGGAACCTGATTCCAGTGGGTTGAACTCTGACCTCCACAGGCATGCTGCAACATATTTAATGTACCACCCCCATCCTCAGAATGTTTGGGGAGGAAGCATTTACTAAATCCCAAAAGTTAGTCTTGACAGAAATGAGTCAAGTGGATATAGAACTATAATTTCTTAATATGGTAAGGAGCACCCCCACATAGGTAGACTCAGGAGATTAGAAAAAAGGAAAAAAAAAAAGCAGGGCTTACAATGTAAAAAAAAAAATGTCAATATTTCCTGAACATACTAGTCATCCAAGTGAAATAAGAGAGAAATGAGATATGTTGGAATGTGAGAGACAGTGGCATATTATTTACAGACAATGTTATTGTCTACTTGGAAGACCTTGGGTTCAACTGAGTAAGACTAGAACTCATACAGTAGCTGGGAAAAGCAACTGGTTATGAAGCAGTATTTCCAGTACTCATAATTACCAGTTAGGTGGGAAAAAATTAGTTATAAGTAATAATTTTATATGAGAACAAGTATGAGTTCTAAGAGTATATCTGCTTCCTAGTCCCTGGAACTTGTAAATATTATTTGCTGGAAGAAAAATCATTCACTGCAAGTGTAGTTAAGCTATAGGTTTTAAAATGAAGAATTGGTGCTACCAAAATTGGAAAGATGGGCAGACAGTGGTGACAAACACCTCTAATCCCAGCACTGGGAAGCAGAGGTAGGTGGATCTCTGAGTTCGAGGCCAGCCTGGACTACAGAGTGAGTTTCAGGACAACACGGGCTACACAGAGAAACCCTGTTTTGAAGAAAAAAAACAAGCAAAAAAATTGCTAATAAAATAGAACTGAAAAGATGAGGAGTTGGTTCTGAGTTATGTGAGTAAGCCTTGAGTGTCATCATCCAAGAAGCACGGAGAGTTTGAACACAGAGTGATGATGGTGGTGATACAGACAGGGACGCAATTGAAGGTACTGGACCACAATCTGGGAAGGTGAAGGGATGCTGGCAGCTGCCAGAAGAGACAAAATATGGATTCAAAGGAGTACACACCTGCCAGCTCCTTGATCTCCTATTCTGACCTCTGGACTTATGAGAGAATATAATTCTGTCATTTGAAGTCTCAGGTCCTGGTATCTTTTATATGGTCTTAACATTGACAAGATGCTAATCCAAGCTCTCGAAGACACCTGTCCTGCCTCCCTGACACAGAGGATGCTTTAAATTCTATCGGACTGAAAATGAAAATTTACGCTATACATGAGAGTGTGCACCTGTACAATCTCAGAGCTCTGGAAACTGGGTCAGGATGGCTGGTTTGAAGCCAGTGTGGGTTCCAAGCAAGTTTCAAAGGAGAAAGAAAACTGGAAAAGTGATTTTAATGAGGTAGTATACTTGTGTGTGACCATGACATAGTTATAAGCACGAGTCTATGACCAAACTGGATTCTCTTTGACTGCAGATTTGAGAGCATTGCTGCAGCTAGGTGTGGTGGGGCACACCTACAGTTCCGTACCAGAAGCACCAAAGCAGGAGATCCTGTGCCAGTTTGAGGCTAGCCTGGACTGACAAGAGAAACCGGAGAAACTTTTTCTCCTTAATAACAGGCATCATGACTAAAGTTTACAACAGCTGCTACTATGTATTTAATTGTTATCTATAGTTAGCTTAGAGTCTACAGATATGAGGATGGCCAGTGTCAGTCATACCCTCCTGTCTGGTTTTCCTTTTAATCTTAGAAATTAATGTGTTAGGGTTAACTTGATTAGTGTTAGCAGTTTAGAGAAGCCTTATCCAGTCAATATTTGATACAGTAATTTGTTCTGTGTTTCTTGTAATAGTTATATGTACTCTGAAACTCACTTTGAAGCTTTAAAAAAAAATCACAAGGCTGGACTAGAGAGATGGTGTAGTGGCTAAGAGCACTGGCTGTTCTTGCAAGGGAACGTCAGTTCAGTTCCCAGCTCCTACATGACAGGTCACAACTGTCCTCCACTCTAATTCCAGCAGAGCCAGTGCCCTCTCTTACCCTCTAGAAGCACAAGTCACACATGCAGAATACATACATGTATGGGGCAGAACACTCATGTATATGAAAATAATAAATTCTTTTAAAAAATAAAAAATGTACCAGGCCTGGTTGGACATGGTCCTACAATCCCAGCTACTGGAAGGCAGTGGCAGGAGGAACTCAAGTTCAGAACCTGCTTAAGCAACTTAGTAAGAACTACCTAACGGCAAAAAGTAAGAAGGGTGAGTCTAATTTCATGGTAGAGCATTTATAGTATTTACCATTCCCTGAGTTCAGTTTCCAACTCACACACACACACACACACACACACACACACACACACACACACACACACGAGAGAGAGAGAGAGAGAGAGAGAGAGAGAGAGAGAGAGAGAGAGAGAGAACGAACGAACACTAACTGCTTCTCTGAATCCTTAAGGTCTATTGGGAACCAGTACCACTCACAGATGCTGTGTTTCATCTTCTAGGAAGCTGTAACATTTGAGGACGTGTCTGTGGACTTTACCAGAGGAGAGTGGAAGCTGCTGGAACCTTCTCAAAGGGAGCTATATAAGGAGGTGCTGCTGGAGAACTTAGGGAGCCTAGAAGTTCTGGGTAAAGGCATCTCTTCATGATCTAGCACCTAAGAAGGTAGCCTCTTCATCTTCTGTTCCTATCTGAAAGAAAAGTGTCATGTGACTATCCGGTACCTGACATGACTATTCCTGAAAATGGACCCTAAAATGTACTTTCTGTGTGATACTCCCTTCTCAGTAAGTTTTTACTTCACTTCATCATCCTCAATGTTATGCCTTCCTGTCCTTCCTCCTTGGATTCCTCCTTCTCTATGTTTGACAGTGTCTTTCTCGTTCTCAGAGAAACAGGCTAAGTATGAATATCGGGTCACCTTTGCTGTATGTGTAAATAATCATTTTCTATCTTTTCTCTGAGCAGGCTCTCCTGTTTCCAAATTCGACTTGATTTCCCATCTGAAGTGGGTTAAGTTGCCAAGGGTACTGGAAAAAGAACTCTCAAAAGACCCTAGACCAGGAGAGTCGGTAAAAGGTAAGAAGGAAATGAAAACTGTTGCTGACCAGGCCAGTGGGGAAATAAATCTTTGACGAGCTGGGAGAGCCTAACGCTAGACTATAAAGTTGATGGTTAGAAAAGAGCCTTCGCCTTCCTGGGGTGTTAATGGGGGCACTGTTGGTTTGGGTCCTCCAAAAGGTGGATGCTAAGACGTGTATCTCCAAGCCAGAGATTTGTCGGGGGAAATTTCAAGTGAAGAAAAACATAGTTGGCATTGCCGTCGTTAGAGTGCAGTGCATCTGAGTGAGGGGGAAGGAAAGGAGGTTGGGGAAGAAGGATGTTCAGCTGAAGATGGTCTGTAATTATTTAATATACACTTTAATAATGAAAATGCAGTTACATACCTTAAAAAAAATTGGAACTGGCCTTTTCTGACCTACTTTCTAAAGCATTTGCTTTAGTCAACCTCTCAGCTGTTTCCACTATAATTGCATAAATAAAAAACAATTGTTTTTATTATGCTTAAGCAGCAGCTTAGAGATTCATCCCCAGAATGGGTATTGCATTGTTTTGCAGTGCTATACATGTTAAAACGCTATTTTTATTAAGGGACTTAACATAATTTATGTTGAGTTAGTAGTGATAATAATTTAACTCGTACCCATCAGTAATGAGCTAGCAGTACATAATTTAGAAATCACAAGCAAACAATTTGAGGAGATAACTGATAAAACTGAAAATGCGAGTGGCTCATAAGCATACGTTTAAAGCGGCAGTACTGTTAGGAATTGAATCTGTAGCTGCTTAAAGGTCACTGATCAGAGGTGACTATTGAAGCTTATATTCCTTAACTATTCTGTAAAGTTTTACACACACACACACACACACACACAGAGAGAGAGAGAGAGAGAGAGAGAGAGAGAGAGAGAGAGAGAGAGAGAGAGAGAGAACGAGAACAAAACTTGGGTCCAGTATCTCATGCATTCTAAACATACATTCTACCACTAAGCTATACCCCTAACTGTAGGAACATAGTCCGATAAACGTTCAATAAGGAAACCAATAAATTATATAGGATAGATTATTATGTAACTGATTAAAAATACCATTTTCAAAAATTACCAGTGAACCTGGAAATCTAAAAGAAAAATACAGAATTTGGGCTGGCTCAGTGGTTAAGAACACCGGCTGCTCTTCTAAAAGACAATTTCCAGCACCCTCATGTCAGCTCATAATTGCCTGTAACTCCAGTCTCAAAGAATCTGATAACTTCACACAGACATATATGCAGGCCAAACACCAATGCACATGAAATAAAAATTAATTAAAAAAGTATTTTTCAAAATAAGAAAAATAACAATACATCTTAATTTTTCTATTCTATATGAAAACATTCACATAACTTGTAAATAGTAGGATTTTAAGTTCTGGGGGTTTGGAGTTGGTTGGTTGGTTTTTTGGTTTTTCAAGACAAGGTTTCTCTGTATAACCCTTGCTCTACAGACCAGGCTGGCCTTGAACTCAGAGAGAGCCACCTGCCTCTGTCTTCCAGGCACCAGGGTTAAAGGCATGGGCTGCCGCCATAACTGTCTGTTAAAACAATAAGGAAGATGATTGTGCTCTATGATTAAAGACCAGGGTTGGAGCCAGGGAGATGTCTTCGTGCTATGCTCAGTGCTATACAAGCATGGAGGCCCAGGTAGAATCTCCCATGGAAAAGCCAAGCATGGATTTCTGTGCCCGTAATCCCAGCCTTGGAACAGACACGGGTAGACTTCAAGCAACTATTGGCCAGCTAGACTAGCTGAAATAGCCAGCTCCTGGTTCAGTGAAAGATCCCGTATTTTTAAAAAAGTGGAGAGTGTCAAAAGATACCCAGCATTCTCCTCTGACCTCCTCATGCATATATAATGGGCATGTGTACATGGGCATGTGCATTCACACACACACACACACACACACACACACACACACACACACACACACACACACTATAAGGGGGAAACCAGAATGAAAAATACAGTTAATAAATGAATTCAAAATTCTCAGAAAAATGCAATGAATATATGGTTTTGGAGAAAGTTCCATTTTGATCATCGGACTTTGCGCCTTGGATCCTGTCAGATTTATTAAAATGTGCTGGGGCATTGCATTCTAGGTCACAGGTTTTCAGACCCAAAGAATAGGATTACCAAGTGTTGTGATAGGGTGGAGCAATAAATGGATACCTGGTTCTAATGGCTTCAAGATTGTAGTGCCAGACTGTGGTAATGTCTGAAGACTGATCAGAGGTGTGTGTGGGTGAAGTGATTTTCTGTAAAACTTAATGCATTCGTCTGCTTTGAGGAATGGCCGTATAATATAGGGATCAAAAGAATAGACTGTGGTGTCAAATTAAAATAAGGCTTTAGGGTCCGGAGAGATGACTCAGCAGCTAAGGGAGCTACCTGTTCTTCCTGGGTTCCTAGCACCCACATGGCAGTTCCCACCATCTGTAACTCCAGTTTTCTGGCCTCCATGGACACTGCACACATGTAGTACGCAGATATACATGTAGGCAAAACACTCATACAAAATTAAAATAAAAGAATCTTAAATCTGGCTTTTACCACTCCCAATACATACGACTTTGGACAAGCTTCTGCCTCTCTGTCCAGTTGTGACGTCCATAAAATAAATTGCAAGATGTACTTCATTGGTTGTTGTGAGGATTAATTAAACAGTGCAAATACAGTGCTCACTGGGGACCAGCCATTTGGGCAGCATTTGAAGATAAGGTCTGGGAGTAGAGAGAATGAGTAGGCTTGAACCTGGTACAGAAATTAGTAAGAAGAGTGAAGACTGGCAGCTTTCCTCACATAAAGCACAAGCTTTTCACCTTCCACTCAGTTTTTCTTAGCCTCTGCGTTCATCTTGCTTTCCTATATCACCTTTTCTCTTGTCTGTTTTATGCGGCTGTAACTGGTAACTAAGCCATATTTCTTTAAATCATTACTGTGTTCCTACGTTTGTCCCAAATATAGCAGTTTCCTTTGTTGCAGATGGGAAATGCTTGCTCTGTTATCTCTTTTAGAGAGTGAGTCTAGAAGTGAATTGGATGCTTTTATGGAAGAGTTGACTTTAGAGAAAACAGTAGAGTACTGCTTCAGCGGCGGTGGCTATGGCCTGAAGACAGAATTCCAGAAGCGGCTCGGCAAACCCGAGAAAGACCATGGCAGGCGGAAGAGCCATGAGAGTAAGGAGGCTGAGTCAGGAGAGACGACCTCTGAGAAGAATGTCAAGCAAACTTCCGCCATGCTCAAACATCGGAAAGCCCTCTTAACAAAGACGTCTCAGAGGTCTAAGGAAGGCAAGAAACCCTTCAGCTTTCATTCAGCTCTTGTGAACCGCAGAGAGCTCAGTGGGGGGAAGTCCAGGAAATGCAGTGATCGTGAGAAGGACCCACATCGCCCTTTGTCTCCTACTGAACGTAAGAGACATCCTAAAATTGGTTCGCTGCGTAAGACCGAGAAGTGTAGTAAGTGCGGGGTAGACTTTACTCGAATCCTAGGGTGTGTTGAAAGCTCTCAGTGTGAAAAATGCAGGAAGAATTTATTTCAAGATGAAACCTCAAGTAAGGACCAGGAAGCCGACACTGAAGAGCCCCGTAAGTGTAAGAAGTGCGGGAAAGCCTTGGAGTACGGTTCAAAACGCTCCGTGTGTGTTGAATGTAGAAATGCTCACAAAGCTAGCCCCTCCCTCAAGCCACAAGGCAAAACTGACAGGAGAAAGAAGTCTTATAAGTGTGATGAGTGTGGGAAGCGCTTTGCCGAGGAGAATGATTTCAGTCAGCATCAGAGAACCCATACCAGAGAGAAGCCCTATGTGTGTAAACACTGTGGGAGAGCTTTCAGCGACAACTCGTCGTTTTGTCAGCACCAGAGAATTCACACCGGAGAGAAACCATATACGTGCAAGGAGTGTGGGAAATCCTTCACTCACAGTTCTTCTCTTTCAAAACATCAGAGGATACACACCGGAGAGAAGCCCTATAAGTGTAAGGAGTGTGGGAAAGCCTTTAGGCAGAATTCTTGCCTTACCCGACATCAGAAGATCCACACCGGAGAGAAACCATTCTTGTGTAAGGAGTGCGGGTTGTCGTTTCGCCTCTTTAGCAGCATCATGTATCATCAAAGACTCCATAAGGGAGAAAAACCCTACAAATGCCCTCACTGTGAGAAGGGTTTCCCCTCTCATTCCCGCCTCAGTCGGCATTTGAGAATCCACACCGGTGCGAAACCATACAAGTGTAAAGAGTGTGGGAAAACTTTCAGGCAGAGCTCGTCGCTTAATTTGCACATCCGAACCCACACTGGAGAGAAGCCCTACAAATGCAATTACTGTGGCGCGGCCTTTACCCGCAGCACGATCCTCGTTGAACATGTCAAAACTCACACTAGAGTAAAGTACGACTGTAAGAAGTGTGGTAAGAGCTTTAAAAGCCGCTCAGCCAACCTTAGACATCACTGTACACTGTAATCCTGGGACCGGGGGAGGGTGGAGGGGAGTTTAGTTCAGATTGTGCCCTTATTTAAAAGCTCAAATCGGAAACGACCCACCGCATCGATGAGAAGCTTTTCGCCTTCAGTGAGGTCCCAAACCGGGACTTCTTCCCCATTGGTCCCTCTTCTTGAGGGCGGTCAGTTTCGATTAGACCTGGTAAAGTCACGTTGACGCGGAGAAAGCGTGTGAAGTGACATGATTCTGAGAAGACAAACGTAAGTTCAAAAAACACTTTCCTTAAGGAATTCTCCCTTTGGTCTCCCTTTCACTGCCGTACCTGGGAAAGAACATGACGGGACTCCTTAACCTGGGTTCCATCCCAGTTTGCCAACCAACCACTGTGTCACCTTCAACAAGTCACGTGGACCTTCTGAAGGCTAAGTTTCTTTACCAGTGGAGTTGAAGAGATGAAGACTTCTCAGTTCTCTTCTTATCTGATACTCTGATACTGCAGAAGTAGTTTGAGAATGTTTAATTCGTTGGAATTGTCGCACCCGGTAGACAATTGCCTTCGTACAGGTTAGTGAACTTCTAGATTAATGTGAACACAGAATGTTTGGAATAGGATCTAGGATGTGGTGAACAGAACACATCAGGGAAGCTCCATGACGTTCGCTTTCAGCGATTGTTCTAATTTGCACAAATCACTCCATCTTTTGAGTTTTGCCCCAGTGGATTGAAAAACCAGAGAGCTTGTTCCTGCCGTCCTAATGGTAACGGTCCTAGGAGAAAAATAAAAACTAGCTGTTTAGGGTGGATTATCTCCCTGCAGTGAGCACAGCCCTCTGTAAGAATCCTGTATGACAGAAGTCACGGGATGTTACATTGAATCAGATTGGGGCCTTAGACTGTTTTAGCTGTGAGGTGAAGTATGTATTACACACAAAGCTTTCACTGTTTAGAAATAGGGAATTTCGTGTGTTGAAGAAAATTGTGCTTGTCTTTTAAAATATACAAATTATACTATATTAGTCCATTATTTCCACAAGTGCCCAGCTGAGGTAGGGTTGCCACTTTAAATGCCATGTTTCTCTTATAGCTGCCTTTCTTATGGCAGGCATGTGATATTTTTTTTCTTTTTTCCTACTATGCCATTTGGATTATACATACGCTAGAATCTCAAGGGACCCCATTGATAAGAAGTGAAAGTCAGGAAAAGAGCACATAAGTAAGCTGTAGTTGATAGTTTCTTTTGTGCAGCGAGACTTCAATGGAATGGACTGTACAGGTATTGATGGGTGTTCCTTAAATTTGTCACAAATGGAATCTTAATTTCTAACTGGAAAGGGAATTAAAGACCGTGAATGAGTTATTTTGGGTCTTGGGTCATTAGATTCCAGAAGGACCTGATTGTGGTATAGAAATAAGTTCCTGAAGTTGACATTTAAGGCAATTCAGGGAGAGCTAAACCAGAACTCTGGTCTTACGGGTATGACGGATCTATAGTGCTGATCTGAGGCTCAGGAATATCAGGAATATTTGCTGATGTAATGTGCTTAGGTCTGAAATGCTACCTCTGGATATAAGGGTGGGTTCTTCTGGGTGGCTCCTCCTCGTCCTAAAGCCCGAAAGAATCAGACGTTACTTCGTGATAAATTGATCAGTATAGCTGTTGCCAAACGGACCAAGTAAACACATTCCTGACATCAAAGGAATCTGGCTTCTATGAGTCTTTCACATGGGCTTAAGGATTTCTGAAACAGTATATTGTATTGAAATATGTAATGGAGTACGCAAAAAAAACTCTTGAGAAGAGATCTGTTCCAGAATGTCCTAGGGAATTTCACAAGAGGATATTTTTATCCCAGTCTCAGTTGGGGATTGGAAACAAAACTTTTTTTTTTTACAATTTTATTAAAATATAGAATACATACGCTTAAAACCAAGGTTTGCTATTTGTATATGTTTTCGTCAGTTTTACTGAAGTGCACATTTGTTACCATAATCCATTTTTCATAACATCACCCTAATAAGAGTACCCATTGGATACACCATTTATATATAATTCTCATCGCTGACCCTTACTATTAAGATGTTGTTTGTCAGTATTGATTGTTGCTTGATAATACTCTACCATATGATACTTCATCCATATACCTTTGAGAGGACATTCTCTTCTTTCTCCTTAGGTGGTTGGCCATTAGGAACAACACTGTGAATGTAATGTGTAAGTCTGTGTAGACATTAATTTTAACCATTTTGCTTGGTAGACATCTACAGGTAAAGTTTCTGGCCATGTAAATTTTTGTTTAGCTATGTAGGAAACTGCCACACTGCTTTCCAGTGGGACTACATCATTGTCAGTTCTGGCCAGCAGTGTGTGAAGGATCCATTTCCTTTACAACTGGGCCAATCTTTAAAAAAATGTTAGTCACCCTGATAAGGGGCATTTCCAGTGCTTTTAATTTGTATCTCCCTGATGACTGACATTATCATCTGCCTTTCATATATCTCCTGAGTTTTCTCAAATTTCTTATCCATTTAAAAGTCAGGCTAGTTGAGGTATTTATACAAGTTCTTTATCTGCACGCAGTCCCTCATCCAATACGAGCTTTCCCTCACTGTGCACTCTAGGAAACTACAAACCCTACTGCAAAATATTTATCAACCGCTAGTAAATCGCACAAAAGCCATTCAGTCTGACCTAGCACCCACATACTTAAGTCAGTTTTTAGAGTGTCAGGTCAGCTAAGGGTTTTTAACTTATGCTTTATGACTCCTCATAGAATTTCTTAAAGCCTCATTTAGCATTTTTGTCAGTTTACAGTGATAAGTATTTTAATCAGCTACAGTTTTAAAACCAAGTCCTTGTTCTTTAGAATTTTTCATAATGAGTTTCTATATAGAAATTTCTTTTTCATCATGGGACAACAAAGCCTCTGCTAGTGAGTTTACTTTTATTCTTTTTACTTTAGAATTACCTCTGTGTGCTCTAAAATGAGCCATGTCGGTTGCTTTTGGGTCGTACCGTTCTGTGGTGTCCATGCACGCAGTTACAGCTCCTCTCCAGCCCTCGTCCGCCCTCCCACACTCAACTCACGGAGATTGACTCTCCGTCCTCCTCTCTCCCAAGTCATCACAATTCCACTTCCTTTCCTCACCTGACTCTTGTCAGTTCGTCACACACATAACAAGACAATGTGTGTCTTTTTGTGCCTGGCTTATCTCACTTGGCTTATAACCTTGCAGGCATTCAAGGACATCTTCGGTTGGACTTCCTAGTGCAGGAAGTCTTAAACTCTTGTGAGTCATGGGGTAGTGTTGATAAAAGAACACAAGGTCATTACATGTCCTCTGTCTCACTGGTTCCGTAAACTAATCATTGCTCATGCATACGGAAGAACCGGAGAAGATGGACCTGTCTCCTCTTGGGAGTCTGCGTTAGCAAACTGACTTCCAGCATGAGTCATATGCTATAACGGAGCAATGAGAACCTACCATCTCTTGCTTTAAAAGGACAACCCCTCTGGTCTTTTAACTCAGCTACCATTAGTTTCTTCTTGAAAGAAACTAATCTTTCTGCCTAGCTGAAATTCCTTGACAGATGAAATTTTTTTCTAATAAATCAGAAGTCTGAGATTTGAGCCAATGAAGTGGCTTCTCTTTGTAAATTTGGGTGTTCTTGGAGACAATATAATCAAAATTTTCCTTGAGCAATGTCTTACACAGATCATCTAAAACTAAAAAAAATAAAATAAAATAAAATACTTGAAATTTTTCAAATTTTGAGTCAACTGATTTTTGATAATAGGAATGTATATATTCTGTGAGAAATGCGTAAATTTGCTCATGTTGACACTGAGCAGAATTGTTAGGTGGCGTGCGGTGTTTGCTGTTTTCGTGTGTACTTTTCAGAGTGTCCCTCTTTTCCCAAAGTGTTTTGGGTGGGTTGTAATACTTGGGTTTACTTTCACCCCCCTGTGGTTCTCTTTGTGTGTGTGTGTGCATGTGCAAGAGTCCAGCCGCTGTGTAACTGGCACGCCTATAACCCAGAACCTGTTAAAAATCACTTAAGGTATCTTGGTTAGAAATTTAGATTTCATTTTGCTGGGTTTTGTGGAATTTTTTTGACTAAGTTGTTGAAGAGAGATGTAGATCTGAAGTGCTGTCTTCAGTATTGCCTACTGTGTATCTTTAATACTTGAACTCTGTGTCTGCTGCTGCTGCCACCGCCGCTGCTGCTACTGTAAATCGCAACTGGCATTCATCAGCGAATGTGCATTGGACCCTCTTTCCTTCTTTCCCTGCTGTGACACCTACAGTATGAGCTTCTGTGTCTGCACTGAATCCTGCCTTAGAAATATGCCTTTGACTAAACTTTAAATATTTTTCCATGTATTTTTACCTATAGAGTAATCACGATTCCAGTAAGAAGCACTTTGATTTGTGGTTATGAACTGTACAAGTAACGCTCGCTTGTGCTAAGCGCGTGCTGTGCTGACGTAATCCTTTATGACATCCCATCTGTTTGGAGACAAATGTCATTTGTCAGCTTGTCAGTGCTGACTAGATAGGTGACTTATTTGCGTGTCACGAAAGTGCACGCTCCTCTGCAGTGTCAGAGCGCCCTGTACTGTGCATTGGTTAAAGTGAATCACAGATCTACTAAAACAATAAAGTTGTATTTAATGAAGAATACCTCTTGCTTTGGGTTTTTTTAATTTTTTTTTTTTTTAGATTTTATTTGTTCATATGTGTGCATACATGAACGTGCCTGTCATGTCATGTGTGTGGAAGTCAGAAGACAATTATGGGAGTTGATTCCCTCCCTGTACTCGTGTCTCCCAAGGATCAAACCTAGACTGTCAGCCTTGGTGGCAGGCCGCCTTACCTGCGAAGCCATCTCATTAGCCCTAGCTTTTATTTTTAAAGAAGTGCCATTCATATTTTCAGTTCTCAATAGCCTCCACTGGTTACCAAATTAGACAGAAGAGTTGGGGAAAGAAATGTTAACCAGGGGAATCCGACTGTTTAATTAAAACAAAGCATCGCAAAGGCCCAAGGCAGGTGTTGACGCGATGTGATTTCCTCCCAGTGCTCTGAGAATGTCAAAGTGAAGAAATTCAATGAAGCGCGGATATAAGGGCGGGAGTAACTATGACTCTCTTAAGGTAGCCAAATGCCTCGTCAAGCAAGCTACAGCAGCTCACTTCAGTCAAGGATAATTTCCCAGACTGACCCTCTAATATCTTGCTGCTCTGCAGTATCTTGCAGCCATTCCATCCAGATCACGTGACCTTCAAGTTCCGAGAGTCAGGGAAAGGAGAGATGCAGCGCCCACAGCTTTTAGACTGTGACCTAGTGCTCTGTCCTGCACACATTAATCCTGGAAACCAGTCTGGGGAGGTGAGTGGGTGAAGAGGGAATAGAGGAGAACAGGAGTAGCAGGATCAGGTGGCCATGCTCGCCCCGCTTGTGCACCACCCACTACCGTATCTCAGCACCACAGCATGTTTTTAGGTACAGCACCCAGAAGCAGAGGGAAGCTGGTCTCTGCGGGAGGTCTCCCCAGGCCAACAGGCTCTGCCCGCCCTCATCCAAGAGGAGAAAGCAGTGGTTGGTAGTGTTTGCATACACTGCACTCACAAGGACGGCCAACATTGGTGCTTGGACCAGAGAAGGGCCTTGCCATACCTCCGAACCTCGCCAAGAAGGCTTTGGCACTCTAGTGGAGCTGAGGCACTGAGGTCATTGGCACGGCCATGCCACATTCGAGACTTCATCTGCCCCTCTACGTTTAATTGGCTGTCAGCTCCCCACAGCCTAGAAACAGCTTAGAGCCATTGGTCATACCTAGGTGACAAGGGGCTCCAGGGCACTGCAGGGAGCTCAGAGGGGTGTCCCTTGGATAGTGTCCTAGGGTACTTTTAATATTTGGGAGGAACCTGGAAGACTTTTAAAAGTCAAAAGTCTATTTTTGTTTCAAGTCTTCATACAATCTTTAAGTCTTTCATGCATTTTAATTAAAATAGAATTTTATCACTTTCCCCCACCCTTGGGGAGCAGCCAGCCTGTCGCAGTTGTCCTTCCTCCATCTCTATCTACCTTATGCCTTGAGACAGGGCTGTCACTGACAGGGCTCTCTGGCACTGCTGGTTTGCTCTGGGGGTTCCATGCCTCCCCCTCCTCCATGCTGGAGGAGGCCAACATCCAGGGCCAACAACATACATACCTGGCTTTTCAGTAGGTTCTGGGGATCCAACATTACATTTGCACTGCAAGCATCACCCCAGCTTATAAAGCCCTTACTTGACAGTAAGAGACTCCAGGTTCTATTGTCCTCGTTGGATCAAACCTACATGGAACTGCCTTGTGTCCTGCCACTCTCTCATCAGGTGATCCTTGCTCCCTCCCCTCCAGCTAAGACTTTCTGGACCTGTCACTCCCTCTACTTCCTAGGTTGCTGTGCTCCTTGCCCTGTTTGTCTCCAACAGCCCCCACTAGGCCCCACAGCCACACAGCAGGTCTGCTCTGGCTCTGATGTACACATTAGCTGGATCATGTGCATGAACACCTCTTCAACCTGCCTGGGATCCAGCTGCCTGTACCAGACCCTTCATCTTCCTGTGGAAGCTCTACCCAGCCTCCTCGGGACCACATACCTCCTGCTGGGACGCCCTATGGGTCTACTCCACATAGGCCGCCTGAACTCTTGTACTAGGTTATTCTTGTGTGTGGTGTCCCCTTGTTCTGCTGTCTTTGAGTCCTCACACCAGGTCACCCTCCTGTTCAAACATACACCCCCTCACCCTGCTTGGACTCTGCCTCCCTGATCAGGCCATGCTCCCCGACCCACACAGATGGCACTCTCACTCAGACTCTGAAAGGCTCACTGAGACAAGAGGCCCTCTTCAGCTGGAGGCAGGCAGATCTCTGAGTTCAAGGCCAGCCTGGTCAACAGAGAATTCCAGGGCAGCCAGGGATAGAGTGAAACCCGGACTCCAAATAAACAAACAACAAAAGCCCTCTTCACTGTGTTCAGTCACTTCGTTTAGTGTTCCCGGCCTCTTCATCGTTCACTCTCAATTCAGCCCACCCTTCTCTGACTCTGCATGCCTGGCAGCCCACCTCCATCAGTGAGTCCTGCTCAAAGCCATGGCAGTTTCCCCGGCCCAAACCCCAGCTGGCCAGCACCTCCCGTCCCTCCTTTAGGACTAAATGGCTTGGTTAGGGAGACATGGCCAGCTGTGCTAATGCACACTTTTAATCCTGACACTTACCTGGGAGGCAGAGGAGACAGAGCTCTGTGAATTTGAAGTCAGCCTAGCCTGGTCTACAGAGTAAGACCCTGTCTTGAAAAGGAACAAGGGTGGGGAATAGACCCAAAGCTTTAAAAGGTTTAGGTTTCAGGGATTATTATTTTTTTTTTTAGAGGGAGGGAGGTTTGAGACAGGCTTTCTCTATGCAACAGCCCTTGTCAGCAAATATTTCCAGAATGTTCAGGGCTCAGACAGTACTAGTGTACAGTATAAAGTTTGCCTCGTCCCCTAATACTGCTCAGGTCCAGCTGTTGTGAGTGACAGATTCCTTCCTTGATCTGTTAGCCTTACTACACAGCACACCAGTGTGGGCTGGCACTGAGAACTGCATATATCAGCAATGTGGCTTTTTTTTTTTCCTTCCTTGTATCCATAAGCAATTGGAGTAGAAATCCTTTGCCTTCAAATTCACCAGATTCACTGTCTTAGTTAGATTTAACTTTCATCTTGGCACAACTCAGAAATCACTTGAGTGGAGAGCCTCAACTGAAGAACTGCTTCAGTCAGGCTGGTCTGTGGAGGACTGTCTATTACTGGTCAATGGAGGAGGCTAGCCCACTGTGCGAGGTACCATTTCCTCTAAGTGTATGAGGAAGTTAGCTGAACACCAGCCTGCAGTGCCCAGCCTTGTTTTCTGCCCTGACTGAGTCCCCTGGCTAGAGGGGGTGTGAATGGATTACAAAGCAGGCCTTCAAGTTCCTGCCCTAATTTCTCTTGGTGACAGACTGTGACCTGAAAGTGTGAGTCAAGAAAACCCTTTCCTCCTCTAAATTGCTTTCATTACAACAACAAAGCAACACCAAAGGCAATATTTGTTACGGTCCCCCAGGGGGAGCTGAGAAACATGCTGCCCGTTGTTTGTCATGATTTCATTCTGTATCACAGATGGAAAAAACCCACCATGTTTTATTAGATAGGCCAAACTCCTTGCAGTTACGTTTTACATATGCATTTGTATTAAATGGTTAAGCCATTCGTGAGCCATTTTTTTTCACGCTTTCACTATAGTCTTCCCCAGATTGTCTCCTTTCAACATTCCCATGAACGCTGCGGGCATCTTCTCAAATCCTTCAGTGATGTATTCATGATACCGGATCTTACCCTGTATCGAAACAACAAATATTACGGGTTGATATGAGAACCCTGGAAGGCTGAGGTAGGTGTAGGCCCTCTCATCTGAGGATAACAAAATCGATGCACAGATTATACACGGCACATCACAGCGGTCCACTGCACAAGAGTCCAACAGTGCAGGGATTTCGGAAGAGAGGCGTACCCTCAGCGGAGGCTGTCGACATCATAGCTAGTAGCCAGATGATAGGAAACACTACATCTCAACTAAGACTGTAAATGTAAATGCCACATAGCTTCATACCCTGTTCTCCCTTCCGACCAAGGTTCCCTCTACGTTACCTCGGAGACTGGGAGATAAGGGTTCACATCAGAGAAGACTGTTCATGTACTTCACATGTCCAGGATGTGTGGTTCTACTGAGACACGGTTTAGCTACTGTAGGTCAGTTTGGCCTAAAACTCTTGGTCCTTTCACCTCCTTGGACTATAGGCACCACAACACCCAGCTCTAGGGTTTTGGCTTTTAAAGGAGTTTTAGGTAGAAACCCAAGCTACCTGATAACTTTTTCATAATATAGTCCAGTGATAGCCAAATAGTCTTTCTAGACTTATGGGCCTGCCATGTGCTTGAGGGCCCTCAGAAAGTACAAAAGTGGAATCTGAATCCATGACTCGTAAGCCCTAGCTCATTCCTACCCTTAAAAGGACAGAGGTCCGCACCAGATAGAAAGCTAAAATCTAGTATAAGAAATAAAAATACAGAATGAACATTGCTGTGGGCTGAACTGTGCCCTACCCGCCACCTAAATTCCTTTGCTGAAGTCCTAAATTTCTCAGTACCTCAGAATGTATCTTCTAAGACAAGGCCTTTAAAGACGTAATTAAAATATAATGAGGTCATATGAGTAGGCCATAATCAAATAGGACTGGGGTCCCTCTCAGGGAGTAGAACAGACCCCCAGAGATGACCATCAGCAGACGCAGGAGAAATAACCTCTGAAGAGGCCAGCAAGTTCAGAGTGGCCTTCTCCAGCACTTCAAGAAGATCAATTTCTGCTGTTTGAGCTACTCGTCCTGTGGTGCTCAGTGACGGTAGCCCTAGACAGCTCACGCAAATACTATTGGAGATTTTAACAGTAGGGGAAATTAAGGCAGAATATGAGGATATATGGAAACCTCCTGTACTGTTCTCTCAATTTTTTTCTTGTCAATCTGAAAATGCATTAAAATAAAAAGTAGTGAAGGGGAAAAAAAAGCAAAGGCTGTCAGTGAGGAAAAATGTTTGCTGAGCCTCTGTGAAGCCTTTGGACTCAATCCCAGTATTGGGCTGGGGAGTAGGCGGTGGGGTCAAGGAACCAAGAAGTGGATTAGAACGAAATGAAGACAGCTCAACTTCATTTAGCAAGAAGTCCAAACAGTGAGGAAATGGGACTGAGGAGTTAGGCTGTCAGTGAGGAAAAATGTTTGCTGAGCCTCTGTGAAGCCTTTGGACTCAATCCCAGTATTGGGCTGGGGAGTAGGCGGTGGGGTCAAGGAACCAAGAAGTGGATTAGAACGAAATGAAGACAGCTCAACTTCATTTAGCAAGAAGTCCAAACAGTGAGGAAATGGGACTGAGGAGTTCAGCAAACGGTCCTGGAGCCAAGAGCGAGAGACGCATGGTGCCCGTGACAAATGTTGGCGGAATGGGGTTAGTGTAGAAGCCTGGCATACCTGTCTGACAACGAATGGGAAGAAGCTATATGTGCGAATATAGACAATGCCCCTCCAAGTGTTCTGTTATAACATGGATGGGTCTTATAGCAATGGAATTTAGAGCAGCATGGACATGGTGGTGTATGTGTGTAACTCCAGCGTTCAGGATACTGAGACAAGACTATCCTGATACACAGTGATACACTGATTTCATCCCTGTTTTTACCCCCAACGCCAAAGCAGGAAAGTTAGAGATGTTTGTTCTGCTTTTTAAGATGAGAAAAGACTGTTTGTACTTGAAAACATTGATCCAACAGGCATAGAGAAACAATACAGCAAAAATGTAAAGGATTGGGGCTGGAGAGATGGCCCAGCGGTTAAGCACACTGACTGTTCTTCTAGATCCAGAGGTCCTGAGTTCAATTCCCAGCAACCGTATGGTAGTTCAGAACCATCTGTAATGGAATCTGGTGTCTCTGAAGAGAGAAACTGTGTACTTTCATATATAAAATAAACAAATCTTTAAAAATAAGAATATAAAGGATCAAAAGACTGGGGGGTTGTGAGTTGCAAAAGCCTATGGTGGGGAGATGGAGTGGCTTGGACCCCTTACCTCTGAAACCCAATTCATCAAGTCTGTCAGAGCCTTCTGGCGGACTTCTCCTTGCCACCGAGTAACGATGAACCCCTCCATGCGGAGTTGCTGATAGATAATGACCTCTGGAGATGGGCCTGGAAAAGTAGGGTGCATTCGTGGGGCAGAGTCCAGGGGCGTATCCACAGTGAAGCACCGGTAGTACAAATCACTATCGAGGTTCTCCAAGCACTCCCAACCCCACCATTCTGTTTCCTCCACTCCTTTCTGATCCATGGGCCTGCCACCCACTGCCACTAACTGTGTAGCAGGGAGGATAATGGCCCCAGAGACATTCACAGCCCGAACCCCAGAGCCCATGAGTATATTATATTCCATAAGGGAAAAGAGAACAGTGGGAGAAAAGGCTGCCCTGGTTGCCTGGGGGCTAGCGTCTGCGAGCATGACGCATGATTAGTCTCACTCGCCAAGACTCAGCTGTGGAAGCTAATGGGATGGAAGCGGTGGGAGGACTGAGGCCTGGCACCTTGAATAACTGAAGCCCATTCACTAATTTGAAGAAAGTACCATCTGAAGTCAGGAAAATGGAACCTTGTCTCGAACCAGTGGAAACAGGCGCACGTTGAGTGGCATGTGTAAATGCAGAATGAACGCATTGAGTCATAAAGAAGTCCATGCTCGGACCACTCCTGCAGCATGGTGCTTCTTCAAAGGCTCACAGCAGCCTTCTTTCATTTTGAGTTAAAGGTTCACCCTTGGCTAGGGAGATGGCTCAGTTAGGACAGTGCCTGCCGTGCAGGCATGAGGATGTGAGTTCAGATCCCCAGCACCCCGTGTAAAAGTCAAGCATGGTGATTCAAACCTGTACTCCAGACAGATGGATCCCTTGATCCTTAGCCAGGCATCAGGATGAATTGATGAGCCCTGGCTTCAGTGAGAAGCAATAGTCTCAGCAACCCCAAGAGGATCCCCAAGGTTGATCACACACACACAGACACACACACACACAGACACACACACACAGACACACACACACACACACAGACACACACACACACAGACACACACACACACACAGACACACACACAGACACACACACAGACACACACACACAGACACACACACACAAACATACACACACACACACACAGACATACACACACACAGACACACACATACACAGACACACACATACATACATCACACCACACAGACACACACACACACACACACACACACATACATACATCACACCACACACATGCACAAAGGCTGAAATTTGAAATACTTTGGCTAAGCTATTCATCCTGACAAGAACATTGATTTCTTTTTTGAGTGCAACAAAGCAAGCATGGCTATGAATTGGTAGGAATAATGACTTGTCTCCATGGTCTAAGGAAACTGGACTGGGCTAGAATTTCTGGGCCTCAGAAGCAAGGCAGAACCCCATCTGGTTAAAATAGACAAGGTCAGTTGCCAACTCTAAGATCTGTCTGAGTAACTAAAACTTCAAAAACTAATTGCTAAAAAGACTAGATCAAATTACTAGAAATCTTTGGTTATACTTCTTTGAACAATTTATTTGAACGATGGTTAAGAAAATATACCCTGGAGCTCTCTTTTGGGTGGGAGACAGATGGTTTCCCATGATTCCACCTTAGCATCCATTGCAAAAGAAGATGGAGGAGGGGTTTGTCCCTGTCAGTGAGATTGCCAAGTGAATCTGGAATGTGTGCTGTTACCCATGCTGACAGGAACGCTGACTTCTACTTTGAGTGCCACAAAGCAAATATGACTATAAATTAGTGGATATAATGGCTTGTCTCCAAGGTCTACTGAAACTGGTTGATTCTCCACAACCCAAGAGAGACTCTGTAATCAGTTCTTCCTCGGCTCCTTTTGCTCTAAGCGCCTGTCTCCAGGCAGTTCTGCTGTCGATCGGTGCTATGAGATTTTATTCATACTCGTCAAGCCCAGAACAGAAGTAACCAGTTGTCCTGTGATCAAATCTGTCACCCTGGCAACAGAGCAGAGGCCCAGTGTGAGGATCAACAGCACCGGGCTTGGTTATGTGTCAGTCATTGATCTCGTAAGAGGCTCACACGGCATCCCTCTTAGAGCAGAAGCAAGGCAGATAGGGGTCTTGATTGATACTGCTCTCGGATCTCGGGCAGTGTAAAGAAGAAGCAGGGGGTAATGATTCCAGTGTCGGAGAGTGAAGGAGAGAGAGGTGAACGAGTCAAAAGAAATAAAAGCGACCAAAGAGTGTATGCAGCAGGAGGGACGGAGCAGCATTCTCGTTCTCATTGCGGGAAAACTGTCAAGCCGTATTAAACCACCGATGGCTTGCTGCTCTAGAAAGTCAGCCCACACCTGTGAAGACAGGTCAGCCCATCCCTTCCCCATATCTGTGAATTTTCCCTTTGTCCAGCCCTCCTACGTCTGCAGGAGCATGGTACCTGGGGGACATGGGCCAGTGCGGTTGTATTGAGAGATGGCGCCACAGATGGCAATTCTTCCAAACGTCTTCATCTGCAGTATAACAGTGTTTGAAAACTCTCCACCGACCTAAGTAGACAGCCCAAAAATAAATAAATAAATACATATATACATACATACATACATACATACATACATACATACTTTCAAGAATCCACTTAGGAGAATCAACAAAATTGGATCAGTACAACAGTTATAATTTGGCAGTAAAATACATCAGAAGTGAACATTTCCAGGAGGTAGAGGCAGGAAGATCAGAACTTTAAGGTCAGTCTCAGTAACACAGTGAGTCTGAGGCCAGCCTGGGCTTCGTAGGATATCTGCAAAAGGGGGACAATTTCATCTGACATCCTCATTTCAGGGACATACTTTGTATAGCATAGTACGTAACGTAACGTAACGTAGTAACATAAGTTAGTACGTTAAATATTAGAATCTTCTGCATAGCCCAATTGTCTCATTTTCCTATAATCTAAAAGGTGCGTCAAAATACACAAAAGGCATTTGAGGAACAAAGCTATGGGACTCACATTTTCCAATTTCAAAATACACTGCAAAGCTCAATGGAAGCAATGTGAAAACAGCAAATGCAGGTCAGTGGGACCAGACGGAGTCCACAGGGAACCATTACATTTGCTACCAATTGGTTTTCCACATGAGTGAATGTCAAGACAGCTCCTTAGGGGGAAAGCCTTAACAGCTGGTGCAGAGCTGCATAGCCACATATGCAACTGGTGCATAAGCCACCGGAAAAGGTCAGTGGCTCTCCCAAGCTGTAGCATAACCGTGTTTGCTGACAGGAGTGTCAGAGCTAACTCTTAAACTCTTAGTAGAAGCAGAGAAGTGCACATCGGTGACCCTGAGAAGACAGCATTCTCAGACAGCACAGCAAATGCTCAACCAATGATAGAAGTAACTTTAACTGTGTTTCTGAGGATACTATCCAGAGAATGGTGATAGCTCGTGGAGCTGGAGGAAACCCCTGATAACCATATCCAGCCAACCTTCACTCTCACAGGATTCCATATTTGTGAACTGTATTACTTGCTAATATTCATCTGTGCCTTCGAAATGGGACCCAGGTCATTTGCAGACATAGGCATTCCCAGCAGAGACTGAGCAAGCAGGGCGACGCTCTGCCTTCCTGGGTTTCAGTGTTGACAAAGGATGGGGCCAGTGAGCCCGGGCTTTGGGCAGAGTGGAGAATGGATATCAACTTTGTGAGTTTAAGAGCCATTACATAACACACCATCTTAGTGTGATGTGTCAGAGTCTAATTCCTCGTGTGTAAATAAACAAGCTACAAAAAGGGGTGGGGAGGGTGCTAGGGTTTAAGGTTATAATGCACATGAGAAATGTTCTCCTAGGAGCCATGGTTCAGTGATCCTGGTGACTTTATGTAACACAACTACTGCAAATAAAGAAATCTGACTGCAGCAAAGAGGCGTGTACTCACACATATAAAGAACCCTCATAACCCAGATGAACGCTAGGCTATGCACGGTTCCCCAAACATGATACACGTATGTCCGTGAGCAATCTGCAGTGTCATTTGTCCCAAGGAGATAGAATTCAAAACCACCTTGAAACATCACTGCAAACAGACTAGCATAGGTGTAAAGGAACCAGCAACTTCGGGTGGCAGTGAGGCTATGGAAGGAGTCTAACCCTTTAGACGCTGGAAGGCATGTAAGACAGTGCAGTCACTCTGCAAAAACACTTCGGCAGTTCCTCAAAATGTAAACATGAAGTTCCCATGTGGCCTAGCAATTCTACTCCTAGGTGAACACCCAAGAGAAACGAAAGCAAATTCAAACAAAAATTTGCCTTATACAATGATTTTAAAAAAAAGTGTAAAGAACTTGATGCCTATGACCCGATGAATACATAGAAAATGTGGTATCTCCATACGATGAAATATCATTCACTCGTTCAAAAGAATAAAAGACTGAACCTACCACAACATAGATGGATATGGACTCATTCTGCTAAGTGAAAGAAACCAGGCACCAAAGAACACATTTTTGGGGGGAAAAGGGAGGGTAACTGATGGTTTATGTTTCCTTGGGGAATGATGAATATTCTAAGACTGTGGTCATACAGACAGTTTGGTACTAAACATGGTTAAGGTCTGAACTGTAACTGCCCTTCTCTTGCAGTGCTGAGATTGAATGCAGGGCTGTGTACATGGTAGGCAACAGCTCTATTACTGAGTTATATCCTCCGTCTAAAATTCTACAGTTTGTTTGTTTGTTCATTGCTTGATAATGGAAGACATGGTCTCACTATGAAGCCCAGGCTTCATATCCTGCTATCCCCCTGCCTCAGCATTGTATCAGGATTATAGGCATAGCTACTACGTCTGGCTATGCAGATGAAATGAATAAACCCTATGGTCTGTGCATTAGACCTTAGCAAATCTCCCCACCCCCACCCCAAAGAATGTACTTTATTCGTATGTTCTAGCTGGAAACTTTAGAAACATGTCCCTCTACGTGATACTTTATTGGTAAAATCAGATAAACTCAGTTTCCACTTACATTATCAAAGTAGCAATCATAACCATCTGGAGAGGCTGTCCTCAAAGCTTCTTCCAATGACTTTACTGTCTTGTAGTTAAAGGCCACATCGAATCCAAGCTTCTTAAGATAGGCAACCTTTTCATCAGACCCGGCTGTACCAACAACTTTGCAGCCCTAAATGAGGGGGAAATGCCGCCCATTAAGGAAACGGAGGCATGGTCCAATTCCACTTTCCCAGGTTTACACCATCAGGTTGGCCAAGAAAGTTGTGCTGGTCAACTTTCCCACGCTATGAAGAACCATCTGAGAAAACAACTTAAAGGAGGGAAGATTTATTTTGTCTCACAGCTTCAGATGCTTCATCCCATAGTCACTTGGCTCCTGTGTCTAGAGTATGCTATGTGCATCACAGCAGAAGGGCATGGTATTAAGAAAGCCGCTCGACTATGGCAGACAGAAGAAGAAGAGACAGAGACAGATAAGGAGAATCTACAACACCTTTCAAAGACACGAGCCCAGTGACTTACTTCTCCCAGGTAAGCTCTTGTATTCTACTTTGTCATCTACCAACAATGCCACCAGACCATGAATCTATCAGTAGTTGATCCACAGATGAGGTCAGACCCTGCCCCCCAATAACCCAATCACTTCACCAAA
The DNA here is from genome assembly GCF_021556685.1 of Rattus norvegicus. Lineage (NCBI taxonomy): Eukaryota > Metazoa > Chordata > Mammalia > Rodentia > Muridae > Rattus > Rattus norvegicus. Next base: position 78,993,100 of record NC_141538.1, read on the forward strand.
GTCCCACTTCTGAAGTAGGACCAAGCCTTTGACTTATGGGAACACATTTCCTATCCAAACCACAGTATACCTCATACATGAGGAACTCCACAGTAACTCAACAGACCCTGAGGGTGAAACTGGTTCCTAAGCCAGACTAGAACCCAGCTACGGCTGGCCTGACCAATTAGCAGATCCCAGTTCACTTCACCCTGCTGCTTTAATAACCTAGTCACCTGACTTTCTGGGTTCTTCACTCGAGGGCACCTTTTCTTTATCCCAAAGACATATATCCTATCCCAGTGCCGTGATCTTTGTTTTGGTTGTGTGCGTGCGTGCGAGCGTGCGTGCGTGCATGCAGGTGCCTAGGAAGGCCAGAAAAGGGCATACAGGTGACTGTGAGCCACTGTGTGGGTGATGAGAACTGAACTTGGATAACAGTGTTCTTAACTACTGAGCCTCTCTTCAGCACAGTGCAGTGATCTTTAGAACACCATTTGCCACCCCCTTGAGGACTTTTAAGACTTTATATTTATTATTAATCATGCGTGTGTGCTCATGACACGTGAGTATGTGTGCATGCATGCAACAGCACACAGATGGAGATCAGGAGACAACTGTGGAGTCGGCTCTCCCCTCCCCCTTGCACCTGACATCAGGACCAGGGACTGAACTCGGGTCATCAGGCAGGTACAGCTTGCTCCTTTACCCATGCAGTCATCTCTCCAGATCCTCATATTTTTAATAAAGCATTTGCAATCTATATATTGGAAATACTTCTAATTCATTGTACAAGTCTAGCCTAGGCTGGATGTAGTTAGACATTCTGAATTCAGAAAAAGCCAAAACCTTCTAATCAAACTCACATGTAAAAGACAGACAAAATTCTCTCTAAATGTTATCAAATCAGGCTCAGTGGCAGAGCCTGTGCTAATCAAGTACTAGACCCTGGGTTCAATTTCCAGCCTTACCCCAAAGCCACTTAATCAATTCCAAAGGTATGTGGACGGCTAGAATGGCTCTGGAAAACAAATGCAACTCATTGTTTGTAAAGTTAACACAACTAATGCTGAAACAGTATTTATAAGATTCAGCAGCTTTTCCCATTTATGTATTTACATATGTAAATAGTTTCCTACAACCTCATTCATGTTCAAGCTCCTATTAGTCATGAAGACCAACCCTTGGCTATTGGATATTGCCCAAGATTCAACTCTTTTCCCCTTCCCTTGTCCCTCTAAGAACACATCCTAAGTCCTATACAGAAGCCTTCGGCAAAGCTTCATCACCCAGGCAGGTCGCCTGAGAACATCCACACTATGAGAAGCCAAATCCCAACCAGGTCTGAGCTGTCTGCTCTCCTGTACGCTCACCCTCAGACTGCAGCCCTTGAGCAGAGACCTGCCCAAGTCACAGCCTACACTCTGCTTACGTTTCTATTGTAGGAGCTAGTTCCCAGACAAGGGCCCCACCACCCTATGCTGACCGCTCATTTCTTTCTGGTGCAGTCGCCTTTGCAATGAAGCCATGTGGGTGACAACTCCTGGTTTACAAGTTCCTCTTTGTAAAATTCTGGGGACAATCATGAAGGAAGAGCAAGAGAATACTTAGTAAAAATATTACTGCCAGGGGTTGGGGATTTAGCTCAGTGGTAGAGCGCTTGCCTAGCAAGCGAAAGGCCCTGGGTTCTGTCCCCAGCTCCGGGGGAAAAAAAAAAGAAAAGAAAAAATATTACTGCCACTACTACTAAGTCAACAACAATAATGACAATAAGAACAATAGAAAACAGTGCTAGCACTCAGCAGTCTAGCTGGGCCCACTCCTGACCTGTCCTGTAGTCAGCAGTCAACACTGGTCAGCTCATCTTTACTATCCTCTTCTCCTCTTTGTGCTGTCTCGGCCTCTAACTTCTAAACAAGTCGAAGCAAGCTGACTGCGAGTCCCAGGGAGCCCTTGAAGGCGCTGCTGTTCTCAGTGCACACTGTGGGTCTTGCAGAGGCTTGACTAGAGGAAGACACTTACCTTGAGCTTAGCTATCTGCCCCACAACAGAGCCCACAGCCCCGGCTGCCGCATTGACCAGCACTGTTTCTCCACCCTTCAAGCCACAGATGTCAAGCAGGCCAAAGTAGGCAGTGAGGCTAAGGAAAGAAAATAAGGATGCGTGAATAGCACTCTCACTCTTCCCCTTCCCCTCCCCCTCCTCCCCCTCCCTTCTCCCCTCCTTCTCTTCCTCCCCTTCCTCCTCCTCCTCCTCATCCCTCCCACTCCCCCTCCCTCTACCCTTTCCCCTTGTTCTCCCTCTCCTTCAACTCCTCCCCTCCCTCCCTCTCCTCCTCCTCATTCCTCCTGCTCCCCTCCCCTCCCCCTCCCTTCTACCCTTCTACCCCTCTCTCTCCCTCAGTTCCTTCCCTCCCCCCTTTGCCATGTAGCCCAATCTTTTAAATTACAATCTTCCTGCCATTTCACAGGTGCTGGGAAAGCATATATTACATACCAACACAATTTCATACACATACACACATACATACATACATTCTCTCTCTCTCTCTCTCTTTCTCTCTCTCTCTCTCTCTCTCTCTCTCTCTCTCTCTCTCTCTCTCTCTCTCTCTCTCTCTCCAACCTAAGTGCTACATTTTCTGGCTCAGTTACCGGTGGCAACCAGCATCTCCCCTCGAGGTCTACCTCCCTGGGATCTTTAGAGTCAGCTTTCAGCTAAACACACTGACCTAAGGAACAAAACCTTTCCTTTCAGAACTTCCTTTCAGAAACAAAACAGAGGTAAGATGGAAAGTCGATAACAACAACAAAAAAGAAGTCCTGGATGGGGGTGGGGGGTATTTAAGCTGCCTTAGCCTAAGGAGAACTTAAAAAATCAACAGTTTAGAAAAGAAAACATTAATTTGGACTCCCCACCCCCTTCTTTTCTTTTTCTGGGTCAGATTTCACTGTGTAGCCATTGGTGGCCTGGAACATGCTATGACCAGGCTGGCCTCAAACAAAGATGTGTCCGCCTCTGCCTCCAGAAGGCTGGACTGAAGGCATGTGCCATCACGCCTGGCTTGATTTATTTTTATTTTTTTAAGATAGGTTCTATCTGTGTCTCAGGTATCCTCCTGCCTTAACTTCTGAGTAACTGGAATTACGGAACACAGAAGACAGGTTGATTTTCAGTGTCTCTTGTGTGTTAAAAAGTGATTTCCCATGTTGGCCACACTGGGAGATGTTGGAGCCTTTGATAAGTGGGGCATCTCTGACATGATTTTGCTCCTCTTTCATTTAGCCTCAAGAATACCTGTAGACTACCTTAGCCTGACAAGAAAGAACTGCACAGATGTCATATATAAAGATATGCGTGTATTGTACATAACATGTTTTCAGCACACATAGTCGAATAGCTAAATTGAGCTCATTAGCATACACATAACTAATTTCCAACCTTACTTATTGTCCTAAGCTATGTTTGTCTTGCTGTACAGGACAGTGTCTCTTAGACGTACCTCTCCTAAATAAGGTTTGTATTGGACCAACCTGTCTCTCAGCCCCCATCATCACACTCTCCCATCTAGAGATTCCACTTATATTACAGCTTGCAGATGAGCTGGCTCCATCCCCAAGGGCGGGTGATAAAGGCTTGGCTTCCAAAGCATCAGTGTTCAGAGATACGGTATTGGCAAAGTGATTAAATCATGAGGGCTCTGATTTAATCAAAGCATTATCAAATGATGGATTAATAAGATGATGACATTATTAGGAGGAGGGGACCAGTTGGGGGAAGCAGATCACTGTGGGCAATGCTCTAGAAAGATGCAACTCATCTCTGGTTCCTCACTGTGTTTCTCTTCTTCCTGGGTGCCAAAGGATGGGCCAGTCTGCCCCATCAACCCCCAAACACCATGATCATTCACCTCGTCCACCAAAGCAAGAGTGATGAACTGAAGCCTGTGAAACCATGACCCAGCAGAAACCTTCCCTCCATTAGAATTTCCCAGGCATTCCACACAGAAAGAAGAAGCTGACACAAGATGAAAATGAGACCATGTCTTTCTGTACCTGACTTACATCTCTTAATGTCCTCCGGGTTCATCTACATTATAATAAATGTCGACATTTCCCTCCTTTTAAGTGTTATATAGTATTCTTTTGTATATAATACTTTATTTATCCACTAACAGCCTCTCAGTTTGAGCTCCTTCCTTTCTTTTTTCTACCATGTTTCTCTCATCTGTCTTTGCTTCACATCTCTCCTTGTTTATTAAGTGACAGTGTTGGGTGTTCTGACACACAAAACCCACCCATGACACTTACCCTGGCATGCCAACTGTCCCCAAAGCCAAAGACAGTGGTAGCTTGTCAGGCCACTCTGCAGGTAGCTTTCTCAGTCCATTCCCATCAGAAATGGAATGTGATGTCCAACCTAATAAAGCCACAACAATCGTTCCCGTTGGGAAGGCTGAGTTTTTACTTTCCACAACTCTGAAAGATGAAAATACAGTAGGACGTGTCACCCTTTTTCACTCATGGGAATCAGGAGTCTGTATGGGGAATGTGCACAAGAGGGCACTGAGGTAAATAGTCCATGACGGACACCCTGTGGTGTCCCCTTAATTCTTAGCCATTGTGAGAGCCTTCAGAGATGAGCATTCACAGTTGGTTCAGCATCCATTCCTGTCCCTGCCCACATCCCTTCTTCTGAGCAAGGGTCCTCTATCCTCTGCCAACACAAGTATGTGTTCATTTCCTTGATTGGCAAGAAACATAAAACTTTACAGAAGAAAGACCGCCAAAGAGCTGGAGAGATGGCTCAGAGGTTAAGAGCACTGGCTGCTCTTCCAGAGGTCCCGAGTTCAATTCCCAGCAGCCACATGGTGGCTCACAACCATCTGTTAAGGAGTCTGATGCCCTCTTCTGGCCTGCAGGCATACATGCAGGCAGAATGCTGTAGACATAATACATCTAGACTGCTGACAGGTAAAACTTTACAGAACACTGCTGATAGGTAAGGCAGGGAGGGAGGACATTCTGCACTGAAAAAGAAAAATTATTCTAACATAAAAATTAATGCTTCCTCAGGATGCTGGGCTAGCTCTCAGCATAAAAGATATCAATACCTGCTTTTCATCATTTTGGAAGATTTCTTAAGCAAATGAAATGAAACCTGAAGGCCACAATTACAAATATCCATAATTTTAAGCTATGATTAGACACTGGAGGAAGGCAAAGACCCAAATATTTGTCACACTAACACCCCTGGTCCAGAAGCTGTCTCTGCAAACCAATAAAGCAGAGGAAAAGTCCTACAGACTTTTTGTGCAAAGGACACAAACAGGCTGGAGAGACGGCTCAGCAGTTAAGAGCACTGACTGCTCTCCCAGAGGTCCTGAGTTCAAATCCCAGCAACCACATGGCGGCTCACAACCATCTGTAATGGGATCTGATGCCCTCTTCTGGTGTGTCTGAAGACAGCTACAGTGTACTCATATACATAAAATAAATAAATGTTTTTTTTAAAAAGGACACAGGTTGGAGAAGGAGCTGCAGTGGACAGCAGGTAGACAGACACAGGCCGGGCAGGAGCTAGAGGAAACATTTATCCAAACAGCAGGACCTGTGTAAATACTTGCCTGGCCACTTGTTCACCCATCATGCTGTCGCCCTCCTTCAGTTTTTTTGCTGCAACTCTGAAAAAAAAAAAAAATCCATCCTTAGTGTGCGAGACCAGCTGGAAGACAACAGCCTGTGTAAGTAGCCAGTGGCAAAAGGCTGGGACACGGTGCTGAAACAATACCCAATCTGCCCAGGCAGCACAACTGTGTGAAATATAGTGTGAGGTGTTTCTGCCTCGATCCCTAAAATATGCTTTCTATGAATGAATGTGAGAGCTCTACCACCGTGTTTGTGTGGAGGTGTCTGTCAATGTCATTCAGAATACAGAGCAAAGCAATGTTACCCCAACATTAACCAACCCCAAAAGGATGGTAGCTAAGATTTTGTTTCATTCAATGGAGTCTCCCGATGGCTAGTCTTAACTTGTGGTCTTTCTGCCTCAGTTTCTCAAGGTATGAGCCACCCTGCCCATTTGCTAGTTAACACTGTTAAATGGTATTTTTCAATACCTAGAGTTGAATCTTTGCAACAAGCTATGAAAAAAAAAAAAAACTATATGATGGCTGCATTCCTCACGCTAAAAAATTGCCGAAGCACCATTGAAGGGCATTTATTTCCTCCCTGACCTTCAGTGTCTTCTGAGTCATAAGTTCGAGTTAACAATGGACCACCTAGTTAAAAAATAGATACTGCTAAGAGAAGTACTGGTTTTAGTCCTAGTAACTTCTGATCAATTATCGCAGTAGGAAATGGCAAAGTAGGGGGCTAGCCTCCCCCTCCCCCACACATCAGTTTTGGAAGCACTCCACTGAGCCACGGAAGGCGCGTTGCACAGAGCCGTCCTTTGCCTATAGAAGATGAGCAGCCATGAATCCCATTGAGGATACGATCCAGGGAGAAATGAGCAAGCCTGGTGTTTTACTCAAGGCCTGTCTTAAACAACGAGCTTCGGTGCTTCAAAACGGGGACCGACGCACAACCTAAGAAGCTGAGGAAGGAAACAGTACCTCATGTAAGGGTCCACGGAGAGGAACAGGGCTTCCAGCAGGACCTCTACGAAATAAAGCATTCCAGCAGCAGTCAGAGACTCAACACCTGACGGCTACGACGTTCTGGCATTCTGAACAAATGGGCCTGCTCTTTCTGCTTAGGGGCAGAAGATGCTGTTCATAATTAATTTTCCCACGCTGTGAATGGACTCCAGAGTCTTATGCATGTAAGAGAAACGCTCTCACCTTGAACTTCACTTTCAGCCCCCCACCCCCCGGGCTTTCCCATTTGGCCCAGCCCAGTTCATGATGGCGGCCATGATAGTGTACTTGTATTATTTTTGATGGGTCTATCTGTTTGCTGTTATCAACTATTGGTTCACCCTATTTAAGGTCAAGGTAAGTGACTTACCCAAGGCCACATTAATAACCACCATGGTACACAGTATAGTAATTGGCTTTCTACTGCTGTGATAAAGACCATGATCAAAACCAACTTGGGGAAGAAAGGGTTTATGTTCCTTTACATGCCCCGATCGCCGGAAGCAGGAGTAGAAGCAGAGGCCACAAAGGAACTCTGCTTACTGGCTTACTCACATGACTGATTCAGTCTGCTTTCTTATACAACACCACCTATCCAGGGATGGCACCGCCTATAGTGAGCTGAGCCCTCCTCTATGAACCGTTCTTCAATACACTTCTAAAGAAAATGTCTAAAGACTTGTCTGTAGAGCTGTTTTCCTCCATGGGGGTTCCTCTTCCCAGATAACCCTAGCTTGCGGCAACTAGACCAAAAAAAAAAAAAAAAAAACCTAACCAGGACACATAGTATCTCATTACCTACCTCAAAGAATGCCAAAGAAGATGGACTTTGTTACAGTGACTTCAACTGTGTGTTTTCTGAAACTCTGAATCTAAGTTTTGGCCACTGCAACTAAAGACAGTGACTCTGGCATGGTCAGCGACTGCACCCTGTTAGCGCTCACAGTCTGGGCTCTGGCCAGGCACGACTGCTCAACTCACTGACATCATCAGGCCTCCCAAGACACGGGAGACTTCCTCCTCTGTCGAAGCCATGAAGGGTAAGGCACCCAGGCCTGAGCTTCATCAAAGAAGCTTCCTTCCTGGGCACAGGGCATGATGACATTAAGTCTTCAAAGAAAAAACAAACTAAAAAAGTCTATGTGGCAGATTGCAAAATGGATACAGAGATCTCCCACCACTGTGTCCTGTCAAGAAATCTTCTGTGGGTTAAGGATGTGGCCCAATGGTTACCTCAGATCATGAGGAGGAGGGAGCAGTGATAGACAGGTAGATAGATAGATAGATAGATAGATAGATAGATAGATAGATAGATAGATAGATAGATAGATAGATAGAGATATAGATAGATATAGACAGATATAGATAGATAGATAGATAGATAGATAGATGATAGATAGGTAGATAGATGATAGATAGATAGATAGATAGATAGATAGATAGATAGATAGATACAAAAAGGAAAAAGAAAAAGAAACTTGCCAGCCTTTGAATCTAGACAGTTTGCTTAGACCTATGGGAATTTTTTTTTTAGATTTATTTATTTTATTTATATGAGTACACTGTAGCTGTTTTCAGACACACCAGAAGAGGGCATCTGATCCCATTACAAGTGATTGTGAGCCACCATGTGGTTGCTGGGAATTGAACTTAGGACCTTTGGAAGGGCAGTCAGCGCTCTTAACTCCTGAGCCATCTCTCCAGTCCAGACCTATGGGATTTTTTAAGGAAAGTAAAACAAGCAGAAGCTTGAAAAGGTCTCTAACACTGGAGCTTGCCACCCCCGGGCTGTTCTAGCTCCACCACAGGACCACTCCAGCGAAAGAACCAGTCTGGCTGGCTAAAAAGGCCTCTCAGGAACCACAGCCTGAGTCCAGAAAGAAGCCTGCTATCCTTAGAATGATGAATGAGACTTTTCCTAAAACCATTGGGCCAGATGAGACCCACGAAAGAACCACTCAGCTTATATTAGCCAAACTGCTAATGCTGAGAACTGAAAACTAATTTAAGAAAAGCAACTGTTGTCTGAAGTCAAACTTCACGATGCTCTGTTCAGCAGCAGATGCTAACTGTTGCAGCCCCTGCCAAGATCTCCCTTACCTCCATTATTTAAGGGTGGGAGCTCAGTCGTCCTCAACTCAAAGTTACTGTCCGTAGGGAAGCCTTCAAAGTGCTTCTTTAGGGTCCAGGTCTTAGCTTGTACCATCCTGATGAACCTAGAACACGGTGGACATGGTAAATTCAAAGGCCATCTCACACCATAGCACTGAAGTCAGAAAGCACAGCCCCATTATCGGGTACCGTATTATCGTTTTATTACATCCACTTAGAACTTTCTGGTATTACGCTAAGCACTGCACATGCCTGCAGTTTCTCACCTCTCCTGCAGTGAATCCAGGAAAAGCCTCAAATACAGGGAACCAAAGTCCACTTTTTTTTTCCCCTACAGAAGCATGCACCTCATAGCCACTAGGGGGCGCCATGGCTCTATCTAACTTTTTCTTGTTTTTGGTTCCGAGGCGGAAATCAATTATTTGGTTTAAACTTGCCTCCAGACAATACCAACAGATAAACAAAGGTGTCACGGAGCAGCACATCATCACGTGGGACCCCAGTGAAATCTTCAGATAAGCAATCAAGGCTAAACAATTGGTTCACAATGTCCCTCTCACTCTAGGAGGGTGGAGAGCCAATCCAAAGCCCAGCCCTTCCTATTGACATGTCGCTGTTTGTGACGGGGGGGGGGGGGGGGGGGGGGGTTCATGAAGTAAGATTTCTAAACTGACCAATAAAATAAACAAACAAAATAAAATAAAACTTACCTTGATGGGACACAGTGTTTACAATGTAGAGAGCCTAACACACCCGTCTTCTTTAAACTCCCATTTTTATGAGGAGATATAATCCGTTTGTTTTGAACTAATCATTATTGTTGACAGGAGTCGCTCGCACTCCTGATTCTGTGCCCTTTCACTAACGCTTCTAACCCTCCTCCGCCTCTAGTAACTATCATTTTACCCCATATTTCTGAGTTCAACTTGTTTTTCTGATTTCAGCGCCTGGCTGTGGAGCTCAGGTTGACCTTGAACTCACTAAGTAGCAGAAAGCTGTCTTGGAGCCTCCCACCCTCTTGCTCCCACAGGCCGAGATAACGGACATGCTCGCTCAGCTTGACTCTAGTTTGTTATTATTAGTTCGTGGGAACATGATGCAGGTGTGTGGGTGAGGGCGCATGCGTGTCACCGAGAGCCTGTAGAGATTTCGGGAGTGGGTTCCCGCCTTCCACCCGTGTTTTCAGGGCTGGAAGTCCAGGTTGTGGGACTTGTGTGATAAACACCTTCACCCGCGGAGCCATCTATTTCATAGGCGGATTTCCATTTTGTTTTAACACTCTACATTTCTGTCTTTTCCAAAAGGACAGCGCCTGGACTTCTGAACTCTCCACAAGTCTAGGAGGAGCCCCTTGCAAAGGGGCCTCTGGGCGCACGGCCTGGCCTGCCAGTCTGCCTTTTTACACTGCATGCGCCAATTCCCACCGGTCTTCTCTTTTGCATCAGTTTAGCAATCCTGCAAATTCCGTAGCCCAGCCCTTTGTGGGCGCCGGCAGTTCGGCTGCATGCACCTACAACGGGACTGCAGGCCGATTTTGCCCGATTCCTAGCGCGGGTCTCAATCTCTCCCAGAACCTGCAGGGCCGCCAGACAACCTGACCTAACTTGCTCTACTAGGTTCTGATGCTCGGCGGGGGGGAAAATAACGGGTTGGGGTGGGGGAGCGGGAAGAGAGAAAGGAGGGCTCAACTAGAGTTGTGTGTCTACTTACACAGTCTCACAGAAACTCCTTCCCGGGAGGCCGCTCTGAATGCTCTGCAAAGAGCCCAAGGCTTGACTTATACCGGGCGGTCGGAAAGGGCGGGGCTTCTCAGGGAAGAGCAGCTAGGAGTGTCTGCTCCACACACAGCAGGGAAGGGACATTGGGAGGGGTGTGTGTGTGTGTGTGTGTGTGTGTGTGTGTGTGTGTGTGTGTGTGTGTGTGTGCGCGCGCGCGCACGCGCGTGCGTGCGTGCGTGTGTAAATAATAATTTTTTCTCTTTTACTTAAGTACACAATTTATATTCACATCAGAAGCAAACAAGAAACTACCTATGCCCTCTGGGCAAAGTCTAAGTCACATCGACCAAAGAATGTAATTTGCACCTAAGTGTAAATATTGGAGGGGGTGGGGTGCAAGCTGGTTTACTTTTTTCCCAAAGATCGCCCTTCTGTAAAGAAACGTTGAGAAGGCTTCCTGGAGAACATTGATCCTGTCCAGGGCAGAGGGAGCACTCAGTTCTTTTTTAAAAACTCCAGGTGGCAAACATTCATCAAACGACCTTGCTTGAGGCGATGGCATCTCTAAAGGCAGCTTTGGCATTTATCTTGGAGTTTCTGATCCCTAGTAGGGGACTGACCCAGGGTTTTGAGTGACCAGCTTCTCTCCCTTCCTGCCCTCTCACTTCCCAAGTTTTGTCTCACATTTGGACCGACCTGTGGCACACTGAGCGGTGATCTCAGCGAGTGGTTTGCCTCTTTGCTGGCACACTGGGCCTCAGCTAATCTCCTAAACCATGCCATAGTGCCGGAATGCTTTAAGCCTTTGGTCTCCATCCCCCTTCTCTGAATCCAGGGTGTTACTGTTCCTGACTGCTTCTCATCTTTTCTCCGATGATTCAGAAATGTATATGAAGGATTTCCCTGGCCTTTAACCGAGTGGAGTCCTTCTACTTCTTCATTTACTTGTGTCTTTGTTTGGTTGAACCCCAGGCCTCACAGATGTTCAGCCTGTACTCTGCCACTGAGCTGTGTCCCCAGCCTCAGGGGTTTGGGGTGTGTGTGTCTGATTTAATGTCACAGCCATCTTCCAAATAGACAGATATAGATACAGTTTATTATTGGTTTATTACACCGTATCGTATTATTCCCTACTTGAGGTATACAGCCACCAACTCCTCAACACTGGGGTTGCCTCTTCTCCATAGCTGCTCCATGACAACAATGCTATAATGTAATGCACCCTTGAATGAAGAACTACGTTATGCTAATGCCTTTATCTCCACAGGCATCAAGTCCACAACATTGTTTGATTGCTAGGTTATACCCCACAATGTAAAAGTCACATTTTATGCAAACTCTCTAGTAAGGACTGAATTCAGCCCCCAATTATATGCTAAAGTCCCATCCCATCCTAGCTCAAAATAGAAACACATTTGGAGAAAGGATCATTAAAGGAAAAAATTAAATTACTTCATATGAGGGACCTATGTCAGGGAATTAGGCGGGACTCTACTGCTGCCTCTGTCTGAGGCCCTTAAAGGTCAGGACTCAATTCATTGTGACTGGTGTCTTCACAGGAAGACACCAGGGATTTGCAAGTGGGGAGAGGGGCAAGTGAGGACCCAGGAGAGGGAGGCCATCAGTGAGGAGGCAGGAAGGATGATTCAGGAGAGGAAAAACCTTCACACCTGATCTTAGATGTCTCTGTTCTTTACATATGTCAAAGTACATCATTTCCCTTGTCTGCACGTCTTAGAACGTTTTACGTTGAACACTTCACATATGCCCCCACCTTCCTAGTGCGGGGCTTAAGAGCATCATCCACCACACCCAGCTATATGTGCAGGCATGGCACCCAGGGCCTCGGGCATGAACATTTACCAAACAAGAAACATCCAAGCCCCCCTCTTCTTGTGTAACGTGAACAATGGATGGTGTTGTTTAATGTACAGGGATAATGTTGAATTACGTGCCTCATTTTCTTTCTTCCTTTCCTACTACAGTGCAGCATCTTTGAGAACATCAGCTCAAAGGCAGAAGAATTTGAGGCCAGCCTGGGCTACATGAGACTTTGTCTGAGAAAGAGAGACAGAGACAGAGACAGAGACAGAGACAGAGACAGAGACAGAGAGGTAGACAGACAGACAGACACAGGCACACAGAGACAGGAACAGAGAAATGGAAACAAACAAAGAAACAAATAACAAAGAAACAAAGAGAAAAAAATGAAGGCTGAAAGAAACAAACAAAAGAGAAAAAAGGCAAGAAGAAAGAAAAAGAACACAAAAAACTACACACGTGTGTGTGCACACACGTACGTACAAGCACACACATGAGTGCACATATACATACATGCACATGTGCATATACACACACAGACACCACACATGAACACACCCATGGTGCACACACACACACACACACAGAGGTGCACACACACATATACCATGCATACACTCATGTACACAAATAGTTACGTGCACACATGTATGCACATGCATACCATAGGTGCACATACACACATATGCATACATGTGCACATACACACATACATCACCCAGGCACACGCATGCACCCACACATACCTGGAACATGTTATAATAGTAACCTGTAGTAAGAAGAGTAGGAAATGGAAAACTTTCCAAACACGTAAATTGAGTGAAATGGGAGAGAGCGATATGAGCAGCTGAGCTATGGTAATGTGCTGTAAGCACCAATGGGTAGGAAAGACTCCACCCTTGGGGCCCCAGGTCCCCAGTCACACATGAGCAGTTTAGAAACTCCAACACACCCTATCTCATCTTCTTAACAGAGGATAAGGAAAGATTCCCACAGACACAGTCAACCAGCTGCCTGTTTCTCTGGTAGTTGGCCCATGAACGGGGTAACATCTGATTACAACATGCCTTTCCCATCTAGGGCATGGGCAGTTATAGCTTCCTGTACTCTCTGGCAGAAACAACTGAAGCAGCAGACGATATGAGCACGGACACAGAGTCTGACATGAGCACGCGCCAGTCATTCCTTCTTGATAAGTCCAGTGGCAGACATGTGGCCTGCCCTTTAGGACCTCTTCTCTCTGGTTTCTGGACCACGAATACCCTACTCTTGTTAGTGTAACAAGCAGCCCAGGCGAATGACTGCCTCCCTCTTTACAGCTGGGGTTGTGTTCCAGTTCTAAGCAGTATGCAGAAGCCAAATGAGAAGGATAGAGCTTTTAAGAAAATTACTGTTTGTTGGTAAAATACAGAAACACATTCAATGGGCACAGCGAATTTTCTCCTTGACCTTCCTGCCTGAAGTGTGGAGGAGCCACTCATGCGACTCCCTACAAGGAAGTCATTCACTGTACGCATCAGTAGAGGACGATAAAAGGCGTACGGATCATTGAGCATTTGGCCAGCTCTGGGATTCCTACTTTGGATTCCTCTATGGGGCCCGAGGGATGTGCTTTTTAAGACACTGTGGGGTTGGTTTCTTGAACTGTAGAATGCAGATTTGACCCGGGAACGGGCAGGGCTGAGTCTGTTGTCTTAGTGTTCTGTTTGTGTGAAAAGACACCACAACCAAGGCACTTTTAAAAGAAAGCATTTAATTGGAGGTTTGCTCACAGTTGCAGAGGGTGGGTCCATGGTCATCATGGCGGGGATCGTGGCAGCAGGCAGGCAGGAATGGTATTGGAACAGTAGCTGAGAGCTCACATCCTGATCTGCAAAAAGCAAGCAGACAGAGACTGGGTTAGTGTGGGCTTTTGAAAGTTCAAAGCCCACGCCAGGTAATAGACGTCCTTCAACAAGGCCACACCCCCTAATCATTAACAAAGAGCTTTGCTAACATAGTTTAAAAACACTATGGTTGGGGCATTGAAAGCACTAATAAAACAGCCAGTGAGAGAAATCTTTGCCAAGTGAAAATCTCAGAAACAAACTGCCCATAACATGAAGTATCTCCAATGCTCACTCGCTGGAAAGATCGCAAAGGGATGAGACACAGCCAGGGTGTAGCTCAGTGGTGGAGGGATTAAGTACTGTGTGTGAGAGCATGGTTCAACCTCCAGCCATAGAAGGGACCAGGGACTGTGCCAAGTCAAAATCATAGCTTTGGTAACACTCAGACTTAGTCAGCCTGCACGACTTACCAATAAGTCATGAAGATTATGCTAAGTCATGGTGAACACACAGTTCACAGAGTTCCAGTACGGAACAGTGGACTGAGGAAAGAGATTTCTTTTACTTTGCTCTGAGAAAATTTAGCCGTTTGCTCTTAGGTTTTCAATGAACTCTGATCTAGTGACCCGAGAGAACAAGTAACTTAAAACATTAGAGTAATAAAAGAATGTTCCTCGTCAAATAACCCAGGTAATACAACGTGTAGAGCACACGATAAAGTAATTATCGGTAGGTTCTTCCGTGGCGATCTGTTTAGAAACTTTAAAGGCGTGTCCCCCTTTCTTCATGACAACCTTTGTATTTCACTAGTCTGGTGAGATGCTGTGAAACCAGACAGAGTCCGTTTGTAGGGCTGGAGACATGACTCAGCAGTTAAGAGCAAGCTTTCCCAGAAGACCAGAGTATGTTCCAACTCACAGCCGCCTGAAATCCAGCTCCAGGGGAAGCGATACCCTCTTCTGGCCCCTTGGGCATTTGCACTTGTACAAGAGTACGCTCAAGCCCTTACACACACACACACACACACACACACACACACACACACACACCCTTAAAAACCAATGTGTGCAGTTATTTTGATAATTGCAGGAAAACTGTAGTGCACGAAGGATACCAGCTCTGGGCAGCCTCTTGTGGCATATGAGGGAGAGGCAGGCGGTGGTGTGTCGGCTGTGACTCTTGCACCAGCTTGGCTAGTGTTCGGTACTGTTATCTTCCCCAGAGCCTCGGGGAAGCGAGAGGCAAAGCAGCACACACTAGAGACTATGTAGGTTCCAGGGCTGTGACTGGAAACCTGGTTAGTCTTTTCTGGAGCTGACACTTTGCCCTGGGCATTGGACCTCCCAACCCCATGGTAAAGCAGACTCCTCATGTAGGAAATAGCAAACTGAAGGAAGGTCACGCTTACAGGATTTCTGGAAGTTTCTGTGAGCAGGGCAATTTCTCTCATGAGAATCAGTTGAGGGTATGAGGAGTGTCTCTCTGGTTTTCCCTTCCGAGTTCTCCCAGCATTCTATCCCTTGCCTAGTTCATGTAACTCTCCAGTAGGCACTCTTACTGCCCCACTTGGGCTGGGACCCTAAAAAGCCAAGAGGAACCCGAAACATCGTTATCAGTAAGGAAGCCTGTGGCAAGTAATGGGGGGTGTGGGGGGGGCATGGCAGAAAGAAAGGAATGTGTCTGTCAAGAGGACACAGCTGCTTTCTGGGAGCTTCCACTGACCAAATATAAGACTGAACATCAAGGGTTGGGGATTTAGCTCAGTGGTAGAGCGCTTGCCTAGCAAGCACAAGGCCCTGGGTTCGATTCCTCAGCTCCAAAAAAAGAACCAAAAAAAAAAAAAAAAAAAAAAAAAAAAAAAAAAAAGACTGAACATCAGAGCAAGCAGTCAGTGCCCACATAACCCAACAGTAAGACATGCTAATCTATAAATTATAATTTCACTAATCCCCATGTAAGGAAATGATCTCCCTAAAGCACAGATGGTAGCCAGGAGGATAGGATTGGAATGGCACGATTTTGTGACTATTATAGTAATAATTGATTCAGGTAATGTTAGGTGGTGGTGGTGGTGGTGGTGGTGGTGGTGGTGGTGGTGGTGGTGGTGGTGGTGGTGCGTGCGTGCCTTTAAACCTAGTATTTGAGAGGCAGAGGCAGGTGGATCTCTGTGAGTCCAAGGTCAACTGGTCTGCAGACCAACTTCCAGGACAGCCAGGACTACACAGAGAGACCCTGTTTCAGAAAAGAAAAAAAGAAAAAAAAACTGACTCAGGAAGAAGCTTGAGCGGGAAGGTGTAAGTGAAAGGCTGGTGGGGAGTGATGTATTTGTCCAGTGAATACTGACACACCCCTTTACCAGTTATTTATTAAGGGGACAAAGGTAATTTTACAGTGGGAAAGTCTTGGCAGAGAAGTGGCCCAAGTCCCACTGGTAATATGAGATAAATAGGTGTTATCTTGTGCTTTCCGATAGTCGGTCTCCAGAGAGTAATAATCCAATAATTCACAGTATCCTCACAGAAGTGCATAGCTTGGGGTTGGAACTTGAGGAGAGAGCAGACAAACTCACGTTCAAACCCTACAGAACAACAAGTATATGTTTTGGTCTTTCAAAGCATTAAGGCCAAGGGAGACAGAGAAAGATTTAGGGACTGTTCTAGAACAAGAGGGCAAAAGAATCGTGACAACAGATGACCCCAAGTTACTATAGGAGAGAAGCCTGGGGTTAGTTAGCCAAAACAGTCATGGCTGAAAGAGCTGCTAGGGTCTGAACATAGACTGTGGATTAGGGCAACTGGCAAACTATGAATGGCCTCAGAGCCAAACTACTGGGTAGATTTTTGAGGGCACCAATCCCAACCATGAGGGCTCCACCCTCAAGACCAATCCCCTAAGAAATGCCTCTATGATTCAATGTTAGGGTTTCAGTGTATTTGAGGACATATAGATTCTTATATCACAGGAGGGGGAGACAGGGAAACGGACACTTAAGGGTTCTTTGGAAAGTCACTTGTGTCGGATGGTGTTTTGCTGGGGCAAGCATGTGAAGCGGTGTTTTCCTGAAGCAGACACAGGTGAAGGAAAGCATGTTTTGCTCAGCGAGTGTGTGAGAGGACATGTGATGATAATGATACCCATGTGTAGCTGAGCTCTGTTTGTCCTGACTCCGTAGAGAAACACCAAAAACAATTCCAGTGGTGTTCTGGCGGCTTCTGGCTGCTTCCAAGGACTCAGGTTGATTGGTAGAGTGATGTCAGATGATACGGACTCAGGCACTGAGGCAAGACGTGGTGAGGTGAGACCAGTGGACACGTTGTATGTTTGGAGGAGGTATAAACAGGACCCAAGGAACAGTGACGGAGAAGTGTTTGCATGGTTAGCTTTGCAACACTCCTTTGTCTGCTGTCTTCGCTGATCTTTGCTTCCTTAAGAGAGGCATGACAGAAAACTACTGGAGTCCCTGCTGGCCCTAATCGCTCCTGCTGATTCCTGCCACTTCAGCTGAGGCCTGGCTGTTTCTGCTAGGTTGTGCCACCCCTGTGATTTGTGTTTGCTATCCGGACACTACTGAACTGGACACTACTGAGCTGGAATATTTGTGAAATATTCTGAGTGGATCAAGCCCCTGCTGAATCCTGTCAACTGAACTGCTGAGTTCCTGGCAACCCAGAAGGGATTTGCTCCAAAGAACAATTTCTAAATCGGTCCACTCCTCCATATTCTAATAACTACCTCTGGTGGGTGGTGGGCTAGAAGGGAGGTTAAAACGATTGAGAACCCATATTAAAAGTAGGTTTTGAAAAATTTAAGCTTACAGGGAAATGTTGATCCTGCTTTGTGACCTGGGTGTGAGGTATATGTGTGTTTAAGTTAAATGGCCTTGTGTGCCCTTATCTTCCAGTCACTTTGAATAATTATCTTCAAGGTACAAAGTATCTTCCAGGTCCAATCCCTGGGTGGCCTCTGAACCCGCATTGGTGCTATCTCCTGGTCCATCTCTGATGGCAAACTTCATCACAAACCCTAGCCTTCGCATCCCCTCACCTTCTCTAGTCAAAGGTCAATCCTCCGCCTCATACACCCTGTCGTGTTGGCCCTCCAGGTTCTGTTTGTAAGGAGCAGAAGGGAGATTTTTCTGCTAATGAAACCTGCTAAAAACTTGGCTTAGGACGGTGACTTGTCAAATTAATCTAACGTTCTTTGATCTGTCTGGAAGGCTCCTCGGTGAGTCCCCCTGTCCCAGACTGGGTTTGGCTGGAGCCAGAACTGCAAGGTTGGTGATGCTAACAGCCTCCCTTCCCCTGCCAGGCACTGGGGACAGCGGCTGTTGGGAGTTGGCCTAGCGGACATCATAAAGCTCAACTGTTACAATGTATGAGGTGTTTTCCTTTCTGTCTGCTGATTAGCACGGTAAGAGTGAAGGAGCTGTGTGGTTTGGTTTAGTTCAGATGTAAGTACTCCTAAGGAGGTGATATTAGCTTCCCCCTCCCACCCCCACCTCTGCTCCCCCACTACCCCCCTTCTGCCATCCTCTGACACCCCGAAGCAGAAATGAAGGAGCCTCTAGCTTCTCCACACCACTGCTCCTCAACACCTCCTCTCCACACCTCCCCTCCTCCACGGGTTCCCTCCTCCACACTGTGGACATCTGAATAGTTTTGGAGCAAACCACACAGCCTAGACTGACAGGTGTTCCTCTGGTCACAACAGCACAGGGGCACTCGAGAATTGCTCAACCTGCTTTCTCACACTGGGCTGTCCTGGGTTCAACTTTCACTTCTGCTCTCAGCAGCTGACCTTGTGTTTCGTGAGCACATCAAAGCCATGGATCAAAAATCTCATCTTTTAGTGATCGAGACGACAAACGTCTTTGCATTCCTGTTCACCTTTCTGCCACTGATAACAGCAAGCAGCTCTCCTGAAAAGAGCTCTCCCGAAAGGAGCTCTCCCAGCTCTCTGGAAAAGAGCTCTCCCGAAAGGAGCTCTCCCAGCTCTCTGGAAAAGAGCTCTCCCGAAAGGAGCTCTCCCAGCTCTCTGGAAAAGAGCTCTCCCGAAAGGAGCTCTCCCAGCTCTCTGGAAAAGAGCTCTCCCGAAAGGACTGTCTTAATCTTCTAACTTCACTGAGCTACTTTCATTATTCTTTCTCTCTTGCATAACCCATCCCTTTGGGATTAACCAGAATGTTTTATGTTTGAAAAACAAAACACAAAAAACTACCTATATACGGAAACTTCCCCCATTTAAATTGGCTTACCCTCTCTTCCAAGTTCCATGAATTCACATGCTCAAGGGTCTTCCTGATAGATTTGTCTGTTGTCTCCAACTTGACATTCTCTCACCTGGGTTTCTGATTTAAGCCGAAGGCAGATGCATTCTTGCTTGCTTCCTTGTTAGTGAGAATCCCGGTGCTGTAGCAGTAGCAGTGTGCTAACCAATTTCCCTTGCCATTAGAAGCCATCACATGGCTTAGAGATATAAATAGATGTTTTTAGGGATTTGGGGGGACATTTAGAGTGAGCATTTTTTTCCTTCATGGGGAATACATGGAGGGACAGTGCCCAATTGTGATTATGAAGTTCACAGGCTGTAATAAAGTTTATTTAGAAGGACCCTGGAACATGGGTAGCATCATGAGATCCTGGTATTAATGTTGAAAAGCTCCCTCTCCAGTTAGTTTGTGATTTTTCCCTCTCAGCACTATAGTCAGATCATTGTCAAGGACTGCTGTCTCTCCTCCAGATCCTCTATTGGTGCATTTGTTTTCCCCATGCCATTGTGCGGTCCAAGCCACCATCATTTTCTCAAATAACGCATCTCGTCCGCCTGCATCTACCTCTGCTTCATCTTTTTCTCCATCTGGTAGCTGGAGCACAATGACGAATGTTTAAACCGCAAACCAAGTCAGGCGACTTCCTTCCTTAAGCAGCTTATGTCCTTCTGCCTCTTGGATACTCACCACTGGGGAGTGTTTTCACAGCACCCCAGCTGATTTCAGTCGCCACATCTCGCCCCGACTCCGCCACTTCACTCGAGCTATGATGGTTTTTACGTCATCAGACACTTGAAGTCTCTGAAACGGCAGGATCTTGAGCACATTGTCCTGCCCAGAATATCTGTTCTCTTTGCCTGATTGGTTTGTTACCTTTTGGGCTTTTAGCTTAAATGCCAATCCTGTGAGTCCTTCCCCACTTCCCCGCTCCTCCTCAGACCTCTCTATACTTTGTCATTGTTAACTTGCTCTGTCTCGGCTGTCTACCCAGTGCCAGCCCAGGATCATCGACACAGAGACTTATGCTTAGAGCCCACTAAGCACACTCAGCCCTTCAGGTCATGAGTGGACTTGCTGATGTTTAATAGAATTTAGACAGTCTTGACAAAGCAAGAATTGGTTTTGATTCTGCATGGAGTCAAGGGGCTCTACACAATAAAACGGAGTATTTCCCACCTCTGAAAGAATGGGCCACACTTCACTTAAGAAAAAAAAAGAGTCATATGGAGTCAAAGACAAAGTTTCTTAAGAAATGGGTATTGGCTGATCTAAGGCATCAAAGGAGGAAATTAACAACTCTAAGAGAACCTGGATTTCCCTATTTCACACCCAAAAGGGAAGCCAGGGACTGCTGAGGTGGCTCAGAGGATAAAGGTGCTCACTGCCAAGCCTGTCAGCCTGGGTTGGACCCCTGTGAACCATGGGTGTAAGGAGAGAACTGACTCCTGCAGGTTGTCCTCTGACCTTAACACACATAAAATACACAAGTGTAACAATTCTCTTAGAGAGAGGAGACTATAACCTTGTGTTACATAATAGAACCACTCCCATGATTCCTTGATAATTAGCAAAATCCTTTTGAAAGATTTCTAAATATTGGGATCTTTCAGTTGTCTGTGGAAACTGGTGAAGGGTTAAATACTCATCAATGTTACCTGGGGACAAATGAGGACCCCACAGATTAAAAACAGCTAGAGAAACACAGGAGTATACTGCCTGGTGTACTGATGCACATCTTTAATCCCAGCACTTGGGAGGCAGAGGCAGGCAGATCTCTGAGTTCAAGGCCAGCCTGGTCTACAGAATGGCAACATATAGAAACTCCATGGTATGGTACGGTGGCAACAGATGGGAAGCTGTAAAATTAGAACTGTGGGCCAATGGGAGGTTCAAGGTTGGATATTTCAGGCAAAAACCTGAATGGCTCTAAATCTATAAGGTCCTTTCCATAGGGAAATTGCAGGGAGTGGGGGAAATTAAAGCAAGGATACATGAAGGTATCTCATAACCGAATTCCTAACTCATATTTTATTATTCTCTTAAGGCTTGTCTCCAGAAAATGCAGCGGCAGTGGATGGGAGGAAGAGGACGACGCAGAAGATGCAGGGCTAATACACAGAACAAGGCCGCCTGGGCTCCATAAACCAGACCCTAAGCTGGGAATCTGTGGTAGATCTTAGGATAGAGAGAACCTGATTTACAGGTACGCGTGCCAGGTGATAACCGGAATCAGAGTGAGTAAGGAATGCACAGGGCAGGGCTTGTGGGATGGGAGCCAGAACACTGACACTTGTCCATACTTATTACCATGCCTCCTCCAAGCAAGGTTTTGGTAAGGTGCTCAGGAGCTGTGGAAGAAACGTCTGTTGAATTTAGCTCCCTCTTACCCCAAATGGGAGCTAGAGCTTTAGAAAGAATTGTTTGCAGCATGTTTCCCTTTCTGTTACAGAATGTCTGGAAAACCTAGAGTTCACTTGGTAAATGTAACTATATTTTAGAATTTTCTTTTCACACCACTTAAAGAAGACAAATTAGCTGGGGGTGATGGCATGTGCCTTTAATCCCACCACTGGGGCGGTAGAGGCAGGAAGATTTTTGTGAGCTTAAGGCCAGCCTGGTCTATATAACAAGTTCCAGACCAACCAGGGAAACATAGAAAGATCCTGTCTCAAAAGGACAACAACAAAAGACTAATTTAATTTAGTCTCTTACGTAGAAAAAAAATAAGGACTTTTTTTTTCTTTTTTCTTTTTTTTCGGGGCTGGGGATCGAACCCAGGACCTTGTGCTTCCTAGGCAAGTGCTCTACCACTGAGCCAAATCCCCAACCCCACAAATAAGGACTTTTGTACTATGATTACTCCATGAATACAATTTTATTTGCATATCCTTCAGGTAGGAAGTCCTGCACAGGGGCTGACCGTGACTGTGGAATTAGTAACTTTCGGGGCAGCTGTGTTACCTTGGTTTTCTTTTTCGTGTTATTTTACTTTGAGACTTGAGCTCCAGGAGTCAGGTCATTGGTTGAATTTAACTTTCTTTTTTTTTTTTTTTTTTTTTTTCCGGAGCTGGGGACCGAACCCAGGGCCTTGCGCTTCCTAGGTAAGCGCTCTACCACTGAGCTAAATCCCCAGCCCCTGAATTTAACTTTCTTAAATGAATTGTTCGTCAGTTAAGAGCACTTGCTCTTGAGAGCAAATGAGTTCAGCACCATGTGGAATGGCTCATAACTGCCTGCCACTTCAGCTTCACTGAGAGCTGATGCCCTCTTCTGGGCCTCCTCCCTCACACTGGGTGTCTGGGCACCAAGATCCATCCCCAGTCTTCCCAGCTACCCTGAACTGCTTGTCCTCCTGGGCTTTAAACTGCTCCTAATCCTGGGTCTTTCCAGTCAGTGTTTTCAGGCACATGGTCCTTTCGGATACCTTCACCTCAGATGGCAATGTTTCACTTTGTGCTGACATTTCACTGGTCATTTCTGGTGGCCCCCACTTTACCCTCCCTTACTTTGCTTTGATTAGTCACACAGTGCACTAGGCAGTTCCCACGGTGCTTCTCCTCCAGCTTAAGCTGGGTGGCACGGAGCCTGGCTGGCAGAGCCTCCTCTTCACACTCCCATCCCTGGAAACACCCTTGTGTCACTGACATGTTTACCCTGACAATGGTGACAGTTTATACTTCATGTCTCTGGTCCAGGTTGCTTACGTTCAATTAGACATGGGATCAGAGCCAAAGACTTTGAGGGCACAAGGTCTTCCAGGAGAGGTGTGTGTGCATGTACATGTACATGTGTATTCCACAGCATTGTGGGTCTCAGGGATCAAAGAAGTTGTTAGGCTTGGTAGCAAGTGCCGATACTCACTGAACCCCCTCTCTCACCAGCCCAGTAAAATTTTCTTGGTAAGCAAGGGACCTGGCAAGGATGGGGCAGACGTGACTGAAAGCAGACTCATCTGTTGTTCAGTGACCTGGGGATCTTTATCACATATTCTTAACTCTTTTGTAATCAGTTTTTAAAAAAAAAATCACGTAATTTATTATATGACAACCCTCTTGGTATCTTTTGTCTATCTTTTTTAAGGATTCACATCTCTTTTCACGTCCAGAGGTTGTTTTGTTTCAGAAGGGTATAGTGGTTCACAGCCAGGGCAGATTTCAGGAAACTGCACCAAAATCTGACTTGAGATTAGGAGATCTTTTTCCAATATCTTTTCTTTTGATACCTGCCAGAGTTTAAATAGTACAGTTAGCTAAAAACAAACAAACAAAAAATCAATGCTTTCAACTCGATAGAAACATTTCTAACAGTAAGCATAGGGTTGATTTTAAGCTTCTCCTTTAATCCATTTAACTCTGTTTGCATTAGAAAAGTATTTCATGGTGTTAGGGATTTAGCTCAGTGGTAGAGCGCTTGCCTAGCAAGCACAAGGCCCTGGGTTCGGTCCCCAGCTCTGGAAAAAAAAAAGTATTTCATTCATAAATTCTGAGGAGGGTAAGGGCTAATATAAACCATTAAAGCTACAGATTTTAGGCGTAAAACAAGTGTAAGATCATGTGGGAGTGATAGCACCCTCTGGTGGAAAGTTTGGGAACCAGCATGCTGTCTATTGGGTGCATTGAACAAGCTGGGGGAAACAACCAGGAGACTCCTCTTCCAAAATTTCTGCCCAGCCATATTTTTCTGTGACGTTCTAGTGGCAACAAGCAAGAAGTCATATTCTTGTATCTATACAAGATATAGACACAATAGGGATGAGTTGTGTGGACTATTATTTTTCTGCTTATTCCAAATATGAATTCGAGAAGAGCTGGGGAATCAGGAAAACCACTTTCTTTCTTTTTTTTAAAATTTATTTAATACTTAATAATAATTCTTTGGTTTCGGGGCAAACATCCCCCTCCCCCCTCCCCTTCCTTATGGGTGTTCCCCTCCCAACCCTCCCCCATTGCCGCCCTCCCCCCAACAGTCTAGTTCACTGGGGGTTCAGTCTTAGCAGGACCCAGGGCTTCCCCTTCCACTGGTGCTCTTACTAGGATATTCATTGCTACCTATGAGGTCAAGAGTCCAGGGTCAGTCCATGTATAGTCTTTAGGTAGTGGCTTAGTCCCTGGAAGCTCTGGTTGCTTGGCATTGTTGTACATATGGGGTCTCGAGCCCCTTCAAGCTCTTCCAGTTCTTTCTCTGATTCCTTCAACCGGGGTCCTATTCTCAGTTCAGTGGTTTGTTGCTGGCATTCGCCTCTGTATTTGCTGTATTCTGGCTGTGTCTCTCAGGAGCGATCTACATCCGGCTCCTGTCGGTCTGCACTTCTTTGCTTCATCCATCTTGTCTCATTGGGTGGCTGTATATGTATGGGCCACATGTGGGGCAGGCTCTGAATGGGTGTTCCTTCAGACTCTGTTTTAATCTTTGCCTCTCTCTTCCCTGCCAAGGGTATTCTTGTTCCCCTTTTAGAGAAGGAGTGAAGCATTCACATTTTGATCATCCGTCTTGAGTTTCGTTTGTTCTAGGCATCTAGGGTAATTCAAGCATTTGGGCTAATAGCCACTTATCAGTGAGTGCATACCATGTATGTCTTTCTGTGATTGGGTTAGCTCACTCAGGATGATATTTTCCAGTTCCAACCATTTGCCTACGAATTTCATAAAGTCGTTGTTTTTGATAGCTGAGTAATATTCCATTGTGTAGATGTACCACATTTTCTGTATCCATTCCTCTGTTGAAGGGCATCTGGGTTCTTTCCAGCTTCTGGCTATTATAAATAAGGCTGCGATGAACATAGTGGAGCACGTGTCTTTTTTATATGTTGGAGTATCTTTTGGGTATATGCCCAAGAGAGGTATAGCTGGATCCTCAGGCAGTTCAATGTCCAATTTTCTGAGGAACCTCCAGACTGATTTCCAGAATGGTTGTACCAGTCTGCAATCCCACCAACAATGGAGGAGTATTCCTCTTTCTCTGCATCCTCGCCAGCATCTGCTGTCACCTGAGTTTTTGATCTTAGCCATTCTCACTGGTGTGAGGTGAAATCTCAGGGTTGTTTTAATTTGCATTTCCTTTATGACTAAAGATGTTGAACATTTCTTTAGGTGTTTCTCAGCCATTCAGCATTCCTCAGCTGTGAATTCTTTGTTTAGCTCTGAACCCCATTTTTTAATAAGGTTATTTGTCTCCCTGCGGTCTAACTTCTTGAGTTCTTTGTATATTTTGGATATAAGGCCTCTATCTGTTGTAGGATTGGTAAAGATCTTTTCCCAATCTGTTGGTTGCCGATTTGTCCTAACCACAGTGTCCTTTGCCTTACAGAAGCTTTGCAGTTTTATGAGATCCCATTTGTCGATTCTTGATCTTAGAGCATAAGCCATTGGTGTTTTGTTCAGGAAATTTTTTCCAGTGCCCATGTGTTCCAGATGCTTCCCTAGTTTTTCTTCTATTAGTTTGAGTGTGTCTGGTTTGATGTGGAGGTCCTTGATCCACTTGGACTTAAGCTTTGTACAGGGTGATAAGCATGGATCAATCTGCATTCTTCTACATGTTGACCTCCAGTTGAACCAGCACCATTTGCTGAAAATGCTATCTTTTTTCCATTGGATGGTTTTGGCTCCTTTGTCAAAAATCAAGTGACCATAGGTGTGTGGGTTCATTTCTGGGTCTTCAATTCTATTCCATTGGTCTATCTGTCTGTCTCTGTACCAATACCATGCAGTTTTTATCACTATTGCTCTGTAATACTGCTTGAGTTCAGGGATAGTGATTCCCCCTGAAGTCCTTTTATTGTTGAGGATAGTTTTAGCTCTCCTGGGATTTTTGTTATTCCAGATGAATTTGCAAATTGTTCTGTCTAACTCTTTGAAGAATTGGATTGGTATTTTGATGGGGATTGCATTGAATCTGTAGATCGCTTTTGGTAAAATGGCCATTTTTACTATATTAATCCTGCCAATCCATGAGCATGGGAGATCTTTCCATCTTCTGAGGTCTTCTTCAATTTCCTTCTTCAGTGTCTTGAAGTTCTTATTGTACAGATCTTTTACTTGCTTGGTTAAAGTCACACCGAGGTACTTTATATTATTTGGGTCTATTATGAAGGGTGTCGTTTCCCTAATTTCTTTCTCGGCTTGTTTCTCTTTTGTGTAGAGGAAGGCTACTGATTTATTTGAGTTAATTTTATACCCAGCCATTTTGCTGAAGTTGTTTATCAGCTTTAGTAGTTCTCTGGTGGAACTTTTGGGTTCACTTAAATAAACTATCATATCATCTGCAAATAGTGATATTTTGACTTCTTCTTTTCCGATCTGTATCCCCTTGACCTCCTTTTGTTGTCTGATTGCTCTGGCTAGAACTTCAAGAACTATATTGAATAAGTAGGGAGAGAGTGGGCAGCCTTATCTAGTCCCTGATTTTAGTGGGATTGCTTCAAGTTTCTCTCCATTTAGTTTAATGTTAGCAACTGGTTTGCTGTATATGGCTTTTACTATGTTTAGGTATGGGCCTTGAATTCCTATTCTTTCCAGGACTTTTATCATGAAGGGGTGTTGAATTTTGTCAAATGCTTTCTCAGCATCTAATGAAATGATCATGTGGTTCTGTTCTTTCAGTTTGTTTATATAATGGATCACGTTGATGGTTTTCCGTATATTAAACCATCCCTGCATGCCTGGGATGAAGCCTACTTGGTCATGGTGGATGATTGTTTTGATGTGCTCTTGGATTCGGTTTGCCAGAATTTTATTGAGTATTTTTGCGTCGATATTCATAAGGGAAATTGGTCTGAAGTTCTCTTTCTTTGTTGGGTCTTTGTGTGGTTTAGGTATAAGAGTAATTGTGGCTTCATAGAAGGAATTCGGGAGTGATCCATCTGTTTCAATTTTGTGGAATAGTTTGGATAATATTGGTATGAGGTCTTCTATGAAGGTCTGATAGAATTCTTCACTAAACCCGTCTGGACCTGGGCTCTTTTTGGTTGGGAGACCTTTAATGACTGCTTCTATTTCCTTAGGAGTTATGGGGTTGTTTAACTGGTTTATCTGTTCCTGATTTAACTTCGACACCTGGTATCTGTCTAGGAAATTGTCCATTTCCTGTAGATTTTCAAGTTTTGTTGAATATAGGCTTTTATAGTAAGATCTGATGATTTTTTGAATTTCCTCTGAATCTGTAGTTATGTCTCCCTTTTCATTTCTGATTTTGTTAATTTGGACATACTCTCTGGGTCCTCTCGTTAGTCTGGCTAAGGGTTTATCTATCTTGTTGATTTTCTCAAAGAACCAACTTTTGGTTCTGTTGATTCTTTCTATGGTCCTTTTTGTTTCTACTTGGTTGATTTCAGCTCTGAGTTTAATTATTTCCTGCCTTCTACTCCTCCTGGGTGTATTTGCTTCTTTTTGCTCTAGAGCTTTTAGGTGTGCTGTCAAGCTGCTGACATATGCTCTTTCCTGTTTCTTTCTGCAGGCACTCAGCGCTATGAGTTTTCCTCTTAGCACAGCTTTCATTGTGTCCCATAAGTTTGGGTATGTTGTACCTTCATTTTCATTAAATTCTAAAAAGTTTTTAATTCTTTCTTTATTTCTTCCTTGACTAGGTTATCATTGAGTAGAGCATTGTTCAATTTCCACGTATATGGGGGCATTCTTCCCTTATTGTTATTGAAGACCAGTTTTAGGCCCTGGTGGTCTGATAGCACGCATGGGATTATTTCTATCTTTCTGTACCTGTTGAGGCCCGTTTTTTGACCAACTATATGGTCAATTTTGGAGAAAGTACCATGAGGAGCTGAGAAGAAGGTATATCCTTTTGCTTTAGGATAGAATGTTCTATAAATATCCGTTAAGTCCATTTGGCTCATGACTTCTCTTAGTCTGTCTACGTCTCTGTTTAATTTCTGTTTCCATGATCTGTCCATTGATGAGAGTGGGGTGTTGAAATCTCCCACTATTATTGTGTGAGGTGCAATGTGTGTTTTGAGCTTTAGTAAGGTTTCTTTTAAGTATGTAGGTGCCCTTGTATTTGGGGCATAGATATTTAGGATTGAGAGTTCATCTTGGTGGATTTTTCCTTTGATGAATATGAAGTGTCCTTCCTTATCTTTGATGACTTTTAATTGAAAATTGATTTTATTTGATATTAGAATGGCTACTCCAGCTTGCTTCTTCTGACCATTTGCTTGGAAAGTTGTTTTCCAGCCTTTCACTCTGAGGTAGTGTCTGTCTTTGTCTCAGAGGTGTGTTTCCTGTAGGCAGCAGAATGCAGGGTCCTCATTGCGTATCCAGTTTGTTAATCTATGTCTTTTTATTGGGGAGTTGAGGCCATTGATGTTGAGAGATATTAAGGAATAGTGATTATTGCTTCCCGTTATATTCATATTTGGATGTGAGGTTATGTTTGTGTGCTTTTCTTCTCTTTGTTTTGTTGCCAAGATGATTAGTTTCTTGCTTCTTCTAGGGTATAGCTTGCCTCCTTATGTTGGGCTTTACCCTTTATTATCCTTTGTAGTGATGGATTTGTAGAAAGATATTGTGTAAATTTGGTTTTGTCATGGAATATCTTGGTTTCTCCATCTATGTTAATTGAGAGTTTTGCAGGATACAGTAACCTGGGCTGGCATTTGTGTTCTCTTAGGGTCTGTATGACATCTGTCCAGGATCTTCTGGCCTTCATAGTTTCTGGCGAAAAGTCTGGTGTGATTCTGATAGGTCTGCCTTTATATGTTACTTGACCTTTTTCCCTTACTGCTTTTAATATTCTTTCTTTATTTTGTGCGTTTGGTGTTTTGACAATTATGTGACGGGAGGTGTTTCTTTTCTGGTCCAATCTATTTGGAGTTCTGTAGGCTTCTTGTATGCCTATGGGTATCTCTTTTTTTAGGTTAGGGAAGTTTTCTTCTATGATTTTGTTGAAGATATTTACTGGTCCTTTGTGCTGGGAGTCTTCACTCTCTTCTATACCTATTATCCTTAGGTTTGATCTTCTCATTGAGTCCTGGATTTCCTGTATGTTTTGGACCAGTAGCTTTTTCTGCTTTACATTATCTTTGACAGTTGAGTCAATGATTTCTATGGAATCTTCTGCTCCCGAGATTCTCTCTTCCATCTCTTGTATTCTGTTGGTGAAGCTTGTATCTACAGCTCCTTGTCTCTTCTTTTGATTTTCTATAACCAGGGTTGTTTCCATGTGTTCTTTCTTGATTGCTTCTATTTCCATTTTTAATTCCTTCAACTGTTTGATTGTGTTTTCCTGGAATTCTTTCAGGGATTTTTGTGTCTCCTATGGGTTTCTACTTGTTTATTTATGTTTTCCTGGAATTCTTTCAGGCATTTTTGCGATTCCTCTCTGTAGGCTTCTACTTGTTCTCTAAGGGAGTTCTTCACGTCTTTCTTGAAGTCCTCCAGCATCATGATCAAATATGATTTTGAAACTAGATCTTGCTTTTCTGGTGTGTTTGGATATTCCATGTTTCTTTTGGTGGGAGAATTGGGCTCCGATGATGCCATGTAGTCTTGGTTTCTGTTGCTTGGGTTCCTGCGCTTGCCTCTCGCCATCAGATTATCTCTAGTGTTACTTTGTTCTGCTATTTCTGACAGTGGCTAGACTGTCCTATAAGCCTGTGTGTCAGGAGTGCTGTAGACCTGTTTTCCTGTTTTCTTTCAGGCAGTTATGGGGACAGAGTGTTCTGCTTTCGGGCGTGTAGTTTTTCCTCTCTACAGGTCTTCAGCTGTTCCTGTGGGCCTGTGTCTTGAGTTCACCAGGCAGGTCACTTGCAGCAGAAAAGTTGGTCTTACCTGTGGACCCGAGGCTCAAGTTTGCTCTCGGGGTGCTGCCCATGAGCTCTCTGCGGCGGCAGCAACCAGGAAGATATGCGCCGCCCTTTTCGGGAGCCTCCGTGCACTAGGGTTCCAGATGGCGTTTGGTGTTTTCCTCTGGCATCCGAGATGTGTGTGCAGAGTGCAGTCTCTTCTGGTTTCCCAGGCGTGTCTGCCTCTCTGTAGGTTTAGCTCTCCCTCCCACGGGATTTGGGTGCAGAGAACTGTTTATCCGGTCTGTTTCCTTCAGGTTCCGGCGGTGTCTCAGGCACAGGGGTCCTGCCGCTCCTGGGCCCTCCCCTACGGGAACCCAGAGGCCTTATACAGTTTCCTCTTGGGCCAGGGATGTGGGCAGGGGTGGGCAGTGTTGGTGGTCTCCTCCGCTCTGCAGCCTCGGGAGTGCCCACCTGACCAGGCGGTGAGGTCTCTCTCCCACGGGGTTTGGGAGCAGAGAGCTGCTGCCGAAAACCACTTTCTTAATGTGGTGATTAGTGAGTTAAGTGGTACTGAATAGTGAATCTGAGGAAAACTGTATTTAACACGGGGATAATTTTCTCCTTCTGAAGTGGATGGGTTTCAGGAACAATGGGGGAAATACATATTAACCTTTCCCTTTCTTTCTCCTTTTTCTGAAAAGAGTGTACCATGTAGCCCAGGCTAGCTTCACTATTTTGATCCCCTATATCTTGAATGCCAGGACTACAGGGATGGAAATCGCTCACAACTCTTAGGATTTCCCTCTTCACAGAAAGTTGGCATAGGTTGAGAAGGCCAAAGAGAGATTTCGTTCATACAAATCTGGCTAAATTAAATAATAGGGCTAACCATGAAATTGATAGTTTCCATACTGTGAATCACGTCTCTACATCATTAGGACAGTCATCAGTCTACTTGCAGTGAGGTAAATATGATAAATATCACCAAGAAGAAGTCCAAAACAGTGTTCAAATCACCTTTTAAAAATACAGTTCAAAAATAATAAGGGGGCTGGAGAGATGGCTCAGCAATTAAGAAGACTGACTGCTCTTCCAGAGGTCCTGAGTTCACTTCCCAGCCACCACACATGGCGGCTCACAACGATCTGAACAGGATCTGGTGCTCTCTTCTGGTGTGTCTGAAGATAGCAACAATGCACTCACACATGGGAAAAAAAAAAGAGCTAGGCGTGGTAACTCATGCTTTAACCTTAGGGCTCAGGAGGCAGGGGTGGTAAGATTGTTACAAATTTAGGGCTATCTTGGTGTGTACAACAGTAACTGTAGATCAGCCAGGGCCACACGGTGAGAAAAAGCTAACAAACAGTAAACACACACACACACACACACACACACACACACACACACACTATACACACTTTGAAACTTTTTTCTCTTTTTTTTTTTTTTTTTTTTTTGCGACAGGATTTCTCCGTGTAGTCTTGGCTGTCCTGAAACTCACTCTGCAGATCAAACTCAGCCCTGCCTACCTCTGCCTCCTAGAGTGCTGAAATCAAAAGTGGGGTGTGACAGCACCCTCTGGTTACACTTTGAAAAATTTTAATTCTGAGACTTCCTGTGGTGGTCTGAATTACCTCCGTGTCTTAGTCACTGTCCTATTGCTCTGAAGAGACACCATGACCAAGGCAGCTCTTAGAAATGAAGGCCGTTAGTGGAGTCTCGCTTAGTCTCACAGGGCTTAGTTTCTTGTCATCATGGCAGCAGGCACGGCGGGCAGGGAAGTAGCTGAGCACCCACAGGCCGAGAGAGAGAGAGAGAGAGAGAGAGAGAGAGAGAGAGAGAGAGAGAGAGAGAGAGAGAGAATTTTCAAAGCCTACCTTTAATGACACACTTCCTCCAACAAATACTATACCTCTCAAGTCTTCTAATCTTATCCAGAGTCAACTCTCTGGCAACTAAGCTTTCAAATTTGAGCCTAAGGCAACCATTCTTATTCAAATCACCACAGTGTGAGTGTTCTTCAAATCCACAAATGTGACTATTAATAGAAACTTCCCGTTTTGGGAAAGGTATTTGTACTTGATTCACTTTGAATTGATTTGAAATGAAATAATTGAGGTGTATTATATTGGACTAAAGTCCATGTTGATACTAGAAAATTTTAATCGTATTCCTTCTGACTATCTAACCTTGTCTATCAAATCTTCACTTGGTGTACAGATCAATCCCAATCGATAGGTTCCAAAGACCAGTTCCCAGTCATAGACCTGGAAAAGTACAAAGTCAGTCGTGTGGGATATACTGGTCATAGTTAACGTGGATTTAGAATCACCATGGAAACACATCTCAGAGGCTGTTTTCCAGAGGGGTTTAACTGGGGTAAGAATATGGACACCACCATCGTATGCAGTGAGGTGTTGGCTCAAATAAAAAGGAGAAAATAAGTTGGGCACCCTTTTCATTTCTTTATTGCAGATAACATGTAACCAGCTACTTTGTTGCCTAGCCTTCCAGGCTGTGAGGGCTGTGTTCCCTAGAACGTTAAGCCCAGATAAACCCTCTTTTATGTTGCTGTTTGCAGGTATTTGGTCACAGCAACAAATAAATTATACATTTAGAAACTGTTGTTTATCCGAAATTCAAACTTAGTGGAGCATCTCCCCACACCACCTCATTTCCCTGGAGGCATTTGCAAGATCTTAAGCTGTATTTTGATTGCCACATTTGGGTGAATGGTGTTACACCTTTGTGAACAGTACAGGGATACTACTAAACGTTTTACATCCTCCAGGCAACTAATTGTTTGCCCCAATATATAAATAAGCAGAGAAACAGGGAACTAAAAGGCCACCGACTTTCAGGGTTCCTGGGAGAGAGGCAGTGCAATTGTCTAAGTTCATCTTCAGTTCGGGTTAGAGGGAAGATGGTGTCCAGGGTCTGGAGATAGGATGCCAAAGCCCAGAGTTCCTACGGCAGCGGATGAAGTCCCGAGGTCCAGAAGGTGGTGTGTGGCTATTCCTGCGTGTGGACTGTGCCGCACGTGTGGCTAAGACCGCCTCCGACGGTCAGACACCTACCTCCGCCTCAGAATAGACTACTGAGCTTCCAAGGCTACCCGGCTTGGTAACACTCGGGAAGCCGCGGGAGGCTAAGGCGTCCTTCTCCCGTAGCAACGCGCGGGGACGGAAGTGGCTGCAGTGCCACGCCCCCTGCGCCTGCGCACAGGCGCGGCCTGCTGACGTGGACCGGGTAGCGGGGCCGAGCCCGGCGCTGAGGAGAGCTGCAGTGGCCGCTGTGCTGGCAGAGCGGCGACCGAGGTGGGATGGCGGCGCGGCTCGCTTGGCGCAGGGGACCCGGGGCTGCGGGCCAGCGCCCATGGCTGCTGCTGGCACCGCTGCTGCTGGTCCCGCTGCTGGTGCGGCCCGCTGAGGCCCTGGTGGAAGGGCTGTACTGCGGCACGCGCGACTGCTACGAGGTGCTGGGCGTGAGCCGCTCGGCCAGCAAGGCGGAGATCGCGCGGGCCTACCGGCAGCTGGCCCGGCGCTACCACCCGGATCGCTACCGGCCCGAGCCCGGAGACGGCCCCGGAGGCGCGCCGCCGAGCGCTGAGGCTTTCCTGCTAGTGGCGACCGCCTACGAGACGCTCAAGGTGAGGCTCACGAGCGCAGTTGGGTGGCCGGAGATTTGGGTCTCCCAGCCGGGTGATCAGGTCCTCTATGACCCCGGCACACTGCCGCCGCCTGGACCTTTAGGACGTCCACGTTTCCCACGTGGCTATGAGCAAGAGCCACCTCGGCCCATTAGCCAGCATGGCCACCTCCTCGTGGACAGTTTTGGAGGGCAGCCAGTTCTCTTTTTGGACACTTGTTCTGCAGAGCTTTGCACTTATTTTATTTTTGGTGTAAAAGGCATCCTGATAACTTGAGGTGCATGCTCGGGAAACAGGGCGATTGTCGGTGCTAGGATCTGGGATAGGACAGTGAAATACTATTAACTGATCGTGTCAACTTGATAGGGCAGAAGTTTGGCCTCTGGGATGATGTCAATGATATTTAGCTTAGGTCTAAAGAACTAGAAAAACACACACACACACACACACACACACACACACACACACACACACACACACACACACACACACAAACCAGTGAACTTTAAGTCCAAAGACTAGACTATGACTTTTGACTCTGACATCCCCCGAGTGACCTTGGATAGTTGTTTCTTAATATCCATTTAATGACTTGGGGTAGAAGATTGAGAATTAGTAGGGGAAATTGTTTTTTTAGTGATTTGACAAAGGTTTTATTGCGTGCTGTGGAGATAGGCAGATTTAGCCTGGCGCACCCCCCCCCTTTTTTTTTTTGATTACTACCTTATATGTAAGAAATCACCTGTTCTAAGCCATGCTTGATGGTGGTATTTCTGTTTCCCATCAGGAGACTGAGCAGCACAGAGCAGCGTTTCCATCACAGCTGTTTTGTTTCGTTTTCCTGTCTGCTTGTAATGACTACTTTGAATAGCTGTATTATGGTTAACGGCGGATTAGTCCTCAGATTAGCTTTACAGAATTGAAAATTCTGAGTCAAGTTCCTGTTCTTTCAGGCTTAGAGCAGTTTGACACCTGGAGCTATTAAGAGTGGACTTCACTTACTAAACTCTCACCAGCCAGTGAGGTTACAGTTTTATCCACACTCCATTGAGGGACAGGGGAGCTGTTAGAAAGGGGCTGAAATTAGAGGAAAGAGTGATTGAGAGAAGAGGCTTCAGAAAAACCAAAAAGAACTGGCTCCACCCAGAATAACCCAGCACAGGAACCCCAAGCTGTTTGCTGAGGAATGTGTGGTCTTGGTGCACTAGGGGCTTTGCTGAGAGAGCAGAAGCCCTGTTGCCTTCTCCTAGGTTTTGTGGGGCAGAAGATGGGTGGGCAGGGGTGACATGGGAACGGTGAACCCTGTTTTTAAGATTTTTTTTTCTTTTTTTTTTCCGGAGCTGGGGACCGACCCCAGGGCCTTGCAAGTGCTCTACCACTGAGCTAAATCCCCAACCCCGTGAACCCTGTTCTTAAGAACTTTAAGAAATAGTGCCAGGACTAAAATGTAGTGACAGCAGATGATATTCTCAGTGGAAGGACTCCTGGGGCTCAAAATAGTTTTGCCATTTTCTTGGAGATACTATTTCCAAGGCCTAATCTGGTTGTTCTGCATGGTTGCTTCTAAAGGTCTCTACCCTAAAGTTTAGAACTGATTTATCAGCAAGTGAAAAGTGAGGTAAAACAATGTCCACTCAAGAACAAGGGGCTTGTGGGCCGGCCTGGTGGTACACAGCTTTAATCCTAGCACTTGGGAGCCAGAGACAGTGGATCTCTGAGTTTGACGCCAGCCTGTTCAACAAAGCAAGTTCCTGGATAGCTGGGCTACACAGAGAAACCCTGTCTCCAAATTAATAAATACCACCACCACCACCACTCCACCCTACCCCCCAAAACAAACCAGAGTATCTAGAGAAAGTAACATTTTATTTGACTCTGTTTGTACTTGTAGTAGCTCCTAACACCTGCAGGGAACCAGAAAGGCCCTGGGAAGTGTCCAGCTTCCTAGCTGCACTACCCACAAGGCACAGCAGGACTCTGGAAATACCTATTTAGAATGTAGAGACGAACACAGCTTCAGCTTCTCGATGGAGCGCTGAATGCCTCCTCTGCTCATTACATCGCCTTCACCTGCAAAAGGACTCGAAAAGCCGTGGTGTGGAAGGCAGACAGGTTATCCAATGTGTATTTCCGCCATAATGGAGAACCGAAAACGTTGCCTGAGAACACCATTTCTGAGTCATGCAAAGATTTAAGAAAGATGCTACCCAGTTTGGAGGACCGGCTTATCTCCCCATTGTCCCACTGAGGCAATGCAGACGTAATCGCTGTTTTGTTTGTGTTATATCCTCAGTACGGAGCAAGGATTTGTGGGGGGTAAGAAATCTAGATGAACATTGCTAGGAACTGGTCAGGTAGACTGGTAGAGGAAATTGAGTTCCATGGGCTCTGGGCTCTAGGGTGAAAATGGCACACAGAAGCCTGTCCCTAAATGTTGAACATAAGTGCATCTTCAACATGGGAACTACATTTGTGTTCAGTTGTCCGTGAGTTTGTGATTCTGGGGTGGTTTGTTCATATAAATGCCCCTTTGAGAGCAAGGTGAGCTTTGGGTTTTTTTCCTGGTTTTTTTTTTTTTTTTTTTGTATTAAAAATTAAGTACAGCAACGGGATTTAAGTACAATTAATGAGACAAGAAGGTAAGACACCTGGTCATTACTAATTTAGCTTCAAATGATTCCACCTGTCCATGAGGAGCTGGACGAAAACCCAGGGAAGGGGTGGGTGATGGAGGGCAAAGACCGAGTGCAGAGGCTACCGCAAAGATCCACTTGGTCCTGGTAGCAAGCACTTTACAGTTGTGATTTCACACACTGCTGTTTGAGTAAAGCTAATGCAGCGTGTCATGCTTTTCTGGCTGTTGGGGCTTGAGAGAACTCCTAGACTTTGGAAGTAAGTGGCCTCACTGGCTCAGTCAGCACTGAGTCTCCTGAGGTGGAACACTCCAGTCTGGCCATGTGTCCTCTGTGGCTATAGCACTTATCACACTGAGCATGAACCCAAGGAGCCCTTCTCTTGCACTAAACGTACCCGTCTGCCATGTGTATCCATAGGACCTAGCACAATGTCTGGCACATGAGATAGTGACTATTAATTAAACTCACTTGGAGACAGTTCAGATAGGATGGAAATTGGAACTGCGTTTCTGGCATTTTGACAAGGTTATGTGTGACCACTTTGCTGTTTCACTCAAACCGTGATTTTAGAACGGTACAAACAATAGGAACCGAACAGCTGTGAGTGAAGTATCCTGCACGAGAGGAAACCTGTACTTTCTACCTGTAATGTCTTTAGGGCTTTAAAATGAGAGCAAAGTTAACTGTGGATGTAGGTAAAAAATGGATAAAAACAGGAAGTAGCACAGAGTGAGCAAATGCAGGAGCAGCCAGGAAAGATTCAGTCAGAACAGTGATGAGGTAAGAAGTGAAAAAGTAGCCTTTGACGGTGTTTGAAACATCACAAGAACATAGGAAAGGTCATAGGAATATTGCTGGTGTGAAGGTTATCTGAGAAGTCGGAGTCGTGTAAAGAGATTAGATCTGTCTTGGAAGCAAGGCACCATAAGAACAATGCGTAGTTTTCTTTTTGTCAGTGCCTGGGATGGCAGAACTCCTAGCACTTAGAGAGGGTTTTGTGCTCCCTGCCCTGTGCTTTGACTTATGCTGGTTTCTTACCGAGATTTCTGACTCCATCCCTTCCTGAGCTGACAAAAGGTGCTAGGGGGAGCCAAGGCAACGAGAGGTACAGCTCTCTCCCTGTTTTTGTTTTGTTTTTAAACCAAGAGTTGAATTTTCCATATGTGAGGCAGGAACTCTATCACTGAGCTGTATACCCAGAACTTTTTCCTTTTTCTTTTCTTCAAGGTCAGCTCTCACTGTGTTGCTTGGCTGTCCTGGAACTCTGTGCAGATCAAACTGGCTTTGCTATCCTGGAACTCTGGAGATCAAACTGACTTTGAACTCAGAGGTTCTACTACATCTGCTCTCTGATTAAAGGCCGTGCCACTGTGCTGGTCTAGACTATTATTTGTTCATTTATTTATTTATTTTGGTTTGCCTTGGCTTGACTTGGTTTGGAGTCAGGGTTTTATATGGCCTGGGCCCAAACTTTTTGTAGCTGAGAGTGACCTTGAACTCCTTATCCTCAGGGCTCAGCCTCCCAAGAGTTGGGTTCACAGGCCGTTCCATGACACACACCCGCCTCTGTTTTTCAATTTTAACTTTTTAAAAAAGTTAATTTTGATGCATCATCCGTCTAAGTTACGCAGGCTGGCCTTGAACTCACTGGATAGCAGACAGATCTTCAACCTTATAATCAAGCTTTCTTAGTCTTCCAAGTAGCTGAGATTACAGGTTTGAGGCTCCAGGGTCAGCTTGACTTTAAGCTTTGATTAAAAATAGGGAGACAGATACTTTCTGTGTGGTCATACTTTACTTACATTATGCACTACGGTTCACATTTCAGTATGAGAAGGAAGCAATTATTCTCGGGGATTAGAGACAAATAAGCGTACCCTTTTGCTAGATCTGAAAGTGCGTCACCGTGGTTGACAGTGGAGGGCATTCCTGACAGACGGAAAACTTGAGGAGTAACAGAAGTGTAGAGTCAAGTGTTCAAGGTTACAGGAGTGAGGTCCCCCCCACCCGCAGACTGCTTGAGGGAGAAAAAGTTAAGTGCACTTTTCAACACTCCAGCTCTTTACAGGCATGAAGGTTTTAATCAGCGGTTTATGTGATTGGTACAGTTAGCTGTCTGTGCCCATGGATTCTTCTTTCAGGGATTCAGCCAAACTCAGATGCAAAATATCTGGAGGGGTGGGGAAGTGTCTGGGGTCTGAGATGCAGCTCAGTTGTACACAGCCTGCATGCATACATGCATGAGGCCCTTGGGTTCGATCTCTAGCCCAGTAAAAACTTGGTGTGGTAGCACACTCCTGGGGAGTTAAGAGACAGGAAGGTCTGCAGTTCAAGGCCATCCTTGATTACACAAGAACTTTCAGGCTAGCCTGGGCTGCTTGAGACCCTGCCTCAAAATAAATGTACTGCCCATGGACACAC
Organism: Rattus norvegicus; assembly: GCF_021556685.1. Lineage (NCBI taxonomy): Eukaryota > Metazoa > Chordata > Mammalia > Rodentia > Muridae > Rattus > Rattus norvegicus. The sequence continues at coordinate 79,031,906 of NC_141538.1, forward strand.
CTTTTCTTTGTTTTCTAGACAGTCCAGTGTGACAGTTACTGCTTAGCACTCCATTGTACTCGGTGTTGTTAAACGAGGGATAGGTTATATAAGTGTGTTTTATGTAAGGCATTGAGCATATCAGGACTTGGGTATCTACTGTACTAAAGCGTGGCTGTCATGAAGACATGGAAGTTAGATAGTAAGGAACAGTCACATTAAGTGACCCTTACAGAGAAGGGCTTCGCAGTCCTCCTAAGCTTCTACCCTTTAGTGCCGTTCTTCCTATTGTGCTGTCCCCAACCATAGAATTATTTCTTTGCTACTTCATAACTAATTTTGTTACTGTTATGAATTATAATGTAAATATCTGATATGAAGGATGTATGATATGTGACCCCAGCAGGTGAGACCCACAGGTTGAGAACCACTGCTGTAGATCATAGACTGAAGGTGGTTTTAGTTTCCCATGCCTGCTTTGATGGCACATGAGTACCTGCAATGCTTGTAGGGACTGTGAGGCCCTGCCTGTGGTTAGTCACAAGGTGTGATGTGGTTAGTTGCAAGGTGTGATGTGGTTGGTGACTTCCCACAAGTTCAGAAAGACGTGATAGCATTCGTACTACTTGTATTTACTGAAAAGAACTTCTCTAATTAATCCCTTAATTCAGGTTGTTATTACCCACTCTGTCAGAGGCTGATCTGTATACCATATGCTTAATTCTGATGCTATGATTATGTGATGTTTTTAGCAGCTAATCAAAACACTTGATCAACCCCAAATTTCTAATGTGAAATAATTCTAGTCTTGACTAGAGCTGACTACTTGACAAACTAACCCCAGTTGCTCAGGCTGAACCCAGGACCTGGTGTGCGCTAGGCAAGTATCCACCACTGATCTTTACTCCTGGCCCCAGCAGTTGGCATTTAACATAGCTCATGCAGATTTTTCATGAGGAAGTTCTGGGATAAAAGAAGAGTGTAAAGACCTTTACTTTTTTATAAACTTCTTTTCCTAGCTCTATTTCTAGATTCTAGACCTGTAGAATATACATGGGAGGGAAACTACTTCAGAAGATTCAGACTCGTTTGGGGTTAGATGATGGCCGGCCTGCTCCCCTCTCCTCATTTTGAGATAGTCATTATGTAGCTGAGGAAGATGGCCTTGAACTTGTTTCTGAGCCTCCTGCTTCTTCCTCAGAAGTACTAGTACTGTAGTGCTGCACTTGTGTGCCTGTTTCTTCTTAGAGCTGTTGTTGGTGTTGTGTGTTTGGTGTTTGTTGTTTGCTCTCACCCACCGAGAGCCATCTCCCCAGGCTCGGCTCTGTGCAGTGCTAGGGATCAAACCCTGTGTGTTGAGCATTCGGGGCAAGCATTCGGGGCAAGCACTCGGCCAACGGAGCTGTGCCCTCAGCTCAACTCTTTAAGCTTCATCCAAAAGTTTGAACTTGATATTTTGAGTAGTTACAGCAGATGTTAAGATGGGAAAATAATACCATCTTATGTTGATTTCAGAGAGCAGCCCAAGGGAAAGTGCTGAGATGTGTTAGGGACCTGAGGCAAAGGCAGACTCGCTTTGTGACCAGGCCATTTCTTCCGGAAGCAGCTCTCATGAGCTGTGACTGGAGCCAGCAGCATAGCACACTGTGGGATCAAAGCACTGGGATTAACTGTCCAGCTTCTCTGTAACTACTGCACAAGGCTCTAATCTTCTGATCCTTGGCTTGTGACTTTTGTTGTCAGGGGAAATGGTCTCCGAGTGGAGCATAATTTTGTATCTCTTTGTGTGTTAACAAAATTAGAAAGAATATTTACAACGGAGGCTGGCTTAGTCCTAAGCTCCTAATTTCTTGCAATGCTCAGTAAATCTATTCCATCTCAGTCTTCTTTTCAAAGAGTCTTGCCAAAAAACCTGCGCCTGGTTTCACATCTATAATCCTCCTGTCTCAGTCTTCAGAGTCTCTGGGATTACACATGCTGCTGCCCCTCTGCACTTTGTAGCCATCTTTTCTTACATCATTACTTAGTGTTTTCCAATTTGTTGTTTTATTATTAATTATTTTTGGTGCTGGAAATTAAGCTAAAGGCTTTGGATATGCTAGGCAAGGACTACTGTGGAACCGTCTTAGTAACTTTCAAGTCTTTTTCCAACCGTACGCTGTGAGCTTTACTTTTTTAGGCTTTAGTCTTTGTGTATTCTTTTCTGTTTTTAAACCCTTTGGGTTTCGGGGTGTGTGTGCATGTGATAGATGCATGAGTAGTAACGTGTGGATGCCCTCGTGTGTTTTGTGTGCGTATGTGTCTGAGTGATGTGGAAGCCAAGGGTTGATGTTGATATTAGGTTACTTCCTTAATCACTTTGCATTTTTTGTTGTTGTTTTTCAAGACAGGGTCTCTCTGTGTGGCCCTGGCTGTCCTCCTGGAACTTGCTCTGTAGACCAGGCTGATCTTGAACTCACAGAGATCTGCTTCTTTTGCTTCCTGAGTGGCAGGATTAAAGGAGTGTGCTACCACCACCTTTATCTTACTGACTGAGACACGGTCTCTTACTGAACCAGAAGGAAGCTGATCTAAGCTAGTTAGTCTAGCCAGCCTGCTGGAGCCCCTCCTTTGTCTCTGCATCCTGAACGGCAGGGGCTACAGAGCTCTGCTCACTGAACCGGCTCCCTCTAAGCTCCTTCTTAGAAGACTCAGCTGTGTGGCTGACTTGACTTTTAAGCTCTTGGCTCCAACCCCTGCCTGTTTTGCCAGCTTGGGTTTTCAACAGCCTCTTATCTGAGCACAAGTACTTTTGCTATCGTTGTTAAAGACTAAACTTTAAAAGAGAATGATGCTTTTCATACAGGTACAAAAAGAGTGAGTGTCAGACTGTAGTCTAACTCACTAATCGATAAGGAAACCTCTGAGATACTGACATCATTCAAAAGAGAAAAGTTGTTGCTGCACATTTTAAGTCTGACATGGATTGCTGATGTGCTGATAAGATAGTAATCAGTTGCCTCTCTCTGGGTAGTTTTCCTTACTGATAACACACATATTAGCATTATTACCAGCTTTTCACAACTTACTTCTGTCTTGACACTTGAAGGAGGTAATTTGCAGACAAAGCACATCTCTCCAAGGTTGTAAATGACCGATCCCTGGAGATACAAGTGTACCCATCATTTTTCCTTCCCGTCTCCCCTAGGCTCCAGACATGCTTCCTAGTCCCTCATTCTTATCCAGCTCACATATTACATATAATTAGAAACTTCAATACCATATCCAGCTTCTCCTTTGATTTTTTTTTCTGGTTTGTCTTCATTGTTTTTTGTTTTGTTTTGTTTTGTTTGTTTGTTTGTTTGTTTGTTTTTTTAACTGGCTTTCTCTCTACATGGCTTTGCTGTCCAGGAACTCACTGTGTAGTTGAGGCTGGCCTTGAGCTCACAGAGATCCACCTGCCTCTGCCTCCTGAGTGCTGGGATTAAAGTGTGTGCTACTATGCTGGGCTTCTTTGATTGTTGTATTTCCTTTTAATTATAAGTCCTCCGTATTGTTTAATCACTAAAAGCTATCCCTTATCGACTTTTTTCTTTATTTTTTGCACTTTTTCAAAATAATGCAACAGAAATGTCTTGAAAGTAAACAATTATACTTCATGCAGTTGTCCTCATATTCGAAGCATTTCACTTTTGAACATCAGAGACAATAACTGACTCTAGTCATACTTTCTGGTTCTTTGCGACTGCTTCTTAAATATCCCCATTGCTTAGGCTGTGCCTGTCTGCTGTTCAGAGCCTCAGTACCTTAGCTCTGGTTCTGATCTTGCAGCAGGTCCAACACTTCTAACCCACTTTCAAGACCCAGTTCCCACCTCACTTCATTTGCTGAACCTCATTACCTGTGGACCTGGGCAGAGTTCCTCAGTCCTTTGTTTGGTAGCGCGTGAAATTGTGCTTTTTGTTTCCTAGATTCTTCTAAAAAGGAGGGTTCTTAAGGCTAAGGCTGTGTCTTGCTGGTGTCTTCATCCCCTGTGATTAACCTAGTACTGATCCCGTGCTCTGATGCTGAAGAGGAAGAGTAAAAGGTCAGGTGGCCTACACACTGGAAGCATTAGCTGAGACAGAAAGCACAGACTTGTGTTTGAGCTTGTTGAAGTGGGGTTGTTTGTGTTACAGTTAGAATAAGTTCAAGATGGCTGAGAGTAGGAGAAGCCAGGGACAGTAGATGTGTCACAAAAGCATAGGTGGTTGAATCATGCACTTTTTAGAGACATTAGCATGAGAAGACAGGTAAGGGAGTTGCACTTGTGACTGACTAGGGGACAGGGAACAAGAAAGAACGTACAACTCATAGCATTTAATTTTCTGCTTCTTAGCAGGATGTAATGACCTGGGAGAAAATGTAAGGGAACACATTTTATTTTTGAAGCATCATCGTGTGTGTGTGTGTGTGTGTGTGTGTGTGTGTGTGTGTGTGTGTGTGTGTATGAGAGAGAGAGAGCACACATATGCTGTGTTAATAAGAGTAATATGTATTTTTAAAAATGAACAAAAAGTACATTTTCATATATTCTTAATTCCTGGCCTTTACCATCAGAAAATGCTTTCCCCATTCTGTATAGTAGAACATTTTGATGTAAAACTGTCTGCAGTATCTTACATTGCAATTCATGTTTATTAAAAGTAAGCAGTGCATACCTTATTTTAAGCCAAGGATGTACTGGTTTTTCTCTGGGGTGGGGGCGGTCATTTTCATGAGAGAAGCAGGGCTCGGTGCTGCTTTGCGTGTGGGTTTCCTTTGCTCACCTTTGATCTAGATATTGGTGGTTGTATATTCCAGTCCTCCTGCATATGCCCAAGAGGATTGGGATGGATGGACACCAGCAGAAGCACCACTTACCTCTGTAGACATTAGGAACAAGGAGTGTATGGCCCTGCTTGTCGAGGCTCAGGACAGGAAGAAACAAGTGTAAAGGTTTTGATTTTGGAAAGAAGTTGGAATCTCCTGACCCTGGGACCTTAAGATCCACAATATTGCTGAAAGAAAAAGTACTACCTTATTAAAAGGTAAGATATTAAACTGTTCGACATGTTTTAGCCACAGTAGCATATTTTCATGAGCTGTAAAGTCAAGCAGTCGTTTCTGTCAAACTGACATTTTTGTGATAGAACACTCATCCAGCCTTGCTGGTGAGCTGCAGACCTGTGTGGCGGGAGAAAGGTGGAAAAGAAGGAGAACTGAAAATAGCTTACTCAATTTTGAAGTGACACACTGACTGCCAGGCACTGAGCTAGGTCCTGGGACCATAGAGATTAATGAGCACCCTACCACTTCCCTCCTGAGAAGTTGTCATTCGAGGATGAAGAAACCCCTAGTGACTACAGTGTGATAAGTGCTATAATGACTAGGTACTCGGTGTAGTAAGAGTGTTCCGGGGCTAAGGGAGTGTAGCTCAGTGGTAGAACACTTGCCTAGCTTGCTTAAGGGCCTGGGTTCAGTTCTCATCACCTCAAAAAGCTGTTTGAGGCAGCAGAAAAAAGGCTCCAATTTAGAGAGGGTTACATGTTCAAAGACATGAGAAAACAAAACCAGAAGTTGCTGTCTGCTGTGGAAAGAACTGGGTAGGTGAGTTTCAGTTGGTGTGGAGCATGGTTGCATGCCAAGGAAATTTAAATCTGAGCATAAGGAAGCATTGATGTGAGAAACCTAGGAGCCTCATTTCTGAGATGTTTTCTGGAGGAAAGCGATCACATTAATAATGCACCTCAGTTCTCTAGTACAGCCCCCTAAAGAGACATAAGCCTTCCTGTTCTGTCTTTGCCTGCTTGTTCTTGGTAGCTGTGTGTCTTAAACTTTGTAGGTTACTGAAAAATAGGATTTTTACTTCTGTCCATTGAGAGAACTTTGTACCAACTTCCAATATTTTTTTAAATTACATGAATGCTTTTGCTCGAAAATCATTTTTGTGTTGTAGAACAAAAAGGTTTTACAGTGAGAGTTAAAATGAGTAAATGATACAGCACAGAGGTGGCTGAGGCTTTACTCTCTGAAAATCAGAACAGGCCCATGCAGTTACGGAGCCCCTTAGGAAAAGAAACCATCCTAAGAGAAGTGGGATTAGATTACAGTGTTGTTCAGTGTCAGGACCTAGGAAGCTGGGAACAGGCCTGGAAGAGTTCTTTGAGGAGAGGTGGACACAGGCGGGCGTGGAGCTGCTGGAGCTTCGCCACCATGCTCTCAGAGGGGTGCAGTACCTGAAGTCAGAGGAAGGTGGTGGCCCGGGGAAGGTCTGCATGTGATGATGCTCTAGCAGGAGTGGCATCTGTGTCCCATGGAGTGTGGACTTCACTCAGAGGAAGGGAGAAAGAGCAGTGAACAGCCACACACGTTGGTATCCATACACCAGGTTTCAAAGACCTTGCTGTGTGCCTTAACCAGGAGTGCAGCCCAACAGCCAGCCAGAGGGTTCTGCTGACTGCTGGCAGAGGGTGGCCAGAGTCTGAGTTCAGTGTGGCATTTAGCTTCAAAATTACATGCATAGTTGGAGCACAAAGAATCTTGCTTGAATACAGTTCATAAAGTATCTGTCAAGATTAGAAGCTTGAGTTAAAATCAAGTTTCAGGCCTAATAAGGACGTTTCTATAAAATTAGCCACCAGGACCAAAAACATGGTGGAAGAAGAGGGATATCTTAAAGTATCAAGTGAGACACTTCAAGAGATGAGGGCTTTAGTGCTCAGAGCTGCCTGTGTGACTACTGTAGAGACGGCCCCTCAGTTAGAAGCTCTGGACTCTGGTGCTGGCTGGGTCAGGAATGGTCATTGACAGCAGAGACTTCCACGAGAAAACCCTTTGACACGAGAATGTACACACGTGAATCTGAAGGCAGTGTCAGCCCGAGCTGTCTCTTGGTTATGTGTAACAGTTCTTATCCTGGCCCTCCACATGGTGCTGTACAACATTGAAAGGTACCGTGATACTTGACACTAGCGTTCTTATGCTAGTGAGACTTAAAATATTTTAAGTGTGATAGATGTGGGATAACTTTTATTGAGCACTCTTACTAAAGTTCAGAGGTTTTTTTAAAGATTTATTTTGATTTATTTAATATATATGAGTGCTCTGTCTGCATGCCAGAAGAGAGCATCAGACCCCATTACAGATGGTTGTGAGCCACCATGTGGTTGCTGGGAATTGAACTCAGGACCCCTAGAAGAGCAGGCAGTGAGCACTCTTAACTGCTGAGCCATTCATTTCTCTGGCTCCAGGTTCAGAGTTTTTTTTTTTTTTTAAGATTTATTTATTTATATATAAGTACATTGTAGCTGTCTTCAGACACACCAGAAGAGGGCATGAAATCTCATTAAAGATGGTCGTGAGCCACCGTGTGGTTGCTGGGAATTGAACTCAGGTCCTCTGGAAGAACAGTCAGTGCTCTTAACCACTGAGCCATCTCTCCAGCCCCAGGTTCAGAGTTTTTAATAGAAATTAACACATGATGATTTTGGTAAACACAGGGAAGATTTTATCATTAGTCATCTTGTTATTTTAATTATAAGAAGATACATATTGCAGGACTTAAGAGGAGGCAAGCCCTAAACAGACCGTGATGTCTCCACAGTGACAGGCCCTAGGTTAAATCTGAAGTCCGTCACTCAGAAGGCACAGCTCGGTGGGTGAGCAGTTTAAACTGGAAGGGCACCTCTCAGGTCATTATCGTTAGTTTTGCAATGCTTCTATTGCACACCATACTAAACAAAAACTGTGACTCGGTCTCAGTCTTTACCATTTTGTAAAATGGAACAGGTTGAAAATTAGGTTTCTTTTGAGACAAAATTAAATTTTATATGCTCCCAGGTAGCTCAATAAAATGTTTATCTGTTAGATATTGACTACATAAGAAAATAAAAGATAACTTAAGGAAGTGTTTACTGTAGTGGGGAGATGCTACGGGAGGAGTTAAAAGTGCTTGCTATGTGTGAGCCTGAGGGTCTTGAGTTCAGATCCCCAGAACCCACTTAAGCAGGTGTGGTACTGGGCATCTGTAAGCCCAGGCTTCTACAGTGAGGTGGGAGGGACAGACAGAAGAGTCCCTGCAAGCATGCTGGTCATCGAGCTTGATGACAGCAGCAAACAAGAAGAGTCTGTCTCGGATGAGGTGGCAAGTAAGGACTGCCATTGGGAACTATCCTCTGACCGCCACACCTGTGCTGTGGCACTCACGTCCTGTACTCACATGCACAAGTGCGTGTGCATATATACCCACACATCATAAACAAACAAAACACCAAGTGCACACATCCTAAAGCATTTCAGAATCCTTCGAACAGAGGCTGTGTGATCAGGAAGACAGGCTACTTTATCTGTGAAGCAGCTGTGTCACTGTTTTATAATGGTGAAGCTCTGCACATCTGTAAGGGGACTGTGCAGTGTCATCTGAGTTCAGAACAGCCATGGAAAAGATTAGGATAGGTAGTATCGAGTTTTACAAAGAATGAAGCTCAGAAAAACTTATTATTTTCCCAAGGTCACAAATCTAGACTTTACCTTTTGTGTTGTCTCGGAGATGTCTCAGTGTTCCTAGAGATGGTTAGACACAGACTGGCTTTACCTGCTTGTTGCTACCTTAATCATTGCTTTTGGCAGAAAATTTTGTAGACAAAGCTGGCCCCAACTGTGAATATAAATGGGAGCTGAGCCCTTTGTCCTTTCTGTGGTCTATGAACAACGCCAGAGCGCCCTCAAGTCACAGGGACTCTGTGTTGTATTATAGCATATAGAGCTGACGGTTAGCTGTTGTCAGTGTTGGGCTTTCCCAGAATACTAGCACTGCTAATGAATTTGGGGAATGTTTTTATTCTGTCTTTATAACAAAGTTAGTATACATGCCTCTAAGAGTGTTGGAAAGTTTTTAGAAGTTTTTCAATTTGATATTTATATCTCTCGTAATTATGAAGTTCAGCGTTAACAGATTACAAACCAAGGCTCTTAAAGTTGAATACCCTTCCCTTCACAGGATGAAGAAACACGGAAGGACTATGACTACATGCTGGACCACCCAGAAGAGTACTACAGCCATTACTACCACTACTACAGCAGGCGCCTAGCCCCTAAAGTGGACGTCAGGGTGGTGATTCTGGTCAGCGTGTGTGCCATTTCAGTGTTTCAGGTGTGTATTCATGAATGTATATAGTTCTGCGTATAAATATATGTTTGTTTCCTACTGCCATTAAATCTATTATAATATTATAAAATAATCTTATATATTATATATAATGTATATAATATTAAACCTATTATAATATAATTATTATAGATCTTGTAAATTGTTTTCCAGTTGAGATTCACTTTTTTACACTTGAAAAATACTCATTTATTCTAACACCGAGTAATAATAGGATTTTTTCATTGTATATATTCATTACACACGATGCTATATTATGTGATGGGTCTTTTCATACAAATATATATTATACATGAGCACACCTTCTCCCAGTCCCCTAGCAGGGGAATCTTTGTCATCAGGGCGTCTAAGGAACTAGTGATGACCAGTCTACCAGATGTTTTTCTATTGCTGTGGTAAAATACCATGACGAAAATAACTTAGAGAGGGAAGCATTCACTGCGGCTTACAGTTCCACAGGGAGTCCATCACAGTGAGGAAGGCATGGTGGCCCGAGGAGCACGCCAGCTGACGACGTTCACCACAGTTCGTCATGTGGGAAGTGGAGCGAGACTGTCAACTCCCAAAGCCCACCCAAGGCTTGTACTTCCCTAGCAAAGCTCCCTACCCTAGACGCTTCTAACCCTCCCAACAGTAACACCGAACACTTGAGGTCACAGGACAAGTGTCAGTCAGTCAGTCCACCTCAGATATCATTGCACACCCACCAGCAAAGTCCACTTCTCCTCCTCTCCCTCCTAGGGTATCTGGCTACCACATGGCAGCCAGATCATGTCATGCACTTTATAGGGCTTTTCAGTGATTTCTCATAAACTGCTCAGATTCAGAGAGATACATGAACTCTCTGTGGTTTTAAACCACCACAGGAATCCAGTTCAGCCTGGAGTGTTTCTTCCCTGTCACTCTTAAACTGACCACGCTATCCTGTACTCACCTGGAGGAAAAGAGCTCCTCAGGAGGAGACAGTCAGCAAGTTTGAGAATTACTTTCAATTTTAAAAAAGGCTTTATTTTTATTTTATGTGTATTTGTGTTTGCCTGCATGAATGTATGTGTAACCACTGGTGTGCCTTGTGTCTATGGAGCCAGAATAGGGTGTCATATTTCCTGCAACTGGAGATACAGGTGGCTGTATGTTACAGGTTGGGCTTTTTCTATGTCTGCCTCAGTTCTGGATTAATGACATGGAGACTTATTATTAATGTCTAGGCTTGCTCCCTAACTAGCTAGCTCCTAGCTCAATTAACCCATTTATACTATTGTGTCTGCCACATGGCTGTTCCCTCTCCTCAGTTTCATATGTCCAACTTTCTCTGAGTCTTGGTTTTGAATCCTCTGATTCTATCTCCCAGCGTTCCAGTCTCTCTCTTGGAACTCCCACCTTCTACTTCCTGCCTTTTGCTGATAGGCCATCAACTTTTTATTGACAGGTGATACGTCCACACAACGCACAAGACATCCCTACAGTTGTGTGAGCTGGAAAAGAAACCGAGGTGCTCTGCAAGGAGATCCTGTGTTCTTAACCTTTGAACTTTCTCTCTAGCCCAAGAGATTTCTTCTCTACGTTAATTCCTAGAAACAACATTCAGTTGATATAAGAAAAATTCTTATTAAAATAAACACCAAAGTGGTGTATTTCGACTTACTAGCATTTGTAGGAGTATTGCCCTCCCCTTCTTCCTTCTGGTTCTGTTAGATCTCACGGTGTTATCCTGTAGAACTGACGCATGTGTGTGCCGTATGAGAGCCCAATGATAGAATTCAAATATACTTGAGTCTTTGTTATCCAGATGTGGTAAGCATTCCTATTGGAAAGAGAAAAAGGAATAGACTTGAGGTCACAACTGTCTAATTTTAGAACAAATATCTTGCTAGACATTGTGCAGTTAATCTTACTCTGGTGAGCAAAGGGAAGGGAGGTGTGTTACTAATGAAGTCTTCGAGTCACTGTTGTTACTGTTTTTCTGGGATAGGTTCTACTTTGCCCTGGTTGGTCTCCAACTCCTGATCCTTCTGCCTCCCCCTGCCCAGTGCTGGGGCTACAAGAAAGAGTCAGCCTACCTGGCCGAGATCCTCAGTTTCATTTGGCTGGGTTTCTTGGGGGGCATTCATGGGGATTTCTGCCGTTGCTTTCTTTTGATGGCATTTTCTAATAAAGTGACTTATTTGTTTTCTGTCCCAGTATTTCAGCTGGTGGAACAGCTACAACAAAGCAATCAGCTACTTAGCCACAGTGCCCAAGTACCGCATCCAGGCCACAGAGATCGCCAAGGAGCAGGGACTGCTCAAAAAAGCCAAAGAAAAGGGGAAAAACAAGAAGTCCAAAGAAGAAATCCGTGATGAGGAGGAGAACATCATAAAGAATATTATAAAAAGTAAGATAGACATAAAGGGGGGCTACCAGAAACCTCAAGTTCGGGACCTCCTCTTGTTCCAAGTCCTCCTCGCCCCTGTCCACCTGTGCTCCTACATAGCCTGGTATTGCCGGTGGGTCTATAACTTTAACATCAAAGGCAAGGAGTACGGGGAGGAGGAGAGGCTTTACATCATACGCAAGTCCATGAAGATGTCCCAGTCTCAGTTCGACAGCCTGGAGGACCATCAGAAAGAAATGTTTCTCAAACGGGAGCTTTGGATAAAAGAGAATTACGAGGTGAGTACCAGTGGCTGCCCTCAAATGGTCTCTTGCCACACGCAGGTCCATGGAGTCACTTCAGAAGTCCAAGAGGTAGAAGATGAGTGCAGCTCCTAGTTTTCTTGAAAATGTGGCTCTGTATTGTAGTGGGACAATGGGGATTTAACTTACATTTGTTTTTGGTTTTTCTTTTTTAAACTGATAAGAACAGATACTACACTTGATCTTAGCCAAAAGGCCGAGAAGCGATGGTTTTTCTTTTTTAAAGCTGTATTTAAAGCACTCTAATCAGCCAGTCCTGGTAAAGACGGAGTAGTCAGACTGCACGGGTGGTTTCAATGATTTCTGGGTTTTGTACTAATCAATTTTTTCCTTTCCAAAAAAGCAAAAGAGAAAAAAAGAAAAGAAATTTTGTTAAAATAAGTGTTTATTTCAAAATAATTAATCATAGAATTTTCTGAAGATTCTATCACACTTTGGAATGTTACTTCCTTTTTATTTAAATCAACATTGCAAAGCCTTTAAACCTGGGACATTTTGTTATTAAGTGTTACTTTTCACCCTTACACTACAAGAGTTATCTAGAGGAACTCAGCTATCTAACCACAATGCTGACAGCGCCAGCCGTCTCCCTGCCCTGCGTCCTGGAGACAGTGATCTGCTAATGTAAGAATATAAGCTTCAAGCACAAGAAAGAGTCTAAAGAAATTTAAGATGCATTAGATGGTCCATTGTTTTGTAGTTAACTTCACTTTGTAATGTTCAAAGTAGATTTTTAAAAAAGATTTTATTTTATGTATGTGAGTACACTGTCTCTTCAGACACAACATAAGGGGGCATCAGATCCATTACAGATGGTTGTGAGCCATCATGTGGTTGGTGGGATTTGAACTCAGGACCTCTGGAAGAGCAGTCAGTGCTCTTAGGCACTGAGCCATCTCTATTCCCCCAAAATAGATTTTTAATGGGAGTAAAATTAGGAGTTACCAGATGTTTGGCAAGCAAATATATTCCTTTGTATAAATTACCTAAAAATGGGAGATAATGTACAATTATTTATCTCTTAAAACTATTTGAAGAACTAGTAGGCTCTGTGGTCAGGCCCCTGCCTCACATGAGTGCTTCAGTTTGGGCTCTTAAGAACCACATGAAAGCCTAGGTATTGTGGAAACAGATGGATCCAAGAGGCTCACTGGCCAGCCAGCCAGCCGACCAATGCAGGATCTGGGTTCAAAGCTGGGCGTGGTAGAGAAAAGGCATGTCCATCAGCCTCTGCCTGCTTCACGCGTGTGCAGCCGTATTTATAAGCACACACCACACCACCATCCACACACGCACACGCAAGTACAGCTTTTTGAAAGATTTTTGCTTTAAACCCTGTCTTTTCAGATTTTTGTATTGGCTGAATTATTATATTATGAGGCTTTATTTAAAAAATGAACTATTTGAAAGCATTTTTTTAAAAATTAATGCGGCTATAAAACTCGCTATAAGAAGTTTTTCAAGGGGCTCGAGACCCCATATGTACAACAATGCCAAGCAACCAGAGCTTCCAGGGACTAAGCCACTACCTAAAGACTATACATGGACTGACCCTGGACTCTGACCCCATAGGTAGCAATGAATATCCTAGTAAGAGCACCAGTGGAAGGGGAAGCCCTGGGTCCTGCTAAGACTGAACCCCCAGTGAACTAGCCTGTGGGGGGGAGGGGGGCAATGGGGGGAGGGTTGGGAGGGTAACACCCATAAGGAAGGGGAGGGGGGAGGGGGATGTTTGCCCGGAAACCGGGAAAGGGAATAACACTCGAAATGTATATAAGAAATACTCAAGTTAATTAAAAAAAAAAAAAAAAAAGAAGTTTTTCATTTAGCTTTGGTGACTAGAGCTTAAAGAAATACTAGAGATTCTTGATTCTTAATCTATGTCATTCATACAACCTTCCTTGGTAACTCTAGAGAAAAAACAGCTAATATCTTTGAAAAGTAGATTTAAATTCAATTTGGAGGCAATTGCATATATTATATATATGGCCAATTTGTTCCTTGGTCAGGGAAAATACTAATTGAAGCCAGGTCCAAGGATGGTGTTTGCCTGGTATAATCCTAGACCTTGGAAGGCTGAGACAGGATTGTCAATTCAGTTAGTCTGAATTACTTCAGCAAGGTCCAGGCCAGCCTGGGCTACATTGCAACACCCCATCACAAAAACAAAAGAGCGACATTGTAGCTCTTGTTTTTCTCACTCTGGACATTCAAGTAGGACCTCAGTGTTTGAGTCCGTCTCCAGGAAGCAGGTCAACATGCTCACCTAAGTTTCTGTTTGTAAACTAGAATGCCATGAAAACAGGACAGGTCTCTCTGTACCATACAGTCATTTAGTGCTGTGTGTGCTCCTAGGTCTACAAGCAGGAACAGGAGGAAGAGTTAAAGAAAAAGCTGGCCAACGACCCTCGGTGGAAGCGATACCGCAGGTGGATGAAGAACGAGGGGCCTGGGCGGTTGACCTTTGTGGACGACTGAGGGAGATGGGGCACTGCTATGCCGGACTCTGGATGTGACGTCACTTGCATAGTGGTTACTTGGAAATGTGCCTGCTGCTCTCAGCGGTGACTAACGCTCACACAAGTACATGATTAAACAGAATAATGTAGACATTTCAGCTTTCCCTTAAAACTTTATACAGAAGACATTTATGACGGCTCAATTTTTATAATCTATTTGTGGGTTTTGTTTAAAAAAATTTGACATGGGACTTATTAGTTGCCATTTAAAATTTTTATATGTTTAGTTAAATTTGACATGAAATTTATTAGATACCATTTAAAACTTCTGTGTGAAGTGTTTCTTCTTCAAGAGTGTTTCCTTATGTTTTCATAATACTACGTTTTCCTCCTTTCCTGGTCTCTGTTTTTACAAAACAACAACAAAATGACATCAGCATTCGGTCAGATTATTGTGTCTTTCTGGACACACTTTCTCCAGGAGAATCATTCAGTGCCATGTTGTCCTTACTGTAGTCCTTACAGATTCAAGCACGTTCATGTATTCTCTAGGAGAGCCTTCTAGAACCTCTGCAGCCCCACCCACAGTCCCACCCAGTGATCCTACTCTTGATAAGATCGAAACTCTCCAGGAGAGTGGGTTACATCACGTCCTTGTGGGATGTCCTCAGTTACAGTCTCATAGGACTGTTTCTCAAACCTTTCTGCAGAGGGGACCTTGTAAAAAGGTCTTTTATACCACCATCTTCCTGCCTTCCTCCCTCTCTTCTTTCTGTCTCTCCTTCCCTCCCTCTCTTCCTTTCTTCTTTCCTTCTTTCTTCTTTCTTTCTTTCTTCCTCTTCCTTTTTTCTTCTTTCCCTCCCTCCATCCCTGAATTACTTGTGGTTAAACTGTAATGCACATGCGGGCTTTTACGTGCATTTAAGCTAGAAACAAGACAGGCATGGCTGAGCTGCTCTCGCCCTCTGTGTCTATACTTAGGGAAGTGAAAGTAAATGGCAGAAAGACTGAGTCAAACCTGATCTCTACTGAAGTACCATATACACTCATACACAGTGCTCCTGTTCAAGATCTGCCTACTGCTTCATGTTAATAAAATGGTTGTCATACGTCATGCTGCCTGGGAAGATATGTAAAGATTAGCATACTGCCTTTGTAGCATATACTTTTAAAAGATTAATGTAGCATAGTAGGTATGCAGGATTGATTTCTAAGTGAAGTAAATTGATCCTTTTAAAAGCTCAGCCCAAGGACTGGATAGCTTGGTTGGTGAAACACTACTTTGCAAACAATGGTGACTGACTCTGAGCAACACACACACACACACCCACACACCATCTCATGTAAAATATGCTAGGCAGTGGTGGCATACTCAGACACAACCTGTCTCAGAAAACAAGGTAGAGAGGCCTGAAAATGAAAACCAAGCCTGTCCTCTGGCCCCACATATACCCATACACTTGTGTATCTGCATGCACACAGGCACACAAAGTTCAGTCCAAATTGCATGCATGAGTCCATCCTCGCCAATTAGCCAAAAGATTAAAGTCAGCTATTTTAATGTGCGTGAACTTCAGTTGCTGGTTACAAGAACAGAATTTGACTAGGCTGTCAGAAGGGCTCTTTGAAGCTCTGGGCTTCTGGAATAATTATTTAGAGTTCTGTAAACATTAGTTGGAAATGTTTGTGCATTTGTTATTCTTTATGGTTGTGGAGAATCATATAGTTAGCACCTGTTGCTCATTATTATCTAAGAATAAATTTATGTCATATAAGGACCAGAAAGAAATACCACTACTACTGTACCTCAACATTTCCAAAAGTCTCTAATTGCCTGTATTTTTCTACGTTCATTTCTGGTACACCCTGACAGAAAGCGGTAGAGGGAAGAAAGGGTCTCTGTGGCTTACAGTTCCAGGTGACAGTCATACCACGAAAGCAAGGAGAAAATATATGCATCTTTGCCTCTCATGTTGAGCATTTCCTTGCTAGGGAATGGTGCTGCCTACAGTTGGCTGGGGCTTCCTATAGCACTTAATTATCATATGACACCCCCACCCCCCCGCAGACACATACCCACAGACCACCCTCAATGAGGCTCTGTTCTGTTTGCAGTTAATTTGAAGTCATCAGGTTGACTGCAAAGACTGACTAGCACACCTCTGTAAGGAGAAGAGAAAGATGTTCAGCTAATGAGGACTCTATGTATCTCTGGGTACTCTTTTGTCTGTCTTTTTTATTTCTGTATTCTATTTCTAGAATTGTCCACTGAACGCTGTTTATGTGGGAACTTGGTCAGAGTCATTGCATGAATCAAAGTGGACTCTTAAAAGAAAGATGGTGGGGTTTTCCCCTTCCCTCTGTTCACTGTGCTTCAGATTCTCAGGATAAGGAAAGGCCATTGCTGTACTTCACTGCACTTGTCCACGGAAACAAAATCTCCAAGAGGACTCAGGCCCTTCCAGCCCCATCAGTGCAGGGAGGAGGGGTGGGCTGTCAGAACATGGCTGTTTATTGCCACCTGTGTCTCATCGCTTCGTGTTAATTGAAGTCTTCAAAATTACGCTGTGGGTTTTATTCATATAAATGTCTTCCTAACAGATCTGCCATTAGTCCTTTCTTCATTGGTGTGTTATGAATTCCCCAATTTCATCCTATTGTATCCCTTCATGGATCAGTAAGATCAGCATAGTAAAAATGGCCACCCTACCAAAAGCAGTCCACAGATTCAGTGCAGTCCCCATTAAAATTCCCACACAATTCTTTACAGACCTTGAAAGACAATACTCCACTTCATATGGAAAAACAGAAAACCCAGGATAGCTAAAACAATCCCAAGCAGTAACAACTCTAGAGGAATCACCATCCCTGACTTCAGGCTCCAGTACAGAGCTGTAGTAATAAACACTGCATGGAATCGCAGACTGACGAACAGACACATTGTCAATGGGATCAGATTGAAGACCTAGGCATAAATCCACATGTTAGGGACTCATCATTTTTGGTAAAGAAGCCAGAAAGAGATAGTGGGGGTGGTGAAGGCACCTTCAACAAATGGTGTTGATCCAACTGGATGTCTGCATGTAGAAAAATGCAAATAGGTCCCTACTTATCACCTTGCATAAAACCGAAGTCCAAGTGGATCCAAGACCTCAACATAAAACCAGACACATTGAACTGATAGAAGAGAAAATGAGGAACGCATATTCTCACAGGATACAGCTTCCTGAACAGAACATCAAAGGTGCAGGCACTAAGGTCAGCAATTGATAAATGGCACCTTATGGGACTGACAAGCTTCTGTAAGGCAAAGGACACTGTCGATAGGACAGAACTGCAACCTACAACCTTACATCTTAAAGACGACTGATACCCAAACTATATTAACTCCAGAAACCAGACAGCAGCAAACCAAACAATCCAATTGAAAACCTATACAGCCACTGTGGGATCAATACGGTGTGGTTCTTCAGATTATTGGAATTGAGCTACCTCAAGACACAGACTCCTCAACAGAGGAATCGCAAATGGCTGAGAAGCACTTAACATCTTTAGGCATCAGGGAAGTGCAAATCAAAAGGACTCAGGTCCCATCTTAGATCTGTCAGAAGGCAAAGATCAAAACACAAAGTGACAGCTCATGTTGAAAAGATGGGGAACAAGGGGAACAGTTCTCCATTGTTGGTGGGAGTGCAAACTCAGCCACTATGGGAATCAATATGGTGACTCCTCAGAATATTGGGAACTGCGCTACCTTAAGACACAGTGCCCACTCTCGGGCATATACCCAGAGGATGTTTCACCCTACTACAAAGAGACTTGCTCAGCTACGTTCATAGCAGCTTTAGTCATAGTAGGCAGAAGTAGAAATGGCCTCGATGCCCCTCACCTGAAGGGCAGGTAGAGATGTGACTCATTACTTAGTTGTGCAAAAACAAACAGGGCTGTGAATTTGTAGGCAAATGAATGGAGCTAGAAAAAATAGCCATCCTGAGTGAGGGAACCCAGACCTCAAAAGACAGACATGCACTTCTAAGTGGGGATTAGCTGTTAAGTACATGATATGCTACAGTCCACAGGCCCAGGAAGGCTAAGTAACAAGAAGGGCTGGGGGGGGGGTGGCACATGAATCTCCCTGGGAAAGGGAATTAGAATAGGTTTTGCAGGTGGGAATGGTAACAGGAGGATCGTGATGGGGAGAGACAACTGGAATTGGAGGGCATTTGGGAGGCGGGATGGGGGTGCAGTGTGGAAACCGTGGAGTGGAAATTCCCAGCTTTCTACAAGGGTGACCCCATTGAGGACTTCTACTAATGGAGGATGTGAAACCTGAAATGATGGCCAACTTTGTAACCAGGCAACTTCCAGTGGTGGGAATGGGACACTCAGCTACAAAACCTGCAACCTACAATCCTATACTTGCCTGCAAGATGTGTGGGGGCAAAGGGGGGCAGAACTATAGGAGTGGCCAACCAATGACTGGTCTAATTTCTGGCCCATGCCTGACACTGCTAGATGACCAGGACCAGAAGCTGGGTAGCCCAGAAACCTAGGATAGAAAAAACAATAAAATGATTTTTAATAATATTCTGCTATATTTATTGATCAGTGCCTAGCCAGCTTGTCACCAGAGAGGTTCCTTCCAGCAGCTGATGAGAACCAAAAAGAAAAGAAAAGAAAATGGAGATCTTCATTGGGTTTCTCCTCTTGGAGCATAGGGGAGCCTGCATGGGTCTGGGCTGTGTCCTCTGTGTATATGTTATAGTTTGTGGAATTCCTGACAGATCCCAGTGTCTCTGACCCTTCTGCCTACTCTTGGGATCCTTTCGTCCTACTGTGTTGCTTCATCCAGCCTTGATATGAGTTTGTACCTAGTCTCATTGCAACTTGTTAAGCTATGTTTGGCCAATATCCCTGGGAGGACTGAACTTTTCTGAAGGGAAATGGAGGAGCAGTTGATCTGGGAGGGAAGGGAGGTGGGGAGGTGAGCCTGGGGGTAATGGATGGAGGGACAGCTGTGGTTGGGATGCAATGTATAAGAAAAGAATAAAAAAAAAGTTACAGCCTTTTAACATGCATCAGCCTCCTGCCTGGAATCTAACACTGGTTGGCACAAAGGATTCTTTAAACATTACATGGGAAAAAGCTTAGGGAACTATCTAGTTCAGTTCTATTGCACTTATATTTAGAAATGTTTTTTTATCCTCTGGGTTTATTTTGGGGGGAGGGGTGTGAAGGACAGCAAATGTTTAACACTTAAACCTTGGAAATACTGTTTGAATGGAAGGCTGCTTTGCTAACAAGCAGCCCATGTTGCAAATGGGACTGCTGGGGCCAGGTGTGGTGGCAGGTGCCACCGATTCCAGCACTGCGTAGGCAGGGGCAGGCAGATCTCTGACTTTGAGGCCAACCTTGTCCAAATATCAAGTTCCAGGGTTGCCAGAGCTACATAGACTCTGTCAAAACCAAACCAAATACAGTAAACTAGACACAGAGGTCTATGGAAATTCTATATGAACCTCAGATCTAGCAACTATAGAATATTGAATTAAGTATGGTCTCCCTGTGACTGAGACACTGGAATAAGCCATGTCTGGGTGAATAATAGTCTGATTGGGAAAATGTGACAACTTTCTGTTATGTGTTTACAATAAAACCGAACTAGAACCTAGTTATTAGTAACCTAGTTATTGATAACCTAGTTATTAGTAACCTAGTTATTGATAACCTAGTTATTAATAACCAAGTCATTTACTCTTCTGGTTTCCTCATCTGTACAATGGGATATTTTAAATAACCAGGATTTAAGGTTCTATGATATAAATACTGAATTCATATAGCTCTAATGTAAGTAAGCATGCATAATTTACATGGGTCTGAAGTAGATAGATTGCTTGCACGTGAGCAAAGTCATGGCTATTTTTAAAGTATACACAGTTGAGTTTTAACCAGCACCTTGGTTTTAAAAGGATTTAGGATATCTTCAGCAATTCTATGGTCTTAGGTCAGTGTGATGTCGTGTCGCTCTAGGTTTCTTCTTGGTTGGTTAGGGAATGGAGGGATTTGTCCTTTTGCAGACTTTATTAGTAGAATGGAGAGTACAGGATAGAGGATTAGAGGCCTGCAGATCCTGGGCTGGGCCGGGGGCAAAGGAGATGTTTTAGGACACTAACATTTCAAAACCAAGCTGCTGTTCTCGGAGCCGAGAATGAAGATGCTTTGTTTGGGTTTTGTGACCCCTTCATTGCGTATTCCCAGCGGGCCACAAACTTGTAGCAATCCTTCTGCCTCAACGTCCCAGGTGTGCAGTGTGTGCCACCATGTACTAATTCTGGGTGAGAAGTCTCTCTGGTGCAGTACAAGCACGGCATAGGCCCACAGATGTTGTGTCTTTCTCTAGGGGACAGCCCTCTTGACTGTGGGTCATGTTGGGGGTGCAGGGCTTTGTAGGTTGATGTGTTTATGCAGGAAGGCAGGTACAGGATAGAATGAGGCCTGTCATTGGACAAGAAAGAAGGATGGGTGTGAGAAGAGTTTTAGAAGAGAGGGAGCAGAGCAAGCGAGCAAGAGAGAGAGAGAGAGACAGAGACAGAGACAGAGACAGAGAGAGAGACTGAGAGAACATGGCATGGTGGCCGATGTTAAGATTCCTCTCTGTGCATAGTTACAGGTTGTTATGACTGTTCTTAAGGGATGGGTGTGTACAGGATTTTGTGCTGTCTAGATGGGCAAATGATATCCTATCAATTGAATCAGAGGTTATTGTGTAGTGTGTTTTTTCTTTTTTTTTTTTAAAGATTTATTTATTTATTATATATAAGTACGCTGTAGCTGCCTTCAGACACACCAGAAGAGGGCATCAGATCTCATTACAGGTGGTTGTGAGCCACCACGTGGTTGCTGGGATTTGAACTCAGGACCTCTAGGAGAGCAGTCAGTGCTCTTAACTGCTGAGCCATCTCTCCAGCCCAAGTGTGTTTTTTCATGTGGCAACTTAATTGAGTTCAAGAGAAGGTACAGTGGCCGGAAGCACCAAGCCCGCCATGGAATTGGGATGTTTGTGCCTGGAGTGGTAACTACTTGCCAAGGGGACTGTGAGTGAAAGCATTCGACTCATGGGCCGCCTGGGTTAGAGAGTACCATGGGCCAGCAAGGAGCTGCTGAGATAAATTAGCACTAGTTCCTATGGCCCATTGGAGCGGGAACTACAGAGAGAGGGCAACCATCCAGGAACTGGTCTTGCCGATTTATTTTTTACTGCTACAGGGCTTTATCCCAATCAGCTGCTTTCCTCAACATTAGACATTGCTGTTGAAGAAGAGCAGGGAACAACACTGAGGCGGTCTGGAGCAGCAAGTGTGTGCAGACATGATAGAGGGGCCCAGACGGGGCATCCCGGATTCCAGACTGCACACTGTACAGGCATCGTGGTACCCTGGCAAGTTCAAAGCCTTCACCTCAATACCATCGCTTCAGTGGTGAGTGCCGCATAGATAGATCACACAAGCATCTTAGTGTTAAACACCTTCAGTGGCTTAGAAGACCACACATGGAAATATCACCCCTCGGGCTGGAGAGATGGCTCAGTGGTTAAGATCACTGACTGCTCTTCCAGAGGTCCTGAGTTCAAATCCCAGCAACCACATGGTGGCTCACAACTATCTGTAACTCCAAGATTTGACACCCTCACTCAGACATACATGCAGGCAAAACACCAATGCACGTGAAATAAAAAGGAATACATAATTAAAAAAAAGAAATATCACCTTGCTTCTCCTGAACAGAATTCCACATTATTCCTTACTGTGGACACATAGCTCACAAAATGAATACAGGATGGGGCTGGAGAGACAGATCAGCATGGAAGAGAACTGAGTTTCCAAGTGTGCTTCCCAGATCCCACATCAAGTGGCTCCCAGCAGCCTGTAATTCTTGCTCTGGGGAATCCTTTGCCCTTTTCTGGCTTCAAGCACTCACACACACAAGCAGAAGCGCAGGAGATCATACACATACACTATAAAGAATATACACTATAAAGAATATACACTATAGAGAATATACACTATAGAGAATATACACTATAAAGAATATACACTATAGAGAATATACACTATAAAGAATATACACTATAAAGAATATATACTATAGAGAATATACACTATAAAGAATATACACTATAGGGGTTGGGGATTTAGCTCAGTGGAAGAGCGCTTGCCTAGGAAGCGCAAGGCCCTGGGTTCGGTCCCCAGCTCCGAAAAAAAGAACCAAAAAAAGAATATACACTGTAGAGAATATACACTATAGAGAATATACACTATAGAGAATATACACTATAGAGAATATAGGAAATTTCATTATCAGGGTACCAAAAGATGCAAGATACCATTTTTTATCTTTTAGATCTGAGGTTCTCAACTTGTGGGTCATGACCCCTTTGGTGGTCAAATGAGCCTTTCATAAGGATCTCCTAAGACCATCAGAAAACAGATATTTACACTGATTCATAACACTAGCAAAATTACAGTTATGAAATAGCAATGAAAACAACTGGTTGGGGTCAGCACAACTTGAGGTACCGTACGTATTACAGGATCGCAGTGTTAGGAAGGCCACTGCCAGGGACAAAGAATAGCAGCACAGGCTGTACAATAAGAGCATGAAGACAGACGGCCATTCTTCAGAAAACTGTCACTGCATACCAGGAGACAGACCAGGAAAAGTTCAAAAGTTTACATCCGGTTGATCTTTTTAAATGAAAGATCACTGCTGACCTTAATTCCAGCAGAGGCAGGAAGATCTCTGTGTTTACTGTCAGCCTGGTCCACAGAGTAAGTTCACACACACACACACACACACACACACACACACACACACACACACACACGAGAATCTTCTAATCCCCATTGTCTTTGAACTCAGCCTCTCCTGCCTCAGCCACTGAAGCCATGGGATCACAAACATGTGCTACCATGTTTGGCATAGATATTGGCAGGCTGACCCATCCTTTCTACTGTTAGCATGGTGTCTAGGAAGCAGAGCAGAAAGCACAAGTTTTGTAGTTACTGTTGTATTAAGTGATAGGGTAGTTGATGAACTATGATCCAGTTGTGCAACGCTATGGCTAACAATACTTGCTTTAGGGGCTTAGCGTTAGGAGTTTATACTCTCTTCTGTCACTTTTTACAACATCTCAGTTTTTCTTTCTTGTTTTTCTTTTTTCTTTTTTTCCGGAGTTGGGGACCAAACCCAGGGCCTTGCGCTTGCTAGGCAAGCGCTCTACCACTGAGCTAAATCCCCAACTCCTCAGTTTTTCTTTATAAAAAACATTTCTCAAGATGTACCTAACCCTCAAGAGACTGGAGGCCCCAGGAAATTTAGAAGTCTGGTGGGGTGTGGGGGGCATCCTCAAGGAGAGGGGTGGGGGTGGGAGGAGGTATGGGATGTGGGACAGTCAGAGGGTGGGCAGGGAGGGGAATAAAATCTGGAGTGTAAAAATAAATAAAATTAAAAAATCATTTTCCACTCTGTTATATGACTAGGTGTTTTAGTTTTGAGTTCTTCAGGAAAACAGACTCTGAGATGGAGGTTTTCATGCTGGAAGTTCATCGGGACTGGCCCTTAAATTAGTATTTGTTATGGAATCCCATAAACAAGGATTGTGCAGAAGGAGAAGCTGACCTGCAGAAGGAGAAGCTGACCTGCAGAAGGAGAAGCTGACCTGCAGAAGGAGAAGCTGACCTGCAGAAGGAGAAGCTGACCTGCAGAAGGAGAAGCTGACCTGCAGAAGGAGAAGCTGACCTGCAGAAGGAGAAGCTGACCTGCAGAAGGAGAAGCTGACCTGCAGAAGGAGAAGCTGACCTGCAGAAGGAGAAGCTGACCTGCAGAAGGAGAAGCTGACCTGCAGAAGGAGAAGCTGACCTGCAGTTGTAGCGATGTAGCGGCCATGAAGAAAACCTCAGATGAGCCCAGATGGAACTCCAGAGTTAGGATGATCAATCGGACTGCCTCAATTTGGGAAAAAAAGCTCACTGGATGGAGACTGGCTGTGGGGTGTTTTGTGGATGACTTTGTCCTGGATAGTTCTTAGGTACAGAGAAAACACAGCAGCCGGGAAATTGTGTACTTCAGCAATCAAAGTAGCAATTGGTTTAAGGGAAGGCAGGTATTCACTATGAGCCAGGGAAACCCATTCGAGGATCCTACTCCCTCCCCCATATGTTTAGACAGGCCTAAAGGAAAGCATGGATTTTTCCCCCTACAGCACTACTGAGTCTATCCACCTTGAGGACGAGACCAACCCTCAGAGTTGAGTCAGGAGATGAGAATTTGAGCCTTGAAGCTATTTTTAAGTAATTAAACCAATGTTTTAAAGTCTCTGGGCCTTGAAGTTTAGCAAGTCCACCGATATTGTCTTTATGCATTACCCAGGTTAGCGAATATTGACAGATACGATGGTGTGCAAAGATGGCGATAGAATCATTACATAGTAATGTAAAAAAACAAAAACAAAACAAAACAAACCTCAAGTTTTTACACAATGATCTCAGTTTTGTAATGTGCACACTAAAAAGAAACACTCAGGAGAAGACTGTTAACAAAGGCCATAGGAGGTGAGAGAGCTGGTGTAATTTTATTCGGTATCAGACCAACAAGTAGGATTTCCTTGAAGGTTAGACTTGCTCTTCCATGGAAGTCCTACAGTGCCCTCCCCTTCGCAGCACAGGCGCCACCTAGGTTTGTTCCGAGGCAGCAGCGACCCGGGCCGGGCAGCTCGCGACCCCAGCGCAGGGACATCAGGGCGGGCGCGGCGGCTTCCCCGCCCCGGGGCGGCACCCCGATCGGCTGCGGTTCCGCCCAGCCGAGCCCGCTGCTCGCAGCCTTAGTCGCCATGTCTTCCGGGGCCAGCGTGAGCGCCCTGCAGCGCCTGGTAGAGCAGCTGAAGCTGGAGGCCGGCGTGGAGAGGATCAAGGTGAGCGCCTGCCCAGCCGGACCCCGGCGCCAGCCCCGCCACCGACCAAGCGACACGCGGGAGGCCGCGGCCGGGCGGAAGTGGCGGCTACTGGGCCGGGCGCGCGCCGGGGCCTCGGGTGCTCGCGAGCCGCGCGTGGGTGCGGGATGGCTCCAGGCCGGATCCCCGAGTCAGCTCTGGAGGCTCCACGGGTGCTTCCGGCGACTCAAACTGTCCCAGGGACCAGATCTGAGGGCTCCGTGGGCGTGTCCACAGCCCGCTGGCGACACGCTGGCGGCCTAGACTCTGCCAGCCGGGCTGCTGGAAGATGCTGCTTAGAGATGGGGAGGGAGGCCACCGCCTGAACTGATGTGAGCGAGACAGAAGGATCCTCGGCCTTCCTCAGCTGGGGCATCGGAAGGGAGAGTTGGGGAAATGAGTTAGGTTTTGGATCTATAGATTTTTACAGAGATATCCAGGGGAGATTTCGCTGCATGGACAGAGGCCGAAAGAGGTCCTTAAAATATAGGCGTGTGAATAGACAAAGAGCAGCACTTGTAACGTGCTGCCAGGGATAGTTCAGAAGAGAAAGATGAAGAGAGGATTGTCAAAAGAGGGGTGCGGAGGCCAGAGAGATGGCTCAGCTCACTGGCTTCTGGAGGACCCGGGTTCAATTCCCACCGCGCGCGCGTACACACACACACACACACACACACACACACACACACACACACACACACACACACACACACGGGGGGGGGGGAGGCCCACAACCATCTGTAATGTCAGTTTTGGGGGACCCGATGCCCTCTTCTAGCCTCCTCAGGCACTAGGCATGCGCGTGGTGCACAGACATGCTGGCAAAACACCCCTGAGATAAAATTAAATTAAAGGCCTGCAAATACAGCCAGTGTTTACCACTCTGTTGGCTGAACGTGTATTGGTTGGCAGCTAGTGTAATTCTCTGTGTGGATTGCTTGAGCACACCATTGTGCTAGTCAGTTTCTTAACCCTTGACCCGGTGCTACTCCAGGGGATGCAGGTGGATGCGGTAAACAAACTAATAAACAAAATGATTTCAGATACCCAGGTTTACAAGATAAAGGGACAGAAGCACGGGGTACAGAGACTCGCCATAAGGTGTAGTGGAAGGTGTAGTGGACTTTTGTAAGAGGCCGGGCAGGTTAAAAAATTACTCCCAAAATAAAAGGGTTTGGGGTTGATAGGAAAGATTTATTTTGTCCTTTTGTCAAAGAAAATGGAGACAAGGTGAATGTAGAAGGGACAAGGGTTTGGGGTGACATCTTTGGGTCAGGAAAAAAGGTGAAGATGTGTATAGAGTGCCTGGTTACGGATTACAGGTCTTGGCGATGACAGTCTTGTGAAACAGGAAGCTGTGGGACAAGCTGTGGGAAGTTGTGAAACAGGGACAGTGGACCGGGCGTTAGCAAAGGGTGAAGGAAGTGCTTACTGTCCACCATGGAGCTCACCGGCCTGGGCAGTCCCTGGGCAGTCGCAACCTGGACACTGAGATAGGGGGCCTGTACCGCTTGTGGTTCCTTTTTCCTTGCTAGCATCTGACTACCAAGGATTTTGAGGGCAGAAAGCTAAAGGAGTTTGATCCAGGTAGGAGGTGAGCAGGAAGTATGCTAGAAAGTAGGGGTGAAGTCAGAGACCAAGGTGTGGCTGGACCCAGATAAGAAAGAGGGAGCAAAGTCAGCTTCTGGTGATGAAGACATACAGGGGACAGCGATAACTAGTGGTCATTGCGAGCTCGGCGTAAGAGAGTAAAAGGTTCTTGGGGGGGTGATTGAAGCTGTGTTCCCTCTTCCCTCATTTTGCAAAGGGAGCAGTTACGGGTGCTGGCTGGAGCTCCTAGCAGAGAACAGAGCTGCCCAGGAGAGAAAATAGGGAACGAAAAAGAGTTGTTGAAAGTGTTCGGTACCATTGGGCATCAGACCTAGAAGGAAAACTGAATCAAATGCCTGCTCACCCTATGGACACTATAGAGGGAAGAGACTCTTACCTGCACTTGAAAAAGGATTGTGGATGATCACCACACACACACACACACACACACACACACACACACACACACACACACACACACACACGGGTGAAATTGGGCAGTACTTAAAGGGAGTCATGTTCCAGAACTAGTCAGCTTCATTTCAGGGCTTAGTCTTGGATGCTCTTGGCCTGCTGAGAGAGATCGGCCAGGCCCTTCCCAGGGACTGCAGATTGCTGTCCAGAGGAATCCTCCTCCGGAGTTGAGAGTCAGATAACCCAGGTGGGACAAGCCATCCTCCATGGCAGGAGGCGGCTTGCAGGGTTCGAGGTTGGTTTTCTGCCTCCCAGAGTCTCTCCCTTGCCTCTGCTGAGGGTCCTGACCGACCTCAGCTTGTTTCTTTGCTCACCCCCACTTTACCTTTATCACCAAGTCCTTTATGCTAGGGTCTGGTTGGTCTCCTTTCCCCAGGGGTCCTGAGAGAGTCTCCTACTCCCCACATGTAGAGTTCACCCAGTTCCCTGACACACAGTCCCTGGGCATGATTGGTTCTGCGTTTCTTTGAAAATCAGTAACTTACATAAAACCATTAGCTCTAATTATAATTAGTGTGAAAATGTTGAGTTTCAATTGATGGAAAAATTAGCTTAAATGTTAGTCTGGTTATATTGTATTTTAAAAATTCTAGCTCTAAAAGCAAATCCCTAAGGCCTTTCAGAAGCTTGGTGGCAACTGTAAACATATGGTAAGCAGCTATAACATACATGTAACATATGGAACATACATGGAACATGTATTAGTCAGTTTTCTGTTGCCAATAGCCAAGTACCACAGACAGAGTAAGATTTTTAAAAAGTTTACTTTAGTTTATGGTTCTAGAGGGTCCAAGGTCTTGGAGCTGGAGAAATGGCTCAGTGATTAAGAGCACTGGCTATTCTTCCTGAGGTCTTGAGTTCAATTCCCAGCACCCACCAAGTGACTCACAACCATCTGTAATGTAGTCTAATAGAATCCAGTGTCCTCTTTTGGGATACAGATATACATGCAGATAAAACACCCATATATAAAAAATACATAAACAAGTTTCCACCCTTCATAGTGGAGATTAAATTTCAACATATAAACGCAGACCGTGGCTAAAACATAACGGCCTTGTTTTATTTATTATGACGATGATGATGATTATCTGGAATACTGTTGTTTTTGTGTTTTGTCCTAGGGACTGACCCCGGACCTCCCTTGTGCTAGGCAGCATTCGATCACTGAGCCCCACCCTCAGCCCCAGAGACCACATTCCTAACCAGCAAGCTGTACTTCTGAACCGCACAGAATAATTCTGTCGCTTGTTCCGCACAGACTGGACCAAGCCCCAACCTCGTTCACACGGCAGCTTTAGATTATCAGTTCGTGTTTTACATATTTGTACTGGGAACTTGAGAATGAGCCATTTCCTTACCAATTTGGTCTTAAACTAGAATTCTAAATGGATTAAAGTTACATTTCCCTTGTTAAAGCAATTTGAAAGTATCCCATACTCAATCGTAGAAGTGTATAGTCTTCCATTGTGGGGATGAGTGGCTGCAATTAGCAGAGAGCCTTGGATGACAGCAGTGGTGTCCCACCTCAGGCTGTGTGGGGCCTGCTGCTTCGCCTGGCTGTGAGCTGGGCGGTGAGCGGTGGGGCGGCGAGCGGCGGTCACACTGTGCTTGCTTTGTCTCAGGTCTCTCAGGCAGCTGCAGAGCTTCAGCAGTACTGCATACAGAATGCATGCAAGGACGCCCTGCTGCTTGGTGTTCCGGCTGGAAGCAACCCCTTCCGGGAGCCCAGGTCCTGTGCTTTACTTTGAAGACTGGTGAGTTGGGGTGCACTGTGTCATCTTGGGGCCATAGTGTCTTCAGGGAGCTTCCCAAAGGATTTGGGCAACAGAGGTTGAAAAAGATTGTCAGAATGCTGCCTTGCCCGATGGGTGCTTCTGGGCTGTAGCTTCCCTGCACGTCGCCTTACACACATGAACTCTTTAACTGAGCTGACCAGCAATATTTCTTGACCTTAATTCCCTCTCTGCCCTGACAGCATCCCAGAGTTGTGGTCTGCTGACAGCAGCTGCTGGGACGAAGGACTTGACTGAGGAGCAAGCGAGCTAACTCGAGCCTGCCATGGGCTATTGTTTCTCTGTAGCAGCTCCCTAAATAGCCCTGTTTTGTTTGTTATGGTCTGTGCAACCGAGGACTTGGTCTGTGGGGTGGCCTTGAATTCACAGAGATCTGCCTGTCTCTGCCTCCTCAGGGCTGGGATTAAAGACATGTGACCCCAATGCCTGGGTCATATCTCTGTTTTCATGGAAGATCAAATGTAGCTGATGGTCTACTGCTCTGTGTGTGTGTGTGTGTGTGTGTGTGTGTGTGTGTGTGTGTGTGTAAAGGGCTAACGAGTTTTAGTAGCCAATAACTGAAGACACATTTCTGATGATTTATTAATTAGGATGACATGAATTTGAGTGTTTTGCATTGAGGTTTTACATTTCTATATTTTTAATGATTTATAGATATGAAGTTTAATCCACTAGATAAAAATGAAAATTACAAACATTTCTATAGAAAAAAGTACAACCTTAAGAGTTAAAAATTTAACATAAACCAACTACATAACAAGTCAGCATTTGGATCTAACAGAAATTGTAACAGTAGGGAAAAGGAAAAAAGTCAGAGAGAGGGGCCAAGGCAAGAAATGAAACAGGAAACCTCTAAGGCATTTTTAGAACCAAGAACTCACAGCAAGGAATAGACACAAAGCTGACCATGAATGAGACTCAGGATGTCCAGAAGCAAGTCAGAGTCAGAATAAAGACACCAGAACGAACACGGAAACTATGAACCCACATTCCAAGATCTTAAATGGCTTAATCCAGATGGTACCCCGTCCCCAACAGATTCAGAAGGAAGGGTAAGTCACACAGGCATGGCTAATGCAGACTTTTACAACTGTTCACTCAGGAAAGCCAGCATCAGGAAAATATTTTGTTGATATACCCGTTGACATGAAAAACTAGTATGTCATAGGAGATTTACAAAAGGTTTATTTTCAGTGATCAGCAGAACAGAACCTCAGGCTTTCTTGTTAAGTAGATCTTGAAATGATTCAGAGCCTGGCATTCTGAGGAAGGGCAGTTCTACCCAGTGACTGTCAGGATGCCCTGTTTGGCTCACGATAACAATCAGCGGCTCCTTTGTCTATAAACTGTAGGGCTCCAAACACTTTAATTTTGGGGGAGATTTATGAAAGAATCCTCTTTATTAAAACCATTTTAAAAGTATAGATCCTGTCCACTCTCAACGAGAGTGCAGGAGAGGTAGGGTAAGCCACTAGTGTGCATGCCCTGGTTGTGGACTCCCTACTTCTCCCCCAGGCTGCTCTGTGTCAAGAGGAAGCAGCCCTTCCCACTAGACCTACTTCCTGCTTGGCTCTTGTGTAAGATATGGTGAAACCAGTATGAATCCAGCAGTCTCCACTTTTGCCTACCCACCAACCTTAAAAACTATAAAGAAACTAAAACTGGGTGAGTTCAAGAGTGACCTGGCTAACTCAAGACGACTGTCTCAAAAGCAGTGTAGCCCAACTGCCCAGCATGTGCAAGGCCCTCACCCCGGACATTCCCGTATTTCTAGGTTATCAGTCCTGGGACCAACGTATTTCAAATTCTGTATTTACACAATAAGTGATCATCCTTTTCACATGTTTGTAAAAGGAAACTGTTCACGTTCAGTTCCGCTATGAGAAAGGAGTTACGCAGCCAAGGGCACGGCAGTCCTCCACGAAGCCCCGGCCTGAGTGCTGTCTGTCCGAGGGCGTGCTCACACATTCTATTGCATTCACGAGATGTTTTCTGTGTTGTGCATTTTTGGGGTCCTGTGAAATGATAAGGTTCCTTTACAAGTAAATCTCACTAAATTGAAAACCAATGGAACTCTCTTCAACAGGGAAGAAGCTCTCTGAGGAACCTGTGTGTGCATGGTGATGGATGACTACCGCCAAGTCCCAAGAAAACAGATTTCAAGAGCCAAATCATTTTCTCTGTGGCCTGGTCCTAGGTCAAAATTCTACAGAAATCAATGTTTTGTCTTATTTTTTAACCTCATTACCAAACTCACTGGGTGCATCTCTCAGTCAAGCCTGTGCGGCCCTGCCTGGGATGGAGGCATGTTTTGTTTACTGGGTATTTGCATTTCTGGATGGAAATGTTGTATTTCCGAAAACTGAGTATTTGTAATTTTCCTAACATTTTTATACTGTAATAAAAAATTTTCATAAAAATTTACAGTTACTAAATTAGACAAAGTATAAATTGGGGAATGATTGATATGCTGGTTTCGTAAAGGAGGCCTTTCCAGTCCCAGTGAGCAAACGGTCTGACCTGGACGGGAAGCTGGGGAGCCGCTCCTTAGCACACGGAGCATGGATGTGTTGTTAGGTGGCCCTCCCGTGTGAAGCCATTAGAACTTTCTTTAGTTCCTGTACTCTACAACTTATAATTGTGTCTGATGCTTTGAAAAGTGTGCTCATGCCTTTAAAAATGTTTAAATGTGATCTACACTTAGAACGTTGCAATTGGTTAAAAACAAAATATGAAGATATTATAACCTAAAAGAATTCATGTCACACATATTTTATTGGGGGTGATGTGCCTTTGATTTAATTGGGGACACTTTTAGAAGGAAAGTTTGTGTTTGTGATTATCTTTGAAGAGCTTGGAAATAAAATTTTTGCCTAATTCATCATTTTCCATGACAACAGTAGTTTGTGTTTGGTGTGGTCTTTTGGGCCCCATGGATCTCTGTTTGCTGGTGAGTGTGAGTGCAGAAGGTGAGATTGGGGTTGGAACCCCTGTAGAACTCCATCAGTGCCTCCAAATACAGTTGTGAGCATAACATGAAAAACCCTCAATTCCCAGCCACAGCTGCTCTCTGACGTCGCCCGGCATTCACCACGGAGAAGTCGTAGGAATACAAAGTGGAGAAAATGAAGCCATGGGCTGGGCCTCCCTAACTCCAGGCATCACTCAGATATCAGTAAATTAATCATAATTTGGATGTCCTTTTGATGTTTCTATTTTTCATTTAGTCTTGTCTGCAGTTTTACGCTATCATTTTTGTTGTTTGTTCTTTCAAACTCTTGCCTCCTACCATTAGCATTGTATGTGTGTGTCCTGCGTCTCGGTTAGGAGGATTTCAGTGATTGTTCCAAGTTTCCACCCCACACTAAACCCTCTTTGGATGCACTGTCTCCTTCAGCAGCACTGCAGAAGGGAGTTCAGGGGAGCCGTGAACGTTCTACAGCTCTAACTGTTCTAGGTGGAGGCAGGTCAGGTCCAGCAGCGTCAGGAGGGTCAGGTCCAGCAGCGTCAGGAGGGACTGACACCTGCTCAGGAGCTGATTTGATATAGGAAATCTGCCAGTGAAAGAAGGGACCCGCAGCCTGACAGCTATCTGAGGAAATTCAATACTTGTTCTGTATCTCTCTCTCAAACATGGAGGACAAAAACTACTTCATGGGTCAGTGAGATTGCCTTGGAAGCTGCTGAATTAAACAATATAATTTTTAAAAATTGAAACAAATGATGAAAATGCCACACTGAAACCCACCTGCATGCAAATTAAAAAACAAACAAACATGCAGAACTTTGTGAAGTATCTTAGGGGAAATTAGATAATGCTTATAATGCTTCCTTAATGAAGAATTATATTAATGCATGCCTTGTCATGGATCAGTCTCTATACTCAGGTGGGTTTGATTGATTTGAAGTGTTGCTCGTTTCCATTTGGTCTGGAAATACTGCATTAGAGTGTTCAGACTGATAAAATGGCGTGCTGTAAACCACTGAACTGAGAATGGGACCCCCGTTGAAGGAATCTTAGAAAGGACTGAAAGAGCTTGAAGGGGCTCGAGACCCCATATGTACAACAATGCCAACCAACCAGAGCTTCCAGGGACTAAGCCACTACCCAAAGACTATACATGGACTGACCCTGGACTCCAACCTCATAGGTAGCAATGAATAGCCTAGTAAGAGCACCAG
Source organism: Rattus norvegicus (assembly GCF_021556685.1). Taxonomy (NCBI): domain Eukaryota; kingdom Metazoa; phylum Chordata; class Mammalia; order Rodentia; family Muridae; genus Rattus; species Rattus norvegicus. Next base: position 79,065,215 of record NC_141538.1, read on the forward strand.
TGGAAGGGGAAGCCCTGGGTCCTGCTAAGACTGAACCCCCAGTGAACGTGATTGTTGGGGGGAGGGCGGTAATGGGAGGAGGATGGGGAGGGGAACAGCCATATTGAAGGGGAGGGGGAGGGATTAGGGGGATGTTTGCCTGGGAACTGGGAAAGGGAATAACAATTGAAATGTAAATAAGAAATAGTCAATTTAATAAAGATGAAGAAAAAAAAGAAAAAATTGGCGTGCTGTAATTACCTTTTTGGCAGTGTTAGATTTTGGTACTTGTTATATTCATTACAAAACATGAATTGGAAGTGTCTTGGCACTGCTAGGGAAAAGTTTAAACAGCCTTAAATTATCTACTCATTAAAAGTAAGCAATAGGAAAATGGGGTTAGGAGTTTAACACTAAAAAGTTTAATCAGGGACAACATTATAAGACAAAGCAAGTGAGAGCACAGCGTCCTGCACCTTAAGCTGGCTGAGGAGAGCACAGTGGGGTGAAAGAAGACCCACGCTTGCTTCTGGACTTGCAGCCCCCTGGCCAGGCCAGGGAACGTCTAAGCACAGCATTTTCTGTGTGAGGAAAAAATGGAAAAAAGACAGAAAAGAAAAACAACAACAGAGGTTATGGGAGAAAACTTGGAGGAAAGGAGCAGAACAAGGCTGCTCGGCACCTTGTGAGCTTACGAAGCCTCAGGCCCTGCTCCGTGCCTTTCTCTGAAGCCCGTTTTAGTGGGCTTCACTCCAGTCTTCTTAGCCTTCCCCCCTCTGAATAGCTTCATCTATTCCAGGGTCAGTGTCAAACCAGTTGTGTAGCCAATGGTAGTGATCATTGACTTTGGCAGACCCAGTTTATGAACTGCTGGGAACCAATCCCAGAGCTCTGTGGGGAATCACACCACTGAGCTTAACTCCCCAGCAGTTTCCCATGCATCAGAAAGTGTGGGATCCACACTTGCTCAAACACCCCCATATGTATAAAATCATTTCGAGCAAATTGGAACGGTCCATTTTCACTATGGTCAGAGCACACTTAGTTTCTTAATAAGTTTCACGGTATTCTATACTCTAAATGTTTGCTTTGTCCTCCAGTAGCAAGTATACAAGTTTTACCTATTACAAGCTGTACTTATAATAGGTTTCATGTTATAGGTAATATTTGTTTAAGATAAATTCTTAGTAATGTAATTCCTGGGTCAAGTCATCTTACATTTATTAGCTGTTGTCTAGAGGGAGCTCTGAAAGGACAGACAGACAATACAGAAGGAAAGCGGTCTTCTCTGACTGGCTGACTAGGAGTCTGTATTTCCAACCTCCTGTCAATGTGAGAGGTGAAAACAGTTATTTAGTAGCCAACACCTCTGAAACAAATCATGAGGTTGCTTATCCTAAATATTTACAGATTTGTCTTGTTCTGAGAATATGTTTAGATATTTTACTTACTCTATTAAGTTTCCTTTTCCCTCCAGTTTGAAAGGGTTGTTTGTGTATTAAGAACGGAACTCTCGATGGGTAGTGGTGGTGGTGGCGACTCACACCTTTAGTCCCAGTCCTCGGGAGACAGAGGCAGGTGGACCTCTGAGTTTGAGACAGCCTGGTTTACACAGTGAGTTCCAGGATAGCTCAAAAATCAATCAATCAGTCAATCAGTCAGTCAGTCAACAAACAACAGAATGTGAGCCCTTCCCACAGCTTAGGTTGCAAGCATTTCTTCCCTCTCTTTCTCATTGGGCTGGGGGAACTGCTCAGAGCTTCTCTGGCTGCAGTTTTGCCCTTGTGTGGTGCTCCTCACTTCCTGACTCCAACTGTCAGACTGTGCAGGGGTGTGGGAGCTCAGGAGAGCTCAGTGGTTATAAGTGCTTGCTGCTTCTGGGGAGGACTGGACTGTGGTTCCTAGCACCGCATCACACCACCAGTAACTAAGGCTCCAGGGCTTAGATGCCCTCTGCTGGCTGGACTCCACAGGGGCTGCACTCCATATGCACATTCCAACATGCACGTACACAATTTAATAACAAAAAAAATAAACTTAAAAAAAAAGACTATGATGGGGCCTCTGGCCTCCAGAATGCACACATTCCGCATGCATACACATAAGTGCAAACACAAACCTTTAAAAAGACAAAAGCCTTGTAAAGTAGACGTGAATCTGAGTACTTCTGGGGCCTTGTGCATATTGTACTGACTGATAAGTCAGACAAGCAGACTTATACAGAAACACTGAGGACCTGCAAAGCAATAGCATTTTCTGTCGTCAGGCGTCAAGCTTGACTGACTGTTCCTGCACTGTCATGAGGAAGTAGAATCTGGCAGGTGGCATTGTCCCTTCTGTTTTTCACAGAAACCTCAGCCGGGTTTGCCCATCCACTCTTCCGGGGACTTTCTCATACATTAGACGGCGTTTCTTAGGTTGTGGTGCTTGTGAGTACATTAAGTCTGTCAAAGGGAGAAAAGAAAACCATTTATTGGGGTAAGCAGATATGAAGCATGGTTTGTTTTTTAACATGAATGCACCTGTCCCCAGTGGCTGTTTAAGATCAGTGCACCCATAGACTGTGTGAGTCATTCATTATCCCCAGACTCCATTATCCTCTTCTGTGAGGTTCTTTGATCTCCAAAGTCTCTCCTGGCTCTAATATCTTTAAATAAAACCATTAGAAATAAACAACTCAGGCAGGCTTCCTAATCCCTGAAGGTTTCCAACACATCTTCAGACTAGAATAAGTTCAGTGCTCACTCTGATTTTGAACTCACACCTGCTTTGCTCCTTGGCTCTGTAAACCACCAGAACTGTTCATACTGTGTTCTATATGTTTACATTTTATTAACTGTCCAGCTTCTACTCCAACATCTTTATTTAGAAATTCTAATTCACTTATGCAAGTGAATTGTGTGTGTGGGGGGCAAGTGCATGTGTGTGTACACTTGTGTGTGCATGTGTATGTGCACAGCTCCAGACAGCATCTTCCACTTATGTGCACACACATGTGCACATGCATCAGGAAATGTGCACCCACACATGAACATTCATACACACATGCAAACATGCCAAACACATACACATGCAAACTAAAATTATTCAAAAGTAAATGAATTAAAATGTACATAGATATCTTGAGTATCCCATCTATATGTCCAAAAGCTTAAATGTCAGAATTAGAAACTTCCTCGTGGAGAAAATGGGAGAATTATATAGGGAAGTGATCCATGTTCAAGAGTCTATAGAGTTCACTTGTGTGATTTGTTCTAGAGTCCAAGGGTGGGGTTTGATCTGGGTCATTTATGAAACAGCTATATAATAAAGCACAAACAACACCATCATGACTCTTGTTATGAAAAATCAGAACTAAACATCAGGAACCAAATTAATAGCATCCCTGTACCTATAAACAACAGGATTTTATGCAGCTTTAAAACTGAAGTGACATTTGCAGAACACGGGGCAGAATTGAAAGTGCTTTAAGTGAACAGCAGGTGATGAGAAACAGTCGTGAATATTTTTCTTTCAGGAGGTTCTTGGATTGTGATTTGCACATGTGCGTACGGGGTTACTATAGGTCATCAAACTAGGAGGGAGGCCTTCACAGGAGCCGGGATAAAACGATACAGGAGACGTGTGACATGAGAGCAGAAGGAAGTCTACGACAGGAGACAACAGACAGAGCCATAGGAGGAGGCGAGGGCAGGCAGGGGGCGCGGGCAGGCAGGGGAGGGGACGCGGGCAGGCAGGGGGGCGCGGGCAGGCAGGGGGCGCGGGCAGGCAGGGGGCGCGGGCAGGGTGAAAACAGTGAGAATTAGGAAGTCCTCTTTTAACAAAACATAGAACCTAAGGTCTTTTTTTTTCTGAGCCCCCTCTGATCTTATGAAGAAGACTATGAAAGAAGCTTTGAAACTTAAATTTCTCTTCTCCGACTACCTTTCATGACAAAGCTAAGTTCATATGCCTTATGAGATCTTTACATTTTGTTCTAGATGTTCAGGTCAATGCTATAAGAAATTATATATTTATATATTATATTTATATATAAAATAAAGACATAATGAGTAGAAATGAGAAAACAAAATTGTCCTTGGCTGGAGAGATGGCTCAGCGGTTAAGAGCACTGACTGCTCTTCCAGAGGTCCTGAGTTCAATTCCCAGCAACCACATGGTGGCTCATAACCATCCGTAATGGGATCTGATGCCCTCTCCTGGTGTGTCTGAAGACAGTGACAGTGTACTCACATTGAAAAAATAAATCTTTTTTTTTAAAAGGCAATATGATAAAATGATCAGCCAAGTCAAAAATATCCATCAAAGAGAAGATAATAGGGGTTCTTACCTAATAGAGGTAAGCAACTGTGTGCGTGTGTGTGTGTGCGTGTGTGCGCGCGCGCGTGTGCGTGTGTGTGCGTGTGCGTGCGTGTGTGCGTGTGTGTGTGTGTGCGCGCGCGCGTGTGTGTGTGAGAGAGAGAGAGAGGGAAAAATAGAGAGAAAGAGAGGGAGAGGGAGAGGGAGAGGGAGAGGGAGAGGGAGAGGGAGAGAGAGAGAGAGAGAGTGGAGAGAGAGAGAGAGAGAGAGAGCGCTCAGATACCATTAATCCTAATTTGATTTTTTTAGACAGAATCTCTTACTGGCCTAGAGCTTACCAAATATGCTGGCTGACATGGAGCCCTACGGATCCACCTGTTTCTACCTCGCAAGCGCTGGGATTTAGAGCCATGGCCATAATGCCGGGCTCCTGTACGTCGGTTCTGGGTATCAAACTTAGGTCCTCATGATTGCACAGTAAGCACCTTAGTGACTGAGCCATCGTCAGCCCTAATATCTTAGCCAAATAAACACATGTTCTTAGAGAGTCTGACTCTTCTCTGTAATCATGGTCTTCTGCTCTAAGTAAGTTTGCTACTTTTATTTTAAATTTCTTCTTTCTATTCTCATTTGTTTGTTTGTCTGTTTGTTTTGTAACAGGTTTTCCTGAGTAGTCCTTGTTGTCCTGGAACTCACTATGTAGATCAGGCTGGCCTTGAACTCATAGAGATCCTCCAGCCTCTGCCTCCTGAGTGCTATTTTAAACTTAAGTTACTATGTGGTTCCTTTGATACTACAAGAATTTGAAATGTTTTGTTATACCACTAAGTTTGATTTTCTTTTAAGCCCAAAGTTAATGGAGAACATTAAGTGTATCAATTAAACAAAACATTCATTGAGGTTTGAGTATAGAGCTATCAGGTTTGAAATATTTTTATTACTTTAGTTACGTGTATGTGTTCACATCTGCATGTGGGTATGTCCAAGGAGCCCGCAGGTGTCGGGATCCGCTGGGGGTGGAGTTTCAGGTAGTGTGAGCTGCCCAGAGTGGCTGCTGGGAGCCACGTGGGTCCTCTGCAAGCGCTGTTGGCCACTGTGCCATCTCTTCAGCCCCTACTTTTGGCTTTAATGTTATAACGGGAAGTAGGTGTGTCAACTGTTACTGTTACTGTTACCTGTTGGTGTTTCATAATCTCCCCAGTTAGAGGAAGATCCAGGGAGCCTTCTCTGTCTGAGGTAGTTTCCGGCTCTTTGGCAGAAATTCAGGCCCTTGAATCCTCTTTGGTTTACATTAGAATCAGTGGCACAGAATGAATCCCAACTGGGAACAGGTTCTCTCCAAAAAGTCTCCTTAGTCCCAGCATTCGCGTTTCTACAGGTGACGTCTTGCAGCTCATCCCACGCGCGCCCGGGCGGATCTCTGGAGAAGTCGTCCTTTTGAGAGTACCGTTTGCTGTAGGTGCTCTGTTCGGCTCCACAGCTTGGAGGGAATGAAGAACTCTGTTTTCTACAACTGTTTTTCTTAAAGTCCCAGTGAAGGTGGGGCTGGGAGCCCTCTGGTAAAAAGACAAGGTTGGACACTTGCACGTTTCTGGGTCCTTTTGTTTCAGGACAATTTACAAAATCCTGAGAGCCTCTTCTTTGAGAATCAGTTTGTGGCATTTTGGGTTCGCAACTTACTTGCGTTAGGCCCAGAGAAAAGACATCTGACTGTGAATGCCTCGGGCTAGGAAGGGCGGGCCTCGTGATTTTCTTTGATTCGGTGTTCATTAGGAAGGGGTTCCTCTGCACTGGGTTAGGGCCACAACCGGAGCCCTCCCAGCCCGAGCAGCGGCTCCTCTGGCTGTGCGGTGCTGCAGCGGGCAACAAGCATGGCGGCAGCCTTTCTCTCAGCTCCCTAGGAGAGCTTGTGTCTCTCCGCACCGTCTCTTCCGAGATGTCATAGGAATAATGGTCTTGAATGATAGGAGCTGACCTCTGAGAAATAAAGAGATCGGTTTGATTCATATCTTCCTGAAGTGATGAAATCTGACAAGACGTTGTCATGGAGGGAGAACTAATCTTGAACAAGGAAGTGATGCTACAAAAATGCTGAAAATTAAAAAAACAGTAATAAATCTAGAAAACAAAGACAATACCTAGCTAAATTCATAGGGACTACATTGTGCCGTGTACTAACAGAAGAAATAATTAAATGCCATTAAAAGAGAACACCGTAATCTATTTTTTTTCTTTTTTCTTTTTTTCGGAGCTGGGGACCGAACCCAGGGCCTTGCGCTCGCTAGGCAAGCGCTCTACCGCTGAGCTAAATCCCCAACCCCCGTAATCTATTTTTTTTTTTAGCAGCTTGCAGTGGAATTTTATACTTTTTAGAGAAGTTTTAGTTTCACAACAAATACAATGGATTTTATTTTAGTTATTCAAATTATATATGAATACTATTCCATGCTAAAAATTTTAAAATATCACCAATAACTCTAAAACTCTCTTCCCTACTATGGTAGAAGTTCTTTTATTTTTAAAGAAGTATTTATTTTATGTATATAAGTGCACTGCCGCTGTCTTCAGACACACCAGAAGGGGGGCATCAGATCCCATTACAGATGGTTGTGAGCCACCGTGCGGTTGCTGGGAATTGAACTCAGAACCTCTGGAAGAGAGAGGTAGAACTTCTTGGAAGGGTAAATATGAATGTGTTAATTGAATATTTATGAACACAATGATATTTCAAAATGCCTTATAATGTGATAAACTGTGCTGAATTATCTACGGTAGCTTTAAAACATATGTCATAAATGGCAGCTAATGACCATTCTGTCCAAAAGTTAGTTCAAGTAAATTATTTCTTTCCTGTGTGAGATCCAGAACAAAGCCAGAGACTGTCATTCAGAAACGCATGTGGTACAAATAGGAGGAGGGGCCACAGACCCACCTTCAGCACTTTGCCTGGAACCTGGGGCAGGAGCTCCTGGAGCTCAGCAGGAGCTGCTCTCAGGAGCCAGTGCAGGGAAGGTGCTCCGTGTAGCATGAGCTGGGCCACCAGTGGGTTAATGCAGGGGAAGTCTAGCAGGTTCATTTCCTCCTGGAAAACAGTTCGGCACCTCCTCAGTCAGGGTCTTTTGAGAGTGACCTACTTTAATTTAGACTGCAGATTAAACCAGCTGTCATTGGGTTTAGAACTCGATTTGGAGAGTGTGGAAAAAAATAAGCTATCAGTGAGGGAGTTGGGGTTCATAGCTGTCTGCTTCACAAATGTTTAAATTATACATTTAGAAGAAGTAACCTTAGAAGGTGAAACTTCCACCCAGGATTTATCCAACCATTCATGAGGATCTCTCTTCGACATCATTAAATTGTGGTCTGCAATTTGTCGAATTATTAAAGCAGTCTCTTCTACTCCAGGGGCAATTATAACCTAAAATATAATTTTCATAAGTTAGATTGCAGGAGAATATTAGGAAGCAAGATGTAGCATTCAGAAATAGTTTGAGATAAAGGGAAAAAATCTAAGTAGTGAATTTTTACTCATCATTTCTTTTAAAAAGCTCAAATATTATTTACATTTTTCTTTTCTTATTTTTTTTAAGATTTATTTATTTTAGTTGTATGAGTACACTGTAGCCATCCACAGACACACCAGAAGAGGGCATCATATCCCATTACAGATGGTTGTGAGCCACCATGCAATTGCTGGGAATTGAACTCAGGACCTCTGGAAGAGCAATCAGTGCTCTTAACCACTGAGCCATCTCTCCAGTCCCCTTTATTTATCATCTTATATGTAATTTATTACTGTGTGCATGTCAAATGCAAGATCTTTTATTTATGAGAATAACCAAATCAATTTTCTTTCTTTTCTTTTCCAAGAGAAGGTCTCTTTTTGTTTTTGTTTGTTTGGTTTTTTTGTTTGGTTGGTTTTTTGGTTTTTTGTAACAGGGTTTCTTTATGTAGCCCTGGCTGTCCTGAGACTCACTCTGCAAACCAGGCTGGCCTAGAACTCACAGAGGACCTCCTGCCTCTGCCTCCCAAGTGCTGAGATTAAAGGTGTACACCACTACCTGGTGACTAGAGAAAGTCTCTTTATATAGCCTTTACTGTCCTAGAACTTGCTATGTAGACCAGGATGGACTCAAACTATGTTGACCACGACAGATTCAAACCTACAAAAATCTGCCTTCCTCTGCCTCTTAAGTGCTAGGATTAAAGGCACGTGCCACCACCCCAACCCTTTCTTTCTTTCGATATTGTATCCTATTGTTTAATTTCTGGAATTCATTTTTCTTATTTTCATTTGGCATTTACTTATAAAGTCTTTTAAAATTTATTTAGTATCATTTTCATTTATAGAAGAATGATTTGAAAATATCTAATATTTCACATTTGCTAGTAGTTAATTGAAAATAAGAATAAAAATACAGTGTAATAGTTTTTAAAAACCATCTTAGGCATGGAAGATAAAGATACTTACAAATTAATTTGGTTAAAATTGTGTTAAAATAAAACGTGAGCTCTGCTTGCAGGAGCTCACCTAGTGCTCTGGATGTGGACAAGGGTCTGTGGGCGGGAGAGTCCCGGGCTCCAGGAGTAAGCCTGCTGTTGTTGTTGTGTAGAGGTAATAGCAGACTCAGGTCTAAATTAATACCTCTATGCCCAGAGATTACCGCGGTTCAGGCCTCATCAGAGAAACCTCTGTGCAGTGGACCGTGCACTGTTAATGCAGAAACACAACTGCAGAGAAGAGAAGTCTGTGGTGCCCAGCCACAGTGCGACATCTGGGTCACACCTCCACCAAAAGGCTCAGGGTTCACACTAGGAGAGAGGCAGCTGTCAGGCCCATGAACATTCAACATGGGTCAGAGAGAGGCTCACAACCTCCCACCCCAGCTGAGGGCTGTGGCAGTTTGAATAGGTTTCCCCCATACCCCATATACACACCCCCTCCACAGGCTCCTGTATTTGAATGTGTGGCCTACAGGAGTGGCACTATTAGGAGGTGTGGCCTTGTTGGAGTAGGTGTGGTTTTGTTGTAGGAAGTGTGTCACTTGGGTGGGGGTTTTGAGACTATATGTATTTGAGCATATATACATGCTCAAACTCCACCCAGTATGGAATTTCAGTCTCCTGACTGACTTCACATCAAGATGTAGAACTCTTAGCTCCTCCAGCACCATGTCTGTCTGGATGCTGCCATGCTTTCTGTTCTGATGATAATGGACTAAACCTCTGAAACTGTAACCCAGCCCCAGTTAAACGGTTGCCTTGATCATGGTGTTTCTTCACAGCAATGAAACCCTAACTAAGACAGGAGCTACTGATAACTGATGCTTCTCAGGAAGGGGGAATCAGTTTTCTTCTTCTTTTTTTTTAATATTTATTTTTAATGTATATGAGTACACTGTAGCTGTCTTCAGACACCAGAAGAGGGCACCAGACCCCATTACAGATGGTTGTGAGCCACCATGTGGTCGCTGGGATTTGAACTCAGGACCTCTGGAAGAGCAGTCGGTGCTCTTTTTTTTTTTTTTTTTTTTTTTTTTTTTCGGAGCTGGGGACCGAACCCAGGGCCTTGCGCTTGACTAGGCAAGCGCTCTACCACTGAGCTAAATCCCCAGCCCCCAGTCCGTGCTCTTAACCACTGAGCCATCTCTCCAGTCCGGGAATCAGTTTTCTATAGGAATGTAGTCCCCACTAGGTCAATCATGCTCCCAGTGAGCACACATGAATATGTAAACAGCACAAATAAGACTGAGTGAGCTATAAAAATAAAAAAACAGAACACAAAAAAACAAACAGAAAAAAGAGGGCATGAAGTTGGGAGGGGAGAGGAAAGGAAATGTAAGAACTTAGTGGGAAGAACTGGAATGAGTATGATCAAAATGCATTCTTGGCTTATATAAAATTTGCTCAAAATGTAGTAACTAAAATAAAATTTAAAATGTTTTGATTTTGAGTGTTCATTTTAGTTCATTTTTCATTTAACCTTAGCTTAGCTTATTTGATTCTAAAATATTCTTGCCATAATTGTGTGTGAGAGACAGACAGACAGACAGTGAGTGCTGGAGGGATGGCTCGGTTGTTTGGAGCAGAAGACCAGGTGCACTCCCAGCAGGTCCGCATCAGTTTATAACCAACTGAAACGCAGCACCTGCGTTTGTTAGGCCAGCAGTAGCCTAGCAACAGAGCCAGAGCCCAAGGGGAAATAAAATAATGTCGATTCCAGAGACTGCACCAGGACTGGAGACACAGCTAACTGACGAGCTCTGCGCCTCAGTACATGACACTTTAAGGTTGAGTCTTACACACAAGAATGGGTACGGTTTTACAAAATAAATATCAGCTAGTGTCTTTCAGAATATTAAGCCAAAATTGTCAGTGCATACTTCTTTTTGGAGTGCATATATTGTAAAAGAAACTTTTCCTAACTTTATACAAAACATATACACAGTGTATAGAAATGTACTGTTAGGCACACGGTTATTTCATTGTTAGTTTTAGATGTTCTCAGGGTGATAAACAGCTTCATTTAAGTAGAACTCTACTGCGGTAGCGATGGATATTGCGGTCATTGATCAGAATAAGAATTCTGCGGCTCATGCCCACACTAAGGGTTCGAGAGGTCTATTTCTGAAGTTGTATATTTATATATTTATGTATCATCTACAAAGGGAGCTCATAGGAAATTCACAGAGCTTTTTTAAAATTAGAGGGTTAAGATTATAACTGCTTTATGCTTGCTTGCCTATCACACACAGGACTTTGAATTTGATTATCAGTACCACACAAACAAAAGATTAACAAATGAAAACAAGAACAAAATTTAGATAACACCACCAGTACCTTTTTCTATTTTAAGAGAATGTCCTTAGACTTTCTAGTACTTCTTTTATGGCTAAGATGCCTGGGAACAAAAAGGTGCTGATAATTTATATGGATGTTCTCTAAGAGACAAAAGCTATGGTAACTAAAGTGACAATTCATACACTAAAGTAACACGTACATAATACATCTGGGCATAGGAGCCCCTGGCTGTTTTTGGTTTTGGGTCAGGGTCTCATATAGCCCAAGCTATCCTTGAACTCCGTATGTAGCCAAAGGTAACCCTGACCTTGTGACCGTCCTGCCTCCACCATTACAGTATGCACCGTTCTAGTGCATGTGGCACTGGAGGCTGAGCCCATGGCTTTGTGCATGCGTGCAAGTACTCTACCCACCAAGCTATCCCCGGCTTTCTCAAACTTATTTTAGTAATGACACCAAGTCAGAACGATGAGATGCCTAGGCATATAATGACATACTAACAAACTAATAACAAATTGGCCTTGATCACATCTTAAAGTTTATAAAAAACGAATGAACAAACAAAGTGGACTACTCTTAGGATGAGCCTGAAAAGCCTCTGGAGTAGTTTATCTGGTGGAAGCAGACTTTTGTTTGGAATGGATGGCTGGTGTAGCACTCCATTTTACCCTCAAGTGCCTTCTTCGGGGGATACCTTCTCTGGACTGTGTCCCTGTGTCTGAACACAGTGCCACTTTACTGATATCAAATTTTACATATAATTATTTACCACATGCTGGGAAAAGGGTAACCAAGCAGAAGATCCTCCTTTGAATATTTAATTGTATTTAAATCCTCATTATTTATTTAAAGATAACTTTTCTAGGAATTTACTTTTGTGTTTAGTATCCCTCATGAGATTGAAATTTTCACAAAGATCTTTGTTGATGTTCTTCACAGGTTATGACTTGACTTAACTCTATTTAGTACATGCTTGTTGAATATATTGTCTTTGTATGACACACAGCACAAGATGCCACAGCTCTACAAAGGACTTAGTTCTTACCTTTCAGAGTTGTGCACACCTTAATCCCAGCACTTGAGAAGTAGATTGTGGAGATGTTGGGGGCTACTTTTCTAGGCGGGAATTTGACATTGGGCTAGGACTCGGACGAAGAGTCAAGATGAGTACAGCTGAGGAATGTGTTCTCTGTATCTTGGTGGGCCTGTTAAGGCCCTGAGTACGGTGATCAGGGACTTCTGCCTATGCTTTGTTTGTTCCTCACCTACTCTGTCTATGCCTTGTTTGTTCCTTGACTGCTTTGTTTATCCCTCAGGACTGACCTGCCTCAGCCTCAGCACCGGTTGGAATCATGTTATAGTGCTGTCTAATTTTTTTTTCTTTTCAATCCCCTATCCCTCCCTTGAGACCCGGTTGACTGAGCTGGCTTGGTCAGTGGGTAGATCTTTGAGTTCTAGGCCAGCCAGGACTACATTGCCTCAAAATCAAGAACAGAACAAAAGAAAATACCAGCAACAAACATATCACACTGCAATAAAGGTGTAAGGAGTAATGGGGCAGGGCCATGAGATTGTTGACTGGGACAGGGTTCCTCACAGAGGCGGTGTTTGAAACCTAGCTCTACGAGACAGGCAACAGGACTCCTGGGGAGGAAAGGCCAGATGACACTTCTTCACTGGTTGCACACGACTGGATGGGGTTTATGGCGCAAATGATTACCTAGGGACTAAACTTTGAATCCACCTAAATTTGACTCTACCCTGAATGAGGCAGGAAGACATGGAGGGTACGTGAGCAAGAGGACTTAACTGTGAGTCCTTATCAATAGCCTGCTACTTGGCGCTGTGCTGGGATACAGAAGTGCCCAGGATAAAGGAGCAAACAGACAAGCGCCCTCACCTTCAGGACCTACTGTCTAGGGCGTGGATTCCCACAGCTGCATCTTAGCAATGGGACTGGTGTCTGCATGTGATGGAGTAAGAGAAGGTAAACAGGGTGATTGTTTAGGAAGGCATTTTAAAAATCTGCATGAGAGTAATGGATGCCTGAACGTAGAGAAGCAGAGGTGGGAGTGGAAGACTCACTCCAGAGATACCACAGCCACACAAAGAGGGCCACACCACTCGACAGTGACATTGCCAATCAAGCTTTGGGGAAGAAGAGAAGTTGCATATGGACACACAGAGTCTGAGGTATTTCCAGGATGCTCATGTGGAGACTTCCAACTGGTTGACAGGATATAGGTGCAGATTGGAAACATCAGAAGGATTTTAAGAAGGAAACTACATGGGGTTGGGGATTTAGCTCAATGGTAGAGCGCTTGCCTAGCAAGCGCAAGGGCCCTGGGTTTGGTCCCCAGCTCCGAAAAAAAAAAAAGGAAAAAAAAAAAAAAAAAAGAAGGAAACTACAGCAAGGCTGTGAGAATATCTGAGTCCTTAAATGAGGGAAGTGGAAATGATAGTAGAAAGATAATGAACCCTGGACTCAGCAAATGCCCACATTTTACAGTGGGATAATAAGAAAAGGCCAGATGAGGAGCTCACCAGGCACACTGCCCTACCAAAGTGTCTGTAGCAGATAGAACTTGGTATAGCTTTCATAAATAACTTGTTTTGGTCAAAGGACATTTATTTTTCTTTATATCCTGAGTTGGTTTTTTAAAGTTCTAACTATGGCTTGATTTTAAGTGAAGCAGAAGCACCACTATTGTTTTGGTTTTTGTGATTGTCTCACTATATAGCTCCCTAGCTGGCTTTGAACTCACCATCAGCTGCCTCAGTCTCCTGAGAGCTGAGATTACAGGCGTGTGCACCATACCAGGCTTAAAGTTTTTTCCACTTATTTATTTGCTTGTATGTATTTATGTGTGTACATAAACAAACACACATAAGCACTTTTAAACAAACTCAAAGGTAATATATCTCATAATTTGACCCTGTTCTTCATTGGCTCTTAAGGAGCTATGTCTGTTTAATAGTGCTTTTCACTGGGCGCCTATGTCCAAGTGTTCCTTGTTTATGAACCTAACAGTTGAATGTATAGGGAAGTGGTACCTTTACATCCAGTTCTTCAGATTTAAGGCCGGAGGACACCAGAGCTGCATAAATCTGTGCGAGGTGATGAAGTGCCTTTTCTGTGAGGTGGTACCTAAGAAGAATTTTATTATTGTATGTTTATTCATTGGACATTTTATTGCAAGCATGTCCACCTCTCTTTGTACTTACTCCACCCTCTAGAAAAGACATTTCTACCTCCTGTCTTTAACCGTGCTATTAAAGCTAGGGTTGTGAGGCTGTGTATGGAGCGAGATGAGGGGTAAGGCGAGATCCGACCCATTCTGTTCTTAGCTCCAGGGACGACTGCACCAACTAAAGTTAGACACACAGAATACTCCACCTCTGGGTGGAAGAGCAGGGTACCGCCACGAGCACCTTCCCTTCAATCGTTACCAACCAGGGCCACGGCGACAGCTGTCCTCTGAGACATGGCTCTCTCTTTACCCACTCCCTACGGATAGTCTAAGCAGCAGTGAGGAGAAGGACAGTTTATCACTAAGAACTCCAAGGCAAGTACTCAGTCTAGGCTTCTTCCTCTGTGCTGTCTAACAGTGTTCCTGGGGAGATGTGAGCAACCGTGTATCCATCCCACATAGGGAGTCAGTGACAGACCAAGGTAGGAAGACCACTAGACTCCAGCCTGGTGAACCATGTGCTTTCTTGTGGTTACACACAGGACTATGGGTGAGGGGTAGGGGCAGGAATGACTCAAAGACAGCCGTGTCACCCAAGCCCACCCCAACATGGCTAACAACTCAGAAAAGCTGGGAACCTGGAGCTCACTGCATAGGCTGCAGGCAGCTCAATATTGTGGAGCATGTTTTCTCCAGTCAGTCCGGTTGGTCTGAGCCTCCTCAGGCATCTCGGCTGGCCTCTGCCTCCTCAGGCATCTCGGCTGATTTGTCTCAGGCTGATCTCCTCAGGCAGCCTCTGCTTGGCTGATTTGTCTCTTCCAGGCGGCTTGGGTGGTCTGAGCTGCCTCCAGCTGAGCTGCCTGCAACCTGTCAAGCTGCCCATGAACTGAGTTATAGGTTTGCAGCTTTGGTGAGCCATCCCCACCCTGGGGTGGGTTTTTGGTGATGTGGATTCATTTCTGCTCCTACAGTTAACCCTTCGCCCACACTCCTGTAAGTAACTTAATAAACTCTGGTCACCGAGCTGGGTTGTGGTGGTAGCCTTATTTGGTCATTGGCTTCCTACCTAGGGGAAGTAGACATGTTTGCATTTCCCCACAAATGCTGTCACAACACCCAGACAAAGTTTTTCCACAGAGTAAAAGACCGATAGAGTAGCTTACTTTATCCAAGCTGTTTGTACAAATAATATGAATGCTGTTGAACACTTTTTACCTTCTGAACACTGAAAACTCCAACTTGTGCTAAGCCCTTAACCCCGGTCATGTGTCTCTATTAAACCTCCTGGCTGGACGAAGGTTTATAAGTGCTGTCAGACTTGTTGCTGAGAATATTAAGCACTCTAAGTAAACTAGGAAAAGACTCTTGGAGGCTTCCTCCGGGCTTTGAAGAGTGAGCTTCCTCTCCTGTTAATTTTGCATTATAGGTTGTTTACCTTGGACTATAATAAATTATAGCCTCGAGTATGACTACATGATGCCTCTTTCCGGCAAACATCAAACCAAAGGCTATCTTAAAGGTCGCTGAGCTCTTCCTTGTACAGAAACTATCAGCCTCAACAACTCAGCTAGTTCAAATCATTTCTGCTGCTTTCTCAATTCCTCTCATCTGGTCAGCTGAGGATACAATCACTAGTGATATAGAACCGTGAAACTTACAATTCTGAAAAAATTGTATTTTATGATAGCATAAATAAATTATACTGTATATGCAGATAAAAATAAAGCTATTTAAGAATATTTACATGATAGGTAAAGACAGGTTGGGGCCTTTTGCTTCTCCCTGTTTTGCAACTGAACCACAGAATGAAATGTAAACAGCAGCAATCTAACAGCAACCTTAGAAAACGTCCAGATGAGCAATTCATCTAAGAAATTACTATGCTTTGGATGAAGCTTAAAGTGATTTATAAAGTGTTTCACAGGCCTTATTAACCTTCCAAGTGACAGCGTTAAAGCACAGACCATAGCCCTTATTTTGTAGTTCATGTGGAAAGGGATAAATGACTTGCTGGGGCCGCATGTTAACGGAAAAGGAGTTAAGAGCCAAGGGTATGTATCTGTTCTCATAACAATTATTCAGAGAGAGTTTGGTAAACTAGGAAATAAGAATAGCATCAAGAAAAAAAAGTGGTGGTGGTGTCTGCCTTTAATCCCAGCACTTGGGAGGCAGAGGCAGGAGGATCTCTGTGAGTTTGAGGACAGCCTGGTCTACAAAGTGAGTTCCAGGAGAGCCAGGGCTACACAGAGAAACCCTGTCTCGAAAACAAACAAACAACAGTAAAAAAATAGCATCCAGAAAGTGAGAAGAAAGTCACGGGCAATGTCAAATACATTGATACCTTCTTTACCAACCACGTTAAAGAACTTAAAGCCACTGTGAGTTAGGTGGGCTGTGGTACTATAGGGATAAAAGTGTGAAACGGGGTAGCAATTCGGTGGGAAAGACGACTAATTCAACAAACAACTTCTGAGCGTCTCACATACAGAAGCGGCGAGCTTTAGAACAAATCCTCCAAAGAACCAACAGAGAAGACACAGAGCTAAGCAGTTCACAGGATGCAAAGGGTCCACGAGGACCCTAAGGAGATGGAGGAGGAAACACAGTAAGCGCCTGGGGGCAGGTTCTAAGGGACTGGGTGCAGTTTCTCTCTGGGAAACAGTTGCAGAAGTAGAGAGGCTGGCTAACTGAAGGCAGGGAAGCAGCCCCCATCCAGCTGGGTCATGTCCCCAGCACCTCACACACTGGCCAGTGTGTAGGTAACTAGGAGCATATGCATTTGGAGCCAGAAGTTAATGACCTTTTCTTTTCCTCCCCCTCCTTCATGTGTTTGGAGACAGGGTCTCACTATGTAGCCCTGGTTGGTCTGGGACTTCCTATGTAGATCAGGCTGGCCTTGAATTCACAGAGATCTGCCTGCTTCTGCCTGGGGTTCAGTGTTCTCAGCTGTGCCTGAGCCACAAGTCAACAACACACATGTCACTTCTCAGGTGCTGTCTACTGCTTTGTAATTACAGGCTCTGTAATTGTCCTGGTGAAAAGAAAATTATACGAATTCTAGGTTTAGAAATATAAAAATTAAAAGAATAAACCCCAAAAGGCCACAGACCCAGGGCTAAGCCCTGCAGCCAGGACTAGCAGGCCATAAAGATAAAGGAGCACAGGAAACACTGTCCAGGCAGGACTGGCAAGCCATAAAGAAAAGGAATGCAGGAACCAGCCTGAGTTAATGGGACTGATCATGGGACGTCTGGCAGAAAGACATCTCCCCCCCTAGCTCACTCAGGGCCATCCTCCAGACCCTGATAAGCCCCTGACTTCTAACACGTACTCTTTCTGCTTTGTTCTCACTGCTATGTTTGAATGAGCCAATTGTATGTAACCACGCCAAAACCCCCTAGCCTTCTCTATATAACCCTCTGACTTTTGAGTTTCGAGGCCGACACCTCTGTCTCCTGTGCGGGATACGTGTCGGCCCGGAGATCTCTGTAATAGGTCTCTGTAATAAACCTCGCCTTTGTTTATTACATCCAAAATGGTCTCTCCGTGTCTGGGGTCTGCGATTTCCCAAGACTTGAGTAAGGGTCTCTCTGCGTGGGGGCTCGTCCGGGATCTTCGAGACCAACCCAGACTCCGAAGACCCCTTGGAGGTGAGTTGGATGTTTGTCTGAGTGTTTCTGTGTGAGCGGCGCCGCAATTGTCAGTCTGTGTCTGTCTCTGTTTTGGTTCCGCCGTGTGTGTATATATGTGTGTCTTAGTACTGGTCAGTGTTAAGAGGGCAGATGGGTATTCCTGCCCTGTGTTAAGAGGGCAGATGGGTATTCCTGCCCTGCTCTAAGAGGGCAGATGTGTATTTCCTGCCCTGTGCTAGGAGAGTGGATGTGTATCCCCACTCAGTGCAGCTGCCTTTGTGGTTTGTGAGGACCCTCTGGCTGCGGAAGCGGGGGACGCCCCGGGGCCCGCAGGCTGCAGCCCCTGGAAGACGTTCCACGGGCGGAGAACAGTCGGAAGAGCCCGGCTGTGGGCAGTCAGGAGGACCTGACTGTGGTTTTCTGGAACAAAGGAGACAGAGTGCTCCTTAGTGTCTGCTGTTTGTGTTCTGTTTCTGTGTTTGGTGTTCTTTTTCTTTGCCATGGGGCAGACTGTGATAACCCCTTTGTCTTTGATGGTGGACCATTATACGGATGTTAGGACAAGAGGACACTCTAAAATCCTGTTGGGAGGTGGAATCAGATGGTCCATCTCATCCCAAAAGCAGCTAAGGTTAAGCTGCAGTTTGGGCCAGGTACTGAAGGTACCAGGCATCTGTGAAAATTGGTTATAAGATGCTTTGTTTTGATATTGTTTGTCTGGTTTGTTTTCTGTGGTATTGTCGAGTGTCTTTTTGGCTTTTGTTTCGTTTTTGAATTTTGGACTGACGACTGTGTTTGAATTTGGACTGACGACTGTGTTTGAAATCTTGGACTGACGACTGTGTTTGAAATCATGAAACTGTTTGCTTTGTTCGTCAAAGAGTTTTACTTGGTCCTCTTGGTGCTTAAGTTAAAAGTTAAAAATAATTTGCTTGAGAGAAATTGTTTTCTGCCAGGGAGTTTTGTCTTTCTCTCTTGAGCCTCCTCCCCAAGGAGAGATGCCCCTCCCTTTACTCCCCTTGATCAGCCTAGCTGCTGTTAACAGTTGTGTAAACAGACATTAACAAAAACCTTGAGGACAAAACCGCTCAATAATAAAAATTCCCCAGATTAGGCCTCCGGTATGAAACAAGTATAGTGAGTAAGAAACTTAATTTTATGGACCCCGCTCGAGTGGTGGTGTGTTGGTTGATAGCCAACGTTAATTTTTTAAAACATAGTGTTTTATCTGTGCTTGTGCTCCCAACACACAGTAGGGGGGAGCGAAATTAGCTGCGGAGCTGCTACAGCGAACATGGGGTCTTCTCAAGTCTCACCCAATTTTTCTGGCTCTTCAGGAGCTGTTTAAAAGGAAAAGGCTTAAGGTAAAAAGAAACACTATAGAGAGATTTCTTAGTGAATTACTACACCTTGGTTCGCGATCTCTGGGAATCTCACGGTGGACAGCTGAGATAAGCTAGAAAAGGATTTAAATTTTGCTTGAGAGCAAGAAATCTTAAAGGCAGAGTTTCAGCCGGTATGGCACTTAGTGCGTAGCTGCCTAAAAGATCAGAAATGCTGTCAACAGGCTATAAAAAAGGGACAGGCTGTGTTAGAAATGCTACGAGAAGAATGATCTAAAAAGGCTGAGAGTGAGGTGGGGGAGGACTCTAAAGAAAACAAGAACAAGAAAAAAATTTCTGCTTTTAGTGGCCAGACCTTCAACTCTTGCTCACAGAAAGAGAGTGCTCATTAAGAAAAGTTCTTTAGGGAGCCTGCCTTATCTGCTGGCCCTATTCCAAGAGAGGAGTCAGTCTCCAACATTAAATTACTTTTCTCACTGGTCATCATTAGCATGGAGAGTGCCTTTGATCCTATCCCCACAGCAGCCAGTTCCTGCCCCTGTGGTCGAAATGTCCCAGGTTGGGGGACAGAGAAGCCCCTAAAATAGTTTCAAAAAATCTACAACAAACTGTAAAGAACTTTGTTTTGTTTTGCCAGTCAAAATTTAAAATTCAGGCTTTGGCTGTGGCCAAGGTCAGGATTAATGTTTTCTTTTCCATGGGCCTTTAGCCCACTGAGACAGTTTGGTAAAGGGCTGCTACTGAGGTCCTGAAAGCCCCAGGTGAACTGGTTACAATTCTTTCGTCAGCTGCTTAGTATCGAACACCCAGGTTCTAACGTCTCTCCATCCTTTTGTTATTAGTTCTTACTGGAAGCCTAGTGCCATTTAGAGGATGGGTCTCTTGAGCGATAAAGCCACTGAGCTGGCACTAAAGGAAGGTACTCCTTAAGGGAAAATCTAAGTCCAGAGAGACAACCGGTAACAGATAGACTGCCCCTCTGCTCACAAGGTCTTTTTGTCCCAAGAAAGCCTCCTGGCTTAGCTGTGTGACTAAATGCTATTTGCCCTCTTCAGTGGACCTCTATTCTCAAGATTCCCTTGTTTTCTCACCATCCCATTTGAGATGCTTGTTAGTAACTGTTACAGGTCTTCTTTACCACCGAGGAAAGACAGAATCCTACTAGAGGCCAGAAAAAGTGTTCCAGAGATGGATGGAAGGCCCTCACTTCTGCCAGCTCTCTTCAGACGCCTAAAGGTAGGGAGTGCCAGGTCTGCCACCAGGCTCCAAGGGTGGGTCTCCGAGGGGCTAGAAAATGCCCCACCAATCTGACTAAGATAAAGAAAAGATATAAAGAGAATGTTACAGAAATTTAAAGGGTTAAGTTAAGTTGCTGAGAGTTAGTACAAGTTACAGAGAAAGAGGTAAAAAGAACAGGAAGCTAGAGAAAAAAAGAGACAAAAAGAAAAAGAAGTTAAAGAGCTAAAGAGAGATAAAAGACAAGAGAGGAACATATACTGGCCACAGTAGTTAGAGAACCTAGGAAGATAATACCTGACAACAAAAGAGAATTCCTGGCTAAAGATCAGTGTGCCTAATACAAAGAAAAAGGACACTGGGTCAGGGACTGCCCCAGAAAGAACAAGAGGGGACACTGGAGAGCCTCTTGGTGCTGGCTATGCACAGAGATAGAAGGGAAGCTCGCCCAGTTGTTTTGTGGATACAGGGACCCAAAGCTCTGTGCTCCTATGCCCCCCAGTGGGCCAATATCCAAAGACCTTGAGTGCAAGGGGCTACTGGCAACGAACAATACTTATGGACTGCCCGAAGAACAGTGGACCTTGGCGTGGGCCGGGTAACCCACCCACTAATTCATGGTCATCCCTGACTGCCCCTATCCCTTGCTCATGAGAAAATTGTTCTCCAAAATGGCTTGCGTGGGCTGAAATGGCTGGGTGAGGCCAGGTGTATGCATATCTGCAGACTATAAATGTGGAGCTTAAGACCTGTCTCAGTACACCAGTAACTGATGCTGGGAGATGAATGGCTTAGTGCTTTTCTGCTTGGAACACATCACTCCTGCCAGCCGGGCACTAACAATTATCACCCAATCCAGGACTTAAACTGTGATAGAGTGGCTGATAGAGTGTCCCAAAAGATGGGACCACTGGTCAGCTGCCATGGACTAGATTCTCCACCGGTTGGGGACAATCTGGTCACCTTGCTGCCCGGTCCGGATCTGGAGCCACCACAACACGAGTGTCAAACACTGACAGAAGCCCATGGGTGGAGGAAAGACCTCTACGACTGGCTGATTGACCCCTGCTGAAAGCTGAGGAGCTTGTCCACAGACGGGAACAGTTCTCTTCATGAATGAAGGTCAGAGACAAGTGGGTGCTGCCATGGTAGACAACACGACATCATCTGGGATGGCTGAACTTCTACCCCCCAGCACATCAGCGCTACAGATGCCTTTGCCATCTCTTAGATGCCCTGATGAAGCCAACAACTTGCTTGTAGATACTTTTTCAGGAATAGATAGAAGCTTTCCTCACCAAACGAGAGACGGCCTCTACAATCATCAAGAAGATACTAGAAGAAATCTTCCCCAGGTCTGGAATGCCCAAGGTAATCTGGTCAGACAACGGCCCTACTTTCGTTGCCAAGGTAAGCCAGGGTGTGGCCAAGTATTTAGAGGTCGATTAGAAATTACATTATATTTACAGACCTCAAAGTTCAGGACAGGTAGAGTAAATAAATAGAACTCTAAAAGAGACCCTAAACAAATTGACCATGGAGACTGGCACAGACTGGGTGACTCTCCTTCCCTCTTGCTCTCTTCAGAGCAAGAAATACCCCTTCCAGATTCAGCCTTACCCCCTTTGAGATCTTATATGGGGCCTCAGCTCCCCTGACTGTATTAGATGATGTTACTGAACCAACATGTCATAGTGCCATAGTAATAATGATTTGTATGCCAGGCTAAAAGACCTACAGGTGATACAGAAGGAAATCTGCTCACAGCTGACAGCAGCCTATGCCCCGGAGACCCCTGAGACATCCCATCAGTTCCAGGTCGGAAGCAGCGACACGGAGCCCAGACACTCGAGCCTCGATAGAAAGGACTGTACCTGGTGCTGCTGACCACCCTGACAGCCGTCAATTCTCAGCCCTCACCAGCCGTGTACTAGCTGTTAGGGCTGAGAGCTGGGACCTAGAGGGAAATTCAGTCATGTTTGTCCTGGGTTCCATCGAGATAGGTGTGGGGATAGGCTTGATTTCTATTACAAATGATGTAACATTACATATGTTAGTACTCCTAACACTTCTTGGGACTGTGCCTCAGGGATCACAACCTGTATAAGTTTAGAAGTTCTGAAAGACAGTCATGACCTTGATATATAGGTTCAGATAGTGTCCAGATTGGAATCCTGATGCTAAAGACTTAGTAAGACACACACAAAAAAAGAGTTGAGAATTACTTAGGGCTAGGGCTATCTAGGTGCTACAAGGACAGCACAAGGACATCTGCTGTTACAATACAAAGCTTATAGAGAATTCAGAACTGCCATTGACTCAGATATAAAAAGAGTGAAAGACTTTTTAGCTGACCTCCAAGAATACCTAACCTCCCTCTCAGAGGTAGTCCTTCAAAATAAAAAAAGATCAGACCTGATATTCCTTAAAGAAGGAGTCTGTGTGCTATACTGAAAGAAAAACGTTGCTTCTATACAGACCATTCAGGAGTAATTAAAGACTCCATAAATAAACTTAAAAAAAGGTTAGACAAAAGACAGACAGAAAAACACATCAGAGATGGTTCGAGAGCTAGTTTAGTAGATCTCCCTGGATGACTACCCTACTCTCTGCTACAGCTGGGCCATTATTAATAATTTTCTTGGTTTTAGTTTTTGGCTCCTACATGACAAACAGGTTAATTGCTTTTGTTAAAAATCGAGTGGGTGCTGTGCGGTTGATGGTTGTGAGACAACAGTACCAGTCAGTTAGGACAACTGGTGAGACCAAATATGAGACTTGATATCAAAATTCTAAGATTAGAATTATTTAGTAGGAGAAGACGGGAATGAAAAGAAAATTATACGAATTCTAGGTTTAGAAATATAAAAATTAAAAGAATAAACCCCAAAAGGCCACAGACCCAGGGCTAAGCCCTGCAGCCAGGACTAGCAGGCCATAAAGATAAAGGAGCACAGGAAACACTGTCCAGGCAGGACTGGCAAGCCATAAAGAAAAGGAATGCAGGAACCAGCCTGAGTTAATGGGACTGATTCATGGGACGTCTGGCAGAAAGACATCTCCCCCCAGCTCACTCAGAGCCATCCTCCAGACCCTGATAAGCCCCTGACTTCTAACACGTACTCTTTCTGCTTTGTTCTCACTGCTATGTTTGAATGAGCCAATTGTATGTAACCACGCCAAAACCCCCTAGCCTTCTCTATATAACCCTCTGACTTTTGAGTTTCGAGGCCGACACCTCTGTCTCCTGTGCGGGATATGTGTCGGCCCGGAGATCTCTGTAATAGGTCTCTGTAATAAACCTCGCCTTTGTTTATTACATCCAAAATGGTCTCTCCGTGTCTGGGGTCTGCGATTTCCCAAGACTTGAGTAAGGGTCTCTCTGCGTGGGATTTTTCACTGGTACTTGTCAACTAGGCTAGGCTGGTGGCCAGTGAGCAATAGGGACCCACCTGCTTTTGCCTCCCTAACATTGGGATTAAAATTCAGACCACCATGCTTGACTTTTGTCTTTAACTAGGCCCTGGGAAGTGAAGTCAGTTCCTTGTGCCAAGCACTTTACTGACTCAGGTGCCTTCCCAGCCCCTCAGTAAAGGCTTTTCATAAGATCTGGGCTTTAGGGACATCATCGGAGTATATGACACGCCACATAAAGGAACACTGAGGTTATGTGGAGACAGAAAGACAACTAGCAGTGTAACAATCAACATGAAATAGGATCTATGCTAAGGTCCTGGGGCTATGACTACAGGACAATGGATGGGAGGCAATGTTAAATTGCTAAAGGACAGATAAGAAGAAACAAAGGTGTGAAGGGCAGGGATTACACAGTCAGCTCAGATCTGAACATGCTAACTTTGGGAGTTTGTGGAATATGAGGGTAGAAATATTTAGTAAAGAATTAGGGATTTGGGCTGGAGAGTTGGCTGGCTCAGTGGTTAAGAGCACTGACTGCTTGCTCTTCCAGAGGTCCTGAGTTCAAATCCCAGCAACCACATGGTGCCTCACAACCGTCTGTGAGAGCTGATGCCCTCTTCTGGTGTCTGAAGACAGTGACTACACAGTCACTCACATACATAAAATAAATTTTTAGTTTTTAAAAAGGAATTAGAGATTTTATGGAGCATGGTGGCATATGGCTTTAATCCCAGTTGTTGGGAGGCAGATCTAGCCTGGTCTACAGAGTGAATTCCAGGACAGCCAGAGAGAGAGCGAGAGAGAGATTGAGAGATTAATAATTCATTCCCTGGAAAGACTACGGGTGTAGTAATTCTATACCAACAGACACTGACAAAGCTGTAGTAGATACAATGTATAGTGAATAGAACAAAAGAGAAAGAACTCATAACAAATATATTTAGAGACTGACACAAAGAAGATATAGACAGGGGAAAGTTCTTAGAGAGGTGGACAATCAAAGGCCCGGGAGGGGCACGGAACTGAAGAGTCTGGAGTGACACACAACTGACAACAGACACATGCTTCAGAGCGGTGAAAGGACAGTACTGGCATTCCTGAGACAGGAGCAAAGACTGGCACAGAGGAGTGGGAATCGAGGGCAGTTTGCAGAGGATAAAAGAGAAACGTTTCATTCTGCTTATCAGTAAAGGATATGACTCAAGGCATTGTCTGGACATGGTATTTTCTAATGTTTTGGTTATCAAAGTACAGGAGGAAGTTGTTAGACTTATTAACATGATTTTAGATGAGGTTTAAAAGTGATTTATCATTTAGCAAAGAAGCCCAAAATTACCAAGAAATAAAACACTTAAAACAGTGATGCTTAATGAGATGGGGTGGGAGGAGATGATCTGAACAGAACGTCCAGGCAGCGTCTGTCTCCAGAGTCATGCCTCCATCCCCAGAATCCCTCGGTTAAAGTGCACTAGATGGATAACATGACATGAGCATCTGTGTGCAGAGAGGACTGACTAAGGAGGCTATGACTATGGATAAAGAAACGTTTACCTACTGTGAATTTAGTGTTTCCTTGGAATATAGTATTATCCAGCAACAGCTGTACTGGAACGACAATGCCATTAATCTCATAATGATATTGTCTGATGCCTTCTCATAATGTAATTCTTCTAGGTCCTATAAAAATAGAGAAAACAAAAGATGCATTAGGTTGACTACTGTTTACAAACTTCAACAGTCTGTGGCATATAAATGATAACTTTAGAGGCATAGGTATGGTTTTCTATTTCATGGAAAAATTAAAGTCTCATGGAAACGGGGAGAGTTGCAGTAGACATAAAACAAAGAACAGCGTCAGTAGGGAGCCTTGTGAGTCTTCCGGAGCCCAGGATATGACTATATCGCTGAGTTAGCGCTCCTGTAATGGCAACGCTCTTTGTGGACTGGGATACGGCTGCTCTAGGGAGCAGAAAGTACATTTTAAAGCCTATGGAATAACAATGGGAAAGAGCATTTGCCGTGCAAGCATGGTGGCCTGAGGTAAGCCCTGGAGCCTGCCCGCACAATTAAAGGACAGGCTGAGGAGACTTCGGGTCTCTTCACCTTTGGACTGTCTTGTCCTGTAGTAAGACATATTGATAAAGTGTGGGATCCATGACACGCCCTTCTTCCAACAGTAAGTTCTATAACTAGGGATTAAGTAATTTCTTCCAAGTCAACAAACAATTAGGAACTTTAAATAATCAAGACTCATGGTGTCTTTAAAGGGCTTGGGTTGGGGATTTAGCTCAGTGGTAGAGCCCTTGCCTAGAAAGCGCAAGGCCCTGGGTTCGGTCCTCAGCTCCGGAAAAAAAAAAGAAAGAAAGAAAGAAAGAAAGAAAGAAAGAAAGAAAGAAAGAAAGAAAGAAAGAAAAGAAAGAAAGAGAGAGAGAAAGAAAGAGAGAAAGGAAGAAAGAAAGGAAAAAAGATCCAGAGTTTGAACTTTCCCATTATAGTTTCTTATATTGTAATGTTTGCTCATCAAATCAGAGTGTACTCTGTCACATTTACCAGTAACTTATACTCTCTACCTCTTCAAACCTGATTTCCAATCTCCACTTCTTTGCAACCAGCACTTCAATCGAACAAACATAAAAAGATTCTTCCAAGAATTGATATACATCTTAAGTCCCACATAGTTGTAGGTATTACTAATTTACATCCCAAATGCTGCCCGCCTTCCACACAGTCCCTCCACTATCTCCCCTCCCATTCTCCTCTGAGAGGGTGGAGCGGCCCAGGTATCCAACCCCCCAACACACACACTGCCGTACATCAATTCTCAGTGGGAGAGGGTCACCTAATCTGGCAGAGAATTGACTGCTGAGTTGCATGTATTTAATGTGTGAGTTTCCATTTTAATATACTTTAATGTGATATTTCATACCTTTGAGCATATTTATTCCCAGTCCTTATGCTAATCTCTCCCAGATCCACTTCCCACCTGAATTTTTATTTTTTAAAAGATTTATTTTATGCATGTGAGTACACTGTCGCTGTCTTAGACACACCAGAAGAGGGCATCAGATCCCATTACAGATGGTTGTGAGCCACCATGTGGTTGCTGGGAATTGAACTCAGGACCTCTGGAAAGCAGCCTGTGCTCTTAACCGCTGAGCCGTCTCTCCAGCCTGAATTTCTATTTTTTATTACAGTTTTACCTGCACAACTACAGCCGTCTGCTCGTCGACTGTCAGCACTACATAACGCTCTGTACTTCCAAAGAGTTTCAGTGACTCGCAGCAGCATCTCTCCACGAGTGTGATGTTATAGCTGCAAAAGACAAGATTCTTCAGGGAAAATAATGCCAAGAATGCTCTTCTGAGTATCGAGCTGCCCTTCTGAGTATTAAATTATGTGGGGTATTGGTTTTCTTTCATAATTCAACCTACTCTGAGTTTTGGGAAGAAAATTGTGATTTATTCAGTATATAAAAGAAACTACAAACCTTTCTCCTCTACTCTATAGCTGCTCACACGGAAAGACTCCGGTGCATTTTCTACTGGTTTTATCTTGAGTTGTGTTCATCTCAAGATAAACATTTTTCTTTATTCATTTTACTTATTTATTATAAACTGTACTTTAATTTCATGTGTGTTTATTTGTGTGTGTGCATGCATGTGTGAACTCATGTGTATCGCAGTGCCAGTGGAGGCCGGAACAGGGCATCACATCCCTGGAATCACCTTGAGCTGCAGTTCCAGGTGCTTATGAGCTTGCCTAACCTGGGTTCTGGAACCCAACTCTGGTCCTCTGCAGGTACTGTGCTAATTAGCTGAGTCTTCTCTACAACCCCTGCTAACTTCTTTTCTCTTCTCTTCTCTTCTTTTTACAGTGATAATCCTTTTAAGAAGTTCATGCTGTCTTGGTAATTGTGCTGATTACTAGTCTGTCTTCTCCATGACAAACGTCTTGACCAATTTATCCTCCTTCTCATGAAGCACAGGTACCTCATCAAAAGGCTACAGGGTCCCACTCATCAGAATTTTCTTCTCTCTTTTTAAATCGACCTCATATTGGAGGTCAAGCTGTTGCTGGAGGTTAAATTCAGGGCCTCACAGACAGACACATACAAAGTACACTCTATAACTGAGCGGCAACCCTACTCCCTGTGTACACAGCTAACATGTTTTGATGAATGCCTGGTAGCCTTTCAAATGAAAACAAAAGTACAGAATGCTGATTTGGAGTTTATCTGAAGCAATAATTCAATTATCCTTCATTGACATGCACTTCAATATTCCTGTGCGGTATGGTTCACTATTTTTTAATTTAAAGCACTCAATGTTAGTATAACCCCAAAACTAATGACCTAAAGACTCAACCATCCATTCAGACCTTCATAATCCTGTTTTCCATGCTGTTTTTAAGCAAAAATTCTCATTCTCAATTTTGCAAATGACTCAAATCTTTGAACATGTAGTTTATAGAAAACACAGAAGATGTCTATATGTGCTGGTAAAAAGAGAAACTTAAGCAAAATGCAAATTTAAAGAAAAATTAGATTTTACTTTGCTCATAAAGTTAGTACATATCCTAACAAGGTGTTCAATGTTATGGTTTAGGGATTAGAAATATAAACTGATAAACTCTTTGGAAGGCCGTTCTTATATATTCTAGTCCCGGGTCAGAACGACTAGAATATTCAAGAATATAGTAAGCCAGAATCCAACATGAGAGGCATAGTATTTAGCTTATCAGAACATACACACATAAGACCAACAACTCAAACGCAGTGCCTTACTTAGACTCCAGCAGCCGGAGTATTCCTGGAGTATTAAGAAGTCCTTCAGATGCAAAAAATACATATGGAATCGGAATTTTCAAGAGAAACCCACCAAATCCATCCAGCAGGGCATCTGCTAAGTAAGAGGATGAAATGTTTACTTTTTCTTCTGCCACACCTTTCTCTTTTTTATTAAAGAGCAGTGATGCGGTTGCACGTTAGTGACGTTATATAAACACGATGTTTACTTTATGACTAGCAATTGGAACAAGGAAAAGTCTTTCTGTGAACAGGACAGCCCTGCTCTAGTGGGGCAGGATGCTGGCCTGTCTCCTTACTCTGCAGAGCCGTGTCTGGAACAGCAACTTTAAAGGCCAGGAAAGGTATATCCAACTGTTGGCAGTGCTGGGCCCAGCAGGAGTGGCCCACGTGGTTGTACTCCACCACGAGAGAGAAGCTGCTCCAGGGGAAATCCTCTCTGATACTGTAATTGTGCACGACCACACAGGAATGTGTGCTGGAGACAAAAGACGCCAAGACAAGGGAATTACACACGTGCTACCCCTTAGCTTGAGCAGTAAAGATGGCTCCTGTGCTCGCCTGACCTCTGCCCACTCAACTGGAAAAACATCAGCACACTTGCTGCTCACTTCTTTTAACTGTATTCATCTCATTGTATCCTTTTGTTGTTGTCAGTTTCCTTTGCGATTTTTAGACAGGGTCTCTCTACATAGCTCTGCTTGTCTGGAACTTGGTACCAGGCTGGCCTCAAACTCACAAATCAGCCTGCCTCTGCCTCCAGAGTGTTAGGATTAAATGCATACACCACTATTTTATCTTTTTCTCTGATGATCATACTTTAAAAAATGCCAGAACATACAATCTTTCATATGCTCATATCCTAAATGTAACTCTGAATTTTTTACCCGAGTATTATCGATAATGGGTGTCAAGAGGAGAAATCTGCCTCACCTCACCAATGCCTTACTGCTGAAAATCTCCATATTAGGGCATTCTGTGTCGACTGCCAGACAGATTTGTTTGTTTTCCACCAGCCTCGTGAGTGTTTCATGAAGACAAAGACGATGGACACAGTAGTGTAAGCGTCGTCTTCTTACCACCTTCACGTGACACAGTGCCCACTGTAACTAACCCCCTACTACTTCTTTCTATCCAGCTCAATCTAGAAGTTAAAAGTGTGGATGCTGGGGCTGGAGAGATGGCTCAGTGGTTAGGAGCACTGGATGCTTTTCCATTGGTCCTGAGTTCAATTTCCAGCAACCACACAGTGGCCCACCACCATCTATAATGGGATCTGATGCCCTTTTCTGGTATGCACCATATATATACAAAGAATACTCTATGTACATAAATAAAAATTAAAATGTGTTTCTGTCTAGTTTTTGTGGGCTTCTATTTTATTTATATTTCTTTTCATTACTTGTATCCCAATATTAGAAATAATTTCTACGTGAAATAAGGCAAGATAAAGACATTTAAAAACACAATGATAGGCCTATTATTAATTAATAGGCCCTCCGGAGGACAAAGGGAGATAGGACAAGCCAGGCCAAGAGACGGAAGAGAAACTAGGCTGTTTTAAAAGTTTTTTTTTCTCTCCTCCTCTCCTCTCCTCTCCTCTCCTCTCCTCTCCTCTCCTCTCCTCTCCTCTCCTCTCCTCTCCTCTCCTCTCCTCTCCGCCCTCCCTTCCCTTTCTTTCCCCTCCCCTCCCCTCCCCTCCTTTTCTTTCCCCTCCCCTCCCCTCCCTTTCTTTCCCCTCCCCTCCCCTCCCCTTCTCTCCCCTTCCTTTCCCTCCTCTTCCCTTTGCCCTCCCCACCACACCCCACCCACAGGGCTTTCTGTGGAGCTCTGCCTCTGCCTCCTGAGTGCTGAGTGCCAGTTTTGTTTCTATTCTAACAACGATAATGATAATTTTGGGATATTAAAATAATATTGAATTAAATCCCTAGATGCTTACTTTACTAAATATACAAGGCTATGTTGAGTTAAAATGTTTGGTGTGAGGCATTTTTCACGAGGAGAGTAAAGCTGTGGGTCTCAGATTTCCTTACCCTGAACTCTGGAAGCATCACCCTAGAGCTACTGGCTACTCCTGTGGCCTCAGCCAGACTGCAGGAGGGATTTCCCCTTTCCTGGGGAACTACGCTGCACATTAAAGAAATACAACTTTACCCTTTTAAAACACCAGTAGTTTCCAGAAAATCTTTTCTTGCAATTGAACGTAAAACAGTCACTGTTAAACCTGTTTGGAAAAAAGGGGAGTTTTCTTTCAATAAGATTCTTCTTTTTCAGTTTTGTTCATAATTTTTTCCCAGTGTCACTCATTAAAATGATCTAAAAATTTGTAAACAAGGAAGCTATTTGAAATATGATTGTCCAGGTTATATTTCTAAGTCTACTTATCGGAAAGCTTAAAACATAAGGTTACACATTTCTGGTGTGTATACACAGAGATCATAACAATTTAAACTTTTTTTCTTCCTTTTTCTTTTTTTTCGGAGCTGGGGACCGAACCCAGGGCCTTGCGTTTGCT
The DNA here is from genome assembly GCF_021556685.1 of Rattus norvegicus. NCBI lineage: Eukaryota > Metazoa > Chordata > Mammalia > Rodentia > Muridae > Rattus > Rattus norvegicus. The sequence continues at coordinate 79,096,429 of NC_141538.1, forward strand.
AGGCAAGCGCTCTACCACTGAGCTAATTCCCCAACCCCCAATTTAAACTTTTTATGCCATACAATTTCAGTCAAACATTTAATTTTAAAACAGCCATATGAAATACTCATTACTTGTGCATTCAATCTTATTTTGCCCTAAATCATAGTAGATTATTACCTTTTCTCTAGCCAAAAACATAAGTACATAACGAAATCAGCAAGGGAGTGTCTGTTAATGTGACGTGAATGTGTGCATTTGTCTATTGACTGTATAAGGAACACAAGACCTACTGGATGACAGCCGTTCATGATTTTTAATTTTAATCTAAATTTCTTATTAGCATGTATAAACAAAATATAAATCTCAAATACTGTATCCATACAGCCATCAGCTTATTTCTGGTTGACATAACTAATTAAAGAACAATTAAGCCAAGTCTAAATTATACTGCACTCTACTTCAGTCAACTGTAAATTTCACAAAGCTATTATACGTAGTGATGTTAACCATTATGTGTAGTATTTCTTGATGGCACATAGCTTTGGTGACAATAGGATTTTTCTTATTTCCTTATGGTAATTCACATCATCTAAAGTCTAAGTAAGTGCATATTAGATTTGGTCCTAAAGAAAAATTAGGGGCTTTACTAGATGTGCTGTAAACATGTGGAAGATGAAACTAGATTTCCCCTATCATCAGGACCCCATACATGCACCATTGTCCATGTATACTACTGTTGTCCACCACTGTCCACAACTGTCCACTGTTGTCCACTACTGTCCACAACTGTCCACTATTGTTCACCACTGTCCACTGTTGTCCACCACTGTCCACAACTGTTGTCCACCACTGTCCACTATTGTCCACTACTGTCCACCACTGTCCATTATTGTCCACTATTGTCCGCCACTGTCCACCGTTGTCCACCATTGTCCACCACTGTCCACTGTTGTCCACAACTGTCCACTGTTGTCCACCACTGTCCACTGCTGTCCATTACTGTTGTCCACCACTGTTCACCACTCTCCACTACTGTTGTCCACCACTGTCCACCAGTGTCCACTATTGTTGTTCACTACTCTTGTCCACCACCATTCACTACTGTCCACTACTGCCCACACACAAGGCTACAGAGGAGGCAAAGTCTTGTGGGAGAAAGCAACATTCCCATTATAGTGTGATGGAGACGGCACCCAAGTGATGGCCAAAGCCAAAAAGTAGAAAGGGCCGACATAGGCAGTGTTCAGAGCTGAGGAATGCAGTGACCTAAGAAAACTGGGTTAGAGTCCATCTCCTTAATTACTGCTTATAAGACCTACTATGCTACGTCTTCATGAAATTTTTTGTTTACAAAACTGAGTTTTAAGCGGGTAGTACTAATATAGCAACTATAGAGTAATCTAAAAACATGTCTTAATGAAATTATATTCTTAATAATAATACATATAAATAATTATAAATATATTGTAGACTTATAGTCAAAATTGATTTAAAGATTGTCAGTTAAATACTGATGAAAGTTTGAGCAACTGGAGAATCAAACCATTGGAGAAACCCCAGTGAGTCCTAGATTTTGAGAAGACAAATTTATAGTATTTTAATGTCAATGCCTGTTAGATGAGTATATTTTTATAACTTAAAACATTTACTAAATGAAATACAAGATAAACGCCCCTACCTTCTATTTTCTTAAGGGTTTTAATAAGCAAATGCTTTTCTCCATCTGAGTTCATTCTTATTATAATCAGTACCTAGTCAAAAGTAAGAATCCCACATGTATTGCTGAATGATCAATCTTCTCTTCTGTATTTTTTTCCTTCCCATAGTTTTGCTACAGTGAGAAACCTAGCAAAATGAGCTGGTCAGATAAAGGTGACATCAGTGAGCACAGAGCTGCCAGGTGTGGTAGCCTGTGATCCCAGCGATCAGAAGGCCTGGGCAGGAGGACCTGAAGGCCAAGGCCAGCTTCTGCTGCACAGAGAACCAAGCCTGTCTTAAAAACAAAAGCAGAGCACACAGGTTACACAGCAAACAATCCTGTTCTCAACTCTGGAAACACCAAATATCAGTGAGGGAAGTATTCTGGGTCAGTCTTAGCACATGTCTAGAACATTTGGACAAATTGTCTCGGCCTGCTTCGTCACTGTTAACTTCAACCCCATGTCTAACATCACTGGATGGAGGAGTAACTTGTACTCTCCTACTTATCATGTGGTTTCTTTCTGAAGGGAGCAGTGAGTCAGGTTTAATGGTAAACTTAAGGTTTAAGGTTTAATTGAACAACTTAGGAAAGTCATTCAAGAGACTATAAAGTTGAGGATAAAGGAGCGGCAGAGGGGGGAAGGGAAAAATTCATATAACTTTATATTCAGATTGAATATGACCATGTGTGATGTTTTCCTGCTAGATTAGGTTTGAAGAGGCATTTTGTCTTAAAACTTCATTAATTCAGCTTTCATATAATTGATGGAGGATGGGTGAGAAAGTAATTTCTAATACAATCCAAGACATAAGTATTTTTACAGTATCACGTCAGATGAGATTCTGCCCCATTACATAAAAGTAAATCATGACAGTTATGTTATGATGTAAATGTCCACAATCTGAGACAACAGCTTACAGCAGGAATTAAAGCATTTAAATATGAAGGCAGTGGACAATGACACACACCCCCTTTCTCTGGGTCTGAGGCTACTCTTATGTTACTTAAGAAGAAAACTGTCAAGGGCCAAACGGCCTGTTTTATAACCTCAAAGTTAAAGGTACTGTGCCACACCCCCTTCTTTATACTAATTATTTTATCTGCTTCAGCCCAATACTCAACCTTCATTTTTTGTTGACTCTGTAGCCTACTTAGTATCTGACATTGCAATTCTTGGACCTTATAGTTGGTTTTAGGCCTTTTTTCCTTAATGAACTGTAAAATTTTCAGCTGTCTCCAAATGTTATCCAAATAGGAGTCTAACACACTTTTGTAGATATCTTTTGCATTTGACAAATATCCTGTTAAAGAAAAATTAGGGAAATGTTAAGTCTTAATGTTTCTGAAAATAACTCACTATAAAAGAAATCTTTTTGTGTTCTGTTTTTTACTATGTAGCCCAGGCTGTCCTGGAACTCCCTATGCAGACCAGGCTAGCCCCAAATTCACAGAGATCCTCCTGCCTTTGCCCCCACCTACTGAGTGCTGGGATTAAATGCATGTGCCACCATGCCTGGCTAGAAATAAAGCTTAAGTGACAATTAACAGGAATGGAAGGATGGCTCAGTGGTTAAAGGCACTGGCGTTTTCCCAGAGGACTGGGGTTCAGTTTCCAACACCCACATGATAGACAATTGCCTGTAAACTTAGTTCCAGATGATCTGATACCTTCTTCTGATCTCTACAGGCAATGCAAAACACCCAAACACAGAAAAGAATATATCCTATTCTTTCCTGCTTCCTGAACATTAATTCACTCTTCCTGTAAATCTTAGAATCTACACTTAATGGAAACCCTTTTGAAACCTTGTTTCACTGGAATTTTCTTAGTATTTAATTTACATAACTTTGTACCTGAATTTTTTTATATAGTGTATATGACAACCTCATTAGAATATAAACTCAGGGTAAAAATAATATTTACTCATAATTAATATGTGCCTCTGTTAAAACATTGGGATCTAAATCATCACATAAGACAGGGTCTTGCTATAATCTGCAGGATGGTCTTAAATTCCAGAGGTCCTGTTGGCCTACCCAAAGCTGGAGTGACAAGATTACACAACCATAGCTGTCCACTAAGGGCGATTTAAACACGAAAGATCCTAAATCTTGTCCTTGAAGGGTCTTATTTAGTAGATCTAGATTTGAGTAATTAGTGAATGTTGGCTTAGGGTATTTAGTTCATTCCATATGTTCTCCATGCATGTTAAGACTTACATTAGTGCTGCTAGGCTGTCAGGAAACTGAGAGACTGACTAACGTTTTACTTCCTAAGGTTTTCAGACCTGATCCTCAAGACTGTTGTCTGACTTTTAAGTTTTTAAAAAGATTTAGTGTGGGCCAGTCATGGGAGCACACGCCTTTAATCCTATCACTGCAGAGGTAGGCAGAACTCTTGAGTTTGAGGCCAGCCTGGTCTTCACAGTGAGTTCCAGGACAGCCAGGGATACTCTGACCTCAGTCCCCAAAATTATTGTATCTTTACTTATCTGTATGCATGTGCTGGGGGTAAATTCACATGAGTGCAGGTGCTGTGGAGGTCAGAGGCAATAATCCCAGAGGCAGCAGCTCAGCATGAGTGCTGGGAACTGAGCTGGGGTCCACTACAAGAGCACTCTTGACCACTGAGCCATCTCTCCAGCCCCAGAATTAACTTTAAAAGCAAATTGTATCTTTCCAATGGCTCCCTATCCTGTATAGTAAGTGCGACACTATTTTGTACAACATTAAGGCAAAGTTCCAAACATGCACTAAGGGCCTAAAATGTATATGACAAAATGTCAAACTCAGTGCATAATAACAGTTATACATTTAAATCTATAAGGCCATCAGAACTCAGCAATTCAGACCTAGAACAAAGGACATAATCAGAATATATATAGTTCCATTCTGTGCTGGGAGTGTGGCTCAGTGATAGACTGCTTATTTGGTATTAAAGTATTAAGAGGTCTTGAGTTTGATCCCTAGCATTGAAATACATATAATATGTACTATATATGTATATATCCCATTAATAATTATGACAAAGTGATCAGTGTAATAGGAGAGAAGGCTATATAACTTTTCCAGAAGTGTCATCTTTTTCAGAACAGTAAGTTATATCATATGAAATATTCAACAAGAAGAAAATAATAAAAATTTCTCCACCAACCTAATGCTTCATCCAAGCCACATGTTAAAAGGACGTCTCTAATTGTCACCAGCAGATGTAAGAGAGCAGCATGCTTGAACGTCATTTTTCTGTCATCATTTTTATCTATATAAGCAAAAAGATGAATCCATTAGAGTTTTAGAATATATCAGTTCTGATTACCAATAACAGCTAATATCTGTTAGCAAGTGCTTACAATTGCTAGGCTGTGTATAAGCAGGTTACCTCATGGGCTCTCCATAATCCTCTCAGGATGACTGTAATCCTCATTTACAGATGAGGACTCAGCCTTAGTGAGGATAAGTGATGTTCAGGATAGCCCTGAACCCTGACAACTAACTGCAGAGCTCACCCCTAGTGGTAATGACTGTTACATTATGTTTACTATTGTTGGGGGAAAACAGCAGCTCCAACCAAGAAGAAAATTAAATCAGTAACTTGCTAGTTGTTTAAGATAGATTAGAGACTTGTAAATGAAAAGTACTTTGAAATGGAGATAGATATCTGAAAGTGTTATTAGCTCAGAACTAAGACTCATGAGGGGTGAGCCAATTGCCTCCTTAATGTGTTCTACACACTTCCAGAACACCCTGGAGATGAATGCTTGGATTCCTCTGCATGTGAAACTGTGAAGTGAGGAGTAGAGGGCATGCATGTGCCACACACGTGTGTGTCATGTGCCATACATGTGTGTGAGGTCAGGAGGCAACCTGCAAGACTGTCTCCTTCCTCCATGTGGGCTCTAGGAGTCAGGTCATCAGGGTTGGCAGCAAGTGCCTTTATGTGCAAAGCCATCTCGATGGTTCTATTTTATTTCATTTTTGTTGCTGTTGGTTTGTTGCAGGGTCTCACTAAGTAGCTCTGGATGGCCTCAAATTCAGAGATCCACATGCCTCTACTTCCTGAGTTGTATGATTCAAGGCATGAACCATCATGTCCAGCAAAGATTTATTTATTTTTATATTTAAGTGTATGTATGTGTCTGCGTGAGTTCATGTATGCCATGTACAGGCAGAGGACAGATGAAGGTTACAGACACCTAGAACCTAAAGTTACAGGTACTATGAACCGTCATGTGATAACTGAATCTAGGTCCTCGGTAGAGAAGCAAACGTTCTTTAAAAAACTGAGCTATCTTTCCAGCCCACCTACATCATTTTTTTAAAGAAGTTACAAATTTGTTACTATCTGTGTAATTTAATGACTTAGAAAGTTAGACTTCACTAACAGACTAGGTCCAGATAACATGTGGTGAGCACAGTGCACGTGTCTGGTGCCCTGATTTAACTCTAAGCATGAAGCAGAGTACATGGCCACCATCCAGACCTTAAAGTGAGTGGCAGCAGGCAGACTGGCCAAGGGGGTAAGAGCTCAAAATGGTAAGTGTCCTACTGTTTTCTATTAGTGTGCCTTGGCTTGTACTACAGGCAACTGCAAACCCCAAAGGGCAAGCTACAGCAAGGACAGAAATAACTCTAAGAGAAGGCCTCAATCCATGGTCTGAGCAGAAGGGAAAGGGCTCATGTGGGTAAGGAACGGTAGAAAGCCACTGTCTTGTTTCAAAATCTTTTTCTCTGTTCTTTCCTTCCCCAGAACCACACTGTTAGAGGTCAGCAATGACAGCAGTAAGTCCTGGATCTGGCTCTCTGTCAGGAGTCTAAACCCCTCTGCCTATGCAGAAACAGTTATAATGAGCTAACAGCCTCTGATAATTCCTGTCCCCTTGATTTAGGTTTGTCTCAGTAGATTATTCTCATTTCAGGTTGTGGTTCCTGTATTTGTGTGTGTTTGGTAACATGATTTTATATTAGACATCCTCAGTTTTACGTTGTTGGGTGCTGGATATTTTGTGTTTATACACCTTATATTTCATTATAAGATGCAGTTAAGTTCACTGGAAATCATCCTTTATATCTTTCTGTGGTTTTGTTTAGGTAGAGCAGGGCCAAGTACTAGCTCCACTGTGAGTGGTTATAGGGTTAACTTTGGTTTTGCAGTGCAGATCTATTAAATAACACGTGTGTTAGGAGATTCACTGAGAATCTTCTGGGTTTGGCCAGATGTGAGTACTACATGCTAAATTACAGTCAAGGTTTCTTTCAGGTCTGAGGTCTGCATTGCTACAATTGTCTAAAAATGTATCCTTTGGGTGGCAGGGATCTGATCTGTACTCACCTTGGTGAATAGCATCATTTATTATTTTTTCCTGTTCCTTTAAGAAGAATCTTGTTTGGTCAAAATTGACAGTGGCGAACTTCCAGTTAGCAGCAGGGTAGGCACAAAGGCAAACGAGCTTCTGTAAGATAGGGATCGCTGTGGCTTCTAGGAGACAGTATGCTTGGCACTGGGTGTCTGAAAACCAACAGCACTGAAATCAGTGAAAAGCACGGTGTGCTGCTTCTGATACCCAACTCACACCTCCTGCCTGTGGTGAGGCACGGAGGGGCCCGACCATGGGCGAAGAGACAGACTGGAGGCTCTTGCAGTTCCTTCTCACAGGAACAGGAAAGTGGCTTCAGCTTTAGTGAAGGAAGGAGTGACAATTGGTGATCTGGAGTGTGGCAACAGGAGAAAGGCAGAAGCAGAGCACAGGGCATCCCAGGTCTGGAAATAACTTGAAAACAGAAATAGAGTTAAGAAATATCTGTATCCCAGCACTTGGGAGGCAGAGGCAAGCAGATCTCTCAGTTGGAGGCCAGGCTGGTATACACAGTGAGTTCCAGGACAGCCGGGGAGACACAGAGAAACCCTGTCCAGAAAAACCAAAAAAGGAAAAAAGAAAAGAAAAAAAGTTTCTGACACAGGTAAAGACAATTACATGGAAAAAAACGGCATGCTCTAGAAATTCAGGAGAGACTTCCCAGTGATCTTGAAAGCACACTGCTTACCTGATGCGGGGATCCTGATGACATCATCTGCTCTTTCCTGACATCTTTCCTCTGGAGCTTTATTATTAGAAACAACAGGACTTTCTTCTTGAAGAGTCAAAGAATATTTTTCTTTATCTTGAAATTCTAGCAAAAACATTAAATTGTTCAGGAGAAATGCTGCTGCTTTATTTTAACACTGTGTTTAAAATCATAGTGGTTAAATCTTCATGGAAGTCCATTGAGACTGAGTTAAATGAATTACCCAGATCAGTGGACCTAACACTGTGCTGAGAAGCAAGGTGGGTGAGGGAAATGGGATAAACTCTGGCGTCTGCTCCAAATTCTACCTCAGTCCTGAAGCAGCCCTAGATTCCTCATAGGAAAAGTATGATTTCGGATGCCTACCCGAACTACAAGGATCAAACACCAACACCAGTTCTTAACACGTAAAAGACAGCAGCACTGTCCCTTACCCCTCTGTGGCTTTCCAGAGTCTCCCTTCTGTCCCAGGCACACCAGGTTTACTATACAATCTTCAGTTCAGCCATTTTCTACATGAAATCTTAGGTAACTGCCCTCCTTACTTCCAGGCCAAAAACCACTCCTCCTTCAATATGCAATGTGGTATTTGATACAGTCTTCAATGCATGTTGGGTTTCTTATTTTCTAAGTATTTTAGAGACTTCATGTATATGTACATGTGTATGTACAGCTATTTTAACTACTCATGTCATCCACCAATAACATAAGATGCTTTTGAACTGTGCCACCAGCCTGGGACACTTTCGTGTGAGGTGAAAAGTCTGCTGATGGAGTGGGACCTGGGGGCCTGTGCTGCCTATAATCCCAGCACTTAGGACACTAAGGCAGGAGGACCACAGAGTCAAGGCCAGCTATGGCTACACAGAAAGATCCCACCTTAGTAAAATAAAAGTGACCCAAGTAAAACGATGAAAAACATACAAAACCAGATTGTTACTTCAAGTTAATACTGCCAGTTAATTTTAAGTACTCTGAATAGGTTCACTTAAGTGATGTTAATTATTGAGATTTTTGAGAGGGCTAAAGTCATAACATTTCTCATTCCCAATTAACCGTGAAATAAGGCAAGAAGTGAAGTATGACCTTTATTGCTAATAAAGCAAGGTGGAGAACAGGGCTTGAGAGACAAGTGGGCTTTGTGACTAAATGTCTGCCAGAGGTACCGACCCACTCAGTCCTCGCTTAAGCTGGCCCGGGACTCTCACCAGGACAGAGTCGCGACATGGGAGAGGCTCACAACACTTCTTTCTTTGGGCATGCATTCTCTTAAGTGTACACCCATTTCACCCCCAATGTACAACTTACACACTTCTTTCTGCACCTGACCGGGGAGGAATATATACGGGAACGAAAAGGCCAGGAGCATCACACTAACTGAGAGAATGTCAGGGACACAGTCCCTCTTAATAGCAGCACTCTCTTAAAGGTTAGTAAGTTAGCTTTTTTTTAAATAAGAAAGTATCCTTCTTATCTCTTTCAACATGTTTGCTGTGGGCCCTTATTTATGATGCTAATGTGTCCCTATAAGCTCTTCTCACAAGTATAACAAGCAGAAGAGGGTGCCAGTGTTAACTAACATGGGATTCCTTTTCAACCCAAAGAGGAGTAGAATCTGGAAACAAACCTAAAAACAACAAATTTTCTTTCCCTCGAGCGTGCGTGTATGTGTGAGTATGTGTGAGTGTGTGCGTGTGTGAGTGTGAGTGTGTGTATATGAGTGTGTGTGAGTGTGTGAGTGTGTGTATATGAGTGTGTGTGAGTGTGTGAGTGTGTGTATATGAGTGTGTGTGAGTGTGTGAGTGTGTGTGAGAGTGTGTGTGTGAGTGTGTGAGTGTGTGTGAGTGTGTGTGTGAGCGTGTGTGTGTTTGAGTGTGCACACGTGCGTGGTGCATGTGTGTAGATATAGAGGACAATCTTTGGTGTCTTTGGTTGCTATTTACTTTTTTCTTTTGAGACTGGTCTGGGGCTCACTGTACTACTTTTGATGTGGTTACAAGAGGGAAAATATAATTATTACAGTATAAATGGAAACTCTTTGATAATATTATAAAGATTAATAAGCAATTAAATGAGAAAAATGTCTAAACTCATATTATAAAGTATGCTTAAATACTAAGACAACCCCCTAGCTAAGGAACTATTGGTAACTGAGAGTTGCTGGGAGAGGGACTGTTAGTTTCCTCTAAGGGTACAGCCTCTAACATGCTCCAATGGCTGGCCACAATAGACTAATGAGATTTGATGGGTTAAAAAAGGAGTAGATCTGACGAGACGGCTCTGAGATTAAGATCGGTTACTGCTCTTCCAGAGGACCCAAGTTCATTTGCCAGTACACACATGGCAGCTCACAACTGTCTGCATCTCCAGTTCCAAGGCTCCAACATCCTCTTCTAGCTTCCATGGGCACCAGGCACACACAGTGCACACATACATGCAAGCAAAATACCCATGCACATAAAATACAACAATCTTTTAAAGAATGAGGACATGAAGTTGGATAAATGTGAATTGGAGGGAAGATATGGGAGGATGAGGGGAAGGGGAAATGATAATGTTAAAAGGACAATGTTTGAAATTTTTGAAGAATTAATAAAACTATTTTTAAAAGTACTGAGATAGGATTGTAAGTGAATAAGAAAGATCAAGTTAGGAATACTAAATTTATATATCTAAGTTATAGAAAGCAGGTTTTATAAGTGATAGCTTTGTTACAAATGAAATTTGCCTTTAATCCTTGAAAGCATATTTCTATCCATACCTAAATGTATATGTACACACCTATCTCTATCTATAATAAGTATCAGTGGTGCTCTCCGTCACTATGAGAAACTGTACGATTTCTCTGAAAGAGCCTTTTTCTTGCACTGTGTAATGGACAGTGCCCAGTGCAAGCTGTTACATGTCTATGGCAAATCTTACTGCGTTACCCACCATTGTTTTGGTCTTGGCTTTTGACTTCAGCTTCTGACAAGAAAGTCTGGTGTTTACTTCTCAGAATAATAAACTCGCTCAAAAGGTCCAAATCATCTCGGTTTTTATCATAAGATGTCTTGATCTGTGAAGAGGAGGCTGACTCAACAGACGGTACAGGATTACCAAGTCCAACACAGCCGTTGTCCGTCTTCTGCATCATTCGAGCAGCTGGTTCTTGGCCACTCTTTGGATTTGCTTCCATGTTTGAATTTTTAACAGAGGCACGTTGTTCAGCAGACAAACGAAGGCGTGGCCCTTCCCGTTCTGAAGACGGCCTCTTCTGGGGATGTAATTGGTGAGCGTCTGCAGATTTCTCACTGATTGGCAGGAGGAGCGAGGGGCTATTCTTAGGTTCTAGCCACGCTGGAAATAAGAAAATAAGATTCCAAAATGACTTCTACACCTAAATGAATACTTTTACTTGTAATTTTCTTTTAACATAATTTGATCTTTAGAGGTAGTTTGTTTACTATTTGGAAAATCCATTTTTGATTCTAAATAAAATAAGCTTTAAAAAAAAAAGTCATAGGCTTACCATTTCCTTCCTTCCTTCCTTCCTTCCTTCCTTCCTTCCTTCCTTCCTTCCTTTGCTGTTTCTATCTATCTATCTATCATCTATCTATCTATCTATCTATCTATCTATCTATCTATCTATCTATCTATCTGTCTCCTGGAACTCTTTTACTCTGTTTAAGCTTAGCCTGTCCTTGCCTCCTAAATGCTAGGATTAAAGGCACGAATGACCACCACCTGACAACCTCCCGCACCCCCACTATCCCCCAATAGGGCCTCCCTGTGTAGCCCTGGCTATCCTGGCACGCACTCCGTAGACCAGGCTAGTCTTGAACTCAGAGATCAGCCCGCATCTGCCTCCTGGGTGCTGGGATTAAAGGCGCACACTACTACCACTGGGCCATCTCTTTTTCTTTTTTAAAAATTATTTAATTTTTTTGTTTTTTATTGCTTATTTTAATTTTGTTTAAATTGGTTATTTTCTCTAAAAGACATTTTATAATAGTTGACCCATAGTTTATGCAACACATCACAAAGATAATTCTGCAATGAATTTGAAATCTAGTTCAACTGACTTATGCAGCTTCATCCTTCAGTGTGTCTTCAGTAATTTTATTTATAGCATATGAAAGTTAAATAATTTACATTTTGTACAAAATCACAAAAGGTCTCCTATGCCATGAACAATGTTCCCATCTCCTTAATGAGAAAGTTTTCTGGGCTGAGGATGATGTTCAGTGACGAACACGAAATACACTGCTTTATGCTCCACTGTAAATTCAATCCCTAGATTAGAGAGATGAGGGCAGAGAGAAGGAGGTCAAGAGAGGGTGGGCAGAGAGGAAATAAAGAGAGAAATAGGAGGGGAAAGTAAAGCATAGAAAATAAAGTATGGGGCTGGGGATTTAGCTCAGTGGAAGAGCGCTTGCCTAGGAAGCGCAAGGCCCTGGGTTCGGTCCCCAGCTCCGGAAAAAAGAACCAAAAAAAAAAATAAAATAAAATAAAAGAAAATAAAGTATAAGCAAAAATGTGCATAACATGATTAAAAACTTTCAAGGTTTGATATATATACATATGTATTATAAAAGTATGGAAAATATAAGAAATACTATTTTCTTTCATTTTGATTAAATTAATTAAGCTCCTTTTCTAGTGCATGTAGCTGGCAGAGGAGGGAAGAGACATGGCACTGACTAGACTCAATATCGGTGCCAGCACTGGGAAGTGGTCCTGGCTTTGGGCTGCCTAAAGGCAGTGGGGATCCCTGTTTGTCTTATCTGTCAGTCTATTTGATCTCTGGATAAACTGCTTCCGACAACAGCTATACAAAATGCAGAACGGGTCTGCTGGCCTTCTTAAATGAGACTGTGCTCCTCTCCCGGTCGGTTCGGAAGCAGATAGACGTGCTAGAGATAGACGTGCTAGAGGTTTGAACGCACTGATTTATGTTTTATCTGCCTGGTTTGAGGCAGCATTTATTTAGCTCTAAATTATTCCCAAGTTGCTTTGTAAGGAGAAATGTTTAAACACAAGATATTTGGGGCTTTCTTTTTCTTTTAAAATCAGTAATACGCATTTTCTTTTTAAAAATTATTTATTATTTCATGTACATTGGTGTTTTGCCTGTAAGCATGTCTGTGTGAGGGTGTCAGATCCCCTGCAACTGGAGTTACAGACAATTTTGAACAGACATGTGTGTGCCAGGAATTGAACCCAGATCCTCTGAAAGAGCAGCCAGTGCTCTTAACCACTGAGCCATCTCTCCAGTCCATCTCTTTTTCTTAATACCAGTTGCCAGACAATGAAGATATTCTAGTAAAACGCTGTTGCTGACTGGTTACAATGAGTCATACATATCCTTGGAGAAAGGGCTAAATATAAAATATATTTTTAAATTCTTATAAATTAATATTTTAAAAGAAACCTAATTAAAAAGTTGGCAAAAGATTTGAACATCACACACACACACACACACACACACACACACACACACACACACCCTACAATAGATGAATCATGATGGTAAATAAAGTAGGTCACAACAGACCAATATTTGACAGCTTTCATTTATAAAGAATATTTAGGAGAAGCAACTTCATAGAGACAGAGTACAAATTAGTTATTCTACAGCTGGGTAGAACAGAGAGTGACTGCTATGGGATTTGAAAGAAAGGGTTAATAAGTTTTCTGAAATTGTGTGTGTAATTTAGATTTAACTTGCATAGTAAATTCTATTACAATAAATCTGGTCACCAAGTATGTAAAGATACTCGTCACTATTAGGCATTGGGGAAATAAAGCCATAATAAACATTGCACATGCCCATAGAATAGCTGCTACTATGTTGACAAGGACACAGAGTAACTGAAATTCACACATTGCTGGTGGGCATGCATAATGATGAAAGAATTTTGGAAAACAATTTAATAATTTCTTATAAAATCAAATATAAACCTAAAGCACCTACAGCAACAATAAACAACAATTTTACTTCTGTATATTCTCTCAAGAAAAATACTACCATGTCTGTAAGAAGACAGCATGGAGAAAAATGCAAATTGACCCACTCTTTTTTTTTTCTTTTTCTTTTTTTCCGGAGCTGGGGACTGAACCCAAAATTGACTCACTCTTATCTTCTTGTACAAAGCTCAAGTCCAAGTGGATCAAAGACCTCCACATAAAACCAGATACACTCAAACTAATAAAAGAGAAAGTGAGGAAGAGCCTTGAACATATAGGCCCAGGGGAAAATTTCCTGAACAGAACACCAATGGCTTATGCTGTAACATCAGGAATTGACAAATGGGACCTCATAAAATGCAAAGCTTCTGTAAGGCAAAGGACACTGTTAATAGGACAAAATGGCAACCAACAGATTGGGAAAAGATCTTTACCAATCCTACATCTGATAAAGGACTAATATCTAATATATACAAAGACCTCAAGAAGTTAGACTCCAAAGAATCAAATAACCCTATTAAATGGGATACAGAGCTAAACAAAGAATTCTCAACTGAGGAATACTGAATGACTGAGAAGCACCTAAAGAAGTGTTCAACATCCTTAGTCATCAGGGAAATGCAAAACAAAAGAACCCTGAGATTCCACCTCCTACCAGTCAGAATGGCTAACAAAAACTCAATTGATAGTAGATGCTGGTGAGGATATGGAGAAAGAGGAACACTCCTCCATTGTTGGTGGGATTGCAAACTGGTACAACCATTCTGGAAATCACTCTGGAGGTTCCTCAGAAAATTGGACATTACACTACCTGAGGACCCAGCTATACCTCTCTTGGGCATATACCCAAAAGATGCTCCAATATATAACAAAGACACACAATCCACTATGTTCATAGCAGCCTTATTTATAATAGCCAGAAGCTGGAAAGAACCCAGATGCCCTTCAACAGAGGAATGGATACAGAAAATGTGGTACATCTACACAATGGAATATTACTCAGCTATCAAAAACAATGACTTCATGAAATTCATAGGCAAATGGAGGGAACTGGAAAATATCATCCTGTGTGAGGTAACCCAATCACAGAAAAACACACATGGTATGCACTCACTCACTGATAAGTGGATATTAGCCTAAAAGCTTGGAATATCTAAGAAAGAATTCACAGATCATATGAAGCCCAAGAAGAAGGAAGACCAAATTATTATATGTGGATAATTCATTCCTTCTTAGAAGGGAGAACAAAATACTCACGGGAGGAAATACAGGGACGAAGAATAGAGCAGGGACTGAAGGAAAGGTCATACAGAGACTGGGAATCCATTTGATATGCAGCCACCAAACCCAGTCACTATTGCTGATGCCAAGAAGTGCTTGCTGACAGGAGCCTGATATAAGTGTCTCCTGAGAGGCTCTGCCATAGTCCTACTGATACAGAAGAGGATGCTTGCAGCTAACCATAGGACTAAACAAGGGGACCTCAATGGAGGAATTAGAGAAGACTGAAGGAGCTAATGGGGTTTGCAAACCCACAGGAAGAACAACAATATTAACCAACCAGACCCCACCAGAGCTCCCAGGGACTAAATCACCAACCAATGAGTACACATTGAGGGACCCATGGTTTCAGCCACATTTGTAGCAGATGATGGCGTTGTCCAGCACCAATAGGAGGAAAAGCCCTTGGTCCTGTGAAGGCTTGTTTCCCCAATATTCAGAAGTGCCAGGGCGTTGAGGTAGGAGTGGGTGGGTGGGAGTGGGAGCATCCTCATAGAAGCAGGAGGAGGGGGAAGGGGAGAGGGAGGAGGGGGTATGGGAGAGAAGGGAAAGGGGATAACATTTGAAATGTAAATACATAAAATATCCAAAAAATACAAATATTTAAAAAAAAGATTTGCACAAGAACACTCATAGAAGTGTTGCTGAATTAGCGTTACACATAGCATGAATGAATCTCACAAATGCTGTGGTGGGTTGAAGAGTCCAGGCAGTAAAGAGTCCACACTACCTGACTCTATAATGAACAGGGGATACTAACCTCAGGGCTTGCTGAGGACTGAGGGGAAAAGCTGTAGAAAGTAATAAGGTAGAGGGAGAATGACTGAAAGAGAACTTTCTGGGATGGAAATATTCTTTTAGTTATGGTGGTTTTAAAGGTACATACATTTGTCATGATGCACCAAGTTATACAATTATAGCTAAAATTCTTCCCGCTCCCCGAAGGAGACATAAAGCAATGTCTGCCCCTCCTCCTGAGGTCCCAACAGAGGCATGATTACACCAAAGTTCAGTTGAGCCCAGCACATTTGTGAGGCTTTTTTACAGCGTGTAGGTGAGGGTTACTTAGTGGGGTGTGGGCACTCCTCCACAACCAAACACCACCGAGGCTTTCCTGCAGCTGCATAGAGGGAATGGGTACAGTTGTGTACATAAATTATATCATAAGGTTGATTTGGAGCAACTAAATAATCTAACCACATGAAGTATATGGCTAGTGTTTAACAATAATCTTTAAAAAGAAAAAAAAATGTGCCTTCTTCCTTCAAAATGGTCTATGCGGGCTTTTGTGGTTGTTTTGAGACAGGGTTTCACATTGCCCAAGATGGCCTCAGATTTGCTATATAATTGAGGATAGTCTTGAACTTTTTTTTTAAAAAAAGATTTATTTACCTAAGTATATGAACAAGTTGCTGTTTTCAGACACACCAGAAGAGGGCATCAGATACCATTGCAGACGGTTGTGAGCCACCGGGAATTGAACTCAGGACCTCTAGAAGAGCAGTCAGTGCTCTTAACCACTGAGCCATCTCTCCGGCCCAGTCTTGAACTTTTTATCCACTGCCTCTATTTCCTAAGTTCTATGACTGTAAGATGAGCCTCCATCTCCAGTTTTATGAGATTTGGCGATCCAATGCAGGCCTTTGTGAAACCCAGGCAGGTACTGTTCAACTGAGCTCATCCTTAGCCCCCTCGTCTTTGCTTTTCTTAGAAACACTGAGACAAGAGACGGTTTTCTTTTCTCTCATTCTACCACATTTAGGAGACAAGTGTGAGAGTAATGCTTAAGGACAGCTCGCACCTGCCTCGGCCTGTGAGCGCTAAGGTCTGAGTTAGCTTCGATCGCATGGTCTGTCTGTTCAAAGTGGAAACTAGTCAAGAGTCCGGGCGCATTACTGCCATGTGAGACCGTGAGGCCAGTCTGTGCAACACCAACAGTAAGCATCCGAAGTCGTCCACAGTTAGCATTGTAAGAGCGAACCGGAAGTCGTCCACAGTTAGCATTGTAAGAACGAACCGGAAGCTTCCCGGAGTCAAGAATGAACACAGAGGCTGCCATTCGCTAACCCTGAAGCTTTTGATTAGATAATCTGGTTATCAAATGATTAGAAACTGCTGATTATTTTACTTTCCTGACTATTTTCATCCACAATTATTTTTCTAGACACCCTTACTCTGACAACTTGGCTATGGGGTCTACAAACAGTTATTGCTTCTTTTTGTTGTTGTTTTGAGACAGGGTTTCTCTATGCAGCCCTGGTGTCCTGGAACTTGCTCTGTAAATCAGGCTGGCCTCCAACTCACAGAGATCCACCTGCCTCTGCCTGCTGTGTGCTGGGATTAAAGGCGTGCACCATCACTGCCTGGCTGGTTACTGCTTCTTAAACTTCACGATTAAACTACTATAACAATTCTAGTGGAGTAAGAATGGTTTCCTTTAACCTCAAATTTGTTGCTTCTGATATTCCATACAGTTTTAGATATGTTGGATATTTCAAGACCCCATAAAGTTTTCTTCTGCTTAATTTTCTTACAGTAGTCCTAAACTCTTCTAATATTTTTATTTTTGAAATTAAAATGTGATTACATCATCACACCCCCAGTACACAGATACACCTGCTCAGTCCATACATGCTTCTGAGTTTATGACTGCATGGCTGAGCACCTGGTATTCTAGAACCAGCTCGGGGCGGAAGCTCTTCCCTGAAGAAGACTTTCTCCAGCATTCCTTAGTTCCTGAGTACTTTGTGCAGGGCTGAGGCCCCAGAAGATCCCCATCAGTGTTAGCATGCTACTGCTGACATTCTTCTTCAGGTCTTGCTAAGCAGCCATGTTGAAAATACTTCATGGACACAGTTTCTCCCGAGTTTCTTGGAGACAGTCTCACAGCAAACTTCTTGTTCCTCCGGTTCTTATCCAATCTCTGTCACGTCCCATTCCCTCCCACTATGCTCCCTGACGTTCAGATGTCTTAGGTGAGTCGGTTGGGACTGGGCACCCATCGTGCAGTCAGTAACCTGTCCTCTTTGCTCAGCAGTGGGGTTCTGTAATGGTCAGGAAGACTTCCTTTGATGAGGGCTGATCCTCCAATGCCCTTATTGCCCCATGAATCCTTTAGGACTGGGATGGACTCCCACACCTTTGCTGTACTCTGTCCTCCTTCCTCCCATAAGAACTCGGAGCCTTCACTCTTCCAGAACACCGTGCTAATTTGTGTCCCAATTCCTTATCTCCTTAGGCCAGTTTCCAATTGATGTTAATACCTAAAGCTCACTTTTATTTACTGTCTATAACAAACTTTTTCTCAAACTATGCTTCTCAAATCCTTTACAACTGAAACTTACTACTTATTGTAGAAACTAATTTTTGAAAGTACGCACACATATTTATTATTGAAATGGCTAGAAATTTTTAAAGTGTAAAATTTTAGGCAGAGTAGGATTTTAGGGTTAGCTGATGAAACTCCCATATTTTTCCCAAGAAGAAAGCAGAGCCCAGGAAGGCCAGAGGTCGTAAGACGGCAGAACAGAGGTACACTGGGAATGCTAAGCCTCAGCCACAGCTTCCCTAGTCACTGAGGACAGACCGAGTGCTGTACATCTCACAGGAGGGGTCACGCACGTCATGTACTATTCTACACTTACACTCCAGCTCAAGTACTTTTGTAGGCAGAAAGATCTCCAGCTTAGTCTCCTGAGCAGACAGACCATTATGACACAGATACGCCTGCAGATGCTCCAACGTTTCAGCCATTACTGGATTTAGTCTTGCTTGTCTCCACCCCTTTGTTTTTGCAGGGTGAATCACAAGGCTGTCTCCTTTGACAGAAAAAATGTTCCTCATATCTGCAAGTGAATATTGACTGCTGGTTTCTTGAAATCTTGGAACTTGAAAACAAACACAGGGAAAAATTAATGAAAAACAGTAAACTGACTCATACTGGGCTTTCTCATAAAATGTATTTCAGACAGCAGGAAATAGCAAAACTCCAAGTTATATCTGGTTTATTGTTCTCAAAGTTTTAATATTTGTACAAATCCACATTAGTTTAACAGTTTAACAATAGAAATCACACAAATAATTTTTTCTTCTTCTCCTTTTTTTCCCTTTGAGGTAGTTTCCTACAGCACAGGCAGTCCTGAACTTTCAGTGTGGTTGAGAATGACTGAGCACTGACCTCCTGCCTCCCCCTCCAGAGCTCTGGTATCCACAGGCATGTGGTAACAGACCTAGTCCATGCAGCGCTGGGGACTGAACCCAGCTCTATCAACCAAGGTACTTCCCCAGCCCTCAGAGGATTTATTCAATCTTTGGACTATCAAAAAGTTAAAATCCCTCCAAATTTAGTAGTAAAAGAACTGCATTTTGATTGTTTAAAAATTACTAACCTAGGGCTAGAGAGGTGGCTCAGTGGTTAAGAGCACTGACTGCTCTTCCAGAGGTCCTGAGTTCAAATCCCAGCAACCACATGGTGGCTCACAACCATCTGTAATGAGGTCAGATGCTCTCTTCTGGTGTGTCTGAAGACAGCTACAGTGTATTTATATATAATAAATAAATAAATCTTTAAGAAAATTACTAACCTAATGTGCTTGATAAGATTTGGAAGAACAGAAGATTTATTAAGTCATGAATTCTAACTCATTATAGCAAGCTTAAATAAGACACACTTGCCCAGATTTCAGGGTGATGTCATTTTGGGCATTATGATACGAACATTACTATGTGGACACTTTTAGCCCAGCTGGTGGAATCATAGCATACAGAAGAAATGGAGGAGCACAACCACCTGACATACAGTCTGTGCTATAAGCACCCACCCAAAATTAACATCAGAAATTCTGAAATTATAATTTTGGGATGATATTTTTAACACTAATAACTAAAACAGATAAGTACCAGCATTAATATTAGCAATTACCAAAAGCATGTCATTGTACTAAATATTTTCCAAGTATCATTTCTAAGCTATACATGGAAGAATCCTATGAGGTAGATATTATTTTCAGTTTTATTGACTTAGTCAGCAAAGAACTGAATATATTTAGAAGGAAAATTTAATCACTGATTCATTATCACAGATGAGAAAATGAGTATCTGATCCTGGAGGCAGGAGGATTAACAGTTCAGGATCATTCTGAGCCGCACAGCCTAGCCTATAGGAGTCATAGTCTTGAAAGAAAGAAAGAAAGAAAGAAAGAAAGAAAGAAAGAAAGAAAGAAAGAAAGAAAGAAGAAGAGAAAGAAGGAAAGAAAGAAAGAAAAAGAAAGAAAGAACTATCTGTGTGATTCACTGTCATGGTTCACAAGGACTTTCACATTATTTTCACTTCTTTTTTGAGACAGGGTCTTTCTACATAGCCAGATGTTTGTCCTGGAACTTGCTGTGTAGACCAGCTGGCCTCAAACTCACAGAGATTAGCCTATGTCTACCTCCCAAGAGCTGGGATTAAAGGCGTGAGCCTCCACCACCCGGCTTGTATGTGTCTTTTATAGATACATGTTTTAGAAAATACACAGTTTCTCATTGTTCTCATTGTATATAGACAGTCTTGGAGGGGCTTATTCAACTCAAAATTATTCTATTAAATTACAAATGGAGTTTGCTAAAGGTTTTAAACATCCTTCTTAGAAAGCTTGAAAAATGGAAATGAAAAATTTAACATTACTTTTCACATTAGAACAGACTAAGAAATACAAAGAATTACACATATACATCTATAAGTATAGGTTAGATTGTCTGTTTTCTCTTTATTTCTTAGATAAGAACTATGAGAAAATCAGCAAGACTGACTTTATACAGTGAGCCTCTAGAGGACACCTGGACTTGGTGTGCGTTCCACGATAGGAAACGGTCACATCGTACTCTTTTCATTCTATTTGCCATTCAGTAGCAAGCACTCTGTACCTGTGAGCAAGAACGAGACCCAAGAGTTTCTGCAGCTCCCCAGCTGCCACAGCATACAATACGTGTTAGCTGATTCTCCAGCGCCCAGCAAATTACTGTGAAGGAAGAATCAAAGTCTAATTCATCAATAGTATTGGCTGTTTTATTCAACCATATTTTAAGAAAAGTACTTTTCTAAGTTTTTTACATGTAAATGCAAGTAAAAATAAACTTTATTTTGTAAATGCTTAAGCTGAAATAGAGCTGAATAAACCAAATTGCGAATTACCTTTTCCTTCTCTTAAAGACTTGGCACCAGCTGGTAATAGTGGTGCTCACCTTTGACCCCACCACTTGGGAGGCAGAGGCAGGCAGATCTCCTAGTTCAAGGTCAGCCTAGTCTACAGAGTGAGTTCCAGGACAGCCAGAGCTACACAGAGAAAACTTGGAAAACCAAAGGAAAAAAGACTTGGTATTAATAAATTTCTCAGTCAGTCCTGTGGGCACAAACATGATTGTGACACTCAATCTTCTCATTAACGTGGCTGGATTCAGAACCACCAGAGAGACTGGCGAGGCACAGTGATGTGTGTCTGCCAGGGTATATCAGTCAGGGCATTTCCATCAACTGAGGGCTGCGTGGGTGGTACCAGCCCAAGGCCAGGATGAAAGGAAAGGACAAAAGGAGAGAATGAGAAAGCAAAGGAGCATTAGCCTCCCTGTCTCTGCTTCCTTGCCAACCATGGAGTGAACAGTGCTCTCCGCCATAAGCTCCTACTGCTATAATGATGCACTGCCCAAGCACACAGGCCAAGCCAGTATGGACTAAACCCCTGAAACCTGAAACAAGGCAAACCCTTCCTCACTTAAGCTGCTTCAGGCAGATATCTGGTTGTAGCCATGACAATGGTTGATTACTGGTGTCTACTTGTAACAAGTTTACAGTGAAATTTGGGACTAAAAAACAGAGTTGGGAGGATAGGGAAAACATGCAATTTGGCTAGAAAAGGGTGTTTAAATTTCTAGATAATGAAGATGGTCTAATAAAGGGATCAGCACCACTAAAGAGGAGCTAAGCAGTGCACCGTTCCCATAAGAAAGGTATCTGTGGGCATCTCAGGAATTGGATCCACACAACAGGCTCTGAGGTGTAACTCATCCGACATGCTTTCCTGAGAAGTGAGTGGTGGGACACCTTGCTCCCACAGGGCCATCAAGGGAAGTGGTTTCATTAGTTCAAGTTCCTAGCTCCTCAGACACAGCTATAGCCATGGTGTGGGGTGGCCTGACTATGTTTTAACTGGCAGAAGACACTGGCATCTTGACACGATGCTGGATCTCCAGGCATACAGAATAGAAAACGTATGGCTTCATGTAGACTTCAACCCACATTTTAAAAAGAAGACCTGGAAGGACAGGTAGTGTGTAACAAACACACTCCTTCATGGAGCTCTGAGCACTTGATAGTGGAGGAGCTGATTGGTGAAGGTGAAGCTGCAGTGAAAGCCTGGGCGGCTGGAGTCGCCAACATACGGAACGTCTACCAAGGAAGATCACAGGCAATGAGAGGAGCAAACCCAAGAGAGCTATTTGGATGTCAACTTGACACAAGTTAAAGACATCCCTAACCTCAATGAGGAGAATGTCTCCTTAAGGTGGGGCTTTAGGCAAGTCCGTAGGACACTGTAAAATTAATGATTGATGGGGGTGGAGGGCAGCCCATCGCGGGTGCTGCCATCCCTGGGATGGTGGTCCAGGGTTCTATAAAAAGCAGGCTGAGCAAGCCATGAGACTTGAGCAGTAATCGGCACCCTCCTTGGTCTCTGCATCAGCTCCTGTCTGCAGGTTCCTGCCCTGCTTCAGTTCCTGTCCTGACTGCCTTCCACGTGATTCGACAGTGTAAGAAAACAAACAAACAAGCAAACTCTTTTTTCCCAGGTTATTTTTGGCCACAGTGTTTCATCACAGCAATAAAAAAAACATAATTTAAAAAGCGAGGGGTCCCCTTGGAGCAGACGTCAGGAGACTGAGTGCTTCAGAGGCTGGACGTGAAACTGCAGGCTTTGGTGTTTGTCCTGAGGGGCTTGGCTCTACTTTCATCCTTCCTTTCTACGCTCCTCTTCCTCCATTTCAGAAGGGGACTCCTGCTGTAATCAGCACAATATAATTTTCCTTTTAATTTTATAGAGGTTCAAGTAAGAGGTTGCCTTGAGTCTCCATTGAGACTCTGAATTTGGACTCTCAAACCATGTGAAAAGTTAAGCAAAGAGACAGACTGAATACATTTGGACTAGAGCCTTTGGAGACATGGGATGGGGTGTTGTGTTTAAAGCGAAGTGTCTGGGTGTAAAGTTGACTGTGCGTAGAACATTTTCTGTATTAGTTAACTTTCCATCACTGTAACCAAATAACTGAAGGAATAAATTAAGGGCAAATGAATTTAATTTGGTTCTTGGTTTCCGAGGGTTCAGTCCAAGAGCGTAGCCCCATGAGCTTGGGTAAACATCATGGTGGTAGGAGCACTGGGCAGCAGACAGCTGTGTACTTCATGGCTCAGCAGAAAGCAGAGGCAGGGGATGCTGGTGCCCATTTGAAAGCTGAAAACAGCCTGAAAACCAAGTAAAACCACCAAGATTCACTCTCTGTGCCTTTGCCCTGTTAGGAGAGCTGACCCGCCTGTGCCACTGTGAAAAGTCACAGCAGGTATCCACCCATCTCCCATGATGCTCTGGGATTTGTTGTCTTCCCATCAACACAGTTTCTATAACACGGCCATTGGACTTACAACGAGGCAGATGAGGTTGGATGAGGTACCTTTCCTCTGGCTAAAGCTGCTTTGCTGCAGGCCACACTGCTCAGCACACAGAGTTCTAGATAAGTTTCTGAGGTTTTGCAAAAGCCTCACTTTGCACACAGGTATGGGGAGAGTTCTTAGAACCTTTAGTTACTCACAGCAGAGCACAAGACAAGCTAAAGTTCTCACAAAGGTGTGCTGGCCAGTTACTTTCGTGTCAACTTGACACAAACTAAAGTTATCTGAAAGGAGAGAACCTCAGTGAGAAACTGCCTCCCTGATACAGACAAGCCTGTAGGGCACTTTTTAAAATTAGTGACTGATGGGGAAGGGCCTGGGTTCTATAAGAAAGCAGGCTAAGCAAGACATGAGCAGGCCAACAATCGGCACTGCTTCATGGCCTCTGCACTGGCTCCTGACCCCAGGCCCTGCCCTCACTGCTTCTGATGATGCTCTGTTATATGAAACTGTGAGTTAAATGATCTTTCCCTCCTTTCCTTCCTCACCCCCACAAAAAAATTAACATTCTCTTGGCTTTATAATTAAGGCACACTTTTTTAAAAATACAGGTAACCCATGTAGCCCAGGTGGTCTGAAATTTATGACTCTACTGCTCAGACTGCCAAATGCTGAAATTACATCAATAATCTCAACGCTTAGACTTAAAACGTTTTTTAAACGGGAATTTTAAAGGTTCTAGTCATGGAAACCAGATGGAAGTGACTTATCTCTCGAAGTGGTGTGTAACTTTCAGTTGTTTCGAGTGATTCTAGATCCATTAACTGTTTTAAAAGCCATTTTGTTCTAGCTGCCAAATCACAATGCATCAGGCAAGACTTGTTTCCTAAAGTCTCATTAGCCATTTGAGTTACAACAATAAATAGAAAATAGATTAAAGAGTTACTGTATGGGATGGAGAGAGGGCCTGGGGGTTCGGAGCACTGACTGTTCTTCCAGAGGACCGGGGTTCAATTCCCAACACCCACATGGCAGCTCACAACTGTCTATAAATCCAGGATCCAACACCCTCACACAGACTTACATGTAAGCAAAAAAACAAAAACAAAAACAAAAAAACCAAACACCAATGCTCATAAAACAAAAATAAAATAATTAAAAAGAGTTATTATGGTTAATATTTGAATGCTAACTGAAATTTAAGATTATGCAAATGTATATTGACTCCTGATTCTGAACAGAACATTTATGCCTGCCACATAATAAAAGACAGCCCCCAAACTGTCTTGCCAACCTGCCTCCCCAGATACTTTATGATAAACAAAATAGAGTAAAAGAGCCCAATAAAGGCTGTGCCCTGCAGATAAAAAGCTTTCTCTCTAGCAAAGGGACTACAGTATTAGAGCATACATGACTGAATGTGTATGCCATGCTTTTCCAGAGCTCATTCATGCTACATATATGCTGAGCTCATGGCTGAGTTTTACACACACAGCATACACAAATGCAAGTGATTCCTAGACAGAATGAAGATATACTCAAGGCACCCAGTGCCGGATCCTCCTTGTCTCATTAGACATCAGACAGACCATTAAAGATGTGTGCAGAACCAGTGATGACGTCTGGGTCCTTGGCTGCGACTCCCTGCAGCTATCCTACAGCAGCCACTCAGCAAGAGCAGCCAGGAACCAATCATAAGGACCTCCAGGCATGCCTGGAATTCTCCTGGACGGGTGGGGTGTAGGTCTCATTAAGTTCCAGTTTTTGTGGGAACGAAGACTGTACTAAGTTCCTAGTGACTTGAATAAGAAGCAAAATTGAGTAGCTTTATTCCAAGATAATAGACCAGCTTACCTTGGAAGCACCACATTTATGTCTGCTACATAATAAAAGACAACACCAAAGCTATCTCAGACTCTGTCAGCAGCCATGCATGCTGGCCTGCTAAGATAGGCCTTTTTGGTCTTTAATCCCAGCACTTGGGAGGCAGAGGCAGGTGGCTCTCTGAGTTTGAGGTTAGCCTAATCTACACACAGAAGCTTTGTCTCAAAAATCAAAACAACAAAACAAAACAAAAGATATATAACATGGTCTAACTAGAATATGATGATTTGAAAGCCTTGTAGTATCAACTCTAGGACCACAGACAATTCTGTGCAATAACCCTGGGTGCTGAACAGATTTATGGATCAACCCCTACTTCTGGTATTTTCAATACTGAGGCAACAACGGTCAGCAAGGTCAGAGGACAGCTCTGATAGAGATGCATTAGGATGGCCTGGTGCTCCTCTGGGAAATACACTGATGAACACACTATTCTGGAACCCTTAGCTCATCCTCCCCACAGATGAATATGTATGCACACATATATTCATGTCATATTTTTGAAGACCCTGTAGAGTCTTTAAGTAGACACTCAGCACTGCAGAGAAAGTCTGAGGCACAGAGCAACTAAGAGCAAGTGGGGGAACCTGGTAACCTTAATACAGAGCTTTAAGACGCTTATGTGACCTCCCAAATCAATATCTCAAAACCTCAATTTCAGAATAGCAGAGGATGACTGTGTTTGGAGATATTTAGGTAAAGGAAGTCACTAGAGTACCTTTTAATCCTACACAGTCAAAACCAATGCAACAAATTCAGTAGCTTCTGGGACAGTGAGAAAATAAGACTTTATTGTTCATGCCATGCAGTGTATGGTATCTATTATGGAACTAATCCACACAATGTGCCTTACATGGCAGTGAGTGCCACGGGCAACTGTTCAGAGGCAATTTCTTAGTCATTTTATTTCTGTTAGGACCTTACAACTTTCGATTTATTTACTTTTAATAGCAATATTACTATAATATTAGTAGTGATACTTTTAATAGTAACATCACATTCAAAATTCTGAAATTTACTCTAAAAGATTATACGGTGAAAAAGCAAAGTCAGACTTATGCGTTTCTTGCACCACTATCTAACAATAAACAGTCTGTGGGAACCACAGATGTGTGCACATATAGTCCTGTGCTCTCTCCATACACACTATACAGTCTCATATGTTTTCATAAGAATGTCTTGGAAGTTGCCTTTACATGGAGATATTTCATTAAAAACTGCTTGTCCTGAACTGCAGCTTCGGTTCTAGATGTAATCTTTACTTACATTTTACACGCAGCAGAAAACGGAAATGTCTGAAATCCTGCGTATAACGAATTCACTGAAGAATGCTGCCTTGGTAAGCTCAGATGGGATGGTGGCATTTCTAGTTCTCCTGGAAATTAAATGATATTAAATGGAAATTAAAGATATATAATACTGTATAAGATAAGATTTAGAACTCTTGCAAATAATATTTGGCTTGGTCAATTTATTGCAAAAATTTTTGTATTAATTTTTAAAAGAATTTAGTATAGTATTTTATCATATCCACCCTTTTCCCAATTCCTCCCAGATCCACACCCCTATCCCAACTTCATGCCCCCTCCCTCTTTTTTTGTCACCAAATTCAATTTGTGCTGCTTATATAGCTTTTGCTGTGGCAACAAAATATGTCGGTAAGAAGAGAAAAGATGACAGTGAGATTGGGGGTGGGGCTAAGGCGACAGCTCAGTTGGTAAAGCAGCAGAACCTTAGTTCAATCCCAGCACCTGTGTAAAAAGCTGGGCATGAGGGCACACATGCCCTTGAAATCCCAGACTATCCTTTCTCCACGAGCCCAACGTTCCAGGAGAGCGCCTATCTCAGAAAACAACCTGGAGGGCTTCTGCGGAACAGTACTTGAGGTTGACCTCAGGCTCCCACTCACATATATGGGTGCACAGGTACACACAACACAAGAAATTCAGATTCCTTGAGATACAAAATAACAGTCCTAAATCTATATAAAGTGTATCTATATAAAGAATTACAAATTTATCACTTGGTATTTCAATGGGACAGCTGTGACTTTAAAAACTACTGTGTTGGCTGAACTTTCCTGAGCTTGCTATGTAGGATAAATCCCAAGGGCTTTGTGTATAAGGAGAGTTTCATCCTGCAGGCTTATGTTGTTAGCATTTAGGAAACAGCACTATTTTATTTCCATAGTAAATACTGGTGATGTTAGGGAAATGGAGGAGTAACTCTTTACCTCAGTGAGTCATGACTCTAGATGTCCTTGTCAGAATTATAAATTAATAGAATGGGCCTGAAAATAGTCAGGTATACTTTAAGATTATGTGTATATAAGGTGTATATACACACTAAGTCAATGCAGGGTGTCTTACACCCTGACTCTGCCATATTTTGGTGCCAGATCTATCAGTGGTTGGGTACTGGGGACAGCAGCTAGGTAGCCATGCTTCTGTGGCACACACTTTACTGATTAGCATTTTAATTTTAGTATTATTTTCTCCACTCATCCGATCAAACATAACTCTGCTGTGTACATGCCCACCTTTGTTGCTGACAAGGTTCTGACAGAGCAAATATAAAGGGGTGGAAAAAGAGAAAGATGACAAGGAGGATCATAAGCACTGAGTTTTGAACACAAAACCCGATTCACAATAGACTACAAATGCAAACGCAGTGTACTTTTGCACCTATAGGTGACCCTTGAAGTCAATGACAGGCAAAATCTCTACCTGGCTCGTCGCACTCTGGTTCACAAAGTCTTGCACAAGTTAAGTTTTCTGTGGAGCTGCAGCTTATATCCTCAGTATCAAATCCATGCTTGGAAGAAAGATCTGAAAGGAAATGGAAGAAACTATCAGCAAAGTGCCACTAAAGTCATATTCTGAAAAAAATGTTGACATAACAGGTAATGCATATTCTCTGATACATATTCCCTTCATTCCCCATCTATCAATTAAAACAACCGAAAAATATAAAAATGCAAAAATCTGCAAAACAATTGAAAGGTAAGATGGGGTAAGTAAGAACACGGACTCTTTCAAAAACCTAGTCTTCCAGCCACAAATGCTGACTTGCTAAACTTTATTGAGCTGGAATTCTACTTGTGGTTCTACAGTTAAAACCAAGCCTTGGGTGTGCTGGGCACTCTGCCACTCAATCATACCTCCTGGCACTGGTCTGTGTTAATGGTTATTTCCTTTTCCAGTTGCCTGGCATATTGTGCTATGACTTTATTATTGTTATTGTGTGCACGTGTTTCTGTATCTGTACGTGCATGTGCCTGCATATATGTGCACGTAGAAGCTAGCAGTCTATGTTGGGGATCTTCCTCAGTCACTTCCCACATTCTATTTCAGACACAGTCTCTCACTGAACCCCCAGCTCACTGATCTGACTTAGGCAGACAGGCAAGCAAGCCGCAGGCATCCGCCCATCTCACTCTTCCCAGCTCTAGAACCACAGGCAGGTAGATGCATGCTTGGCTTTCAGTGAGTGCTGAGGGCTCAAACTCAGGTCTTCCTGCCTGTGCTGAGCTCTGTACTGCCCTGGCCCTCTCCCAGCCTCATTACTTGCTATCCTTTCTAACACACAACTGTTTTTTGTTTTTTGGGTTTTTTTTAGATTTTTATTTATTTTATGTTTGTGAGTACACTGTAGCTGTCTTCAGACACACCACAAGAAGGCATCAGATCCCATTACAGATGGTTGTGAGCCACCACATGGTTGGTTGCTGGCATTTGAACTCAGGACCTCTGGAAGAGCAGTCAGTGCTCTTAGTGGCTGAACCATCTCTCCAGCCCTAACACACAGCTCTTATAAACAACTCTTAAATACACATTAATTCCTTGGGTGTAACACAGATTTTTCTATTTTGTTTATAAAATTATTATTTATCTTATAATCAGTATGTATATTTAGAAGGCTTCTTTCCCCTACATTTTTATTAAGTGGATAATGAGTCGTATAGTTGGTGGGATTTTAGAATCACAAATATGTAAAATGACAGTCAGAGGAGAAAGCACATAGACAACTGGGAGTAACCGACCCTGGGTCCTTTCCCATTTACAGCTCTTAACCTGAACTTGGATAACAATATGAGTCTCCTCGTCATGACATTTTTGAAGACAAATCTATCTTTGCTGGAGTCTGGGTTTAACAAAGCAGCAGGAAAGTGGATTCAAGAAAGGAGAGAGCAACAGAGAGGCCCCAAACTCTCTACAAACATACTCTGTGTAAATCCTTAACTCCTGAACTATGTTTGCTGTGGAGTTCATGAAGGACTCTTAAGACTGAAAACACTTAACAGAGACTTCAACTTACTCCTCATGTGGGGGAGAGTTTATAAATTTTGAGCCAAACCGACAACTTACTGTGAAATAAACAAGAATCAACTCTCATTAGTGGGAGATAGCAGAATTTAAACAACAGCCACAGAAGAAAAACAGGAAAACACAGCTAGCTGATCCTCAAATGTGAAGGCTTCTTAAGAAAGAAAGAGCTGGATGTCTGCTTTCTCCATCACTGTTCACCACAGCACTAAAAGTCCCAACAGAACAGTGAGGCAATAAAGAGAAATAAAAGGTATCCAAACTGAAAAGGAGGTAGTCAAATTATGTCTGTTTGCAGATATTGTGATATTATACATAAGTGCAAGGCTTTGACAAAATAAAATCTGGAATAAAGAAATTCAATAAATTTTCAGGATAAAAAATCCTAACAGTCTGCTGTGCTTTGATATGCTACTGATGAACTGTCTGTCAGGTCCAAAAGAAAGAGGACAGATGGCTAACTGTGGTGCCTATTAGCATGTCGAGATGCGTGCTGGCCTCCCGATCTCTGAGCATCATGAGTACCTGTTGCAGAGTCTCTGCTGGCTCTTCTCACCCTACCCCCTACCCTGAACGTCACTCCAGGGCTTCTTTTCCTCCAGGTTCTCATTCCTATAGAAGCTGCCATTTTGGCCTCTTGGTCCTCTCTGTCTTTGCCCTTCCCCCTCTCTCTTCTTTCTCACTCTCCATCTCCCCTTCCCCCATGACCCAGCTCAGTCTGCTGCCATGTTTAGTCTACTATTTTCTTTTCCTACTCTGCAGATGCCTCTGGCTGTTCTCTCCTTCATATCCACAATAAAAATGTTCTCCTCAGCCATACCTTGGAGTGGTCATACCCTCATTTTATATACAATCCAAAAATCTTCATATACTGTGACTAGAAATGTGAATTAGTACAACTAAAAATAGAGCTGGTATATACACAGTCTGGCAAGCCTGCTGCTGGGACAGCCATCCAGAATGAGCACAAACAGTATCTCAGAGCAATAGCTACACACGGGTGTACGCGCAGCATCATTCACTAAGACAGCAGTGTGGAAACACCCTGACTCACACACAGGAGAACAACCAGACTAAAAGCAGACAAAGTATCTAAACCAAGCAGACAAGGACAGTACATACATGGCTGTTAGCACATGAAAAGCAGCCAAGGACAGTACATACATGGCTGTTAGCACATGAAAATCTACCCAGGAACATCAAAGCCCACTACCAGGTGCTACCAATTCACACCCACTAGGCCAGGTATTTCAATGCCCGATAACAAGTTTAAAAGAGGAGGCCAGTCATCAGAACCCTGAAACCACTGCAAGCGCTCAGGCACACCTTCTGGCAGCTCCTCAGGAAGTTACGCGGTGGGGCTCCCATGATGCAGCAGCTCTGCCCTCACACACATCCTGAGAGGAAACGAAACACGTGTATGTGGACATGTCAGCCAGCAGGAGAGACAGGGAACTAGAAATAACCCAACACAGCTACAGTCACTGCATTATTTGACAAAAGCATAGAAACAGACATTAAAAAACAAACAAACAAAAACAAACAGAAAACCCAGCCTCTTTAAAATTGGTGCTGGGAAATCTGGATATCCACAAGCACAAGAATGACACAAGGCCCATCTCTCTCACTCAGCATAAAAGTCAACTGGCAATGGACCAAGTGCTGAATTATATAACTGGAGCCAATTTTCTTTCATCTCCTCTAGCCAAGCAAGGTACCCAAAGGAAAGAAGACTGAAGAGAAGCCAAAAAGTGATCCCAGTTTGAGAAAACGTCTAAGAACTTTGGCATTTGACAGGTCTTTAAGCTCCAAAGAGAACTCACCCACTTCATAAAATGGCTCTGGTAATATCGGCTTCAGGGGTAAAGCGCCATCCTCTATAAGCTGCTCAAAGTGCTTCCTGACATTAACCAGTTCCCCCAGGCCCTAGACCAGTAAACAGTTACCCAGCTGCTTAAGCTTGCCCACAAGTACAGCCCAGAGACAAAGCAGGAGAAGAAGCAAAGGCTGCTGGCCCGTGCTGAGAAGAAAACTGCTGACAAAGGGGACGTCCCAACTAAGAGGCCACCTGTCCTCCGAGCAGGGGTCAATATGGTCACCACCTTGGTGGATAACAAGAATGCTCAGCTGGTGGTAACTGCACATGATGTAGACAGACCCCACTGAGCTGGTGGTTTTCCTGCCTGCCTTGTGTCAAAAAATGGGGTGCCTTATCGCATCATCAAGGGAAAGGCCAGTCTGGTCCACAGGAAGACATGCACCACTGCTGCCTTCACACAGGGTAACTTGGAAGACAAGGGTGCTCTGGCTAAGCTGGTGGAATCTATTAGAACCAATTATAATGACAGATATAGTGAGATCTGCTGCCTATGGGAAGGCAACACCCCAGGCCCTAAGTCTGTGGCTCACACTGCCAAGCTGGAAAAAGGTAAAGACTAAAGAACTTGCCACTGAACTGGGCTAAATGTACCCTGCTAAGTTTTCTGTACATAAGTATAATTACAAAAACTTAAAATTAATTATTAAAGTGCAGTTAGAGAAAGAGAATGTTAAAAGGTAAGAGAATCCACGCGACATGGAGAAAGGGAAGGAAGGGGATTAGCAGGAGAAGGGCAGAGCATTGGAAGTACGAGGGAAGACCAACAAAACTACAGAAGTAGGAAAAGCATAGGACAAAACCCATTAATAAGTTAAACCAAAATGATATAAATAACACACAAACTTCTAAATAAATATTTAGCAAGTTTATAACATTAAAGCATATAAATAATTCAAATGTCTGTCAACAGATGCATCATGGGTAAATAAAATGTGAGAAAACATCTCTACAATGGGATACTATTTGGTTATAAAAATCAACAAAGCACTGATACATCCTGTAACATACATAAGTTTGAAAAAATTATGGTAAGTGAAAGAGACCAGCCACAGGAAGATCACATATATGGTTACATTTTACTGAATTGCAGAATAACCAAATCTAAGTCGGATCTCAGAGACGGAACTCAGTGGTAGAGTGCCTGCTAGCCACAAAGGCCTGGACTCAAATCCAGCACCAGAGAAAAAGGGACAGTGGGAGAAGAGTCTAACGGCCATGCCCCCCGAGCCTTCGTCAGGTAACTCAGAGCACCTCTGTAAAGTATTTTAGTCAATAACAACTCCAACAACAAGGAGTTTCACAAGGAACACATTTCTAAGTGCACTCTCACCTCTGTTGAAATGTTCATTTTCATCTACAGAGTCCACTGTTTTCGGTATTGAGTCTAATAACTCCTTCAGTTTTGATGGTGGTAGAACCAGAATTTCTTGTTTGGAATTTGTAGACATCAAGGATTTAAGCTCAAAAGGAAAAACTGATGGCTGAAATAATATAACATTTAAAAAAATTACAGAATAGTTCCAAGGAAATACATTTAGTTCTTAAATGGATATGTTTGTTTAGTGGCAACTAAAATTTAAACAAGTTGTACTCTGTCTTGAATGCCATACACACTTTCAAGAAATAGAGGTTTAGAAGTCAAAAACAGGTTTCTTTTACAAGCAATGCCTTTGTTGAATAATCTTTTTATAATTTCCATCACCTTAGTGACATACAGTATCTCTAAATGTGTTTGTATCTTCATTTTCACTAGTAAAATAAGTTTTAGAAATTATAAATTAAAAAGAATTACCACAGAAAATGAGAGATAGAAAAGTAGCACAAACTGAATAGATGGCTGTGACTAGAGCTCATCTCTACCACGCCCCAGGGGTTGTATTTTTCTCTCACCCTCATAGATAATATTTCTCAACATGTGAGACTGCACCACTCAGAACTAACAAGAGAAGGGAGATTAAATGGAGTCAGGAATTCATAAGCAAGTTAATATCTTTACCAAGTTGTTCACGTTTTATCTGTAAGGAAACCCTTGAAGTACCTTTACTGCCTTGTGTGTATATCCTCTGAAAGTATTAAGAAAAGTCTCAGTATTTAAAATGTTTCAGATGTCCACAAAACATTATGTGTACTTAAATTAGAATGATAATAATAGAATTTAGCTTATAATTTTTAAATGTAACTACTTACATTTCTATACCAAATATAGTGATTAAAGTTGCTAAAAGAGGTTTAAAAGTTCTCTGTACCTGGACTGCCCACTAGACCAATTAACTCAGGATGTAACTGGGTAGGGTCCAACTTCAACCTCAGCTATGGCTGAGACTCATTATTTAGAAGTAAATTTGACTCTATAATTGATATATAGTCAACTTAGTATTAAAATATTTTCACATGATAGTTGTAAACAGTTAAAGTAAATTACTAAAACTTATAAAGGTATGTTCCCTTATTTCTATAAATACATTACTGAAAGCAAGTGTTATGATTCTATTGAAACATACTAGTTTCTCCTTACAAAAGGTCTCCTCAGCCATACGGAAATCTCTCACAAAAGATTCTGAATGTTCTTGAACAGAGAAGCACTCCCTTAAATCAAAAATAAAACAAGATTAATTAATACTAAAAACATTTGATAAACATTGCCAATTAAATACACAAAGACTCTCATGTAGGTTGAGATGAAGCAGAGGAACCCTCCCCACAGCATCTAAACCTGTGGCTGTACAGAGGATGTTCTCCGGTGTTAGAGCAAATACAGACTGGGAGTTACATACATGAAATTATCCTTTCCACAGGGCCCTTCTTTGAACTCTAAGAGCGGATCCTTCACCAGATAGAGCTTTAGTCTGCTCAAGAGAGTATTCACAGTCGGCAGATGATTATCCATTGCTTTGTTCATGAAAATCATTTCCTCATCAATAAGTAATCCTGAAAAGAAATAAGGAATTAAAAATCTAACAGTTAGACCAGATGTCTAAACATTAAATATTAACAGATTCTTCAAGCACACTGAATCGTTAAGTTCTCCATTATACTATGTATATAAAACACAGACTGTGGTGCCCAGCAAAAGGAAAATCTCAATAGAACGTAGTGTTATTGAGCACATGGGAACAAGAAAGAGATGCACTGTGTGATAGGTGCTTTAGCAACAAAGACGGCTGAATCAATAGTCTTTAAAACCGCACCAGAAGGTTCAAAGAAATAAGAATCCTGGGCTCTGGCTGAGTCTGGTTTTCTGTTCTCTGCATCTGTGAGGACACACAGTGCCTGGATCTGATCTAGAAAACACATATGAAACCACTGACTCCATCATTATAAAGCTGTTCATACAAGGCTGACACACAGCTAACTGCAGTGAAAACTGTGTACTGGAACAGCTACTTAGAAACTATGATAGACTTTACATATTAAAAACACTGTTGGAGGGGTTGGGGATTTAGCTCAGTGGTAGAGCACTTGCCTAGCAAGCGCAAGGCCCTGGGTTCGGTCCCCAGCTCCGGAAAAAAAAAAAAAAGAAAGAAAGAAAAAAACCCACTGCTGGTAATATTAACCGGGAACGTAAAATTTCCTTTCTCTCCTAACCTTCTATGTTTGGGTTAGACTCTTGGCTACTTGCATGAGTTTCTAAGTCTTGGATGGGAACATTGAACCTGCCCAGTTCTTCAATTAATTTCTTAGTGAAAAGAGAGAAGAAAATGGACAATTAGAGAAAGAAATGCTCAGAAAGTCAATGTCTCCAACATAAAAGCCTCCTTGAGTATGGAGAGTGGACAGGTCTCTTGTTCTGAACACAAGTCTTTCGGTTAAGTGGGGCAGCCAGTTTCAGAGAGGAACAGCATGTAGTTTTCAGGTAGTGATGTCTCTCATGGCTGACTACATAAGTGATATGCATGCACCTAATCAATATCTGACAAGCAGCTGGGAGCATCCCTTGCCTGTGCCAAATCATGTATCAAAGAAGAACTTGAGATATGAACCAGCCTCTTAAGTGGCCATCCAATGAAGCTAAGAAGTGCAGGCTGACAGGAACCCCCTATAGATGTCTCCTGAGAGACACAGCCAGAGCATGTCAAATACAGAGGTGAATGCCAGCAGCAAACCACTGAACTGAGAACTGGACCACTGTTGGAGGAATTAGAGAAAGAACTGAAGAAGCTAAAGGGGCTTGCAACCCCGTAAGAACAACAATGCCAACCAACCAGAGGTTCCAGAAACTAAACCACTACCCAAAGAGTGCACATGGGACAGATCCATGGCTCCAGCTGCATATGTAGCAGAGGATAGCCTTGTTGGGCACCAATGGGAGGAGAAGCCCTTGGTCCTGCCAAGGTTGGACCCCCAAGTATAAGGGAATGTCGGGAGGGGGGCACAAAGGGGATGAATGGGTAGGGAAAACCCTTATAGAAGAGGGGGAGGGGGAAGGGATATGGGGCTTGTGGATGTGAAACCAGGAAAGGGAATAACATTTGAAATGTAAATAAAAAATATCCAATTAAAAAAAAGAAAAAGAGACATCAGTGAATGGAAAAAAAAACAAAACAACAACAACAAAACCCAGTGACCATCCAAATCATTTAAGTTCCTGCCAATCTCAGGGCTTATCTGAGAAAATTAAAGGTGGTTTATTTGTTTGTGTCACCCACCCATTCTGCAAATACCAATGGAGTCATGTTAAGAGTGAAACAACATTGGTTTATATCCCCCATCTCTTTGTAACTCTTTAAAACACAAGCTCTGAGCCTGGCATCCCAAATAAAACCACATTCTGATATGTCTGCCGCACTTAGCAGCATACCTATACCCTTTCAGTCCCTTCAATTCGACTACCATTTTCCATGCAGCCACTAGAGGTCAGCAAGTCTCCACAACCAATGCTGCTAGACAAAGGCTGTTTTCACAAGGGGTGGTTGCTTCCTTATGCAAATACAGGGAGCTGTATGCCCGGAGTTCTCACTCCACAGCAAGCATGTGTGCTCACACGGTATGACTCTATTATAGACAAATGATAAGCAGGAATGCAACGGGGTTAGTTATGAAAGAAGCAGAAACAAGAGGCTTGGTGACAGGGAACTCTACAAGAGTTACTCCTGTCTACTCAGGAGACCCAAGTCAAGCAGATGAAAACAGCCAGGAAAACTAACCAAAACACTTTAAAGGATCTGACCCTGACTTTCCAACAGTTGTTATTTCTAGGAAAGTGACTATAAAGTAAATCTAGATAAATAAATACACCAAGTCGAGGGAAAAACCAACAGTTAACATACGTCACAGGTATACAAGAGTGCAAATTATGACACCGACACAATAGACAAAGCCATAGACAGTTCAGAATTCAGCTGGAGTGGTAAGAACTTCTTGTTTAATAGAAGCATTATCAATAATAGGGAAAGACTCTTAGCTAAATGATATTGGAACAAACACCAAAATGTTTAAACATTTTTTCAAATGTCCCTAAACATAAAAACATAAAAAAGCTGAAATAAAATTACATAAAACATTAAAAATCTTAGTGGGGTGTCATGGCACACACTTAAAACCCCAATACTCAGGAGGCAGATTTCTCTGAGTTTAAAGCCAGCCTGGTCTACAAAGTAAGTTCTAAACCAGCCATGGCTACACAGAGAGACCCTGTCTCAAATCGAACAAATCCTTAATGAAAAAGTTATATAATAGAGAAACATTTTTCTAAGCACAAATGCAGTACTAGAGTCGACAAGGGGAAACATCGGCAGAACTAATCAGATTAAAGTTAAATGCATTTGGATTATTGGTGTCTTTACATATAAAAATGCATGCCAGTAAAAAATAAGACTCACTTTACAAAAGAAAAAGATACAGATAGCCACTACACGCCAGTAGCTTTGAAAGATGCAAGTAAAACATACATTCTCTCACCACACTGGCTTACGTGTTCTCCACAGTATCAGCAGTGATGAACCCAGTGAGGACAAGGCTGCCGGAGATAAGCCATTCTCACTACGCCAGTGGTGCTTGCTAAAGCTAAGGACAAAATCAGTGAAATGTTTCTATCTCCAAGGTTATCCTCAGTGAAATAACGAGAAACGTTTCGCCCAGTGTGGAAGACACCCTTCTCCTGGGTGCCTGCAGAAGATAGTGTCCTGCCACTGCTTTTGGATCAAGATGTAGAACTCTCGGCTCCTCCAGCACCAAGTCTGCCTGCACACCGCCGTGCTTCCTGACATGGTGATAATGGACTGAACCTATAAGTCAGCCCCAATTAAATATTTTCCTTTATTAGAGTTCCCTTGGCCATGATGTCTCTTCACACAAATGGAACCCAAACTAAGACAATATATAACTACAAAAAATAGATTACAAAGATAATAAAATGATATATATGATACAAGACACAAATGGAAAATAAGCATTATTGTGGTTGTGAGCCTAGCCTTTAATGGCTGAGCGATCTCTCCAGCCCAATAAGCATTATTTTATCTTAGTTAATTGATCTTATCCAACAATGGCTTGTAGTTGCCACAGAATAATAACAGCTCCATGTGTGTAGCCTGTTAGTTTTTTATAAATATCCCTACATACATATATAAAGTAATATAAATATATTTTTCATCTCCACAAAATTTTACAAGAAGTTTTGATAATAAATAAAGATAAAGAAATTATAAAAGAAAACTAAAACCATAATCTACCCTCAAGCCTCAATGACAATTTTCCCCAAACTACATCACACAAAACAACAGTAAAGTAACTTAGCTACAGTAATTTTTTCTTTTTTGAGTCAGGGTTTGTCTATACAGCCCTGGTTATCCTGGAACTCACTCTGTGGACCAGATTAGCCTTGAACTCACAGAGATCCACCTGTCTCTGGAATTAAAGGTGCCGAATTTAAGGATTACAGCACTCCCGGCTATAGCATTTCTTAAATAGCAGGAATGATTATATAACGAACCTTCAAGTTTGCCACTAGACAGAGAATTGGCCATCACAATACAAGAAGCCAGTTCTCAGCAACATTTTAAGAACTCGGCCAGCTAGAGAGGAAGGAGATTTAGAAAACAGTTTGGATAAAACATAAATTAGTTAATTCTGACAAAAACTCTTTAAAACTTGGTGCATTTCTCCATCTCTGATTTGAGGTCCGCTTTCACGTACATTAGATAAGACTGAGTACCTTTGGGTTGTTTTGAGAAGCAGCAGACCGGAATAACTTTAGAACCTAAAACTTACTGTCCCACAATACTTCTGCTGTCACAGGATCTGAACCCAGAGACGATTATATTGCAGACCATGCCGGAACATACCAGGGTCAGGTCTGTATAGGTTAT
Organism: Rattus norvegicus; assembly: GCF_021556685.1. NCBI lineage: Eukaryota > Metazoa > Chordata > Mammalia > Rodentia > Muridae > Rattus > Rattus norvegicus. Next base: position 79,135,439 of record NC_141538.1, read on the forward strand.
TTTGAGTTTTGGCAAACTTAAACTTAGAAATCCATCTGTGAAAAGTATATTAATGTGAAAGAGAAAATACTGTTAGCATGGCAAAAGCCAGACTTAACAGTCATGGAGGTAGACATGCCTAATAAAATAAAGACGTTTAGAACGTAACTGAGAAGCAGAAATGGAGTTACGTCTATCAGTGGGATTGGTGGGAAACAACTTAACATTGCTACCTTGGTGCTCCACTTTCACTCCCGGGTAGGCTGGGGAGCACTTGACAGGAGTAAAGTCTTCCACGTAGCCCTTCCAGGGCTCCGACTTGTCGTCCTCTACCCCAGATGGAGAGTTTGGATTGGAACTTGGAACAATTTCCTCAAATGTGCCATTAATCATCCTTCCTGTAACTGTCTTTCTGCGATATAAAAGTATTGACTTTATCTGTATGTATCCTAAAACATTTTTATTAATAAACAGTATGTGTTCATCCTGGAAACTGCCAAATTCCAGTGGACACTAAGAAAAATGATCTATAGTCCCCGCCACTTGAAAGGAATGCAAGACTATTCAAAATCATCAAGGATCTTAAACAGAATCGCACATTGTTCACACACACAGTGTCCCATGATCCCTCTCCTACCGAGCTGCGGAGAGTGGGTCTATTCACATGTTCACCATTGACATTCTATTTGTGGAGGAACACCAGAATTCCACATATTACTGCTATATTTTGGATCTTCATAACTTCCCGAGTGGCACTAGTGGGAGGCAGCAGAGCTTAGGAAAGACAGGGTTGCCTGGGAGGTGTTTGGGCCTCTGAGAGTATGTCCTTAAATGGGATAGTGGGGCTCTGCCCCTTTCTTTCCTCTTCTACTTGGGTTCATGATCTGAGCATCATTGCTTCCCCCCGTGTGGCCTTGCCATGGTACGCCAGCTCACTACAGGCCCAAATCAATTGGTATGCTCACGGACTCCAAAACTGCAGACCAAAATAAATCTTTTTTCACTTAATTACTTCAAGCAACCTGCTAAGCTGATTGAAAGCTACTATATGAAATGAACGGTCATTGATTTAACCATCTTTTCTACTGGACATTTGTATATTTTTGGGACTGTTACTATGAGCAACAATGCAAGCATCATTTATTTATATGTGCTTATTTAATAATTTCCTAACAACACATCTCCTAAAAACAGAAGTAGTTTTGTATAAGTTACACTGATTATTTTTACTTACTTATTTGCAACTTTTGCTATTCATTGGCAGACTTCCATTATATTTTATAATCAATGCTTGTTCTTCAATATCACTCAGATCTTCCCCTCCTAATCCCCTCTCCCCATTGTTTTATCCCAGCCCCCAAGCCCAAGCAGGAACCCTCTGGAAACCCACAGGCCACTCCAAAACTCCATATCTTCACCTCTCCCTCTTCCCCAAATCCAGTGCCCCAGTTTTATCCCCAGCCCTGTAGCAGACCACCTGCTGTACCCAGCCTCCAACTCCAGCAGGCACTCTCTGAGAACCCTCAAGCCACTCAGGCCAGGGGAGCAAGATGGCTAACTGCAGATCCTCACCTCTCCCTCCATTCCTCCAAGTCCAATCCCTCAGTCTCATCCCTAGTTCTGTAGACTAACTGCTGTGGCCTCTCCCATCCCCATTCCAGGGAACTAAGCACATTCTGTGGAACACTCTGCTTCCTTCCCTCCTGCAGACCCCGTCACCTCTCAATACCTAGAAACATATTTTACCCAGAATCCCTTGGGAACATACCTATCAGGATCCTAGAAGAATTTCCTACCAGGAAACACACAGACACCAAACGCACTCTCCTAAGTACCAGAGACAGCAATTGAAACACAGGAATAAAACACCCACTCAATATAGACAAGACCAGATATCAGCACCTAGAATTAAGATCTTCCCAAAATTACAATGCCTAGACAACAGCATAAAAATACAATCACTAAGAGTCAGGTCACTTGTCTCCATTAGTGCCCAGCAACCCTATCACAGTATGCCTTGAGTATTGCACCATACCTGAAACACCAGGGAAAGACCTAAAAGAGCCTTTATGAATATGATAGAGCTCCTTAAAGAGGAAATGAATGAATCCCTTAAAGAAATTTATAAAAACACCAACAGTAGAAATAAATCAACAAAACAGTTCAAAACCTGAAAGTGGAAACAGAATCAATAAAGAAAACATAATCTGAAGGAAATTTGGAAATGAAAAATTTAGGACCTCAAACAGGAACTTCAAGGGGTAAACATCATCAACAGAATACAAGATATGGAAGGGAAAAAATCTCAGGTATGGAAGACACACTAAAAAAAAATAGAGGGGTTGGGGATTTAGCTCAGTGGTAGAGCGCTTGCCTAGGAAGCGCAAGGCTCTGGGTTCGGTCCCCAGCTCTGAAAAAAAGAACAAAAAAAAAAATAGATACCTTGTTAAAGAAAATGTTAAGTCTAAAAGAAAGAAAAAAAGAAAAAATTCTCTTACAAGACATCCAGGAAATCTGGGGCACTATAAACAAACAAACAAACAAATAAATCTAAGAATAATAGGAATAGAAGGAGAAGAAACCCAGGTGAAGGGCACTGAAAATACTTTTAGCAAAATCATAGAAGAAAAATTTCCTAACCTACAGAAGGAGAATGTCTATCAAAGCAGAAGAAGTATAAAGACCACCAAATTGACTGGACCAGAAAAGAAATTCCCCTTGGTACATAATAATCAAAACTCTAAACATACAGAAAAGAAAGAAAATATTAAAAGTTGCAAGGGTAAAAGACCAAGAAATAAATAAAGGTAGACCTATAAAAATAATAGGTGACTTCTCAATAGAGACTCTAGGAGCCAGAAGGGCCTAAGCAGATGTGCTACAGACTTTCAGAGACCACAGATGCCAGCCTGGACTACTCTTCCCAGCAAACCCTCAATCACAATATATGGTGATAATAAGACATTCCTTGATAAAAACAAATACAGCCCCATAGGTGCTAGAAAGCAAACTTCAGCCTAAAGAGGTTAACTACACCTAACAAAAGCACAATGAAAAAGTAATCCTAGACCAGCAAACTAAAAGTGGGGAAACACACACACACACACACACACACACACACACACACACACACACACACACGCACGCACACAACTCAAGAGCACAGTAACAGGAATCAGCAAGCACTGCTTACTGCTCTATCTCAACACAAACGGTCTCAGCTTCCCAACAGAGTGACTAACTGTATGGATGGAAAACAGGACAGATCCTTCTGCTGCACCCAGAAACATACCTTTACACCAAGGATAGTCATCCTTGACAAAAGGGTAAAAAGATGAACAGTAAAAGGTGGTAAAACAGGGGTTGGGGATTTAGCTCAGCGGTAGAGCGCTTGCCTAGCGAGCGCAAGGCCCTGTGTTTGGTCCCCAGCTCTGAAAAAAAGAAAAAAAAAAAAAGAAAAGAAAAAAGAAAAGGTGGTAAAACGGTAGAAAAGATATCTCAAGAAAATGAACCTTTAAAGTGAGCTGGTGTAGCCATCTTAGTATCTGACAAAACAGACTTCAAACCTAATCAGCAGAGATGGGGAAGGACACGACATACTCATCAAAGGAAAAAATCCACTAACAGGACATTTAAGTAAGTAGGTCTGATGCTGCTTGTATTTCAATGCTAACATTGAGCCCTCAAGACCTGGTTGTTCCAGGGCCAAGAGAATATGTGGGTAAACCCAAGTAACACTGGGTGACCTTCCCTCAAGTTGTTTTTAATAAGATATATTTCTTTATTTACATTTCAAACGTTATTCCCTTTTCTGGTTTCCTGTCCATAAGCCCCCTATCCTCTCCCCAGTTCTGGTTTGATGTGGAGGTCCTTGATCCACTTGGACTTAAGCTTTGTACAGGGTGATAAGAATGGATCAATCTGCATTCTTCTACATGCTGACCTCCAGTTGAACCAGCACCATTTGTTGAAAATGCTATCTTTTTTCCATTGGATGGTTTTAGCTCCTTTGTCAAAGATCAAGTGACCATAGGTGTGTGGATTCATTTCTGGGTCTTCAATTCTGTTCCACTGATCGACCTGCCTGTCTCTGTACCAATACCATACAATTTTTATGGCTATTGCTCTGTAATACTGCTTGAGGTCAGGGATGGTGATTCCCCTAGAAGTTCTTTTATTGTTGAGGATAGTTTTCGATATCCTGGGATTTTTGTTATTCCAAATGAACTTGAAAATTGCTCTTTCTATCTCTATAAAGAATTGAGTAGGAATTTTGATGGGGATTGCATTGAATCTCTAGGTTGCTTTTGGCAAAATGGCCATCTTTACTATATTAATCCTGCCAATCCATGAACATGGAAGATCTTTCCATCTTCTGAGACCTTCAATTTCTTTCTTCAGAGACTTGAAGTACTTGTCATACAGATCTTTCATTTGCTTGGTTAAAGTCACACCAAGATATTTTATATTATTTGGGCCTGTTGTGAAGGGTGTCATTTCCGTAATTTCTTTCTCAGCCTGTTTATCCTTTGAGTAGAGAAAGGCTACTGATTTGTTTGAGTTAATTTTATACTCAGACACTTTGTTGAAGCTCCTTATCAGGTTTAGGAGTTCTCTGGTGAAACTTTTGAGGTCACTTAAGTATACTATAATATCATCTGCAAATAGTGATATTTTTACTTCTTCCCTTTCAATTTGTATCCCTTTGACCTCCTTTCATTGTCTGATTGCTCTGGCTAGGACTTCCAGAACTATATTGAATAAGTAGGGAGAGAATAGGCAGCCTTGTTTAGTCCCTGACTTTAGTGGGATTGCTTCAAGTTTCTCTCCATTTAGTTTGATGTTAGCTACTGGTTTGCTGTATATTGCTTTTTACTATGTTTAGGTATGGGCCTTGAATTCCTGAGATTTCCAGGACTTTTATCATGAAGGGGTGTTGAATTTTATGAAATGCTTTCTCAACATCTAATGAAATGATCATGTGGTTCTTAACTTTGAGTTTGTTTGCAGAGTGGATTATGTTGATGGATTTCCATATATTAAACCATCCCTGCATCCCTGGGATGAAGCCTACTTTATCATGATGGATGATCGTTTTGATGTGTTCTTGGATTCAGTTTGCAAGAATTTTATTGAATATTTCTGCATCGATATTCATAAGGGAAATTAATCTGAAGTTCTCTTTCTTTGTTGGATCTTTCTGTGGTTTTGATATAGGAATAATTGTGGCTTCATAGAAGGAATTTGGTAGTGCTCTGTCTGTTTCTATTTTCTGGAATAGTTTGGACAGTATTGGTTTAAGGTCTTCTATGAAGGTCTGATAGAATTCTGCACTGAACCCATCTGGTCCTGGGCTCTTTTTGGTTGGGAGACTTAATAACTGCTTCTATTTCTTTAGGAGTTATGGGGTTGTTTAGATGATTTATTTGTTCCTGATTTAACTTTGGTACCTGGTATCTATCTAGAAAATTGTCCTTTTCCTCCAGATTTTCCAGTTTTGTTGAATATAGGCTTTTGTAGTAGGACCTGATGATTTTTTTTTAATTTCTTCAGATTCTGTTGCTATGTTTTCCTTTTCATTTCTGATTTTGTTAATTTGGACACACTCTCTGTGACCTCTGGTTAATCTGGCTAAGGGTTTATCTATCTGGTTGATTTTCTCAAAGAACCAGCTCCTGGTTTTGTTGATTCTTTGCAGAGTCCTTTTTGTTTTACTTGGTTGATTTCAGCCCTGAGTTTGATTATTTCCTGCCTTCTACTCCTCTTGGGTTTATTTGTTTATTTTTGTTTTAGAGTTTTTAAGTGTGTTGTCAAGCTGCTGATATATATGCTCTCTCCTGTTTCTATTTTGCAGACACTCAGAGTTATGAGTTTTCCTCTTAGCACTGCTTTCATTGTGTCCCATAAGTTTGGGTATGTTGTATCTTAATTTTCATTAAATTCTAAGAAGTCTTTAATTTCTTTCTTTATTTCTTCCTTGACCAAGCTATCACTGAGTAGAGCATTGTTCAATTTCCTTGTATATGTGGGCTCTCTGTCGTTATTATTGTTATTGAAGACCAGTCTTAGTCCATGGTGATCTGATAGGATGCAAGGGATTATCTCAATCTTCTTGTATCTGTTGAGGCCTGCTTTGTGACTGATTATGTGTCTATTTTGGAGAAGGTACCATGAGGTACTGAGAAGAAGGTATATCCTTTTCTTTAAGGATGGAATGTTCTATACATATCTGTTAAATCTATTTGGTTCATAACTTCTGCTAGTTTGTATATGTCTCTGTTTAATTTCTGTTTCCATGCTCTGTTCATTGATGAGAGTGGGGTGTTGAAATCTCCTACTATTATTGTGTGAGGTACAATGTGTGCTTTGAGCTTAGTAAGGTTTCTTTTATGAATGTAGGTGCCCTTGTATTTGGAGCAAACATATTTAGGATTAAAAGTTCATCTTGGTGGATTTTTCCTTTGATGGATATGAAGAGTCCTTCCTTATCTTTTTTAATGATTTTTGGCTGCAAGTTGATTTTATTTGATATTAGAATGGCAACTCCAGCTTGTTTCTTCGGGCCATTTGCTTCGAAAGCTGTTTTCCAGCCATTTACTCTGAGGTAGTGTCTGTCTTTGTCTCTGAGGTGTGTTCCTGCATGCAGCAGAATGCTGTCCTCTTTATGTATCCAGTCTGTTAGTCTATGTCTTTGGATGTTGAAAGATATTAAGGAATACTGATTGTTCCTGTTATTTTTGTTGTTAGAGGTGGAATTATGCTTGTGTCTCTCTTTTGGTTTCATTGCAAGATTGCTTTCCGTACAGTGTAGTTTCTCTCCTTGTGTTGGAGTTTTCCACCTATTATCCTTTGTAGGGCTGGATTTGTAGAAAGATACTGTGTAAATTTGGTTTTGTCATGGAATATCTTGGTTTCTCCATCTATGTTAATTGAGAGTTTTGCAGGATACAGTAACTTGGGCTGGCATTTGTGTTCTCTTACGGTCTGTATGATATCTGTCCAGGATCTTCTGGCCTTCATAGTTTCTGGTGAGAGGTCTGGTATAATTCTTATAGGTCTGCCTTTATATGTCACTTCACCTTTTTTTCCCTTACTGCTTTTAATATTCTTTCTTTGTTTTGTGCATTTGGTGTTTTAACTATTATGTGACGGGAGGAATTTCTCTTCTGGTTCATCCTATTTGGAGTTCTGTAGGCTTCTTGTATGTTTATGGGCATCTCTTTCTTTAGGTTAGGGAAGTTTTCTTCTATAATTTTGTTGACTATATTTACTGGCCCTTTGAGTTGGGAGTCTTTACTCTCTTCTATACCTATTATCCTTAGGTTTGATCTTCTCATTATGTCCTGGATTTCCTGGATATTTTGGGCTAGGAGCTCTTTCATTTTACATTATCTTTGACAGTTGAGTCGATGTTTTCTATGGTATCTTCTGCCCCTGAGATTCTCTCTTCTATCTCTTGTATTCTGTTGGTAATGCTTGTATCTACGACTCCTTTTCTCTTCCTTAGGTTTTCTGTCTCCAGGTTATCTCCCTTTGTGCTTTCTTTATTGTTTTTATTTCTATTTTTAAATCTTGGATGGTTTTGTTCAATTCATTCACCTGTTTGGTTGTGTTTTTCTGTAATTCTTTCAGGGATTTTTGTGTTTCCTCTCTAAGAGCTTCTACTTGTTTACTTGTGTTTTCCTGCATTTCTTTAAGGGAGTCATTTATGTCTTTCTTAAAGTCCTCCATCATTTTCATAAAATGTGATTTTCAATCTAAATCTTGCTTTTCTGGTGTGTTTGGATATCCAGTATTTTCTTTGGTGGTAGAACTGGGCTCAGATGATGCCAAGTATTCTTGATTTCTGTTGCTTAGGTTCCTGCACTTGCCTCTAGCCATTGGGTTGTCTCTGGTATTTGCTTGTCTTGCTGTTTCTGAGAGTGACTTGATCCTGCTGTAGGCCTCTGTGTCAGCACTGCTGTAGAACTGTTTTCCTGTTTTCTTTCAGCCTTTTCTGAGAACAGGTGCTCTGATTTCAGGTGTGTAGGCACTGCTGGAGACTGTCTTTCAGCTCTAGGCATGGGTAGGAATCAGAAGGGTCCTGCCCCTGATTGTTCCTAGTTCCTTGCACCCAGGGGGCACAGTTGCAACTCAGTTATTCCCTCTTGGATCTGGACTGTGGTAGTCTCCTCTGACTTCTCAGGAGTGTCCACCCTTCTGAGAGTCCAGCTCTCTCCCCCACGGGATTTGGGTGCAGGGAGCTTTTTGGCCGGTTTAGTTCAGTCCTGGATGCAGGCCAGAACCACCGGTACTGGCGGCTGACTGTTCCTATATTCCTGTGTCCAGACGCACTATGCAATTTCCTCTTGGACCAGGGATATGGGCAGAGGTGTGCATAAGTGGCAGTCTGTCCTGTGGTCTCAGTATGTCTGCACTTTTGGGTGTTCATCTCTCTTCCTCATGGGATTTGTGTGTTAGAGGTATTTCATGATCTAATTTATGTTTTTAAAAATGTTTTCAATTGAAATAGAATTATAACATTTCCTCCGTCCAGCACCTCCCACATCTCCAACTCTCAAGTTGATAGCCTCCTTTTCTTTGAATTTCTTTATTTTCTTCTTAGAAGAAATAAATTAAAAGAAAATAAAGGAGTAAATTCTCACAACCTTGGGGTGTGTAAATTTTTCTTATATATATAATATTAAATGAACTTCTGAGAGGGGAAGCTACACAAGTTCAACTATCAAAGTTTTAAGATGTGCGTCAGAGGACACCATCAGGAAAGTGAGAAGACAAACCACAGGACAAAAGCATTTGCAAACCACAGATCTGATTCAGGATTTGTATGTGGTATATACACAAAACACTTAAAAGCAGGCTTTTACCCTCTGATTTATAGCTGGGATCAGCCATCAGGAAATCAAATGTGGGAGAGGGACAGGTTTGACTATTACTCCTCCTGGACCCATCTCTGTTGGATCAGTTTGGAAGCGATAATACATGACCACAAAGATTGTGTGTTTACAGGTGGGGAGTGGGGGGCGACAACTTCCTCTTGATACTAACCCTATGTTTATTTTCCTGTTGTCCTCTTAACTCACTAGTACAGCTATAAGGCAAAGAACAGATGATAAAGTATTAGCAAGGATGAGACTAAATCAAAAGCTGTATGATACCTGTAGAAATATAAATAGTACAGTTGACTGGATCACACCTGGCAGTTCCTCAGAGTTGTTACTGTATGACCCAGTAATTCCAATCCTAGATAATTGTTTACACAAAAACTTGAATATGAAGGTTAACAGCAGAATTACAATTGCAAAAAAGGAAAAACAACCTTAATGTCTGTCCTAATGAGCAGGTAAAGTAAAATGTGGTATGTCCATACAGCAGACTATGATTTAGAATAAAAATAAACGAAATCTGGATATAAGCCATAGAAGTAAATGTGATGGGGTTTTTGTCATTTATTTTCATTGCAATTAAGAAATATTTAAATTAGGGCCTGAGGGGAGAGGAACTCCACAGAAAGACCAACAGAGTAACCTGGACCCTTGGGGCTCTCAGAGTCTGAACCACCAACCAAGGAACATGCATAGGCTGGACCTAGGCCTCCCTGCACATATGTAGCAAATGTGCAGCTTGGTCTTTATGTGGGTCCTGAACAACTGGAATGGGAGCTATCCTAAAAGCTGTTACCTGTACATGGGATATGTTCTTCTAGCTGGGCTGCCTTGTCTGGTCTCAGTGGGAAAGGAAGTACCTAGCCTCACAGAGACTTGATGTGCCAGGTGGGAGCATACCCAGAGAGGCCTCCACGCACTCAGAGGAGAAGGTGAGAGGATGGGGGAAGGATTATGAGCAAGGGTGACTGGAAAGGGGCAGTGAGCAGGATGTAAAGTGAATAAGTAACAAAATTAAATGTAAAAAGAAATATTTAAATCACAAATGTTTAGAAATATGAATAATAACAACATCTCTCCTGTGTCTGATGCACATTATGCATCAAGAGAAGCAATTCATTATTTGGACTAGTACTGAGAACTGTAGCTTCTGGATTCAAGGTGCAGGAGGACAGTCATCCTCTTCTTCTCATTGCTCCACACTCCTCCTCTGCCAGTGTGCTTTGCTCAGTGATTGTGATGCTCTGTTCTTAAGCTATTTTCTTTTTTTTTTAAAAAAGATTTATTTATTTAATATATATAAGTACACTGTTGCTGTCCTCAGACACCAGAAGAGGGCATCAGATCCCATTACAGATGGTTGTGATCCACCATGTGGTTGCTGGGAATTGAACTCAGGACCTCTGGAAGAGCAGTCAGTGCTCTTAACCGCTGAGCCATCTCTCCAGCCCCTAAGCTGTTTCTTGAATGCACAGCTATATCTTTGCTTGTTTCTTAGTTTGTATACACACATAAATATGCAAATATCTGAAGGATGACAGAGCGGATAATACATAATGTTGATAGAATACATTAGAAAATGGTGTTAAGTCTGCATTTTTATTAAATGGAGTTTAATATTAATACAGATTAATAAACTTTGTTCAGAAGATTGACATATTAGCTAAAAGAATAATGCCACCATTAATTTCTGAGTATCTTTTGTAACGTCAACGAAGAGAGTAATAATTAAACTGTGGTAAATGGGGAGAGGATAAAAAGAGGCTATAAATAACTGGCAATCAGCCTCTTCTTTGTGCTTGAAATCAGAGCTTTTACCAGACTGAAGAAGAAAATGTGTGGGAAGTAAAGGGATTTTCAGGAGTCGGAGGAGCTTACTGTTTGTCTTCTACAGATAAAGAGAATTTGAGATTCAGGATACATACTTCTCAAGAACATCTTCCACACAGAATCTTGCTCTCCACTCATCCAAGATTGAATTATCTGTTATTTCCAAAACTGGAATAGCTGAGGTCAAAAAGAAATAGTCAATATTAGCTTCTAAAATATCCTTTTACACTTAACAGAAAAAAGCCAAACATCCATATTTTCATATGGAGTTATCTTTACTTATTCACAAATACAATTACTTTTTCAAAGTGATCATTGTAATCTGCTTACTCTAAACTCAAACAGTCAAGAAAATATCATCTGAATGTATCAATAACTCCCTCCTTTTCACAGCTTCTCTTTGCTTAGACAGTGCTAGTAGGATCCTAGATCCTGTTCAACAATTCGTGCTCCGCCTCGTAGGGCTTTCCTTAAGCACTCCAGTTCATTCTGATGCACTCCCCTTAAAGGTCCCTAATATCACCAACCTAATGATATACAGCTTTGTATTGAAATGTATGCATTGTACATTACTTTTCAAATTAGATCCTTGATTCCTTAAGAAGAGGGGCATTATATTATTGTGCCAGAATATGCAGCTGCATATTCTACCCTGAGTAGTAGCGTAGCAGTGTCCCTCGATGTTACTTCTGCCTAGGGTTGTTACTTTAATTATATTACATCTTTATGCACACCTTGTGGAAAAACATGGTAGTGGTTCAGAAAACACATCTGGGAATCACTCAGCCTAGACTGTAATCCTTGTGCTACTACTTATTTACTTCATGATCTTGAGTAAATCTCATAACCTTTATATATGTTTCCTTAAATACGAATTGGGAACAATAGCTATTTCATAGTAGTGCTATAGATATTTAACGTGATGACCCACTCAATAAAAATGATGACTGACATATTGCAAATACCCAGTAAAATTTAGCAGCTGTTATATAAGTTTTTTCTGTTTTTTTTTAAAGAGGAAGAAATGATTAGCTCTCTCCTTTACTTTCAGAGCAACAGCCTGATAGAAGTTACTCTCTAGGGCTAGAGAGATGGCTCAGTGGTTAAGAGCATTGGCTGCTCCTCCAGAGGACTCAGGTTCAATTCCCAGCATCCACATGGCAGCTCAACTGTCTGCGGTTCCATTTCCGGGGCATCCATCCTACCAGGCATGCATGTTGTGTACATATTTGTGCATGCTGCCAAAATCTCATATACATAAAATAAAATAAACATATATTTAAAAGAGAGCTACTCTTCTATATCTTCAACATGATTATTACCTACAATCCAGTAATCCCTCCATTTGTATATTCATCATGGTTTCTTGTTTCTTCTTCATTCAGTTTTCTCTGTCAGTCCTACAATCAATGCCTTAGAAAGGCTTGATTCCCTTGCTTCCCTTCCCTTGTACTAACTTAGAAAAGCCCTATCCTCAACTTTCTATGTATATGGAGGAAATCATCTACCCATGCTTAATTATCTTATTTCAGAGCACATCATATTTCAAACAGTCATCCAACGTTCACAAAGAATAACACATCCTCTACTAAAAGCAGTTTTCTTGCTGCTTATGACAGTTATTTCACACATTCTTCCCTCAAATGTCCAATATGTACTCCCCACTGCTCTGTCTATAATTTTGCCTTTATACATGTAAATGTATCTTTTATCACCAGGTGTAATTGCCATCCCAGCTTACTGCTGAGTAAGATTATCCTTTTTAGTTCTTTCTGAACCCTGACTGGCTGGTTCAATTGAGCTGTTCTGGCTTACAGTCTTGTCTAAACTGACTGATTCAATCTGGCTTCTCTCAGCTTCTCACTGAATTGCTCTGCTTTGCCTCAATTGAACTCTGGCAATCTGTTCTAATCTTCTGGCTCCTTCTGATTCTCTGGCTTGATTTGTCTTCCCTGAAACCTGTCTCTGTAAAACTACATTCTCCTCCTCTTCCTCCTCCTCCTCCTCCCTTTCCCGCCCCTCTTCCCCCTCATCTCTCTGCTGCTCTCTTAAGTCGATTCTTTTCCTGAGCTGTTCTCATGAGAGTTGGTGGTATCCTCTCTCTAACTCATTCTGTCAAATCTTTCTCTGATTCATTACTTGGTCTGCCCTTCAATTAGATATCACTTTAAAGCATGGTTGCATCCTTCTACAAAATTATCTTCACAATTTAGGATTAAAGGTATTACTATATTCTAGTCAGAAGGATTAAAGATGTGTCATTCCAGCCAGATCACACAGACCTAGAAGATCTTTGGATGTGATCCCTGGCCAGAATAGCCATGTTGTTGGATTAAATTCCTCTGCAAACATACAAAATTAATATAAAATAGAACTAATCATCTCCCAGCACCAATCCTACCAGCCTACTGTTGTGAGTCTTAGGATCCCTATCACCCTGTCTGTGACAGGGAAAAGACTTCTGGCTCCTATTGAGCCCCAAAAGCTCTTGGTGCTCTTGATTCTATTCCTCTTTATTCTTAAGTTACTTTTTCCCTTTTCTGCAAACAAGCACTCCAAGTTGTCTTTTTATCAAATACTGAAAAAAAAAAGAAAACCACATTAACAAAATAACACTTAGCGTCGCATGGTGACATACACCTTTAACCCAACCACTCAGGAGGAAGAGGGAGGTGGACAACCTGGTCTACATAGCAAGTTCCAGGACAGCCAGAGCAACATAATAGAGAGAGCCTGTTTCAAAACAAAACAAAACAAGAGAGAAAGAAAGGAAGGAAGGAAGGAAAGAAGGAAAGAAGGAAGGAAGGAAGGAAGGAAGGAAGGAAGGAAGGAAGGAAGGAAAGAAAGAAAGAAAGAAAGAAAAATGTTTATCCCATTCCCTTTGAGCTACTGCTTCATTTTACTTCAAACTGGAAATGCTACTGCTCCTTGCAGGATACTCAGTAAACTTTTCTTTAAAGAAAAAGAAAGGTTTGGGGGCTGGAGAGATAGCTCAGAAGTTAAGAGCATTAGCTGCTCTTCCAGAGGTCATGAGTTCAACTCCCAGCAACCACTAATAACCATCTAGACTATAATCCAGTGCGCTCTTCTGGCCTACAGGTATACATGCAGGCAGAACAGTGTATACGCAATAAACAAATCTTTTTAAAAAAATAATGTTTTACATCATACAAACATTTCTTAAGTGCTGCCCAAACCCACTGTGTTCATTTCCCATTCTTTGCCCACTATACTGCAAGGCTACAATGTGTGTGTGTGTGTGTGTGTGTGTGTGTGTGTGTGTGTGTGTGTGTGTGTGTGTGTATGTCAGAGTCAGTTCTCACCTCCAGTCCCAAGGGTTCCAGGGTTCAAATTCAGGCTGTCAGATTTGGCAGCAAGCATCCTTACCCACTGAGCAGTCTTACTAGTCCCCATGTCTCTGCTTTTGATGCCCAACCCATGCCCTTCCCCTTTTTTAGACAACTTTAGAAGGGTTCTCTCAGTCTTTTTCTTAAAACTGCCCAATGGTTTCTCCTATTTGTACTGTATGAGCCAGTTTGAGCTGCTACGCCCCAGATACCACAGACTAGGTGACTCAACTAAGAACCTTTATTTTTCATGGTCCTACAGATTAGAAAGTCCAATAACCAGAGTCCGGCAGATATGGTATCTGCTGGAGTTTCTCTTCTGCTTCATCCTGCTGTGTTCTCAGGACAGAAAGGAGAGGGGGTTCTTCAGGATCTCTTGTAGGAGAGTGTTAATCTCCAGCCTCATAACCACTCTTCTGAATACAATCACAGTGGGGCTTAAATTTGAACACGGTTTCAAGGACACATAGACATTCTGGCTATTGTTTTTATAAATATAAATAGACAAGCAAAGCCATGTTACATTGTACAAAGCCTTTGATAACACAAAATTTGTTCACATCTCAGATCTCCTTCTTCTCACCCAGTGCTAAGTTTCTTAACTTACTAGATCGAACTCAGAATAATTTCCCAGAAATGAAACCAAACGTACCTCTTGTCCATGGACTCCTATATTTATCATCAATAATTTTTCTATCTTGATTTAAACATGAAGGGATCTGAAGCAATAAAGCATCTCTGTAAAGCCTTTCTTTAACTGTGTTCTGTATGAAAAGGTAAAATAATTTTAACATATACTATTTACCAATGTTCAGAATATTATTGTCATAAGTTGATATAAATTTTAAGGCAGTATGTTTGATATAAAAATGCCAAATTAAAGAACCACATAATAGAGAATAATATCACCAAGTTGTCTTACAAACAGCATTTTCTATGACAGGCTAAAATATATGCATGCTTAGCTAAAAATTAGTATTATAAGTATTGTATTGCTTAGTAATGTGATTTTTCTTCCATTAACTAGTATCATGCCATTCTCTTAAATTTTGTCTCCTATGCTAAAACTTGAAAACAAGTTTCTGATTTCAAAAGTAAACCTAAGGAATAAAACTCTTCCTTTAAACAGATGTTAAGGTGGCCATGGTGGTGCTGCTTCTAACCTCAGCCCTTGGGCGGCTGAGGAAGGAGGCTTATTAGTTTGAAGTCAGTGTGGGCTACATACTGAGTATCAGCCAGCTAGATCCTGCCTCGAGTGAGCAGCACAGAAAGGATGTTATCAGTTGGATAAACCTGCAGATTGGCTCACGTTCTACCCAGGCTGTGCCTTGACTTCCAACTTTACTTCCATTACGCTGTGGCGATAGGCTAGTCCCTCCTCTAGCCATCCCACCTCCCACCTTCACACTGTGGTCAGTCACAGTACCGCAGTCTACTCTGCGGAGAAGGCATTGCTGTTCTGTAGCTGTCTCTCTCAGCTGAGGAAGTATCTCCTCTATTCAGTCTTCTCCTGAGACCTTGACTTCCCATGGAATTCATTATTCCACAACCAGGCAAAAATGACTGTGTTCTTCTTTATGTTTTATGTTGCCAAAGGTGTTATGTTAAATAAGAGGTTACCATCATCCAAGAATAAGTGGTATAAAAGATCATTTAATCTGGCCTATGTAAAATGAGGACCAAAGACACATGTAAACAGGGAAAAAGCTTGACTAGCACTTCATCTAAAAAAGGAAGTTACAAGAAATAACTTACATCTAAAATTTTTTGTTTATAATTGCTTTTGGTATAATTTTCCCATAAATTATATTTGATGATAAGAGTGGCATTTGTTTTCTTCCTTGATTAAAAAGAAGATAAGTTGTGGGAAAAATTTTTTAAAAAGACTTATTTATTTTATTCCTTAGGTTAGTGTACTGTCTTCAGACACACCAGAAGAAGGCATCAGATCCCATTATAGATGGTTGTGAGCCACCATGTGGTTGCTGGGATTTGAACTCAGGACATCTGGAAGAGCAGTAAGTGTTCTTAACTGCTGAGCCATCTCTCCAGCCTACTGGGAATTTTTTTTAAGATTTATTTATTTATTATATAAAAGTACACTGTAGCTGTCTTCAGACACACCAGAAGAGGGCATCAGATCCCATTACAGATGGTTGTGAGCCACCATGTGGTTGCTGGGATTTGAACTCAGGACCTCTGGAAGAGCAGTCAGTGCTCTTAACCATCGAGCTACCTCTTCAGCCCAGTTATGGAAAATTTTAAGGGCTGGAGAGATGGCTCAGTGGTTAAGAGCACCCGACTGCTCTTCCAGAGGTCATGAGTTCAATTCCCAGCAACCACATGGTGGCTCACAACCATCTGTAAAGAGATCTGATGCCCTCTTCTGGTGTATCTGAAGACAGCTACAGTGTACTTATATATAATAAATGAGTAAATAAAAAAATTTTAAATTAGCAAGATATCTCTGAGTCCTTGGATATTCATATCATTTTCTTTCTCTCATCTGTTAAGCATTCTTACTTTGCAAGATCTTTATAAAAGCCTTAGTTGTTATTTGGATGGCTTTTACTATTCCTAGTTGTTATTTGGATGGCTTTTACTATTCCTTCATTGATTCTTTAAAGTCCCACATCTTCTACAAGATTTGACATTTCTCAGCATCACCAAGGAATGCAGTATGCTAGCAAGAAATTAAGGCACCACAAGTCTTTAAGGACTTTTGAGTATCTTCATTTTTGTAAGTAATCAGCACATTAATAAATGTTACATTGAGTTGTGATTCCTACCTAAGCATATAACCACATAATTGTGTCTCTCAGTTATGAGAGAATAAATAGAACCTGAAAAAATATGCCTCGTTTGTTTGATTTTTTTTGTTTGTTTGTGTTTGGTTTTTTACAAGACAGGATTTCTCCACATAGCCCTGGCTATCCTGGAGATCACTTTGTAGGCCTAGAACTCAAGAGATCTTGCTGCCTCTGCCTCCCAAATGCTGGGATTAAAGTTGTGCCCCCCCCCCCACCGCTCAGCTGACTATATGTATGTCTTAATCCTATAAAATGTAATGGAGTTTTAGTTGACTGGAATATTTTTGTGTTGGTAGATGAGGCAGGTTAATATAATAGTAAAAATGAAATCTTAACTTGTCAATTAAGTTTATCAGAACAGTGAACTATTACATGACCTCTACTACGACTCATTTATTAACAATCTACCCAGACTTGAAATGCACATCTGGCATCTTTACAAGCTACTTAGCTTCTGTGGACATTATTTTGCTAACTGTGGAGCTGTAAAACCTACAGAATAATATTTGACACATGGGTACTTACAGGGATCAAATGACATAATCCACTACGTGGACAAAGTATCTGGCTCATCGAGACATGTGCTATTGTCACAAGAACAATGACCAGGATTACTTTTGTGCCACTCTTTCCTTCTATGCATTCTTTTCTCTGTCTGAGATGGGGTATCACTATACAGCCCTCAGGGGCCTGTGTTAACTCTCCAAGTACTGGGATTTCAGCCATGAGCCACCACTCCCCATGTCTCTTCTCCTTTCAAACTTGCCAAAAGTTTTTTTTTTCAGACTTATTTTGCTATTTAATTGTTTTAATTTAAAAGTCCCTTACAAAAAGTGGTCTTTTAAAGAAATACTAAAGGTTGATACTAGGGCTAGTGAGACAGCTTCAGAGGTTGAAGGCACTTAGCACCAATGCTGATAACCTGAGTTTGAGCCCCAAGGACCCACACAGTGGGAAGATGGGACCAATTCTTACAAGCTGTCATCTTTTTTTTTTTTTTTTTTTTTTTTTTGAGCTGGGGACCGAACCCAGGGCCTTGCGCTTGCTAGGCAAGCGCTCTACCACTGAGCTAAATCCCCAACCCCCACAAGCTGTCATCTTAAGCTCTACATACACACTGTGGCAAGAGTATGTACCACACATACATGTACAAACACAAACATGTATACACATACACGCTTGCACATACAAATGAGTGTTTTAATTACAATAAAAAATAAGGTAATTTTAATGACTCTGAAAACAACTGAAGATTAACCTATGGATTACTGAAAACTATCATGTACTGAATACACCTAACATGTTTTTAAGAATAATTCACAGTAAATGGATAGCAAGCCAGTAAAATCATACCTCATATAAATAGTCTATTGCATAATATTTGAAGGCTGAAAACATAGCTCTTCCGTTCAAAGCCATACAAAGTTCTAGAAGTATCTAGAAACATAAAAGTTAAATGTTGGTAAAATAGCAAAGCCAAGAGGGGAAAGAACTCTCTTAACCACAAACCTTTCGTTCACTTCTTTTTCAAAGGGTCCTAAATGGTAAAAGTATAAAGCAACATTTATTTTTGTGACAGAAAATCTAATATGGAAAATAAGTACATTGTTATTAATATATGTGTGTGTTATATATAATTATATATACATATATATAATTTTATCTTGTCATTTAATCCGTACAAGTTGGTGAGTTCAAATATGCTTAACATATAATTTTGTTGAAAGAGGCCAGAGTGGCAAGAACGGACACTGTTTTATCCAGGGAAACTGTGTTTCTCCAGTGATTTTAAAATTAAATAACCAAGGCCAAAACTCTATAATAAAGAAATTAAGGGCTGGAGAGATAGATCAGCGCTTAAAAGCATTGGCTGCTATTGTCAAGGACCCAGGTTCAAGTACCAAGACCCACATGTTACAACTGTCTGCATGTCCACTTCCAAGAGATCTAAAGCCTTCTTTTGACCTTCAAAGGCACTGCACCATATGTGGAACACAGACAGGAATGCAGGAAAAATACATATCTTTAATAAATAAATAAATAAAATCTTTAAAAAGTGATAATATAGTGCTTTGGCATTAAAAGTTCTTAAAACCCATTTTAAAAACGAAATAGTTAGGTTTTGAAATTATATCCATTCTCTCACTTAGAAAATCAAAGGGGCTGGGGTGAGAACAATGAATTAGGCCAAGGTAGTTCTCACATAGAAATCAGAGAACAGTACCTCAGAAGTTACTAAGTTTATCAAATAGTTATTGGTATTTTTGCCATTTAAAATGTCTGGGAAGACTGGGATGTTGTGATGTGTGTGTGCAATCCAAGCACTAAGAATGAGGAGGCAAGGGGTTGGGGATTTAGCTCAGTGGTAGAGCGCTTGCTAGGAAGCTCGAGGCCCTGGGTTCAGTCCCCAGCTCCAGTGGGGGGGGGGGGGAGAATGAGGAGGCAAGTAGATTTAGAGTTCCAGGCCAGTCTGGGCTTCGTAGTGTAGTGAGGTACTCTCTAAATCAATAAACTCTGAGGGATGCTGAGAAGGCTCAGTGGCAAAGGGCTTGACTAGCATGCCCAAGGCTGTGGCTCAATCCCTACCCCTGCAAAAAACAACCAAAATGTCTCAAGGAATTCAGATGTCAGATGTTCTTACATAAAGTGTGTCAATAATGTTTTATCAAATTAAATAAATAGTTTAATAAAATGTCCTTTGCCTAGAGCTATTATTATTTCATTTTTTGAGGCTTATCCTTTGTCCTATATAATGTGGTGTAAGTCTGAAGACCGGAAGACACAGCTGGGTGGTGGTGGCACAGGCCTTTAATCCCAGCACTCAGGAGGCAAGGGGCAGATGGATCCCTGAGTTTGAGGCCAGCCTGGTCTACAAAGTGAGTTCTAGGACAACCAAGGCTATGGAGAAAAGCCCTGTCCTCAAAAAGAAAACAAAACAAAAACACAACAAAAAAGGAAGACCTGAAGATATTATCCACAGGAGAGGGCTATAGTCAACCCGTTTTCAGTCATCATCTGGTAAATATTCTTTTTGTAAAACTTTTGTTGCATCTCTATTCATTTATTTAGTTAATTTCTCTCTCTCTCTCTCTCTCTCTCTCTCTCTCTTTCTGTCTCTCTCTGTCTCTGTCTCTCTCTCTCTCTCTCTCTCTGTGTGTGTGTGTGTGTGTGTGTGTGTGTGTGTGTGTGTGTGTGTGTGTGTGAAGGAACAACTCATGGAATTCTGTTCTCTCCTATTCTGAAGGTCCTAAGGATCAAACCCAGATCCTCAGGCCCACTGGCAGATGCCTTTACCCATTTCATCCGCCCAAAGTGAATAACCTTAATTATTCAACTTGCTGGAGTCTTAAAAGCAAATAGACTTCTAAAATAATATATAACACGATTTTAATTAATAGCAGAAAATTTTAGATATTACAGTCTTTCAATTAAACTGAGCAAATGTGCACTCCAGATGAATTTTGATATTGACTGTCTTAAGTATGGTGCCAGCTGTGTGCTGCACCCACCCTTAATGTCAACATGGCATCCTTTTACTGATGGCTATCTGAGAAAATTTAGACTCATTACACCTCTGTGCCTTTCCACAAACTGTATTGCAGTCTTTGAAGCAGACGAATTCTACAATTTCCATGTCTTTTTCAAAAATTTATTTATATGTATAAGTGTTCTTCTGTCTGCGTGTGTGTCTGTGTACCATGCGTGTGCCTAGTGCCCTTGGAGCTCCTGGGGTTACCGATGTTGATAACGGCCATTTGGGTGCTGGGAATCGAACCCAGATCCTCTGAAAGAGTAGGCAGTCCACCAAGCCATAGCTCTAGCTCCAGATTTTCCTGCCTTAAAGTTACATTTTCTCAGGAAATTATGGCTGTGTATCATCCTAGAAATAGGTTTATAGACTAAAAGCAAGCACAATTCTACTCGGTCTACAACTCAATTTATGGTTAGCATTTATTTTCAACTTTCCATCCTTCCGTGTAAAGCCTTGTGTTTCTATCAGCTTTAGAGTCGCAACTCCCTCAGACTACTTTGAAGAAAGGTTTTGGGTTTTTTTGTATTGGCTTCGATAACTGACATTCATGCTATGAACTACTTAGGATACCGTACATTATACTCCCTGTCAGAATTTCACATGCTAACTCTATTGCATTGAATTAACAGGTGTCTGAACCCACCTTCGTTTGGTAGGGGGATAGGATGAAAAGACACTTTATATTTAAAGGCCAATCAAACACATAGACGAGCATACTCACGGTCAAAATTAGCTTTTGGTTTGTTTGTTGATTTCTGAGACAAAGTTGCACTATGGTAGGCCTCGAACCCAGAGACAATCTGCCTCGTGAGAGCTGGGATTAAAGGTGTGCGACACCACACTGGCCAGAGACTTTTTTTTTTTTTTAAAGATTAACTTTTAAACTGTAGCAATTACCCAAATTTAGTTTTAAACCTACTTCTAAAGATTTTATACTTCCTTTCCACTCCCCCCTACCAGAATAGCGGATCAAAATACTTAACAATTAGGTCAGGCTCTTGGACACAAAGTTGGGGAAATCAGTTTTACCAATATTAACACTCAGGATGAGCCTGAATCTGAGTTTAAGCTGCATCTTCTCCCGCTACATGAAGGCATCCTGGAATTGTCTTCCCTTCCACACACCCTCAGAGAAATCACAACAACCTTTGTTTCCTACCGAGGGTGAGGGGGTGGGGGGTGGGGGGTGGGGTGAGGGGATGGGGTGAGGTTGGGAGGCGGAGGAGCATGTAAAATTGTAGAGAAAGTGCGTTTTGGTTTCTTTCCCCTAACATATGCAGCTAGTTGGCTGGCAATCGCACTGGCCTCTGTCAGGCCGTTCGAATTCCCTGCTCCTACGGACTTAGCCGAAGTGGGCCGAAGGTGGGTTCGAGAGCTCATCCCTCCTCGGCTACATAAACCACGCCTCAGAAATCTGCCTTCTAGAGAATTCTGAGCGGCTATACTTTGGCCTCCTCAAATCTTTCCTTACCCTCAGCTAGAGAGGCCTTCCTTCCCCTCTGGCCGGCTTCTCACTCGTTGAGGTAAAAAAGAAAATCCGCGGCTTTGGATTTAGTAGGAGGCAATTTCCCCGCCCCCTGAACACGTGACCTCAGATGGCCGCTGAACTCAACACTCCCATTGGCCAGGCCAGACTCCGCCCTCTGGGTTGATTGATCAGTTGCCAGGATGTGACAGTCTAGGGCCGTCAGCCCGTTCTGGCCCTGAGTCCCTGCCTCGTTCCCACCTTGGTAGGCTGGGTGAGGTGTGGCGCTGGGTGTGAGGTATGACGCTGAGGGTGAGGTGTGGCTGGGTGAGGTATGACGGAGGCATTGTCAACCGGAAGTCAGTAAAAGCCGAGTCTGGTCTTATTTTTATCTGGCTACCATGTTAATTAGCTGATGTCCCCAGAAGCAATGCATGGCGGGTAGCTCTTCACGGGTAACTCTGAGAGAGTTCAGGAATCAAGTGGCTTCAGAAATCGACTGAGGGCAAAAGGGAGGAGACAGATGTAGGTGTGTGGCCAGGTGGCGTACAGTACTGGAGAAAGAACATTTGAGGTGTGGCGGAAAGGAAATTTGAGGCAGGGCTTTGAATGGGAATGTGTGGATTTTAGATCTTGATTGATGGCCACTCCCGCACACGTTCTCACTTAGAATAACTACACCACCCCTGATAAAGAACAGCTCATTCCTTTGTGTTTCTAACTTCTGTTTTCTTTTTCACGGTACAGCTTGGCACTGAGCTTCTTCCCAGGAGATTGCAGGAAGTAATGTGTATTAATTTATTTTATATAATTCATATCTCTTTCTAGCTAATATTGAAAAGCATATTGTGAAACGTCAGTGGGATAAGCCACTTCATTGCCTTAAGTCCCTTACTTCATTCTATTTTGCACAGGTTTATGCAATATGGATTATCATTTAGCAACAGTTTTGTGACCCACCTGCCAATGGAGTACATTATTTTGCATTCTTCCACACATTTTATTAAAACTAAAATTATAGAATTTTGTTAATTAGAAAAACAATACAGACTCAATAGGACCAGTAAAATCATCCAAAGATATGTTTAGAAGTAACCTTCACTTCAGTCCTGACTCCCAGATGAGGTAACCTCTATTTCAGGACCAGTGGGATGGTTAGCAAATTAAGGCACTTGCCACTAAGGCTGACGACCCAAGTTCAAACCCTGGTACCCACAAGGTGGAAGGAGAGACCTGACTCCCACAAGTTGTCCTTTGACCCCTACACACTGGCTGGGGCATGCATGCCCCTCCCCATATGCCCAAAATAACTTTAAAAAAAAATCTAGATTCTGTCTTTTGATACTTTGTATGTCAATACAAACCTCTCAGCTAGATAAATACAAAGTTGGTTGGTCAGAAATATAAAATGGCACTTCACTTTCATCACTAAACAATAATGAACAACCTTCCAGGCCAGCATCCATCCATCTAACACATCTTTAATACAAAAACAGTTGAGCCAATGGTGGCACATGCATTTAATCCCAACTCAGGAGGCGGAGACAGACCAATCTTCGTGAGTTCAAGACCAGTCTGATCTACAGAGTGAGTTCCAGGACAGCCAGGGCTACACAAAGGAACCCGGTCTTGGAAAAATAAATAAACAAACCCAAAACTCCAGCTGAATAATAGGGTATCTCATGGTAACTGTTTGCCATAATTTATTCAGTATGCCACAGCTAACGTTTGCTTCCAGGATTTCATCTGAAGGTCACAGAAAGAATCTTAGATATTTGCTCTTGAATAATTTCTATGGGATTTTTTTTTTTGATTTGCTATCTCAAGTCATGAGACCACTTAAACTGATGGATATGTCTTGTTTACCTTTTAAAAATTATAGCAATTTATCTTAACAATGTCAAGAGGGATAATTTTTCTGAATACCCAGCAGTACACTACACAGCAATACTGAATAAATTGCTCTTTAGAAAATTTCACCAATATAACATATCAAGTACTTTATATTTATTTGATAATTAAACACTTTTTAGGTATTTATAGACCCTTGGGCTTTTCCCTTACACGAACTGGCTATTATATTTGCATGTTTGTCTGTATTGGATCAGATCCATGTTTCTGTTGGGTAGGTTGTCTGTCTTTTTTAAAATCTCGGTCCTAGGTGAGACAGAATACCACACCAGGGAGCTCGTGACTAGGACAAAGTTCTTCATCCCACCATTGGGAGAGGAAGGGATTGGACTGGAGCCCCGCCATCCCTACTAAGGCCATCCCTAGGTAGGTATATTAGTTAAAGTAAAATCTAGCTGTAGAAATAACAGGACATTTCAAAATAATATAAGTCCAAAGGTAAGGGGTTCAGATTTGATAGAAAATTCTGTCTGCCTGTCTGTCAGTCCGTCCTCCCAGCTCTCCCACCAAGTCCTCCGGTGACTTACTTTTCCTCTGTCTCATTACCCTGATAGGTCTACTGTGGCCTTTATTCTCATGGGCTTAGAGAACCAGTATTTAGAAGGTAGCATGGTGGAGGAAAGAATGAACTATGGCCTACAGGATCCGTGTTTGTGTGTGTGCAGTTTAAATTGTGAAATATGATACTGATATGCAAACGTATACAAGACAATGTGTAATTTTAAAGATGTGTTAAGAAATATCCATGAAACCTCTGCTCTACTTAGGGAACATAACCTCGTAGGAAGTTCAGAAGCCCTGCATTTCCTCTTGAAATTACAACTCTTCCCTGGGGCATGCTTCTCTCACTCCCTAGGAATTACTATAATCCTGACTTATACTGATCATTGTCTTGCGTTTCTTCAAAAGTGTTCTGCCCAAGTCATGATGGTTTGCCTATTTTTAAATCTTTACGTTTTGTGTTCCTTTAGTCCTAATTCTTCTGTGCAGTGGATATTATTGAATTGCTTAATGTTGAATATTTTTTATAAATATACCTCATTTTATTTTTCTGCTGATGCCATTTAGTTGGGATCCAAAATGTCCTTCGAAAGCCCATGTGTTAAAGGCTTGGTCCCCCAAGCACTTGGCAGTACTAGAAGGTGATAGACACAGTCTCTTAGACATGGGCACTGATGAAAGACTTAGATAATCCAAGTCATGACCTCAGGAGGGGTGTTGGAACCTAGTCTAGGCCCTTGGCCCTTCCTCTTCCAGCAGTGAAAGGGAAAACGTTAGTCACACACTCCCTGCTGTGAAATGCAGCTCATTACAGGCCTAAGACAACTGGCCTTGGACAGAAACATTCAAGACAAAAGCCAGAACTGACCAACCAACCCACCTTCTTCTCATCCTCTCCCCTATCCCTCCCTTCTTTCTCCTTTTCCCCTTTCCCTCTTTCTTTCTGCTACTACCCTTGCCTTTAGGATAAAGCTTTTCTATGTAGCCCAGGCTGGCCTTAACCCGTGATTCTCCTGCCTCAGCCGTCTACATTTATTGTAACCCAGGGCTATTACAGATTATGCTCCTTCCCACTGATATCCTGGTATGCGTACCCTAGTACGCTTGTATATTTCTCTAGAATGTACCTTTAGAGAATTTTCCGAGCTTGCTCATAAATGTCAACATGTTTTGAGAAAGTGACAGTTCTTGTTACCCTATATCTGCACTAACTTTTAATAATTCCATTCTTTTTTTTTTTTTTTTTGGTTCTATTTTTCGGAGCTGGGGACCGAACCCAGGACCTTGCGCTTCCTAGGCAAGCGCTCTACCACTGAGCTAAATCCCCAACCCCAATAATTCCATTCTTATAATTTTTGAGAGGTAGGTAGATTGTCCAGGTGTCTTTTGAGGAAGGTTCTCAACAGCTACCCCATGGCACTAATGGTACATGTCACTGATCAGGCCCTAGCCACACGGTTACATGTGATTGTAGTAAAAACTAGACTATACAGTGTTCATGCCAGACTGTTAACATACCTAGTTACAAGTGGGTGAGTCTGTTTAAATAAGGAGAGACCAGGTGTTGGGAAATATATAGCAATCTCTGCCATGCTAATAATAAAAAGCTTTAAAAATATTATTTATTTGATGTGTATGAGTACACTGTCGCTGTCTTCAGACACACCAGGAGATGTGTCAGATCCCATTACAGATGGTTGTGAGCCACCGTGTGGTTGCTGGGATTTGAACTCAGGACCTCTGGAAGAGCAGTCAGTGCTCTTAACCACTGAGCCATCTCTCCAGCCCCAATAAGAAGCTTTTTTTTTCTTTCAATAAGAAGCTTTTAAGTGCCAAGTTTTATTTAGAATTTGGTTTATCCGAAACACTTGGCTACATCTCAGTTCTATATAATATATGATGAGCACAACAGGCATTGAATGCTTAAGTATCTTACCCAAAGTTAGCTAGGAAGTATGATACTGAATTTTAAACCCAGGTTGTCTGGCTTTAGCAACCATCTTAATAAGGCTACACACATCATCCAAAAAGAATGTTTGCTTTCAGTCCGCTGTGTGTCTTCCCTCATACTTTCTCTGTACATTTCGTAAGTGACTACAGATGGTTTTCCTTATCAAGATCCAGGAAAATTTACCCTCCCCAAATCACGATGTGACTCAATCATGATTTTTAAAAGTTTGAAACGTTTTAGCAATTACTTTTATTTCTTTAACTTTTAAGTGTGTTTGTATGCATGCATGCGTGTGTGTGTGTGTGTGTGTGTGTGTGTGTGTGTGTGTGTGTGCAGTCATGCATGTGAGTGCGGGTGCCTGTAGAGGTTAGAGATCCTATGATCCTCCTCTAGTTAGAGGGACAGGCTGTTGCAAGCTGCCCGACGGGATGCTGGGAATTGAATAAGGTCTTCTGAGTCACTTCAATCAAGGACCACCTCTCCAGCCTTAACAATCACATTTCTCTGTAAATTCTATCTCATCATTTTTTCACCATCGTTAGTTTAAATCTAAATGTAAATAAAACAAGCCCAGACACATACCTGAATATAAACTATGATCACGAATCATCATGGGAAGGAGAAACTCCATTGCAATCACTGTTCCCTTCACATGCCATGTAGCCATGATGAAAATGTCCTGTGTTTAATAAAAACATACTTTTCCTCAGATGCTGATGATGCTAAGAAGGACAGTCACAAATCCTTGACTGACATGGCTCTGTTGTTTTATTGTTTTTTTTTCCTAAACATTCCTTCGGAAAAATCTAAGTATTGTCGCCAGGATGCTATTTTTATCCTAACTAATGGAGGGTCTCACCACTATGCTCAAGCTCTCGGAGCTCACCACCTACAGCATAACGTCTGAAATCATTTCACAGATTTTCCTCCCCTCAAGGCTGTTGAGCAGTGCTTTACTAAAAAAAGAAAAAAAAACCACAATAATAATTGTTTGACTCATGTCTACCTATCAGACCATAGTCTTCCTGAGATCATGGTTTATGTGCCATGCCTTAATTATCTTTATGCCTTACTCAAGGTAATCACTGAAATAAAAACCTAATCATTTCTTCTAAAAATCCTTTCGAAGTAACTATTTCTGCATTTCTGTTAAATGCAGGCTTTCAGTGTTCTTGCCTGGATAGCGATGTGTATAAAGTGTCCCACAGGCCCGAGCACAGGCATGCTGAGGGAGCGTGGCATGAATGTGGCAAATATTCTTCTTGGGATGGAATTGCATATCAGCTCAAACCAGATCGTGCAGAAATTCTGGATGTATGGAAGGAAAAGGGCATTGCATCAGTGTTACACAAGGGGTTTGTTGTCTCTGAGAACTAATGTATAGGTGTGACTTCTTATACTATCTTTTGATCCTCCTGAAGGAACTGCTTTGCATCAATAGACCAGGAAGAACTTTTTAGCAGAGCATATTCAGCATGATGAAAGTTGATAATTACCGCTGAAAGAGAGCTGTGGATGCAGTGACACTAGCATTAAGGAAACTCTGCAGGTGCAGAAGAGAAAGCTAAAGCTTCACATTGGCATACACCAGAAATGAAGCGTGGGAACCTGCTGCTGTTTGTTTGTTTGATTGTTTGTTTGTTTTTTCGTTATTCAACTTTGTGGGCATGATGGCCTCTCTCACATGGTCAACTACTCAGGTTTTAGACCGTGAGCCATCTCACGTAAAAGATGCTGCACCTTTTATGTGCACCGAAGAATTCATGTAGGCTTAGATTCTGACATATCGGCTGAAATAAATACAATAATTGGTTCACTGTTTCCTTGGGGCAGATGGGAAAGCAGACGACAATCTAACCTTTCCTTGAGTAATATTCCCCTAAAATGTCTCACATTTTATTGCCTAGCAAAATTAGTGATCTTCCCAAAATTACATAGGTATAGTACACAAGCCTTCTGTCCAGTAAGGTATCATCGTTCACTCATAGACTCACTCATCAATGATTTTTACTGCATTTATTTATGTATTTGGTGAGTGGTATGTATGGGTGTGTGTATGGGCACTTGTGAGGAGATGAGCAGATAACCTGCAGGGAGTCTTTTCCTTCCATCCACTCTCTGGGTCCCAAGTACTGAACTCAGGTCATCAGGTTGGCAACAAGTGTCTTTACTCACTCAACTGTCTGCCCGGCCCTCGTAAATTATTTTAAGCACATATTATATGCAAGGAACTATGCTAATTGGTGAGAGCTGTCAAGTGTTCAGGGAACCAGCATCTTTACATAAGAAGCAATCATTCCCTGAGGAAATTAGTGTCATAAGACTGCAGAAGTATAGCAAGGAAATAATGACTTATTATTTCAACAGATAAGCTGTAAAGATACAAAAGAATAATTGATCTATAACTAATATTGCATGAGAGTAACAACACTGTTGGGAAATCTAGCCATTTAGAACACAAAAGAACATATTATAGTAGGACTATGAACCAAATAAAAAGTGAGTCAGCTTAAAAAATAAATAAAATGAATTGCTAGACTTACATATTATTTATGTATTTATATATATATATATATCTGTATGTGTGCATTATGTATTTATTTCCTTGCTTCCTTACTTATTTAGGCAGGCTCCCTCTCTATGTAGCTTGGCTGTCCTGAGATTTGATATACAGAAATGGGCTATATAGCCTGCCTCTGACCACCTCTGTCTCTCTCCTATGGGATTAATGGTGTGCACCACCACCAGCTAGATTTGTAAATTTAGCTGAGTGCAATGTGACATGCCTGTAATCCCAGCATTCAGGAAGCTGAGGAAGGAAGATTGCAAGTTCAAGGTCACCCTGGGCGATGTTGCAAAGACCCCATCTCAAAGATAGACAATGGCTCGGCGGTTAAGAGCATTTATTGTTCTTGCAGGGGACCTGAGTTCTGCCCCCAGCAGCTACATGGTGACTCACAGTCACTGTAACTCCACTTCCAGGGGATCCAACAGGCAACAAGCATGAAGGTCTTCTGACCTTCACAGGTAACAAGCATGCATGTGGTACACATACATAAATGTGTGCAAGACACTCATACACATTAAAAAGAATAAATCTAAAAATATTTTTTGAGAAATAGCAAGAATCGTCTCAGCTGAAACTTGGAATTTTTAGAACATTTATGTTTATGTGTTTGGGTATTTTGCCTACAGGTATATCTGTGTACTACATACATGCAAAGGAGGCCAGGAAAAGTTATCCAATTCCCCAGAACTGTAGTTACAGTTGTGAGCTGCCATGTGGGTTTTGGGAACTGAATCCTAGCCCTATTCAAGGACAGCAAGTGCTGAGCCATCTCTCAAGTCCCTGAACTTGGAAGCTTAAGTTAGAATAAGTTATAACAAATGCCTCAAATATCCAGAGTATCCTATATCATATCTGTCAAATATGGAATACCTATATATTTCTTTTTCTCTCCTTCCCAGACCTTAGTGTCTTTCGAGATATCCTTGACTGCTTTGTTATGGTTAAGAATGGAGGTGACGAGACACTTACTGTGACTTCAGAGTGTGGATCCTCCTACACCGTATGTCCTAGCACACACCTCTCTCTCAGTAGCTACTGAGTAAGCATTGAGCCAGTGAGTAAACGTGTGTTCAGAACAGATTATTGCAGATAGAGAATCATGAGAGGTTTGTTGGTCATGAAAAGAGGAGCACTCCAAGGCTATGGCTCATCTTCCTGGGAAGCTTTGATCATTCATTCACCAAAAGGAAAGCAAACCCTCCCACCTCATAAAACGTCTTAGGCAGCAACGTGTTGGCGTGTCTATTATACACCTGAGAACACACCTTTAACAAACGTTTCGTCATGTTATTTAAAGACAGTAGGTAGCTAGAAAGTTGGGGGTAAGTTTTTCATTTTCTATCAATTTCCTGAGGAAAATTTATTCTCTCCTTTGCTGTTTCTCCTTTAAGAGCTATGTTTAGAAAAGCCACTGCAATCCAAAAGATTGTTTAAATGTTCAGTGTATTTCCTTCTGTTTTAACTATGCTGTCTTTTACATTTAGAAACTATAAGGGTGTGTTTGCACATGTATGTATGATGTGAAAGATACTTATAAAGTAATGTTTTTACATATAATTTACTCTTCTGATACTTGAATAACACAATATGTCATTCAACTATTAATTTACCCTTTTTTAAAAACTATGTCACTATCATATAATTAAATATGCTAAATTCATGTACAAATATGTCTCTTAATTTTTTACTTGTTCTGCTGATGATTTAGTTCTGAAATAAAACCATTGAGAATGTTAAAATTTTAATTTCTGGTGTGATAATCTGATGTAATACTCTTCTATTTAAAAAATGTCCTGGATTGAAGCAATCCCACTAAAATCAGGGACTAGACAAGGCTGCTCACTCTCCCCCTACTTATTCAATATAGTGCTCAAAGTCCTAACCAGAGCAATCAGACAACAAAAGAAGGTCAAAGGAATACAAACTGGAAAGAAAGAAGTCAAAATATCACCATTTGCAGATGATATGATGGTGTACTTAAGTAACCCCAAAAGTTCCACCAGAGAACTACTAAGCCTGATAAACAACTTCAGCAAAGTGAATGGGTATAAAATTAACTCAAACAAATCAGTAGCCTTCCTCTACTCAAAGAATAAACAGGCTGAGGGAGAAATTAGGGAAAGGACACCCTTCACAATAGTCACAGATAACATAAAATAGCTTGGTGTGACTCTAACCAAACAAGTGAAAGATCTGTTTGACAAGAGCTTCAAGTCTCTGGAGAAAGAAATTTAAGAAGATCTCAGAAGATGGAAAGACCTCCCTTGATCATGGATTGGCAGGATTAATATAGTAAAGACAGCCATTTTGCCAAAAGCAATCTACAGATTCAATGCAATCCCCATCAAAATTCCGACTCAATTCTTCATAGACTTAGAAAGAGGGGGCTGGGGATTTAGCTCAGTGGTAGAGCGCTTACCTAGGAAGCGCAAAGCCCTGGGTTCAGTCCCCAGCTCCGAAAAAAAGAACCAAAAAAAAAAAAAAAAAGAAAGAGCAATTTGCAAATTCATTTGGAATAACAAAAAACCAAGGGTTGCTAAAACTATCCTGAACATTAAAAGAACTTCTGAGGGAATCACCATCCCCGACTTCAAGCAGTATTACAGAGCAATTGTGTTAAAAACTGTATGGTATTGATACTGAGACAGACAGGTAGATCAATGGAATAGCATTGAAGACCCAGAAATGAACCCTTGATCTTTGGTCACTTGATCTTTGACAAAGGATCTAAAACCATCCAGTTGGGGTGGGGGGGAACCCAGCATTTTCAACAAATGGTGCTGGTTCAACTGGAGGTCAGCATGTAGAAGAATGCAAATCGATCTTATCACCCTCTTAAGTCCAAGTGGATCAAGGACCGCCACATAAAACCAGATACACTCAAACTAATACAAGAAAAAGTGGGGAAGAATCTTGAACACATGGGCACTGGGGAAAATTTCCTGAACAAAACACCAATGGCTTATGCTCTAAGATCAAGAATCGACAAATGGGATCTCATAAAACTGCCAAGCTTCTGTAAGGCAAAGGACACTGTGGTTAGAACAAAACGGCAACCAACAGATTAGGAAAAAATCTTTACCAATCCTACATCTGATAGAGAGCTAATATCCAAAATATACAAAGACCTCAGGAAGTTAGAGTCCAGAGAGCCAAATAACCCTATTAAAAAATGTGGTACAGAGCTAAACAAAGAATTCTCAGCTGAGGAATATAGAATGGCTGAGAAACACCTAAAGAAATGTCCAACATCCTTAGTCATCAAGGAAATGAAAATCAAAACAACTCTGAGATTCCACCTCATACCACTCAGAATGGCTGAGATCAACAACTCAGGTGACGGCAGATGCTGGTGAGGATGTGGAGAAAGAGGAACACTCCTCCATTGTTGGTGGATTGCAGACTGGTACAACCATTCTGGAAATCAGTCTGGAGGTTCCTCAGAAAACTGGACATTCCACTACCTGAGGACCCAGCTATATCACTCCTGGGCATATACCCAAATGATGCACCAACATACAACAAAGACAGATGCTCCAAATGTTTATAACAGCCTTATTTATAATAGCCAGAAGCTGGAAAGAACCCAGATGTCCTTCAACAGAGGAATGGATACAGAACATGTGGTACATCTACACAATGGAATATTACTCAGCTATCAAAAACAATGACTTCATGAAATTTATAGGCAAATGGATGGAACTAGAAAATATCATCCTGAGTGAGTTAACCCAGTCACAAAAAAAAAAAAAAAACACACAAGATATGCACTCACTGATAAGTGGATATTAGCACAGAAGCTCGAATTACTCAATACAATCCACAGACCACGGAGCTCAAGAAGACAGTCAACCAAAGAGCAGATGCTTCATACTATTAAAGATAATGTGTTCTGGTTTTTGACCTTTATAAATATACCTTTGTCAGGACAATGAAAAGCAGGTGAAACTGTGAGTTCTGTTTAGTTGGCAAACAATAGCAAGATGACTGATTTTAATTAGTATAAATGTCTGTACTGTTCATGGACCACTGATGTTTTTGTGATCACACACACATATATGTATGACTCATATATATATGATATATATATCCTCATCACATTTTCTATAAGAAAAATTGATCATTATTATGTTGTCATGGTCAAATCACCTATGTTATGCTTTGATCTATAGCAGGGGCTGGCAACTCATGGCCTATGGACCAAATCTGTTTTACAATGGAAATTTTATTAGGACACAGTCACAGACCTTTATTTTATTATCCGTGGCTACTTTTGTGGTACAATGGCATATTTGAATGGGTGCAAACGGCCATTTTTCTCATAAAGAAAAAATGTTTACTATCTGACATATAACAAACTTTGCCAATCATCTGCCCAAATTACTTTTAAAAACTAAACTCTCTGGCTGGAAAGATGGCTCAGTGGTTAAGAGCACTGATTGCTCTTCCAGAGGTCCTGAGTTCAAATCCCAGGAACCACGTGGTGGCTCACAACCATCTGTAATGGGATCCGATGCCCTCTCCTGGTGTGCCTGAAGACAGCTATAGTGTACTCATATATAATAAATAAATAAATCTTTTTTATAAAAAAAAGGAAGAAGACAAAAACTAGTGTCTCACTTCCTGCCCATCGATACGAATTGGTTCATGTCCTACTCTCCGGGGGTTCCCTTAACTGCTGAGTATTATTTTTAAAATCAGCTGCCGTTAAGTATCTGGAAGTTGTGCTAAGAACACTGGAAAGTAAAGAAACATCTATTTATGAAAACCTACTAATTGTTTTTTGCTTTTTTTTTTTTTAAATAAAATTCAGGGAATGAGATCAAGGGATTATGGGATTATGGTACATGAGCCATGACATGCTTCCTACCGTCTCTCTTTCCCTAGTGTCTAAGACAAGGCCTCCACTCTTGGATGGATGTGACCAAGATGGGGCTGGTCCGCTCCCAGTCAGGAGACCCCATATGAGAAGAAAGCAACCAACATTTCTCAGCCCACACCCCAGCTTTGACTTATAGACAGTTAAACCTGGCAGATGTGCCACTATGCTTTCCTCTCCCTTCTTCCTAAAGACTACCCCAAGCGTGGTAAGACCACCGGGGCCCTGGTCATTCTTGCCCCGTAGGTTCATTAGGCAAAAGTTCCATCTGGGACTGTGAAAGCGAAGAAGGCCAGAAACTGCTGCTGCTGAGGCTGCAGGCTGCTGCCTCCACCGCTGCCGCTTCACAGTATCCTGTTCCTAAAGTAAAGGGGAAGCTCCACCCTTTGTATCTAGTCCTGTGGCTCAGATATTTTGCCCGAGAACAAAGAACGAGCTGCCAAGCTCTCGGTCGTTAAAGGCTAGGCTCTCAAACCAAAGAAACTCATTTCGAGATGGCGCGTGGGAAATGCAAGCTTAAAGGGGCACGGGTGATATGGTGCCACAATCTCAGCACTCACAGAGTGGTGGATCTCACACACACACACACACACACACACACACACACACACACACACACACACACACCCCACACACACGGAGGCAGGTGGATCTCTCTCTCTCTCTCTCTCTCTCTCTCTCTCTCTCTCTCTCTCTCACACACACACACACACACACACACACACACACACACACACACACACACACACACACACACACGGAGGCAGGTGGATCCTAGTAAACACAAGGTCAACTGGGCCTCCTTAGTGACGCCCAGGAAAGCTTCGACTACACAGTAGACACCGTCTCAAAAACACCAAATCTGGTAGCTCCATTGCTAAAAGTAAATACGCAAATGTAGAAGATTCTGCTGTTATTGATTATTTGCGTATTTATTTTTCGAGACAGGATCTCTCTCTGTAGCTCTGGCTGTCCTGGAACTCACTATGGAAACCAGGCTGGCCTCAAACTCACAGATCTGCCTGCCTCTGCCTCCTGAGTGCTGAAATTGAAGGTGTTTGTTAAAATGCCGGGCTGATGCTGCTGTTATAATGGTGGTATATAAATCACCTTTAATTTTAGAATAAAGTTTAGAGGCATAGACACTACAGATAACCATAGCAAACAATATAACAGCAATTTTTTTTTGGGTTCTTTTTTTTTCGGAGCTGGGGATCGAACCCAGGGCCTTGCGCTTCCTAGGCAAGCGCTCTACCACTGAGCTAAATCCCCAACCCCTAACAGCAATTTCTTAATGGTGACACCACACAGGAAGATGGAAAGGGTCGTACTGAGAATCCGCAATAGTGAGAAGCAAATTGAAAACTTTATATGGTTGAAGTTATTTGGCTAAAGTAGCCTATTATATTCATAAAATTTTATATATAAACCCTTGATAACCACAAATTAAAAATCTGAAGAAGCATGAGGAGGTGGTGGTACATGCCTTAATCCCAGCGCTTGGGAGTCAGAGGCAGGTGGATATCTGTGAATTCGAGGACAGCCTGATCTACAGAGTGAGTTCCAGGACAGATAAGGCTACACAGAGAAACCCTGTCTTGAAAAAAGAAAACCAAAGGTCTCAAGAAACTGCAAAAAAGATAACAGAGTTAAAGCATACAGCTATAAAAATTAACAAATCATTGAGGATGATAGTGATAACCAAACCAAAATAGGGTGACTGTTTTATCAGGAAAAAAAAAAAAAACCACTGTCATTCGAAATATGATAGGTGACAGAGTCAATGTGGAGTGATAAAGGGAACAGATCATCCAGTAATATAATAATAGAAAAATGTATATTTTACTTAATTACTTAAGTATTCACAGAACTAAAGGGAGAAATGGACAGCACCAATAATAAGGTACAGTCATAGTAGGGGCCTTAGTATCCTGCTTTTAACAATGGACAGGCCATTCAGACAGAAGAGTCATTAAGAAAACTGCAGTCTTTAAGGACACAATAGCCCAAATGCACCAAGCAGAATTATACAAAGAAGTCTATCAGCAGCAGAGTATGTCTTAGTTGGGGTTTCTGTTGCTGTGATAAAAACAATGGCCAAAACAACTTACAGAGGAAAATGTTTATTTCAGCTTACAGTTCACATTATAGTCTATCACCAAAGGAAGTTAGGGCAGGAACCTGGAGGCAGAAAGTAAAACAGAGGCCATGGAGGAGTGCTGCTTACTGACTTGCTCCCTCTGGCCTGCTCAGATGGCTTTCTTATACTGCCCATGACTATATACCTAGGGATGACATCATCCACAGTAAACTGGAAGCATGAACATCAATCAATCATTAATCAGGAAAATGCATGACAGACTTTCTTATTGGCCAATTTTATGGAGTTAATTTTTTCAATTGAAGGTCCCTCTTCTCATGTGACTCTAGCTTGTGTCAAATTTACAAAACCCTAGCCAGCACAAGACAAGAATCATCTCAAATCTCAAGGAACATTCCTCAGAATAAAGAAGTCACAGAACAAGTCTCATCAAATTTAAGAAAATTGAAATCATGTCTTGTCTCTTTATTTTCCCTCAGTCATATCAAACTGATAGTCATTGACAGGAGGAAATTTGGAAAACCCACAAGTATGTGTAAATCAAGGAACATGGTCCTGAACAGTGGATCACAGAAAAAAAAAAAAACAAAAGGGAAATAATAGCAGGAGACAAACAATAATGATACTATGATATACAAAACTTACAAAGTAGCAATTCAGTTTTGACCTAAGTTACCAGCATGTAAGTTCCCAGCAATCATTCAGGGATATAGAGTTAACAGTTGTTTTCTTCTCTCTGGTAATTGTATCTTTAGGTACTCTGACAGCATATATTGAACCTATCAATCCGTAGTTCTAGTTACATTGTATGAAATCCTTGTCCTTGGAGGTGGCTAAGAACAGAATCTCGCTAGTGTTCATTCTGTAGGCCCATGCCAATGCAAAGAACCTCCTACAAAGATTTTAAATGATGTTAAAATCAGAGAAAGACACACACACACACACACACACACACACACACACACACACACACACACGTATAGTGCTGTTTGTTATGATATAAAAGTCAAACATCTCCCACAGGATTGCGTATTTAAATATTTAGCGCCCAGATGGTCCTGCTGTTTGGAGAAGCTGTGGAACCTTTGGGACTGTGTCCTAGCTAGCGGAGGTGGGGGTCACTGTAGGAACACCTTAAAGGCCATATCTGCCTCTGATTTTGGTCCTCTTTTTCCTGATCTTCCAAGGTGTGAACAAGCCACAATGAAAGCTCTCACCACCACAGACCACAGGCTCCCCCAGCCTCTACTATGATGGACGGCCCCCTCTGACTGTGAGCCAAAATAAATCCCCTATGAGTCGCTTCAATCAGATATTTTGCTGCAGCAATAGGAAAAGTTGTTGTCAAAGTAATGAACTAATGTTAGTAAGTTTGGGAATGCTTGAGGAGTCACCAAGTCCAAAAGTGTAAGCTAGAATTGGTTTTCCAAAAGCATGTCAGCTTTAAAAAAAAAAAAAAAACCTGTCCTCAGATGGTTTTCTCCCCTCACATGGGGAGGTGTCTATGCCTCATCCTTGCTTGTTGCTGTTACTATTTTTGAGACAGATTTTCACTATCTAGCCCAGGCAGGATTTGAACTCACAACCCCATTGCCTCTGTTTCCTGAGCGCTGGGATTCTAGGTGTACACCACCATGGTGACCATCTCTTCTTTCTGGATGCAGGCAAGTGTACTAATGCTCTCACCAACAAGAATATCCTAAAGCAACGATGCTGTGGAGTGTCATGAGACAGGCTCCAAGCTCTGAGCCACAGGATAAGTCTGATTATCTCAAAGTCACAGGCCATGAGAAGGCAAAGGTTGTGATTTAGGCACTCAGGCTCTTCAGGTCAACACTGCTCAAGTACCTGATATTAGTGAGAAAAGCCTTTGACATTTTCCAAAGGAGTCAATTGTGTGCAGTGCAGGGTCTCTTAGGAACCAACACAAATGTCCTGGGTTGAATTCTTCCTTTTAACAGGAATGCAGTCTAGGCACCAGTCAGCTGTGATTTATAGGCTACCTCTATGGGCCACATTCCACAGTTTTAATTTTGTTTATTTTTGATGTCTCCCACAAGTTAAGAATGGATTTTACGTTTTATAAATAGTTCCTTGAAGCTGCAAAGTGTGACAGTCCCTGCAGGACCCAAGACCCATCCTCTCACAGAATGTTGCTGCTGCCGCTGCTGCTGCTGCTGCCACTGCTGCCGCCGGCACCACCATTTGACATCTTTCATGTGTTCCAGATACCCTGCACCCAGACCTGGTTTAAACTGGAAACCGTCACAGAGTGGGATACAGAGCCAGACAGTGCAGCCTACACTTTAATGTAAATGTGACCTACAAGCAAGGGACATTTCTAACAAAGTTTGTCATTCTGTCCTTGGGAAAAAAGTTAGTTCCACTTTACAAGGTTATCATTTCTAGCCATTATAATGTGAGCTGGAAGCAACATAAAAATAAAACACCGAAAATGAATTTCACGTATACTTAAACCTCAGCTGATTCCTAAGCCTAGGAGAAAAACAAGGGTAACGTGGGATGTGGGTTCCAGAGTGATTCAGCGTGTGGCTGATGGATCTTCAGCATGGAGGTTAACAGGTCTGTTATTTCCTCATTCTCACAAGGTTAATGGAGAATTGAGTGGGATTTGATGCAGAGAGGCCTGACAACAAGCAAGCTTGTCTTCCTCTGTCTATGTGATAGTCACATGGCTTCTCATGTCAGCACATGAGAGAACAAGTTTGCCTGATTCATAACTTAGTGTATCTGTGCTGAATGCCTGAGACGTAGGCACCATGGAAACCACAAGACATAACCATATCTTCCCAAGGATAAAGAAAGAGGTACTCTTTTTTTTTTTTTTTTTTTTTA
This sequence comes from Rattus norvegicus, assembly GCF_021556685.1. Lineage (NCBI taxonomy): Eukaryota > Metazoa > Chordata > Mammalia > Rodentia > Muridae > Rattus > Rattus norvegicus. The sequence continues at coordinate 79,174,055 of NC_141538.1, forward strand.
AAGATTTATTTATTTATTATATATAAGTACACTGTAGCTGTCTTCAGATACACCAGAAGAGGGCATCAGATCTCTTTACAGATGGTTGTGAGCCACCATGTGGTTGCTGGGAATTGAACTCATGACCTCTGGAAGAGCAGTCGGGCGCTCTTAACCGCTGAGCCATCTCTCCAGCCCGAAAGAGGTACTCTTATACTGATGGCTCACTGTCCTCTATAGATCTCAAAAAACAAAAACAACAAAAAAACAACAAAATGTCTTTTAACACGGAAATGTCAGGGAGGGGACAGGTAGTGGGAGAAAGATGTCATTTCAAATAACTTTGAAAAGTGGCTTTTACAGTGAGGTAGAGTGTGTCCTTACCTACAGTATGGGCAAATATTTGTTCTCCAGCTCCTGTGGAAGTGATGTCTGGGAACCAAGTCATCCTTAAATAGCCTTGCCACATTCGTTAAGTCACAGAGGAATCACTGTCAGGAGACTTGTGTGAGGGAATAACAACAGTTTAAAGAGCGGCCCACACTGGGAATCCCTGCTCTGAGGCTGTGCCTACAGGCGGAAAACAGTACTGGCTCCATCACTTTATGACTTCGTAATCTCGTGAAAGAAGCAACTTAAGTCTCTTAAATTCCTTCAAATGTAAAATAGTTTTAAAGCTTTTGTAGAAACAAACTGGGCAGGTGAATGGAGACACCAGTAGGCTACAGGCACAGAATTCTCCTTTGCCTCATGTGTTGGACATTGCTGAGTACTTGATAGAGGTTGTCTGAAGGTCATTATGTAGTCCTGACATTAAAGGATGGGAGACACTCCCATGAGTGTCCACTTGCTTTAAGAAGACTGTGAGACTCAGGGAGGTGGTGCACCCCTTTAATCCCAGCCCTGGGGGACGGAAATGGGTGGATTACTCTGAATTTGAGGCCAACCTGCTCTATATAGTGAGCTTCAAGATACCCAAGGCTACATAGTGAGTGCCCATCTCAAAAAGGAGGAGGAAGTAGAGAAGGGAGAAGGAGGAGGAGAGGAAGATGCTTGTGTAGCTCAGGACCACTGAGATGAATTGGAATAGGGGCTTTGCCACTGATGGCCTGTGTTTCATCTCCAGAACCCACAGGGTGTACGGAGAGAACTGACTTCTGCTGTGTCACATTTACATGGGTACACACACAACAAAATAAATCTAAAACCATATATTAAAGAAGATTATGGCCAGGGGTAGTGGTGTATACCTTTAATCCCAACACTTGGAGGCAGAAGAAGCATCTGGATCTCTGAGTTCGAGGTCAGATTGGTATGTTCCAGGACAGCTGGGACCACACAGAGAAACCCTGTTTTGAAAAACAAAACAAAGTAGGGGAGGAGGAAAGGAAGATGTAAGGGGAGAAGAGGAAGAAGAAGAGGGGAAGGAGGAGGAGGAGGAGGTGTAGTACTTTTGTTTGCTTGGGGGAAAATGATTCCTACTTCTAGACTCATTTTCTGAAAACACTGGGAAGTTTGGGCTCCGTAGGATTCACCGAAATCAAAGGGAACATAATAAGGAAGACAGAGCCCGCGCTGGCGGAGCACACCTTTAGTCCCAGAACTTGGGAGGCAGAGACAGTCAGATTTCTGTGACTTTGAGGCCAGCCTGGTCTAAGAGGGCAGCCAAGGATACACAGTGAAACTTTGTCTCAAAAAAAAAAAAAAAAAACCCTAAAATAATTAATAATTACAATGATGATGACAGAGGCTTAAATATTATGAAAAATCCAGTAAGAGCTAATATGCCTTTCATTCATGGGTCCTGGGAATTAAGATTTCATTTTCGGGCTGGAGAGATGGCTCAGTGGTTAAGGGCACTGGCCGCTCTTCCAGAGCTCCTGAGTTCAATTCCCAGCAACCACATGGTGGCTCACAAACATCTATAATGGGATCTGATGCCGCCTTCTGCTGTGTCTGAAGACAGCTACAGTGTATTCAGATAAATAAAATAAATTAAAAAAATAAAAACAAAATATTTCATTTTCTCAGAACGGCATTCATGGAGAGGAATCTAAATGCCTGTGCTGCACCATCAGAAGCCTTTATTTCTTATGAAATGGGACTGATTAAAGTGCTCCTTTTGCCAAAACCTTTAAATATGCAGTATGTGTAGATCAATCCATCACAAATAGAGTACAAGTGGTTTACGTTGAAAAGTCTTGTTAAGCAAATTAGTGAACACCCAGGACACTAATTTGAATATGAGAGCAGTCCTTGTAAATCTGATTTTGCTAGTGAAGGAAAAAAACTCAAGGCCTTGTCAAAGCCACAGCTAGTTAAGGGCAGAGATAACAATGGACTAGTAAACCCTGGCTTTCAAACCACAATCACTGCTCAATAAACTTTAGGCAGCCTTTAGTGATTGTAGGATTCTTTTCTGTGGTTGTGTTTGTGGGGTTCAGAAGTGGGTTATATGATTAACAAAAGCAAAGTAAATTGACACACCAGAAGAGGGCATCAGATCCCATTACAGATGGTTGTGAGCCACCATGTGGTTGCTGGGAATTGAACTCAGGACTTCTGGAAGAGCAGTCAGTGCTCTTTACCGTTGAGCCATCTCTCCAGCCCTAAATTGTATTTTAAAATTCCACACATTCTCTTGCATGTATATTCATACACAGACACATACATAGACACACACACACACACACACACACACACACACACCTATTGTGAAATTCCATTTTAAACAGTGATCTACCATGAACATAAAATGAAAACTGCAATTAAGGCAACATTGAAAGTCTGAATTGGATCCAGGGGACTGTTTTGGAAGCTAGACTTAAAATTTCAACTGTTTCCTAGAAATGTCAACCTTGTTTGTCACAACCTTTTTGACTGAAGACATGTGACACAACCAGAACACTGGACAGTCATAATATATGCAGAAACTCAAGTTGCATGTCAAGAGATTCTCAGACTCTTGGTTAATGGATGTTTTGGATTCTGCTTACATATTCTTCTGTCTTTTAACAGTCATGTAGCCCTTGTTCTTTTCTTTTTTTAACAATAGTTCACACAAACACTCATTTTTCCAACTGCCCTCAGTATTGACTTAGTTATGTCTCCTGAAGACTCTATTAATCTTTTCAACCTTTTCTTTCTCTGAGTCTGGGGTAAGGGATGTTAGCAAGTGTTCCCTGTGGAATCCACCGTGATGTCTACTTCTTATGCTGTTATGGATCAAACAGAGCACTTTAGTGTGCTATCATCTCCCCCACATTTGGGGCTAGACATAGTGTCAGTTTCTAACTCTCCTGTTCTGTTAATCCAGGTTTTGAACCTTTGTCCAAACACCCTTATACTGTTGGCTGTGTAGAAGACTCCCTTGCTTATGTGAGCACTCAAGTTTTTGGAACAGCAACTTTCATTTCGAACCCATGCAATTTTGGAGAGTTCTTTCTCTACAAATGAGATTGGCAGACAACATAAGTCTGCCTTTTCTTATGGTTAAAACCTATAGGCCCTCTTGTAAATTTCTGTCATGCTGTATTGAAAATACTAATAATTTAAAACAATGTGGGGCTGGGGATTTACCTAGGAAGCGCTTACCTAGGAAGCGCAAGGCCCTGGGTTCGGTCCCCAGCTCCGAAAAAAACAAAAAAACAAAAAAACAAAAAAACAAAAAAACAAAACAATGTTAGTCCGTTTGAGTTGCTCCTGGTATTTTAAAATGGGTTGATTTGTATGGTTGGTTATAGAAAAAGCTCACAGAATTAAACAACTCAACTGAAAAGCAAACTTTAAACTGGTTATCTAGGCAGCCAAGTGTACAAAGTCACCTATATGGAAAACTCAGTTGTCCAGGGCATTTCCACACTGTAGCCAGCTTGCAAAGTCTTAGAGATCTTCTCTTCATCACTTCCTATTTCTTACTCACTAAACTGCCCCTTCCACTGTGTTCTCCCTCTCTGAGTTTCTTTCTTTATAATACTACAATTCAGTTTCCCCCCAGACCTGATTACAACACCCTGTCTGTGTTTAATGACCCCTTTAAAATAAATTCTAATGAGGATAAGGTTAAAACTCACTCATGTTCTTTGGACAAAGACTAAATTGCATGCTACTTCTAAAGTGTTAGCTTAAATTTACCCAACAATCCCCGCTTCTTCCACTCCTCCCCCTCACTTTCTCACTTTCCTGCCTCTGCCTCCCACATAATAGGATTGCAGGTGTGTTACCATCACACCCAACTAGGCAATTTGATCTCTTAACTACAACCCACTAACCTAGCTTGTCAGATTAGTAGAAATTAATGTATTTGTTGGAGTTGTTTGGGACATAGAATGGATCATAGATGCTATTTCTAAAATGGATCTCAAAAATTACCCCAAAGTTTATAAACAAGGCCTTATTATGTTTCCTAAATGATTTGACTAGCACGTTATTGAACACTGCTCTCAACAGCTAGATGAATAAATGTCTTTACTACTGTTACACCTGACTCGAGATAACTTCCACACTTCTAATATGTGAGGTTAATAACCTATTCCATTCCAGCTTCTGGGCACTGTTTAAACATTTTCCCTGAACTGGTCTGGTAAAGGCCTCCCTTGTTCTCTGGCAACTGACCCAAGCTTGCTCAAAAACTGGAATAAAAGTTACAGATGATCAAAACTAGACTTCTTAACCCATGGGCATTCTTTAAAATGTAATTACCTATTAGCTAAATTCTTGCAATTATAACGACAACAAAATACTGGGAGTTTTTCTAAGGACTCTATAAAGTGTGTCTATCCATGCCAACAGTGGGCAGAGCTTTAATAAACATCCCTTCTCAACTGCATTTTTCAAAGTCAACTTTCAATATACCTATTTGAGATATCATAGCGGACTTTCCCAATCTTTATAACAAATTCTCTAGGGGAGACAGGTTTAATAATAGGTGATAAAGCTACTAGAATCCTGACTAATGCAAAAGCAACCTTATAGGGTCTTTCAGGGTTTTTTGTTGGTCGGTTGGTCGGTTGGTTGGTTGGTTTGTTGGTTGGTTGGTTGGTTTGTTGGTTGGTTGGTTGGTTGGTTTGTTGGTTGGTTAGTTGGTTGGTTGGTTGGTTGGTTTGTTGGTTGGCTGGTTTGTTGGTTTGTTGGTTGGTTGGTTTGTTGGTTTGTTGGTTTGTTGGTTGGTTGGTTGGTTTGTTGGTTGGCTGGTTGGTTGGTTGGTTGGTTAATTGGTTTGTTGGTTGGTTAGTTGGTTGGTTGGCTGGTTGGTTGGTTTGTTGGTTGGTTTGTTTGTTAGTTGGTTTGTTTGTTTGTTTGTTGGTTGGTTGGTTGGTTGGTTGGTTGGTTTGTTGGTTGGTTGGTTGGTTGGTTGGTTGGTTTGTTGGTTGGCTGGTTGGTTTGTTGTTTGGCTGGTTGGTTTGTTGTTTGGCTGGTTGGTTTGTTGTTTGGCTGGTTGGTTTGTTGTTTGGCTGGTTGGTTTGTTAGTTGGGTGGTTGGTTGGTTGGTTGGTTGGTTGGCTGGTTTCTTGGTTGGTTGGTTGCTTGCTTGCTTGCTTGCTTGCTTGCTTGCTTACTTTGAGACAGGTTCTCTTAGCAGTACTGACTGTCCTGGAACTCACTATGTAGACTAGGCCATCTTCAAACACACAGAGATTCACCTGTCTCAGCTTCCCAAGTGCTGAGAGTAAAGTTGTATGCTACCGAGACTAGCAACCATAACAGAACCCCAAACATGACTTTCCCGTTGCTCAGAAAGAGCTATTCCCCAGTGCCGGGATGGACTTCAGTCCTTAAATTAAGGATCCCTTGTGTAGGAAACAATGTAATTATGCTAAAATGAATTGACCAACAGCACAGCTTTGAGTGTTGGCCATCCCTGTCTCACCTTTATAACTTTAAAAGCTCTCTCTGATTGTTTTGAAACTAATTGAGAGTCATGATCTAATGTTTACTAAGCAGGATCTAATGAAACACAATGGCTTCTTGAATTCTGGCTCCCCTAGGTTGGAAAGAATTTTGTACTTTGGTTTTCCCTAAGTATAGGTACATGTTCCATGCACTTTCAGCATGGTCTCCTCTTTTTGTTGCTTTGTTTAAATCACCATTTAACCATTTCTCCTTCCAAAATAATGCACTAAAATCCTATTGCCTTCTCATCTCCCAGGGCTCTCTGATGCCCTGATATACATGACTTTTATTTATGTTTTATTTGTATGGAAATTTTGCTCGTATGTATGTCTGTGTACCGCACAGGACAGAAGAGGACACTGGATCCCTTGGTATGGTTGTGAACTACCATGTGGCTGCTGGAAGTTGAACCCAGAAACTCTGGAAGAGCAACCAGTTCTGTTAACCACTGAGCCCTCTCTACAACCCCTATATTGTGGTTTTGAGAAACTATTTGATGTTCATCTCATACTCTGAGTAATACTAAGAAAGAGACTTGATATCCGTGATCAGTAATAATATATCCAATTCAACAGCTATATGATATTTTAAAATGCCTTATGATTGTTGGGCCTTCTTAAGCAAACTACCCTCTCCAGAAGGTAGCATCCAAAGGCCCCAAAAGGCACTGCCTCTACACCCAAGAACAAAATCTCAAATTCTTGGCTTGGGATTCTGAAGTAGGCTCTTGAAATTTACTGCAAAGACAATGGACTTCCAAGTAGAAACTTTTAGATCATAACCATTCAGTTTCATGAAAGGGAATGAATTTTTAAGTTCAGAAGCTTGACTTTGAAAATCCTAAGGCTGTCTGTCTATAGAGCATAGGCAGCAATCATCTGACTCCAGAAGGATACAGAATGAGGTGAGAGTGATTTTGTGTAGCTGAGAGGAAGTAGAATTTCCACCTCTTGGCAGGAAAAGACCTGAAGGATCTTGGCCTCATGGTGTGCACTGTGGTGTTTGTCCTTTGCCTTCTTCCAGTTACATCCCCAAGAGGACGTGGACGAGATGTCTCTGCCTAGCCCTGGGAGGCACAGCAGAGCAGGAAAACTATCAGCAGGCTTCCCACAGTGGTGGCGGAGGGATGGCGCAATCTGTGGAGCCCAGTCTCCAGCAGGGCCGACTGACTCTCAGGTCTGACCCAGGCTCACCTGAGGTCAAGCTCTCAGACTGCAGCTTCTCAAATCCTGCAGGTAGCAGATGTTGAGGGAACTTCATTTTGAAGTTGGGGTTCAGAAAAGAATACCGCAAAGTGGAGGTGTCCAAAACGAAGTTCTCCTCTGACCCCTGACTCACAAGCCTCTTAGCTATGGAGACTAAAATTTCTCTTCTCTAAGACAAGCCATGAAAACTTATTTTCCCCAAAGCAAGCAATGAAGTCTAAATATATTGCCCCAACTCCAACTGCCTTTCTATCTCAATACATTCTCTGACATACTTTGATAAAAACCATAGGACAACTATTTCAGGGGCCTCTTCATATACCTACAAGAAGGGAGAGGATGCTACACAGAGAGGCCAGAAAGAATCTAACAGTTTCCTAACGCCACCCACTAGCATTAGCTACTATGCTTTTTATCCAATTATATTGCTACCTGAATGTTTGTACTTCATTGAACCTGTGCACAACATGATCTACAAAATGCATGAACCTATAAAGTGAAACCCATAAAATTATATAGGCCAAATGCAAAAGGATACATACTGTATGCTTCTAGTCATATGACATATTTAGAATAAGCAAATGTACAGAGACAGAAAATTCATAGTGGTCACCAGGAGCTGCAGGGGGAGGAAATGGAGAGTTATTGTGTCATAGGTGATATCCTGGAATTCCAGTTTGGATGATAAAAGTTTGTGGAGGCAGTGATGGTTCTACAGTGATATAAATAGGATTATATGCTACAGATTATAAAGCAATGATATACTTAAGTACGATTTAAAGGGAAGTTCTTGTCTTATTTTATCACAGGTCTTTAAAATCTAGTTTTTAAAAGTTCTGTGTCCACTAAAAAGTGGAAAAATAAGACCAGGGAGATGGTTTAGTTGGTTAAATGGATTTCTCCGCTAAAGCATTCAGAATAGCTTTTTTGTTTGCTTGATTTTGCTTTGCTGTGTTTTTGTTTTTATTGAGACAGGGTCTCTCTCTAGGTAGCCTTAGCTGTTCTAGAACTCATTGTGTCGACCAAGGTGACCTCAAACTTAAGGGAATCCACCTGCCTCAGCCTCCCAAATGCTGGGATTAAGGAGATACATCACCATGCCCAGCCCCGTTCAGTGTATTTTGGAAGTTGCCAGTCTATGAGCAGTTCGTCTGGCTCTGTCTAAGCCACCTCATACAAATGAAAATTATGTCACTCCATATGTTAGCTTCAAAATATGTAATAGTCCCATCACCCCAGCCCTTCCCATTAGAAGCTTTGTCAATCACCTGGTCTAGGGGCCACCCTCTTCATAAAGACTTGAGGTAACCATGACGTGCACATTATGTCGTGTAGGAGTTGGAGTTAGGCTTTCATGATCAGTTTATAAGCTTTGAAGTCAGGTGATAATCTGACTAGATGAGATCAACCTAGAAACTTCCGTCTCGTGATATGAGATTGCCTTGCTTCCTTGTCTATGTTCTACAAGGGCTGAGCAGGCAATTAGCTGACTCCTTGTTTACAAACAAGGGAGACAGAAGTGGAAAGAGTTTAACTCCCCACTCTCCTACTGGAAAGGTACTTCAGCAATCCTGCCCCAAGGGAAGCATGCTGGCTCTGTCTGGTACAGAAGGAGTGCAGCTATTGTGAACCAGAGCTCCATTATGGCCTCAATCGTTTGACCATGGCTTAAGGGAATGCAAAATTCAGGAACAGCTCATTAAGTCTACGCTGGAAATACACAAGCAATATTCAGATGTTCCTTATTCTACCTAAAACGAATTTATCTTCCCTGCAGATTTTATGCCAAAGCTTGACCGCTTCCCATAGGGAAGCGTGTTTCCCTTGCAAGTCACCTTCTGCTGTACAGATGCTGATGGCTTTTGAACCAGGCATAAAGCTTGACACAACCCCACCACCGGCCACCACCAAGACCTAACGTATTGTTAACTCTTTCTGATCCCAAATGTCTCTGAGATAACTTCCACATACATCTTTCCATATAAAGTCTGAAAACTTTTAGGGAAAAGGCAAATGACTTCCCAAATGAAACAGAAACCAATTAGAAATCCCAGAATCTATATTAAGAAATGCTTAGGAAAGTCACAATCCATGTGTGAGACAGACTTCCAGTGAAGATGCAACTGCACCATGAAAGACCATTGCTGTCCCTACACTTCCAGCCATTGAATGGTTAATGACCTAAAAGCCTCGGGCAAGCTGAGAAACTCCTAACAGGAAAGTTGACACACTAGGCAGTTAGAAGCTGGTAAACTTCTGACAGGAAGGTTAACACATCAAAACCCCCACTGGTATTTACAACTCTGAGGTATTGGGAGGAGGTCAATAGATGGTATTTTACACCCTGCAAGTTCCCCTTTCTGCCATTCAGCACCGACTCCCCCTCAGCAAGCATACCCTTGCCATACAGTTTCCTCTCCGAGAAGAGACTACTGCCCTTCATTCTGAAGGGGACAGTCTGCTTCTCCTGTGGTTGCTCTCCTCTTTTATTCTCACAATCCCCATCAACCATTTAAGTATTTATAACTATTTTAATATAAATATTAAACATAATTTTTATATAGCATAAGTGGAGAAAACCATAAGATGTAACCACACTCAAACACCAGATACATAAAATCCAATAAAAGAATGGGAACACACACCAGAGACAAGCACGGAAGCCGCAAGTGTGCTGAGAGAGGTTGTAAATGTTATGTACGAGGTAGACTAGGAGAGGGTGTTAGGGCACCCTCGAGTGCTGTGAAGAGAGATGAAAGCATGCTTCTAACTACTGAATGGGAGCAAACACTCATGAGCTAGAGGCATAAAGTGCAGTGGGTCCAGGCTGGGTAATAGCCTTAAAACCAGGAGATGAGCCAGCACACCGTACACTGGCTGTAAGCAGTCCATCCCTAGTCCTTTTGGTTTGGTTTGGTTTTGGTCTTTTTGAAACATGGTTTCTCTGTGTAGTCATGGCACTTTGCTTCTAGACCAGGCTGGCCTCAAACTCACAAGAATTGACTGCCTCTGCCTCAAGAGTGCTGGATTAAAGGTGTGCCCAACCCCGTCACTGCCCAGCAAATTTCCCTGCCTTTAATGTCATTTGCAGCCTACTACTGTGAGACGGAGTTCTGAAGTAGGGCCTGAGGGAGCATAGTGGACAGATAAAAAAGCAAATAGGCAAGGAAGAGTGAAGAGGGGCAGATAAAGGCTTGGGAAGTAATAAGTTCTCACTTAAATTGCAAAACACAAACGTTCCGTGGATTGAGAGAGGTGACAACCAGAATAGCTATTCACCCCAGAGTAATTTCTTATAGACGATCAAACAAAAGTGGGGATACTTATGTACATCAAGTTGGACATAGCTTCCTTTTAAAATATAAGATTATAAACAACATAGGTATACATGGATCTAGAGCAGGTGCATATCTAAAAGAGACAACTCAAAAGTCTGGAAATAAAAAATATACAAGGTAGATATGTTGGCAGTTGCTTCTAACACCAGGGACTCAAGAAAGCTGGTGCAGGAGGATCACCACTGTTGGCCTGGACCATATAGCCAGCTCTTGTCTCAAGAATAAGAAGTAAGGGCTGGAGAGATGGCTCAGCGGTTAAGAGCACTGACTGCTCTTCCAGAGGTCCTGAGTTCAACTCCCAGCAACCACATGGTGGCTCACAATCATCTGTAATGGGATCTGATGCCCTCTTCTGGTGTGTCTGAAGAGATCTACAGTGTACTCATATATAAATAAATCTTTAAAAAAAAAGAATAAGAAGTAAGTGGAAAAGCACTTTAATCCCAGCACTAAGGAGACATACTCAGTAGATCTCTGCAAGTTCCAGGCTAGACGGGGCTATAGAATGACACCTTATCTCCAAGCAAAACAAAAGAAATACTTAAAAACGCACTCAAGCAAAGCCCTGCCCTCCCAAATATCATCTGAGCAAGGAATGAACAGCATGGCCAAACAAACATTGGACTCAATTAAACAGACCACACATTGTAAACTGTAAAATCGTATAGATTTATTAAGTAAGAATGTACGGTTTGTTTATATGAAATATCCAAAAAAGAAAATCTAGAGACATACAGATTAGTGATTTCATGAACCTGAGGAATTGAACCAGTACTGACTAAATTAAACATGAGATCTTTTGGGAATATAGAGACACTCTAAACCTGGACTGTGGGAAGGAGATACAATTTTATAAACTTACTAAAAATGTTCCAATTATAAATCTGAGTAAATTTATAGCATGGAAGCACTATATAAATTAAGTGTAGGGACTGGTGAGATGGCTCAGTGATTAAGAGCACTGGCTTTTCTTCCAGTAATCCCGAGTTCAATTCCCAGCACTACATGGTAGCTCGCAACCATCTGTAATGGGATCTCATTCCTCCTTCTGATGTGCATGAGGACAGAGCATTCATATACAGAAAATACAAGAGTAAATGCATTTTAAAAACTTAAGTCTAAATGATGTTTTTTTAAAGATTTATTTATTTATTATATGTAAGTACACTGTAGCTGTCTTCAGACACACCAGAAGAGGGCATCAGACTTCATTACAGATGGTTGTGAGCCACCATGTGGTTGCTGGGATTTGAACTCAGGACCTCCGGAAGGGCAGTCAGTGCTCTTAACCACTGAGCCATCTCTCCAGCCCCTAAATGATTCAATTGTATCATCGGAATATTAAGGTGTTACATTTAGGGTACTCACTAAATTGAACACAATTAAATTTAGAAACTAAATACATTCCAGGGAACTTGATGCAGAATTACAGTGATTAAGTATGAGAGCATTAAACTATATGAAAAATAGGATTAGGGAGATGGCACAGTGGAAAAACTGCTTGCTGGGTGAGTAGAATTCAGCCAGAGTTCAAAAAGAGCTAGAAAGGGTGAGCTTACTCAGCAGCAAGTCTCAGTCAGAGACTGGAAATACATTCTAGACCTAGATTAGATTATGTGGAGGCACGAAGCTTCCAGGAGTAGGCCTCGGTTAGCAGAGAGAGGCAGTAAGGCTGCAGATGACAATTCCTCCAGGAGAATAAAAGTTACTCTTACGGCTTGCCACATAAGCAGGAACACCAAAGGTCAGACCCCCAGCACCATGTAAAAAGCGGTATGTATATGTAGCCAGAGTGCTGAGGGAGAAGAAAGAAAAAGGAGGGTCCCTAGAGGTCCCAGGCTTACCACTAGCCTACCCCAGTCAATGAGCTCCAGGCTCAGTGGGTGTTCCTGCTTCAAAAACTAAAATGAAGAGAGACTGACAACAACACCAGACATGTTCCTCTGGTTTCTACACACATGTGCACATACATGTACATGTACCTGCACATCCATATGAATATATACAGGAACACACAGACACACAGACACACACACACACACACACACACACACACACACATGCACGCACGCGCACACACACACACGCACGAACGCACGCACACACGCACTTCACTAGCCAGTGCTTATAGCTCTCTTAAACACGGTGATTAAACAACCCAGTAAAGTCTGGGGTAGACATATTAACAAAAGTCACTCAAAGCCATCACCTGAAATATGACATCTTAATTGAAGATACTTTAAGAACTTACATGTTACTGACCACGACGGCTGTGTTTTTAGCCATCATAATGCTACAACCATTTCTTTTACATGGCCTAGGGACACTGGAGGGACATATATGACCCTCACTTGTCATCTGGCTCAGCATTGGAAAACATTTCTGTGGTTCTAGTCCTGACAACGTAGATTGGCTGAGCAGTGTTTTGGGGAAAGAATCGAAGCACAGTTCAGTTCAAAGGTTGCCACCCAGTTGCAAGCAGAATGCATTTGTTAAGGAAGAGTATAAGGCAGATATGGTAGAAGGGAGAAAAAGCTGCAGGGGATTGCCGTGAATGTCAACGAGAGTCAGCAGATTTGCATAAAATTGATAAGGTAAAGAGGCCTGAGAATGGACATCATCCTGACAGAGAGAACACAGCAGAAATCCTGAACTGTTACAACAGGCTTACCAGACTAAACCAGGAGGAAGTAGGGAAGCAGCGGGAGAAAGGTCGCATGTAGCCTGAAGAAACGGCTATTGGCATCCGGTGGGACCATGGGATGTGTATGGTTTGAAGGAACTACATCTCTATGGGGTTTCTGTGACTTAAAAAAATAAAAGGCAAAAAGCTTTGACTTGGAACGTTGGCCATAAATTCTCACAACCAGCAGGGAGGTGAAGGGGTAGGGAAACCTTCCCTCCTGCTTGGTGCATCTGCATTTGTTCCCCTCGCTAGGAGGCAGCAGTAAGCAGTCATTAGGATGCTTGTAAGGAGAGACGTGTTTTCATTGGTCAGCCAGAACCCCGCTCGTCCTTCAGATAAGGTTTCCCAGAAAGATTAAACATCACTTGGAAGGAAGTTGGAAGAGGGTGACAGAGCTATCAGGGAGATTTACTTATCTCTTTGTACTTTGGTATTTCCAGATTTGAGACAGAGGGTTTATTTTTTATTTAACGAGTCCATGGAGAACTACCTGGACTAGCCCCTGAGTCAGAAATTGATGGACTACCAGTGTTTAAGGTTCTTTCTTTAAGGATTTGTTTTAATTGGAAAAAATAGTTCTCAGATAATATATTTGATCACACTTCCCCTCCCCCAATTCCTCCTATCTACCCAACTCCCCCATTCCCCCTCTCTGTCTCTCTCATTAGAAAACAAACCATAATGAAGAAAAAAAAAATAACACAAGAAACACACACATAAACAACAGTACCTATAAAATACAAAATTACAAACCATAATATACAAGCAAAGTACCAGTAAGACAAAAAAATGCACAAACAAAGCTATATGAGACCAAAAATATCTACAAAGATATCACTGAGTTCATTTTTTTTAATTAAGAGAATACTTTATTAGTTTTTGTAATCAAACCCACGTATATAAGACCTTACATATTTAATACAGTGTGTTACCCCTGTACAAATGGAATAAACTTAAGTTCAACATTTCTAGACCAATATGGCTGTTAATTTCTGTACAGTGCCAACTCAACACAGTAAACGGGGATACTTTTTTCCAAAGTTGACAGCACAGGTAAAGTTTCAAAAAATTCAAATTATATATCTGTATATATATATTTATATTTATATAAAAAGACCAATAATAGCAGTGTGTTATGCATCAACAGCAGCAACAGCTTTTCCAGGTTCTGCAGTCATCTGAACAAAACTGTAGAGACATCCAGCATACTCCATTAAAAAAAAAAAAAAGTGGGGGTTTGGGATTTAGCTCAGTGGTAGAGCGCTTGCCTAGGAAGCGCAAGGCCCTGGGTTCGGTCCCCAGCTCCGGAAAAAAAAAAAAAAGTAAAAAAACAAAACCGGAGAAAACAGCACAGTTCTGTTACTCTTGTGGTACCTGGCACCATTTTTTTTTAAAAATTAGCTTCTCAATCATCATCTGGAAAGAAAACATTCTGAGCAACATCATTAAAAACAGCTCTGATAAAGCACGGTCACTACTACGTATCATAAAGCAGGTACAAGCTATTTTACATCCACAGAGGTATGATACAGTACTGTCCTACATCTATAATACTAGAAGATACAATTTAAAAGGCATTATTTGAGACTTGATTCTACTTTTCCAGCAGAGGGCCCAAAGGATGGTGTGACACAGCTTTGTAAAGAAACATACTCTAGACAGGATTTCCTTTCACTAGTGGCACAGTTCTAAGGATTCATTCTCTCCATGAATGTCAGCTAAAACCGTTATTAAAAAAATGAAATATCCCTAGAACAAAACCGTATAACCACCAGATTCACATGAAGATGACCAAGTGGAGACAAGCTGGACCTCACCTTACCAACAAGCTATCAAATCTGTTATGTTTAAACAGTGAGACCGCCAAGGAAGGAGATGCCAAGTGGTGCTTCAAAGCTTCGGACCACAATCAAACACAGCATCCTTTTCAACAGAAGCAGAAGCTCATCTGAATATGCTCATGGATGCTGACATCAACATTTAATCATCTCCTCACTCATCCAGGAAGAGGGGGAGATCAGTTACTACTGTACTTTATTGTGTTCAACCAAATCACCATGTTACAAAAATAGCAAGCTGCCATAATAAAAAATAAGGCTCCTCTATCCAGCACCAGATAGCATCATTTTACTTTCAAGCCTAGAAATTGCACACTTGTATATAAACCAATCGAAGATGAGGATTGAGAGTTCATCTTGGTGGATTTTTCCTTTGATGAATATGAAGTGTCCTTCCTTATCTTTTTTGATGACTTTTAATTGAAAATTGATTTTATTTGATATTAGAATGGCTACTCCAGCTTGCTTCTTCTGACCATTTGCTTGGAAAGTTGTTTTCCAGCCTTTCACTCTGAGGTAGTGTCTGTCTTTGTCTCTGAGGTGTGTTTCCTGTAGGCAGCAGAATGCAGGGTCCTCATTGCGTATCCAGTTTGTTAATCTATGTCTTTTTATTGGGGAGTTGAGGCCATTGATGTTGAGAGATATTAAGGAATAGTGATTATTGCTTCCTGTTATATTCATATTTGGATGTGAGGTTATGTTTGTGTGCTTTCATTCTCTTTGTTTTGTTGCCAAGACGATTAGTTTCTTGCTTCTTCTAGGGTATAGCTTGCCTCCTTATGTTGGGCTTTACCCTTTATTATCCTTTGTAGTGCTGGATTTGTAGAAAGATATTGTGTAAATTCGGTTTTGTCATGGAATATCTTGGTTTCTCCATCTATGTTAATTGAGAGTTTTGCAGGATACAGTAACCTGGGCTGGCATTTGTGTTCTCTTAGGGTCTGTATGACATCTGTCCAGGATCTTCTGGCCTTCATAGTTTCTGGCGAAAAGTCTGGTGTGATTCTGATAGGTCTGCCTTTATATGTTACTTGACCTTTTTCCCTTACTGCTTTTAATATTCTTTCTTTATTTTGTGCGTTTGGTGTTTTGACAATTATGTGACGGGAGGTGTTTCTTTTCTGGTCCAATCTATTTGGAGTTCTGTAGGCTTCTTGTATGCCTATGGGTATCTCTTTTTTTAGGTTAGGGAAGTTTTCTTCTATGATTTTGTTGAAGATATTTACTGGTCCTTTGAGCTGGGAGTCTTCACTCTCTTCTATACCTATTATCCTTAGGTTTGATCTTCTCATTGAGTCCTGGATTTCCTGTATGTTTTGGACCAGTAGCTTTTTCCGCTTTACATTATCTTTGACAGTTGAGTCAATGATTTCTATGGAATCTTCTGCTCCCGAGATTCTCTCTTCCATCTCTTGTATTCTGTTGGTGAAGCTTGTATCTACAGCTCCTTGTCTTTTCTTTTGATTTTCTATGTCCAGGGTTGTTTCCATGTGTTCTTTCTTGATTGCTTCTATTTCCATTTTTAATTCCTTCAACTGTTTGATTGTGTTTTCCTGGAATTCTTTCAGGGATTTTTGCGATTCCTCTCTGTAGGCTTCTACTTGTTCTCTAAGGGAGTTCTTTATGTCTTTCTTGAAGTCCTCCAGCATCATGATCAAATATGATTTTGAAACTAGATCTTGCTTTTCTGGTGTGTTTGGATATTCCATGTTTGCTTTGGTGGGAGAATTGGGCTCCGATGATGCCATGTAGTCTTGGTTTCTGTTGCTTGGGTTCCTGCGCTTGCCTCTCGCCATCAGATTATCTCTAGTGTTACTTTGTTCTGCTATTTCTGACCGTGGCTAGACTGTCCTATAAGCCTGTGTGTCAGGAGTGCTGTAGACCTGTTTTCCTCTTTTTCAGTCAGTTATGGGGACAGAGTGCTCTGCTTTCGGGCGTGTAGTTTTTCTTCTCTACAGGTCTTCAGCTGTTCCTGTGGGCCTGTGTCTTGAGTTCACCAGGCAGGTTCCTTGCAGGGGAAAAGTTGGTCCTACCTGTGGTTCCAAGGCTCAAGTTTGCTCGTGGGGTACTGCCTAAGTCCTCTCCATGGCGGCAGCAACCGGGAAGATCTGCGCCGCTCTTTCCGGGAGCCTCCGTGCACCAGGGTTCCGGATGACGTTTGGTGTTTTCCTCTGGCGTCTGGATGTGCACAGAGTGCAGTCTCTTCTGGTTTCTCAGGCGTGTTCGCCTCTCTGAAGGTTTAGCTCTCCCTCCCACGGGATTTGGGTGCAGAGAACTGTTTATCCGGTCTGTTTCCTTCAGGTTCCGGCGGTGTCTCCACTGAGTTCATTTTGCATTGGTCATCTGCTGCTGGGGGTCTGTCCTTAAATGTGGTCAGTATAGCCAATGAGACTCTGTTAGAGAAAACTAATTTTTCCTTTGCAAGTGCAAGTCAACTACAGATAGGGTGTGATGGCTATTGTGGCTGTCAACTTGACTTCATCTGGAATGAACCACAATCCAGAAATGGAGGGCACACCTGTGATCCCGATCTTGAGGCTGGAAGACACAGGTTTCTGACCCAGATCTTGCCTTGGAATGACACTCAATTTTGATCCAGATCTTGAGGTATAGTGGTCATGAAAAGCTTAAGCCCAGGCAAGGTAGTACGTGCCTTTAATCCCAGGAGACTGAGGCAAGCAGATCTCTGTGAGTTCAAGGCCAGCCTGGGACAGAGTCAATTCCAAATCCAGGTGTGGTGGTCACACCTTTAATGTGGGCCGTATCTTCTGCTGCAGGCCTACATAAGGACAATGGAAGCAGGAAGGCTCTCTCATCTTCCCCTGCTTGCACTTACCTGCCAGCGCGCCTGTTGGAACCTACTTCTTCGGGATCCCAGCCTATGTGGAAGCCCAGCTGAGACAACCAGCCTTGTGGGACTGAGCAGCTACTGGACTCTTGGATGTCCCACTCACAGATGTTGGGTTAGCTCGACTGCAGACTGCAAGTCATTCCAATAAGTCCCCTTAATATACAGAGACAGTCTGTAAGTTCTGCCTAATACAGAAGAACTTTAAAGAGGAGTAGGCTTTTCCCTGCTTAACTCGAAGATCTCATTGAAATTTATTTAGGAAAGGATATCAATACTGACGGTGGTAGTGGTGACAATGCAGACAGCGATGGTGAGATACACAGCGGTCGGCTCAATCCATCATGCTTGTATTATGTTAATTTGGTTCCACAAATTGCAGGAGAATCCACATGTAGGACTGAGGGTCCCCACCCCCAGTTGGTTCTGATGGTTAAATAAAGTTGCCAGTGTCCAGTGGGTGGGCAGGGAGACAGAGGTGGGACTTTGGGATTCATGGGCAAGGGGACCAAAAGAGGAAGGAGGATTTAGAACTGCCATGCCAAGAAAGGAGTAAGGTCCAGGCCTGAGAGGTGCAGAAGACAGAGCACACCAATCATGTAAGAGCTGGGGAAGAGTGACCCCATCCCCCTCCCTCAACACTGGGTCTAGGGCAGCAAAGATAGGATATAGATTTTAGTAAGCAGTAACTCAGGAGTGTTTGAGGGGCCATTGAACTGTTTAAAGCACATTAAAATATAAGGCCGCGCGCGCGCGGGCGCGCGTGTGTGTGTGTGTGTGTGTGTGTGTGTGTGTGTGTGTGTCTGTGTGTCTGTGTGTCTGTGTGTGTCTGTGTGTGTCTGTGTGTCTGTGTCTGTGTGTGTCTGTGTGTGTGTGTGTGTCTTCCATTTAGGAACTCAGAATGTTGGATGGGTAGTGAGGAACAGGCTGTTGCGGGGCTGGTTTGAGCAGGATTAATTGGCCTACTGCAACAGTCTTATGTCAATGCCCTGATTTCTGCAGGACGCAGAACAAAACCACTGTCATCTTCCACGAAGGCTAAAGTACCATCCTTGAGATGACATTTCCTTGTCAGATTTGGTAGTCCCAATCCAGGTCTCTCCGCTCAGTCCTGTGTGCTGAGGTTGAATGACCTGTGTATTGGGGAGGAGCCTCCATTTCTGCGAGTTACAAATGCTCACCAGTCAAGCAAAACAAAACACACAGGAAACCTATGATTAAGTGATGTGCTCTTATCTCTCAGATGCCAAACGCATGCACTGAAACGTTTTCCAGTGGTTGCACATCTGCAGTAGAGGACTGACACATTGGAATCCACGGCACTGAGACACACCACTTAGGTAATTGATTATGTGTCACTGGTGTAAATGCAGCCCTACTTCATTACAGAGACATGGCCTTTGTCACAAAGGCTCTCAGTCTCTTCTTCACCTCCCCTTCCTTCTCCCATTTATCCTGCCCTCACTTGTCAGAGACTCTTTAAGCTCTGTGTTCCAACAAGAGCCCAGAAATGGAGCTGGAGAGAAGGTTCAGCAGTTAAGAGCACTGACTGCTCTTCCAGAGGTCCTGAGTTCAAATCCCAGCAACCACATGGGAATTGGATGGTGACTCACAACCATCTGTAATGGGATTTGATGCCCTCTTCTGGTGTGCATGAAGACAGCTACAGTGTACTTATATATCATAGATAAAAATCTTTAAAAAAAAAAAAAGAGGCCAAAGATCTTGTGCCAATTTTAAACTTAGGAAAGTCGATGATAAGAGGAGATAAGGTGAGATAAGTCGTATCGGACACTGCCAAAGGAGCAAGTAGAAAAAATACGAATTAGAACTGAATAATGCTCGACGCAGTTACATTTGCTTGAATAACGCCATCTCCTGCACCTGAATTGGCTGATAGGCTTCCGTGGGGAGTTACAGCATGGCAAACAGACGTGCTCCCTGGCTGAAGTGTGCTCTCTGACAGAAAAACAAAAAGACTTCACTGCTTGGTACAGTTGTACAGGTGAGCCACTCAAAGGAATGAGCCAGGGCAAAAAATCTAGAACATATGCTGCCATGAGGCTAGGGTCTCAGGGGATAGCCGCCATGTTCTCATTCCCTCAAAGGGACTTTCTATTCCAGGAAGCATAACCCTGTTCTCTAACGATGGTGCTTTAGGGAGCAGGTCGGGGAATCTACCAGGCATAGTGGAAACACTGGGAAGGGTGGAGGAAGAGGGTTGGCATGGCTGTAAATTCTATCTCTTCTTATAAACAAATCATTGGAAGGGGTTTCCTGATGTGTCCCCTTACTTTTGAAGACCCCACAACATTTTTTAAAAATATTTATTTTCTGAACACAAGTAACACTAGCTGTCTTCAGACACACCAGAATACAGTATTGGACCCCATTACAGATGGTTGTGAGCCACCATGTGGTTGCCGGGAATTGAACTCAGGACCTCTGGAAGGGAAGTCAGTGCTCATCCACTGAGCCACCTCTCCAGCCCCTAACATCTCTAATGAAAATGCAGACTTCATAATGAGTCTTCTATGTTTTTTGCCTCGTAGTCACCTCTCACGTTCGATTTCTATCCTCCAAATATCAAATATCTCCCACATGGAACTATATGTTCTTCATCCTCACTGACGTTTTCCTTTAGAAACGTTAGAGGATCTCAAGCAATACACTAGACACTTAAGGAAAGGAGGCACAGATGTGCTGATTTCCTGGGCTCAACTTGTCATCTGAGAAACCTCCTGGGGCCTGATTTTGACATTGACCTGACCTGCTCTAACAAGGTCCTCATACATCTCCGGGCTTTACTTTCCTGACTGTACCAAGACAGGACTGATTATCAGGGCAGGGTTAGACATGCTTGGTTTTCAGAGGTTGGAAGCATTGTGTCTGCATCTAGAAGGAAGTTCAGGTTAGAAAGATCCTGGCTGAGCCAACTGGGACTATGAGTTCTACCAGCCACTCTCTGTGTAGTTATTGCTAAGGTTATCGAGGATATTGTTGGCTTGTTATACTAAACATTATCACACTTAGCTATAGCCTCTCCTTTTGTTCTTCAAGCCTTTATCGAAGATGCCAGCCCTCCCACTTATACGTGAGTATGCGGGGTGCCACAGTGAAAAACCAAACCAAAACAAAACAGGAGTTTTGAAGTTCTGCTTCCACCCCCTTCTTAATAATAAGGTTGTTCTCAGTTTCCTAATCTGTCAAGAGGAGATCCCCACACTTATAATAACGCGCATGTCATAGAGTTGATGATCAATCGAGATTCTGTTTGACAGGTAAATAGTAGCAGACCCGGAGAGTCCTGTTGACTCCCTTTCTTTCCTCCTGCCCCCTGCCTTGCCTGCTCACAGTGTGCCAGTGTGTGCCTATGGCAGTAGAAACTATGATAAATTTGCACACTGGAATGGATGAACTGGTTAATGGTGCAAGTTCAGGTATGACACAAGTATGAACCCAGCTGACTGTAGCTTGCAACATCCAACAGTTTTCATTATGAGTCTCGTCAGAATGAAAAACATTCTTCCTCTCTCAAGTATATCTGGGGGCCTCCAGATATAATGGGTATGAGACTCCTACATGTATGTTCAGGGAAGAGATCAGTATCCATCAAAGGGCCTTAGTATTCTCTGGCACTCTGAATCGTCTATTTCCCCAAGTCCCAGCTGCCTCATTCCATCTGTGGCAGGTTTCATTCACTGAAGTACAATCTGCACAAGCATAAACAGCCCTATCAGTATAAAGCAAAGGTCTCCGCGTGACATACCCTAAGAGCAAGGCCTACAAACTCAGCTGGCTCAACTATTTAATAACTTTATGATAGTAAATAAAGTACTGTCTCAGCTTTCTCATTTTAAAAAAATGGCACCAACTTGGTGGGCTTGTTGTGAAGATTAAGAACTATATATAACTAAATGTCCCGTAGAACAGGACAGAGAGGAGCCAGTACCTAGAACAAGAATAGCTCATCTCAGAGGTATATCTAGCTATTGATCCTAAAAAATTCTTGGCATCCATTCTAAGTGGAGGGAAACTATGAAGAGCAGGTGGAGGTTAGACCAGTCAGTGCTGACGGATAGCATTCCGTCTACTAATCTGCCTCATCCTATCATAGGCCCGGGCTTCTCTTCCTGTCAGATGGGTACCAGAAAAAGATTAGAAAGGCAGTCAATTCCGCATGGTCAGCCACGTCTGCCTTGTTGGCTTGGCGACCATGGTTTAAACTTTCCTCTCTAACGTCTAGCAGCCTTTCCCCTCAGCCTGCTGATGTAAGCAGTATATACAAGTCGGCAAATGAGTTCCTCCGGGAGTTGGGCTGCTTAGCTGAGAGAACGTCTTAGAGGAAGACATAAAGGAGCTGCTCTAGCCCTGGCCGCATTCATGGATCCCAAGCCCTACCCTGAGAGTACAGGTGGCTTCCGCTTTAGATTCACATTGACTTTGTGCTAAGATGAGTGGTGGTGACTTCCTTCTCCTTCATATTAGCTGTTTGCTCTGTGAGATATTAAATGAAAGCATTCTGCCAGACGGAGAGAAGAGGAAGAGGGGAAGAGGAGGAAGGCTAAGGAGAAAAGAGAAGAGGAGGAGATGAGTTAGAGCACAGGACACATGTACAGTTGGACATGATTGCCCTGGGAAATAGGAGGTAGACGTGGATGACTGCCTTTTTAGCATGCACATGGTTTTTTTGTTTGTTTGTTTTTTTTAAAGAAGGCCCAAGAATTCGTTCACTTTTGGTGTTGAATGCTTGAGTCCTCAAAGAGGATAGCAGAGAATCTGTTGGCAAGGATTCCTCTCAATTTGGGGTTACCCTGTCATGCTCAAAGTAAAAGAAAAGAGGGACGCAAGAACCAGGGTGAGTTAGGATCACTGAAGAGCACACAACCACTGAGTCCTGTTCTTTCCTGACTTGCTGGACCAGCTGGCATCAGGGAATTCGGTAACCTTTCCTGAATCTGGGAAGATCTCTGAACAACAGGACAATGACTCAGACAATATGAATACCAAGGGGTACCACTCAGTTTGTGCACCGTAAGGTGTTAATTTTCAGAATAGTAAGAGAATGAAGGGTTAAGGAAAGGCGGGATGGAGTAGGGAAAGCACACTCCTACACCCAAGGCCCGTCTCCAGCTTCCCTTCATGTCTTCTGAGCTCCCCAGGCCCTGATAACTGACACTTTACAGCTTCAGCCTTTCTTCCTGCATATCCTACATACTGTCTTTCCCAGGGACATTTCCCCCCTATTAATCCTTCCATATTCCATCTACTACTAATGCATAAAACGGCATCTATTCTTGCCACATGCCAGTTCCTTCTGTAGACCACTGATCCTCTGCAAGTAAATTTACTCTGTTCAAAGCACTACCCTAGCAGGCCACTAGGTTCTATTCCAGCCTACGGCTACCTTCCTTGATGACGATTACCCTCTTACTGGCCTCTCCCCAACGTCCCTCCAACCCCTGACTCATTTCTAACTTCACAGTCATCTGGAGCTATGACAAGGCCCAGGTGGATGACTTTTCTGATGACTCCTAGACCTTCTCAACCCTGTGGACTTCACTTCCAGAAGCTTAAATTGTGGTCTCCTCTTCTCTGCCTTCAACCTTCCATGCCTCTCACAACTTTCTCCTTCTAGACCTGATTGTCCACCTTAACATTTATCAACCTTTGGGCTTTGTTTTTTGTTTCTCTTTCATTTTCTTCTGCTTATCTCTTCCTGATCCAACCTGAGCTCCTAGTTCTTCCCACCGATTAGAGCACTGGGAAAATACTATCTTTCTTTTTATCACCTTAGCCTTTCGTCTGACTCATTTGGAAACGCATCTGGACCTTCATAAAATACATCACTGGCCCTCACTCTCCTAATGCCCCTGTGGCAGTTAGTAAAAATATTTCTTTTCTCTTCCAACTTCCTCCTTCAGTGGCTTACCCTAATTACCACAAAATGACTTCACTTAGTAACTTACAGAGGAAGTAAAAAACAAACAACAAACCATATTAAAGATCTTGAGTCTCTACCCTGCATCTAGAGTGATTACAAAATCATCTCAATACATTCCAATCCTTTCCCCCTTTCTGGTCAAATCTTGTCTAAAGTCTTCATCCTCTGAGTTTTGTCCCTGCCTACGTTCCTCCTGATGGGTCCAATGGCATTAACCAATTTACTTTGTTATTGATTTCTCTCTCTCTCTCTCTCTCTCTCTCTCTCTCTCTCTCTCTCTCTCTCTCTCTCTCTTTTCTTTTCTCTTTTTTCTTTTTTTCGGAGCTGGGGACCGAACCCAGGCCAGGGCCTTGCGCTTGCTAGGCAAGCGCTTTACCACTGAGCTAAATCCCCAACCCCTTGATTTCGCTTTCTTGATTGATGTCTCAGAAGCTTCTGCGCAGGACAAATCCATGCTCACCAGGCCTCCCCCGACATTTCCCATCCTAAGTCCTAAGTACCCACTGTCTAGCACCAAGCCCTGTAAAGAGTAAGGAACAAGAACTAACTTGAGCCTTTGTCTCTCCTGCTACAGAAACACTTAGGCAGTCAGGAACCAGGCGCACCCCCTGTATTGCCCCAAGAGGGCACTGGGGAAAGAGTTTCACCGAGGAAATTCTTGAACTCATTCTTTCAACCATGAATAATGAGCCAAGCAGGGAAGGGCAAATGAGTATCTAAGCAGGAGGGACAGTCCACAGGGCTTTGTATGCAGTGGAGAGCCCTGCTGGGACTGTTAATGACCTGCACATTGGGAAGACATTGTGTGAAAGTAGACACAGATAGCATAGAGACATCAGGTGACCCGGTCACTCAAACTGAAAAAATTTGAGTAAAATCAAAGTATTCCTTAATCTTAAACATCGTAGAATCCTTCCCAAAGCTGAGGAGACTAAAATCTGAATCATTTGGTCAAAAGCATATGACTACCAAATTCAGGGAAGGAAGAAAAAAAAAAAAAAACACCAAGAAAATGGTTTATCCGTAGGAGCTTGCTTTAGTAGTTACTTTTGTGATTTGCTGTGGGAAATTATCATTAATCGAACAGTCAAGAAAATCATTTCTTGATTACTTCCAGCTGATTTTCTTGGGAGTATTTCTTTCAGAGTTGAAGTAATTTCTTTTTTGTTTTCCCCCATAAGATAGGGAGTATGACCAGTTGTGTCAAGTAGACACTAAGCCTCAAAAAGTTTTGCTTTGGCTTAGCTCAACCTTCAGGAAGCCTGGTTTTTGTCTGATGTGGCCTTTTAGTCCATTCAGGTTTGTCAGAAGGAAGGTTCCTTAAGGCCTGCCTCTTAGCTTTATTTTGTATTCCAGGACAGGAAGTGATAAATCTTCAAAGAACGTCACATGACTTTCAGAACGGATGCTAATGCTGCTCTTTCTCCATCTCTCTTGACCTCTGAACTTCCTTTTCGTCTTCCTTCCTCTGCCCATCCTTACTACTTCTTATGACTCCCAGTAACTCCTAAAGCATTTAAATGTTTCAGATAGTTATTCAGGTTTCTAGCATAAACCCTAAAAGCAACTTCAAACAATTCTCCAGGTTTTTCACCTCATAAGAAACATGAGACTTGGGCTGGAGAGATGGCTCAGTGGTTGAGAGCACTGACTGCTCTTCCAGAGATCCTGAGTTCAATTCCCAGCAACCACATGGTGGCTCACAGCCATCTGTAATGAGATCCAATGCCCTCTTCTGGTGTCATGAAGACAGCTACAGTGTACACACATAAATAAAATAAATTAAATAAATAAATAATTATTTAAAAAGAAACATGAGAGTTCCTTTTCTTATACTTGCCAGAGCCATACCTGGAATGATGGAATTACTAAGTCATCTGGCTGTAAGTCTCCTGTGGAGATTCCGGTCTGTCACTGGCCCTGCCCTGTTTGGCTTTTTTTTTTTAATAGGACTATATATGAAGACACAGGTAATAGAATTACCAAATCTACAGGTGACTCAAAGCCAGTAAAGATATCTAACATGACAGAATGAGTTTTGAAGATGATTTCAACTGGGTGGAATGCTGCTATGAAACTAACACCTCTGTACAGAGAAATGTATCTTACTTAAAGAGAATCTGAGGAAATTCAATTTCTATATGGACTAGGGTGGCAGCTTTTTAATCAGGTATTAGCTTAATATAAACCTCTGAAGCAAGAAGCAGTTGCTGAAGATGCTCGCATTGTACTTCTGGTGTCTACGTGGATCCTGGGGTTCTCACACTTGTACAGCAAGCACCTTCAACCCTCTGAGCCATCTTCCCAGCCTTGTTTACCATTTTTAGTCTCCCAAAGTAATAAATTAGGACATATATACACAAGGGATTAGCAGATGGATCAGTGGGGAAAAGTGCTTGTCATGGTACAAGTATTAGTACCTGAGTTCAATCCCTAGAATCCACAGCCATGATGACACATTTATGATCCCAGTGCTGGAGAGGTAGAGACAGGCCTAATCCCTGGGACTCACTGGCCAAACAATTTCTCCTATTTGGTGAGCTACAGGCCAGTGAGAAACCTTTTTTCTGAGAAAACAAGTTGGATAACTCTTGATGAATGACATTCGAGGTTATTTTCTGGCCTGTACATGCAATGCACACACACACACAAACACACACTCACACACACTCACACACACACTCACAGACACTCACACACACATATTCAGACACACACACACACACTCACACACACACCACAACTAAATCAAAATGGTTGTATATAGTACCTGGGATGGATTTTGGTTTGGACATAGGTTCTACAGCATGGAATTCATGCAAGAAATGGGCCATGGCTATTCAGTGGTTCTAGCTATGTCAGCTCTTGTCAATTTCCTGTGTCTGGCCTCCACCAGCTTCTCTTTCCTCACTGGGGAGTCTGTGAGGTTATAGCTTCTTCAGTGTGACTCCAGGGACTTTATATCTATTTTCCATACAGTTACAAATGTCATCTCATCACACAGATCTGAGACCTCAACCTGCCTTACCTGTCATGGTCCTGAACGCTTACTGCATATAGGTAAATATAACATACATAAATTTGATAGTTTTAAAACATATGTTACGAATATTCTGTAGTGCATATTTATACTAAAAATTATTGGCCTTGCTAAAATTCAGGATCAGTTTTGAATGCTTGTGTTCTATCTTGGAAAGTCAGCATTTTATGGAGCTCCAAACACCCAGGAGCTACCTGCCTTATAACCTAATTGGTTATCTTTTCCGTCTTCTCTGAATGAGACCAACCCCCTCTTAGCTTTACCTAACATCCAATCCTGCACTCTTGCTGACACTCATCTGGTTTCTCTTCTAACGAAATAGCAGAATGACTGGCAGATCCTGAGTTTATTGAACAACTATTGTCTCTTCCCCAGTCCATGTTGCCAGTCCTCCCCATTTACTCAAGTTCTTTCTCATAATTCTAATCCTTAATTCAAGTCATTTGGTTTAGCAACTATGGCATCATGGTCTCTAAATTTCACAACAGAGTGTGTCTTTTTCTCCCCCATTATATCCAAAGTAGTCCTCACAGTGGATGGAATTCATAGCGTTCAATAAATAGTTATTGAATTGTTGAATGGAGTAGTCATAGAATATATACCCTGTACACTTTTGGGATTGATAGATCTGGTTCCACAGGAAAGGAATAAAAGATCTAGGGCCATTAACATCAATACTCTGGGAAAATCATTTTTATGTGTGTGAGTGTGAATGTGTAGGGGATAGGTTTCATGTGTGTGCAAATGTGTGGAGGCTAGATGACAGCCTAGGTGTCATCCTTAGGAAGCCATCCACCTCCTTTAAAGCAGGGTCTCTCGTTGGATTGGCGCTTACCAATTAGACTAGATTGGCTGATGAATGAGCCCCAGGAATGCTCCTGCCTCTGCCTTGCCAGCACTGTAATTGTGGCACATGCTATGCTACTCTATCTGACATTTTCCTGTGGCTTCTTGCCATCGAAATCAGTTCCTTACTAAGTGATCCCTTTAGTTCCTTGATTTTCTTTTTAAAGAAAATTATTTTGAATGCACAGAGTGGGAACAATGAGACTTCACTGTCAGATCGTTCCTCAACCTAGGAATCAAGGACATTCCGTGCCTGTTACTTCCCTCTCCTTAGACACTGCATAAGCCGCAGACTTATTCTCCTGAAGCCTGCAATGCAGACCCGGTTTGCGTCCATACTGATGAGGCGCCCGCTCCCTCGGTTTCAGACTGACAGAGCTCAAAAGCAAGGAAACAGTTCCTGTTTGTGTAAAGTAAAAGGTCTTGGTTTTCCAGTTTTGTTTTGGTTGCTATGTTTCTCTGCTATGTGTGGCCAAGGTTTCCTTGACCTTTTCAAGAGGAACATGGTGTAACAATTTAAAATGTGTGGTGACTGGGAGGGAAATGCTATGTGTTGCCTAAAAGAAGCAGTTCCAATGGAGCCCAAGTTAGTCCTTTTACACAGAAAGAAAGACCTGTAGGTATGAGGAACGTCCTCATCACCCCGACATAACGCTGGGGTTCTCACACACACACCAGTCTTCTAATACTGCTTTGTATGAAGGGAAGTGACATCTCTAGTTTTTGCAAATATTAGAGAAGTACATGCGGTGTGTAGACATAAAATGGTCAAGGGGAGTAGGGGCAACACATGTGTTATCTTAGAGGCAACATGGATGATATTCACAGAACATGGATGTGAATTTATGGTAGCCCAGTATGTTATATGCCAGCTATGGAGGCTGACTCTGTCTCTCTGTCTCTGTCTCTATCTTTCTCTCTCTCTCTCTCTCTCTCTCTCTCTCTCTCTCTCTCTCTCTCTCTCTCTGTGTGTGTGTGTTGTACTTGTATAAGAGCATATGCATATATGGATTTACAAGAATGGCTGGTAGAAACTCAACTCTGGTTATGAACACAGTGACGTATGTGATCTGAGCTTACAAGAGTGAAGGTAAGTATGGCGTCTAATAGAGAAGTAGGTCTATGTAAATAGATTGACTATCAGTGTGCTTGGGCAGCTAAGTGTGAGCTAATGAATAAAGCATGGGACAAACATGTGACAGGGACGTGATCATTGCTTAGTGTGTACATGGATTTAGAGAGTAGTGAACAACTGTGGGGGGGGCTAGCATTGAGACATATGTGTCTATTTATAGGGAAGCTCTGTAAAACATTTTCTGTGTCAGGTTATGTGTCCTATCTGGAAAAGATGAGAGACAAAGAGTGTGGGAGGCAGGGTGCGTGCAGGCTCATGCACAAATGGGTTAGCATGGAGTATGCATGTGGTAGATAGAGCCCTACTATGTTGGTGACAGTAGACCGGCATGCACATGTTTAAGACAAGTGCATACGTTTGATAACTGTGTGATGTGTGGGCCCCACAGTAACGGTGACAGTAAGAAGGACAAGCAAGTCACCCTTCTATAGATTTCCTTTCTGACCTTCTCATCCTATGTGTACTGTCTTTAGGGACCAGGAAGGTATACTCCGTGGTGATCTTCTATAGAAGACCTTTAGCGCCCACAGCGCTGCTCAGCATATCTGAAAGACAAGCAAATGCTGAGGTTTGAACACAGTGGCCCTTGGTTTTGTACTGGATGTGGCTTTCTTTGTGCTGAGAGCCAGGCGAAAGGACAATTCATGACGTTACCAACAGATGGTTTTGTGCCGTCATCCAAGCCTCAACCACAGGACACAAAATTCTCAAGAACAACATAGAGCGTTATTTCATCCCCTCAGGGAGTTCTGGTAGGGATATGCAGAGATAGATGGTCTAGCGTGGTTCTCAGTGAGATTTATGGCAGAAGGGACAGTTACTAAAGTGGTCTGAGATTTTGATTAGGAGTGGGCACAGGAAGGTGACTAAGGGTGCAGGCATTCGTTTGTTTGTTTGTTTTTTGTCTTTTGTTTTGGAATTTCATTTGGTTTTACGGGTTTTTTGAGGCAGGGTCTCACTATGTAGACCAGGCTGACCTAAAATTCAGAGATCTACCGGCTTCTATCACCGGTCCAGAGGCGTGCACCCCCACACCTGGTTCATTAGAGCTGAGGACACTGCTCCGGTCCAGACCCTGCTTATTGTGTGAAGCTGTGACCCAGAATGGGTGAGTGCCCTGTTCAACATGAACAACATCATGGACAGTCAGGGGGGTATCTTTGGGGTTTCTCTTTTGTTTGGTTTGTTGGTTTATTGTTGCTACTTTGATTTTTTGTTTGTTTTGCCAATTTAAGATTTTCTGAGATAGCTTATATAGTAATCTTTGGTTACTTAAGTGTTTTTCAGCTTGGTCTGTTGAGCTCTGAAAATAGCATCTGAATTGAATAAGCACTCTCTATAAGGTTACTCAGAGACAGTGATCTATCCCAGCATGATGTAGAGGAGGGGCAAGTCCTTCACACAACAGTGGAGGAAAGGTCAGAGGCTGCAGTAGAGGCCCAGTGAGGGTGGGACCTGTTTCAGTGAAAACCAAATGATGCCTAGTCCTGGTTGGCACCCATGCATAATGGACAAGAGTATCAAGTGGTTCAGGAAAAACAGTTTTCCACGCAGTATATGCATTCTAGAAACAGGCTCTGGCCATCCAAACTCATGAAGCCAAGGCCCGAGAAGAAATAGGAAAATAAGGCTTCTCACATTGTTTGCATTGCTCCCCCCCCCCCCTTTCGGATAACTCCAGTTTGTGTGTCAAGTTGGCATAAGACTACCAGCACCGTATCTTTCCTCTCCAGTTTTCCCTCACTTAAAAAAGGGTGCAGGGGGCAGGGTGCTTGAGGGTTCATACCTTTAATCTCAGCACTCAGGAGGCAGAGGCCAGCCTGGTCTGTAGAGTTCTAAGACAGCCCAGAGCTACACAGATAAACCCCGTCTCAGCAACAACAAAATAATAATTAATAATAAAAGAAAAACCCGACCTCATGAAGCTCAAACTGTTCTCAAACTCACTATGCAGCCAAGGATAACCTTGAAGTACTGGTTCTCCGGCTCACAGGAGCTACCCTCGGGCCCTGCACGGCCTTCACGTAGAATTCAGAGATAATTTACTGAGCCTTTTAAATATATCTGTCATTTCCTTTCTGCTTCCTTTGATCCCAAGGTTATTTCTTTCGCTGCAAACAATGAAATGAACACAAACAATGAAATGAAGCCAAACAATGAAAACGAACACACAGTTTAAGAAACGGGCAAATCGTTTAAACCGTGACTCTCAGTTCTGCATTTATAAAGCGCAGACCGCTGACTACGGTACAAAGCTATAAAGAAGTGA
Organism: Rattus norvegicus; assembly: GCF_021556685.1. Taxonomy (NCBI): domain Eukaryota; kingdom Metazoa; phylum Chordata; class Mammalia; order Rodentia; family Muridae; genus Rattus; species Rattus norvegicus. The sequence goes on from NC_141538.1 coordinate 79,205,074, forward strand.
ACGGCACGTATACCAAGCGCGCTGCTCAGGGGAACACAAAGCAAAGGTGAGTTCTCCTTCTCTTCTCTGCGGATATTTTTATCTTTTCCTTCCTGTGCTAACTGCCATCTACCCAGTACAGTCACAGAAGGTAACATGACTGGGGAAGGAACTTTCCTAAGGAATACACATTTTAAAAACACATCCACTGGGATGGAAGTGTTGACCCAGTGGTTAAGAGCACACACCATCCTTGCAGAAGACCTGAGTTCAATTCCCAGCAGCACCTACATCTGGCAGCTCACAACTGTAACTCTAGCTCCCAGGAGTCTGCTATCCCTCTGTCCTCCTCAGTCACACGGAGACAAAAACATAGCCACAATCATAGCAGTCAAAATGAATAATATTTAATGCAGCTTTTCAAATAAAATTAACTTTCTGGAGGAGTCAACATGTTTTAAACTTTTTGGGGGGGACAGTCTCGCTATATAAATCTAACTGGCCTATAACTTACACCCGGGGCTGGAGAGATGGCCAAGAACAGTGACTGCTCTTCTAGAGGTCCCTGGTTCAACTCTGAGCACCCACATGGCAGCTCCTTCCTGTCTTTAACTCCAGTTCCAGGGGATCCCACACCCTCACACAGATGCACACGCAAGGAAAACACTAATGAACATAAAAACAAGAACAAAACTATTATTATTATTATTATTATAAATTATAAAAGGATAAAGGAATGAATAGAATATTAATCTACTATATGTATCCATGTATATTAATTTTTAAGATAGGCAAATCTAATCTATGCTGACAGAAGTCAGAAACAATAGCTACCTTGTGGGTTCGGATGGCTCAAATGGGGGGCATGCGGAGGATTTTCTGAGGTGCTGGAAATGTTCTAGGAACCTTTTTGAAAACATTTTGGGCTCTTTCCTGTGTGTGAATTATACCTCAATAAACAAGAGGAAGGGAATAAGCACACACTGTCTGCCACCACTCAGATGCAGCGGTCCTCCCTAGAGGTTGAGAATCATCATCTCGACGAGAGAAGATAGGGGCCTGAAATAGGAGATGGAGAGAGGCAAATTTTCATAGAAAATGTTGGGAAACAGAGACTGGGAGCTTCCTTTATGTGGTAGATGATGGAATTGGTATTTGGAGTGAGTCAGAGGATCCTGGTTTGGGCAGCAGGATGGATGTTGACAGCATTCATTGAGACAGAGGACACAGGAGGTGGAGCTGGCTTGGAGTCTTCTGACCAAGCAAGAAAAACTCTGGGAAAGAAGAAAATCTGGGTGTAGCCAAAAGAGGAGCCACTCTCTCCTCCTATCTGGCAAGAGGTTTATAATCTCAATCTGAGTCACCTGCATTTTGCTGGCACTGGAAAAGCAGGCTCAAGCCAGTCAAAGCAGTTGAGGAAAGACTTAAGGAGTCGCTGTCACCCTGTGAATGGGATCCTGTAGTTTGACATCAAGAATTGTAGGGAAAACTGACTTAAATCCGGTTAATCCCCAAGTGCTAGGAAACAGGTCAGGGCAGGCCAGGACAAAGGGAGTAAGACAGGGACTACTATCTTTAGCCTGTGGTGAGAACACAGGTCTGGAGGCCTTTGAGTATGTACTTGGCGGCTGTGAGAGATTAGGGCTACACAGGGAGGAGGAGGACTCCAGAGCCAAACAGGTTTCAATCTTGTCTCTACCACTTGCTTGGCCGGTTGCCTGAGAGCAAGCCAACCGGATAGTAGCAGCCTCGGGTTTTTTTGTTTGTTTGTTTGTTTTGTTTTTTTGGTTTGCATTTGTTTTCTTTTGTAAAATTTCTCAACACCTACATATCCAAATGGGATATTGGAACGAATTCATGTACGTGGGGAAAGTTTATCAATCACAGTTGTTCAATTTACATAGTTTTCCTATTTTCTTGTTATGGACATGATATGTGATCCATGTTCAAGTCCCGAGGGGTAAAGCTGGTCTCTTCAGACTCACTTCACCAAATACAATGACATTTTGGTTATACTGGGCTTCAAATGTCCCCCTTTTTTCCTTTCAGTAGTGAGGATTGAACCCATGTCTTGTGCATGCGAGGCAAGGATTCTACTGTTGAGCTACATCCTCAGTCCTCAAAATGCTTTCCTGTTTCAGTGAGCCAAGTCACATTCCCCTCTTAAACATGTTTTATAAAGAGTAACTCCTCGTTCTTAGGGGAGACCTCTTTATTCCGTCCATTCATTTTTGACCACCCACCTCTCACTAAAATACTATTAATGATTGTTTTATAAATCTCAGAGATTGAATAATTGGGTTTATATAGCTGTACTTTCAATTTACATTTGAAATGCTTAACTTGGATTATTTGGACAGCATTTAACCAGAAGTCTTTAAAACAACAATGCTTCTGATTACCCAAACATCTTCCTCTCATTCATCCCAAGTCTAGCAGGAAAAGCTCTCAGATTGGCCTGGCAGCTCTCTGGGGACAAAGGGCTTCCTCCCTCAGTCTAGTCTATGTCTGTCTCCCAACTCCGTGCCTGTTTACTAACCCACAAGGTTTTTGTGCTACACGATGACAGCTTCAGAATCAAGCCAGAAAGCAGAGAAAAGGAGAGGGCGCTTTCAGTTATGGCGCTCGTGAAAGGCCCATGAACATTTCGGTTCAGGTTTCAGTGACCAAACTAGTTGTAAGAGAGCCAGGAGACGATGCCAGTGGTAAGAATTCAGATTCTGTTACTAGGGAAATAGAAAAGGCTCCATGTTGAGAGGACAGCTAATATTATGTCATCAAGGATCTTGTTTGTTCAGTGTTTATTATACGATCTTTGTTAGACACTATTCCTAACAACAAGGGAAAATCAAAAAGAAACCTCCCATCTTCATAGAGATTCACAGAAGCAATACAAAGTGTATATTAAGTGACTACTATATGCTAGGCTTGGTTGTCGTTGTTGTTGTTGTTCTTCTTCTCCTCCTCTCCCTCTTCCTCCCCCCCCCTTCCTTGTTCTTCTGAGACAAGGTTTCTATGCAGTCCTGGCTGGAGCTCACTATGTAGACCAGCTGGCCTGAAACTCATGGAGATCCACCATCCTTTGCCTCCTAAGTACTGGGATTAAGATAGACTCTTGTAGTTTATTGATGTATAACCTGGCTAGCCAGCCCTCAAGCGTTCAGGGATTTTCTCACAATACCTCTCATCTCTGTAGGAGTACTGTGATTAGAGATGATCACTGCTGCTCCTGGCTCTTTGTGGGTTCTGGGGTTTCAAACCCAGGTCCTCACACTCGAGAAGTGAGCTTTTTGCCTACCAAACCATCTTGCCAGTAAAAGAAATACACTGTTATGGTCGGTTTTCAATGTGAGGCACATTTAAAGTTCATCAGAGTTACAGATGAGCAGGAGACACTGGGTCGAGCTGGTGTCTGCTTGTCTTAAAACTCTGAGAAATGGAATATCACCATCCATCAGCTGCATGACCGACCCCACTATCAGAAAAGGGGGCAGTAACAAGTTATCCATCAGACAAGGTTTTTAATTCTAAACTCATAGGATGAGGCATTTGGGAAGAGGGCTTTGCAAGACTGGGAATCTCTAAAGTCCCAGCCTATGCTGCTTCAAAAAAGGACAGGAATTTCTCCTGGGCAGAGATTTAAAAACTACTGTCTTAGGCCTTTTCTCTATGCCAATGTCCCTTTCTGCAGCTAGGTGTATTAAAAATGCTTTATGTGCTAACTGGGCAGTGGTGGCTCACGCCTTTAATCCTAGTACTCACCCAGGAGGCAAAGACAGAGAGTTTGAAGCCAGCCTGATCTACAGAGCTAGTTCCAGGACAGGTACATAAAGAAACCCTGTGTCTAAACAAACAAGCAAGCAAACAAACAAAACTGCCTTATGTCTCTTGAAGTAAGGGTCTCATTTCCCTCATACCAGTATGAGAAGCAAATTTTGAGCATAAAACAACTCTATCCAACATACATGCCTTTCTCAATTTCTTCATACGTTTGGTAAACATAAAACATACGTTTTATGTGCATAGGCATATTTTATGTGCATGTGTTGAAGGCCTTTTCGAAGTTGGGCTTAGTTCTCACACGTTTCTCTGGTGATGAGGAGGTGGTTTAACGGGGGAGGGAGAGGCTAGCTATGCACATCCTATGCAGAGTGAGCAGGAGAAAGGTGCTACACACAAGGTCTAGAACTCGGTCAGATGCCCTCACGAGTAGGAGGTGTCCTCTTTCTCTTTTAGCAACTGTAGCTTTGATTGGAGACAATGATGACATCACTAGTTGCTCAATACAGAAACCTAGATGTCATCTCCAACTCCTCTGGCCCTCCCACATATGATCAATGTGTGCTGTTGACTAAGCATCCCAAGTGCTTTTAGAGTTTGTCATCTCATCTTCACCTCTGCCACGGCATCCCAAATCCATGCCATCGCCCTATCTTGCCTACTATTCAGCGTGTGGCTCTGGGTTTGGTTATATTAAAAAATCCTCTGGGAGAGAGGTCAAGCTACTAAATTGAATCAATTTATATCTTTGATGATTTCAGGCTACTGGACCAAGGACATGCTATTTTGGGAGAGCGGCTCTGTATCCATGTTAATAGGAAAGAAGAAAAGGCTCTGGACCCCTTCCAGAGTGATATGGACCAGATAAGAGAGGGGAAGACCTCCTGAAGATCTTGGCTACAGAAAAGAAAAGTTTGAGAACATCAAACAGGGCAGGTAACTTGATCTGCTGATTCCTCCACATGGGAACAGCCCAGTAACTGACTTAGACATAAAAATGTCTCTAGTAAAAACTTCAGCTAAAATTAGACAATAAATCTTGTTGGTTGTGGAATCCTTAAGATTCTTCATGCCCTCCTTCATATGACATAATAAAGATTTATTACAATTGGTTATTGATCAAATGAACTCATAAAAAAGACAGTTGTCTTCTACCTGCTCAAACAAGAAGCAAAAATTCATCCTTAACTAATTTGTGAATCTTGCACAATCCATACAAATATCTTTATAGTACTAAAATTTTGGTTGTGAGGTTCATATATTGCAGGATATACAGCTCTGATGGGATTCATCCTTGGGGATGCTGATGTGACCTGCTGTTCCAGCCCCCTGCCTCCTGAAGCTATCTCCAGAGAATTGCTTCCAGAACAGCTTCAGGAATAGCTGGTGATTCCAGATGACCTCGCTTCATCCAACCTTTCAGACAGATCCAGTAAGAACTTCAGTCAAGCCCCAAGCCTTCTAAGCATACAAAGACTGGATAACAGATACTAAAGCTATTTTCCTACTCCTCCCCACTCCTTTAAAGAATCTGTCAACACCTCTATTCAGCAGGAAAAAGTTGTGAAGAGTCGTCATCCCAATCCCTTGGGTTTGGGTGTCTGGTTATGGTTATTTTATAAATTATAGATAGTTGTCATTTTAAGGGATAATTTGGAAATGGTCATAATTTTAAACAGGGAAGAAATAGATGATGTGAATTACTAAATTTATTCTTGAACAAAACATTGTTTAGTTCTATCTTACACGGATAGAAATCTTTATACTTGATAGAAAATTGGAGTTATAGTTTCTTACATTGGTATAGAATTTATATATTGATATAGAGTTAAGGTTTTCATTGTTATAAATTTTTATATATTGATACAAAATTTAAAAATAAATATTGTTACTCTTAGGCATTGTGCCTATGTAACTCATTAAAGAATACAAGGTCTTGACCCAGTCCTTCTATAGCTGCTGTTACAAACTACTTAGGATGAGAAAGTAATGCAAGTTAAAGACCAGATAACAAACTCCTGGTTCTATTAGATTCGGATTTATTACAATAAAATGTAATGAGTATTACTCAAATAAAAATAGCTAAGAGTAGTTAAGGTTTAACAGTTCAGATATACTTTGCATAGATCTTCAAAATCATCAGAAAATATTCAAAAACATCAGAAACCCACAGAATATGACATTCAATGTTATTTCATTATTAAAGATCATTTGACTTCAAGACATGTTTGCTCCTGACAGTACCCCCTTTATGGTTCAAAGAAGATATTAAATATCATTGCCTCCAGGTAGAGTTGCCAATCGTGGCAAGGTCACCCTGAATTACCTGCAGACAAAGAATACTGTCCAAGAAAGAAAACACATATAAGATAGTCAGCATCTTAGCTCTGCCAAGACAGAGTAAGCTAGTCCTTCATATTTCCTTCTTTATATAAGGTCTGCCAGATGGTTTGGCAGAAGGCTAAAGGCAGATGCTCCAATGTTATAAGAAATTACAGGACTTTTCAGACAGCTAAGTGTCTCTCCAAATTATATAATTTTGGAAGCTAGGTCCTTGTGCTTCCTACATATTCAGGTAATAATTAATTTGTTCTCAGATCTCTGACAGGGTTGAAGACTAATTATAGTTACATAATCAAGCCTAAGTTGTTTAAAATTTAGAAAGATCTAGATTTGAAATGATGGTTTTCAGATGGTAATGCAAGTCAATATCAAAACATAATTCACGTATAGAACTATAGGCTCAGGATAGATGATAAAACAATATATCTAAATTGACAAAATCGATGGACTGGATGCCTTTAGTCTATATCATATCTCATAATTTACATGACTGCTATGTAATTATGTTCGATGTATATGTAAACGAAAAGGCCTTTTTAGAGGACAAAAGGGGGTAAATGTAGCAGTTCAGGTTCTCATGCTAATTATGTTACCCAAAAATCTGTTTGCAGTGTCTCACACGTAGGCTAAAGGAAGCCTGCCCCCAATTGGCTCTGATCGAGAAATAAAGTGGCCAACAGCTTATGGTTGGACACACAGAGAGAGGCAGAACTTTTAGGATTCCAGGGCAAAGAACACAGAGGAGAAAGAGGGGATTCCTCCATGACAAGGGAATAAGAGATAGACCACAGCCAAAAGGTGTAAGAGGGAGAGAGGGCCAAAACATAGGTACGAAGGAAAAAGTGGCCCCAGAAGAGCTGCCCAAAAGGGTGCATAGGCAACAAAGATAAAATATAGATTTAATAAGTAATAATCCAGAGATATCGGAGAGGAGAGTTGGAGAGATTGAGGGACAACTTCTAGAAACTTGGCAGGAATTTGACATTGGGCCCAAACAAGGAAGTAGGGTTCAGGCAAGAATTTGACACTGGGCCAAAACGCAGAAGTAAGATCAGGCAGGAATCTGACTTGGGGCAAGAACTTGACTTTGGGCTGGGACAGGGAAGGCTCAGATGTCTTGGTCATCCTGATGAGCCACTAGAAACAGTGATCACGGGGCTTTGTTTATTGCCTTGCTTGGTCCTTGATTATTTGTGTTTATTGTCTTGCTTGTTCCCTTAACCTAGAACTGACCTTATTACGTGTAATTAAAATGGTATAAAAGCGATCCAGAAGTGCAGACCATCCTGAGACTGCAGAACAGACTATCACATCTGCCCAACTCTGCCCACATCCCTGGTCCAAGAGGAAACTGCAGAGTACCTCTAGATACAAGAATATAGGAATAGTCAGCTGACAATACCTACAGTTCTGGTCTGTGAGCTGAACTGATCCAGTCAAACAGCTCCACTGGGAGCTGGAAATCCCTCACTCAAATCCCCTGCGGGAGAGAGCTGGACCCTGAGAAATGCAGAAACTCTTGAGAAATCAGAGGAAACTACCCTCAGCCCACATTCCTGACCCAAGAGGGAATCGACTAGTGCCAGCTGTGCCCCCTGGGTGCAAGGACCTAAGAGCAGTCAGGGGCAGGACCCATCTGATTCCTGTCTGCCCCGAGAGCTGAAAGACAGTCACCAGGAAGGCCTACACAACTGAGAGCAGAGAACCTGTTCCCAGAAATGGCTGAAAGAAAACAGGAAAGCAGTTCTACAGGAGTGCTGACACAGAGGCCTACAGGAGGATCAAGCCACTGTCAGAAACAGCAAGACAAGCAAACACCAGAGACAAGCTGATGGCGAGAGGCAACCTAAGCAACAGAAACTAAGACTACTTGGCATCACCAGAGCCCAGTTCTCCCACCAAAGAAAATACTGGATATCCAAACACACCGAAAAAACAAGATTTAAATTTGAAATCACATTTTATGATAATTATGGAGGACTTTAAGGAGGATATAAATAACTCCCTTAAAAAAATGCAGGGAAACACAAGTAAACAAATAGAAGCCCTTAAAGAGGAAACACAAAAATCCCTGAAAGAATTACAGGAAAACACAATCAAACAGGTGAAGGAATTGAATAAAGTCATTCAGGATTTAAAAAATGGAAATAAAAACAATAAAGAAAACCCTGGGAGACAACCCTTGAGATAGAAAACCTAAGGAAGAAGTCAGGAGTCATAGACACAAGCATCACTAACAGAATACAAGAGATAGAAGAGAGAATCTCAGAAAACATTAACACAACTGGCAAAGAAAATGTAAAATGCAAAAAGCTCCTAGGCCAAAACATCCAGGAAATTCAGGACACAATGAAAAGATCAAACCTAAGGATAATAGGTATAGAAGAGAGTGAAGACTCCCAACTTAAAGGACCACTAAATATATTCAACAAAATTATAGAAGAAAATGTCCCTAACATAAAGAAAGAGATGCCCATACATATAAGAAGCCTACAGAACACCAAATAGATTGGACCAGAAGAGAAATTCCTCCTGTCATATAATAGTTAAAACACCAACTGCACAAAAGAAAGAGAGAATATTAAAAGCAGTTACGGAAAAAGGTGAAGTAACATATAAAGGCAGACCTATAAGAATTATACCAGACTTCTCACCAGAGACTATGAAAGCCAGAAGTTCCTGGACAGATGTCATACAGACCATAAGAGAACACAAATGGCAGTCTAGGCTATATATCCAGCAAAACTATCAATTAACATTGAGGGAGAAACCAAGATATTCCATGACAAAAGCAAATTTACACAATATCTTTCTACAAATCCAGCCCTACAAAGGATAATAGATGGAAAACTCCAACAAAAGGAGAGAAACTATGCCATACAAAAAGTAAGAATGGAATCTCCTTTCAATGAAACCAAAAGAGAGACGCAAAACATAATTCCATATCTAACAACAAAAATAACAGGAAGTGACAATCACTATTCCTTAATATTGATCAACATCAACAGACTCAATACCCCAATAAAAAGACATAGACTAACAGACTGGACACGTAAAGAGGACCCAGCATTTCACTGCATGCAGAAAACACACCTCAGTGACAAAGACAGACACTATCTCAGAGTAAAAGGCTGGAAAACAACTTTCCAAGCAAATGGTCCGAAGAAACAAGCTGGAGTTGCCATTTCAATATCGAATAAAACTGACTTTCAACCAAAAGTCATCAAAAAAGTTAAAGAAAGACACTTTATATTTATCAAAGGAAAAATCCACCAAGATGAACTCTCAATCCTAAATATCTATGCTCTAAATACAAGGGCACCTACATTCATAAAAGAAACCTTACTAAAGCTCAAAGCACACATTGTACCTCACACAATAATAATAGATTTCAACACTCCACTCTCATCAATGGACAGAACATGAAAACAGAAATTAAATAGAGACATAGAGAAACTAACAGAAGTTATGAACCAAATGGAATTAACAGATACGTATAGAATGTTCCATCCAAAAAGGATATACCTTCTTCTCAGCATGTCATGGTACCTTCTCCAAAATTGACCACATAATCAGTTACAAGACAGGCCTCAACATATACAAGAATATAAAAATAACCCCATGCATCCTATCAGATCACCACAGACTAAGGCCGGTCTTCAATAACAATAAGGAAAGGACGCCCACATATACAGGGAAGGTGAACAATGCTCTACTCAATGATAACTTGGTCAAGGAAGAAATAAAGAAAGAAATTAAAGACTTCTTAGAATTTAATGAAAATGAAGGTACAACATACCCAAATTTAAGGGACACAATGAAAGCTGTGCTAAGAGGAAAACTCATAGCTCGGACTGCCTATAGAAAGAAATAGGAGAGAGCATATATCAACAGCTTGACAGCACACCTAAAAGCTCTAGAACAAAAAGAAATAAATAAACACAAGAGGAGTAGAAGGCAGGAAATAATCGAATTCATGGCTGAAATCAACCAAGTAGAAACAAAAAGGACTATACAAAGAATCAACAGAACCAAAAGTTGGTTCTTTGAGAAAATCAACAAGATAGATAAACCCTTAGTCAGACTAACCAGAGGGCACAGAGAATGTATCCAAATTAACAAAATCAGAAATGAAAAGGGAGACATAACAACAGAATCTGAGGAAATTTAAAAAAAAAAAGCATCAGATCCTACTACAAAAGCCTATATTCAACAAAACTGGAAAATCTGTAGGAAAAGGACAATTTTCTAGACAGATACCAGGTACCAAAGTTTAATCAGGAACAAATAAACCATCTAGACAACCCCATAACTCCTAAAGAAATAGAAGCAGTTATTAAATGTCTCCCAACCAAAAAGAGCCCAGGTCCAGACGGGTTTAGTGCAGAATTCTATCAAACCTTCATAGAAGACCTCATACCAATACTATCCAAACTATTCCACAAAATAGAATCAGATGGATCACTACCAAATTCCTTCTATGAAGCCACAATTACTCTTATACCTAAACCACACAAAGACCCAACAAAGAAGAGAACTTCAGACCAATTTCCCTTATGAATATCGACGCAAAAATACTCAATAAAATTCTTGCAAACTGAACCCAAGAACACATCAAAACAATCATCAATCATGATCAAGTAGGCTTCATCCCAGGTATGCAGGGGTGGTTCAATATATGAGAAACCACCAACGTAATCCACTATATAAACAAACTCAAAGATAGAAACCACATGATCATTTCATTAGATGCTGAGAAAGCATTTTACAAAATTCAACACCCTTTCACGATAAAAGTCCTGGAAATAACAGGAATTCAAGGCCCATATCTAAACATAGTAAAAGCAATATACAGCAAACCAGTAGCCAACATCAAACTAAATGGAGAGAAACTTGAAGTAATCCCACTAAAATCAGGGTCTAGACAAGGCTGCCCACTATCTCCCTACCTATTCAATATAGTACTCGAAGTCTTAGCCAGAGCAATCAGAAAACAAAAGGAGGTCAAACGGATACAAATTGGAAAGGAAGAAATCAAATACCACTACTTGCAGATGATATGATAGTGTACTAAAGTGATCCCAAAAGTTCCACCAGAGAACTACTAAAACTGATAAACACCTTCAGGAAAATGTCTGGCTATAAAATTAACTCAAACAAATCAGTAGCTTTCCTCTATTCAAAGGATAAACAGGCTGAGAAAGAAATTAGGGAAATGACACCCTTCACAATAGTCACAAATAATATAAAATATTTTGGTGTGACTTTAACCAAGCAAGTGAAAGATCTGTATGATAAGAACTTCAAGACTCTGAAGAAAGAAATTGAAGAAGATCTCAGAAGATGGAAAGATCTCCCATGCTCATAGATTGGCAGGATCAATATGGTAAAAATGGCCATTTTGCCAAAAGCAATCTACAGAGTCAATGCAATCCCCATCAAAATTCCTAGTCAATTTTTTTATAGAGTTAGAAAGAGCAATTTGCAAATTCATTTGGAATAACAAAAAGACCAGGATAGTGAAAACTATACTCAACGATAAAAGAACTTCTAGGGGAATCACCATCCCTGACCTCAAGCAATATTACAGAGTAAAAACTGTATGGTATTGGTACAGAGACAAGCAGGTAGATCAATGGAATGGAATTGAAGACCGAGAAATGAACCCACACACCTATGGTCACTTGATCTTTGACAAAGGAGCCAAAACCATCCAATGGAAAAAACATAGCATTTTCAACCAATGGTGCTGGCTGAACTGGAGGTCAGCATGTAGAAGAATGCAAATCGATCAATTCTTATCACCGGGTAGAAAGCTTAAGTCCAAGTGGATCAAGGACCTCCACATCAAACCAGATGCACCCAAACTAACAGAAGAAAAATTGGGGAAGAGTCTCGAACACATGGGCACTGGGGAAAATTTCCTGGACAAAACACCAATGGTTTGTGCTCTAAGATCAAGAATGGACAAATGGGACCTCATAAAACTTCAAAGCTTCTATAAGACAAAGGACACTGTCATTAGGACAAAACAGCAACCAACAGATTGGGAAAAGATCTTTACCAATCCTACATCTGATAGAGGGCTAATATCAAAAATACACCAAGACTTCAGGAAGTTAGACTCCTGGGGTTGGGGATTTAGCTCAGTGGTAGAGCGTTTGCCTAGGAAGTGCAAGGCCCTGGGTTCGGTCCCCAGCTCCGAAAAAAAGAACCAAAAAAAAAAAAAAAAGAAGTTAGACTCCAGAGAGCCAAATAACCCTATTAAAAAGTGGGGTACAGAGGTAAACAAAAAATTTTCATCTGTGAAATATCAAATGGCCGAGAAGCACCTAAAGAAATGTTCAACATCCTTAGTCATCAGGGAAATGCAAATCAAAACAACCCTGAGATTCCACCTCACATCAGTCAGAATGACTAAGTTAAAAAACTCAGGCAACAACAGATCCTGGCGAAGATATGGAAAAAGAGGAACACTCCTCCATTTTTGGTGGGACTGAAAACTGGTACAACCACTCTGGAAATCAGTCTGAAGGTTCCTCAGAAAATTGAACATTGAACTACCTGAGGACCCAGCTATACCTCTCTTGGGCATATACCCAAAAGATGCTCCAACATACAACAAAGACACATGCTCTACTATGTTCATAGCAGCCTTATTTATAATAGCCAGAAGCTGGAAAGAACCCAGATGCCCTTCAACAGATGGATTGATTTAAAAAATGTGGTACATCTACACAATGGAGTACTACTCAGCTATGAGAAACAATGACTTCATAAAATTCTTAGGCAAGTGGAATGAACTAGAAAATATCATCCTGAGTGAGGTAACCAAATCTCAGAAAAAAACACATGGTATGCACTCATTGATAAGTGGATATTAGCCCAAAGCTTGAATTATCCAAGAAACAATCCACAGATCACAAGAAGCTCAAGAAGAATGATGACCAAAATGTGGATGCTTCCACTCCTCCTTAAAAGGGGGAACAATAATATCCATAGGAGGGGATATGAAGGCAAAATTTAGAGCAGAGACTGAAGGAATGGCCATTCAGAGCCTGCCCTACATGTGGCCCATATATATATATACAGTCACCAAAACTAGATAAGATGGATGAAGTTAAAGAAGTGCATGCTGAAAGGGACCAGATACAGATTTCTCCTGAGAGACACAACCAGATCATGTCAAATACAGAGATGAATGGCAGCAGCAAACCACTGAACTGAGGACAAGACCCCCTTTGGGGAACTAAAGAACTGAAAGAGCTGAAGGGGCTTGCAACCCCATAAGAACAACAATGCCAACCAACCAGAGCTTCCAGGGACTAAACCTCCTCTGAAAGTCTATACATGGACTGACCCAGGGCTCCAACTGCATATGTAGCAAAGAATAGCCTTGTTGGGGCACCAGTGGAAGGGGAAGCTTGGTCCTGCCAGGGTTGGACCCCAAATGCAGAGGTATGTTTGAGGGGCTGTAAGGGGAGGTGGATGGGGAGGAATACCCTTATGGTAGGGGAAGGGCATAGGGGGCTTATGGACAGGAAACCAGGAAAGAGAATAACATTTGAAATGTAAATAAAAAATATCCAATAAAAAATGGAAAAAATAGTATAAAAGCAGACTGGGAAAAAATAAACCCGCTTCAATCTAAGAGCTGGGCAGGGTCATGCTACAGTGTTGTCTAATTGCCTTTTTTTTTTTTAATCCTTGCTCCTATCCTGGAGAACCCGGTGTCTGACTGTGCTTGCTTCGTCAAGAGAGTGTGTTAGCCATGTGGAAGTTTGGAAGTGCCCAACCATTTTGCTGCTTAGGACATATTAAAAATAAGCTGACATATATATGTCTTTCATTCATAAATCCAAAACTCTTGGGCAGGTGCAGAAGACACACTGCCAAGAGATTAAAACAGATTAACTAGCACTACAATCATAGGCTCTAATGGCAGCCTTGTCATAAAGCCCTTTTGTGTCTTAGCCTTTTCACTATGGCCAGATCTTCTAAGACTCTCCTCCACTGACTGTATCATGCTCTATTAACATCAACTTCACATCATCTTGAAACCTAGACTCTTTTTTTTTTTTATGGCCATCAAAAATCTTCCACTCCTAAAACAGACTGAAAGATTGCCCCAGTCAGCTTCCAAAATACTGATACTGGGAGACTTTCATGCATCTGTGAAAGTGAAGAGAAGGAAGAACTGAGAGTAATAAATTGATGATATATAGGATTTACCCATAAACTATCTTACGAAATACTAAGTTTCACAAAGTAAGATGGATCTAGGTGAAGGAGCATGGCTTTAATGTAACTGGAGAATAGGCAGCCTGACCTGTTAGAATGGTGGGACAATGTTGATGCCTCTAACACGATTAAAGTTTAGGCTACTGAGAATATGCTTGTTTTGTTCACTAAAACGGCTGACAATTAGGCCCTCTTCCCAAATCATAGAACACAGCTCTAGCAGGCAGCTCTAAGGGGACAGCACTGGGTTACAGACACCTAAGTCCTGGTTGGCCATTAAGTCATGGTTCCTTTATGAAGATAAGTATAATTCTGTCTGACGGGCAGGATGATCTGTGTAAACCCTGGATAAAATTTGCTAGAAAAGAATAGCACTGGTCAAGTTCAAAAGAGGTTGTGACAATATCTTTGTTAGTAAATCGACCACCAATCCAAAATGGCCAAACTTGCTAGGTTCTTTTTAATTGCTCAAAGTGTAACATAGGGTTGGAACCTAAAAGAAATTTAAAGACGGTGGGATATGTGGAATGTTAAATCCTAAAATGTCTATAAGCTGTTAAAATGCTCTGTTGGAGCTGGTTTCTCTTAGGGTGTTAGCTAGAACTGGTCACATGCTGTTAAAGAGCTTTTTCTTTATTCTGAGTGTTTGAGTATTCTCACAGGGGTAGTTTGGGGTGGGTGGGAACTTACCTTGCTGCTTCAACATGACCTCAAGTATACTTACAAACGGGATCACTGTGACCTTTTACCTTCTTGAAGTTTCTACACTACAGGTTCAGCTACCTAAAATTCTCATCAGGTGCTGAGCTACTGGACACAGAATTCCTTTTTCAAAATCACACTCCCACTGATAGACCAAACCTCAAGTGAAGGGGAAACATTTCTAAACTAACTCTTTGGAAATTGTAACAATTTTTTTAATGTGAAAGTGATTAGTGTCTAAATTTGTTTGGTTTGGTTTGGTTATTTTGTTTTGTTTTGCTTGAGACAGAGTTTCTCTATGAAACCCTGGCTGTCCTAGAACTCACTCTGTAGATGAGGCTGACCTCAAACTCAGAGACCCACTTATCTCTGCCTCCAGAACCCTATGATTAAAGGCATGCACCACCACACCCAAGTTTTAATTTTATTTTATTTTTATACTAATGTACAGTGAGTGGGGAGCTAGAGAGAGATAGCTCGGCAGTTAAGAGCACTTCCTGCTCTTCCAGAGGATCCAGGTTTGGTTCACAGCACCCATGCCATCTGCCTCACAACTGCCTATAACTCCCCCTCCAGTAGATCTGGTATCCATAGATACCCCCACAGGTGTGGTGATACATGCTTAATCCTAGCACTCCAGAGGCGGAAGCAGTAGGATCAGAAGTTCAAGATCATCCTTGGAAACAAAAGGAGCTTGAAACTACTCTGGGCTACACGTGACCCTGTCTTTGAGAAAAACAAGAAAAAGATAGTTTTCTTAAAATCATTGTTCACCAGATATGGTGGCATGCTGGATGATCCAGAGCAAGCTGGAGGAGAAAGTTGAGGGGGCTATAATAATGCTTTAGATACATGTATGATTCTTCAAAAACAACAAAAACTTATCTAAAATATATATACATATATATGCAGGAAAGAGCTAGGAAATAAACTAATATTCTAGAGAAGAAACAGGAAGAAAATTCTCAAGTTATGTTTGGCAACGCAGACTCCTTCCAAGTAGGGTTGCTATTAAATTAAAGAGAAAAATGTGTGAATGGCAGGTTCAAAAATTGTATGCCTTTGTTGATTTGTGCTTGACTTCACTTAAATGAAGGTGCTATGCTACACTGACCAGACTACTCTGGAGATTTTGCTGAACATCTTCTTCCGGATTCCTTTGTGGGAACCCCCTAGAAGCTAAGCACATTCATCTATCCATCCATCCATCCATCCATTCATTCCACAAATACTTATTCAAGACCAATTGTGTCATAAGTGCTGCCTTTACATGCATGGGTATGGGGCCATCCACTAGAGCATGGGCAATCTACAGTGGCCTCAACTCCAAAGAAGAGTGACTATCTCTTTGTCAGCTGCCATCAACGCCAGTGTTCCCAGTTTGGGTTGAGGTCCATGAGAGCCTCCTTACCTCATCCGAGCTGGAATTTACTGGCTTGATATTGTACACCAAACTCTAATTTTGTACACATTTGCAAGGCTGTCTTATCTCATTCAGCTCTCAGCTCAAATAGTGTTTGTTTAGGGAGGTAACAACAGATGTCTGTGAGTTTATGAGTGCAAAGCCATGGTCATCAAGGTCCTAAAGATCTGCAAAAACAACACTAGCTACTACCATTGCTCTTTGTCGCCCACGAGAAGTAGACGGGGAGACCCCTATTGCTGAAGAAACCACACACTTCGATTGCAGGGCATGGAGAAGTCAATGTCAACCCTCCACCCTGTTGTCTATCTTTTGTAGTGCTGGAAGGTGTTATGCAATCTGCTGGAGGAGGAAAGACATCAATGGTCTGACTCAGCACTAGACCCCATGTTCGACAATATCAATTTGTTCAGGCAAGATGTACTCATGGCTTAAGAGTGGTATGCTAGCTAGTTTTACATTAACTTGACACACGCTAGAGTCATCAGAGAGGAGGAAGCCTCAATCGAGAAAATGCCTTCACATAAGATCAGGCTTCAGGCAAGCTTGTAGTGCATTTTTAAAATTAGTGTCTGATAAGGAAGTGTCCAGGCAATTAAGTGTAGTTCCAGCCCTGTGCTGGTGGTACTGTGTTCTACAAAAAAAAAAAGGCAGGCTGAAGTGGGGTCTGGTTAGTGTACACTTTTAATCCCAGGGCTTGGGAGACAGAGACAGACAGATCTCTCTGAGTTCAAGGACAGTCTGGTCAAAAAAGTAAGTAAACAGATTAAAACAAACAAACAAACAAACAAAAAAACAAAAAACGGAGTAGATCAAAGCCAAGGTCCAGACATACTCATGAAAGTTATAAAAGATTGGGAAAGGTATTGTAACACAAGAGTGTATAAATGTTAGTGAAAATTTCTCTTTCCTCCTCAGTGTTGCTGGGGCACAGCCTGATTTCCACCGAATATGCATGCTATCACAGTAAAATATCTCAAGTTAACATAAAGTATTCAGTTTTAGGGGATAGGGTTGTAGCTCAAAGAAGTGCTTGTTTAGTACGTGAAAGGCCCTGGGTTCAATCACCAAACCACAAAAGAAAGGGGGGGGGGGGTAGGTAGGAAGAGAGGGAGTAAGAGAGTTATCTTTCTGCAGTGCTAACATGCCGTAACTATAGGAGGGTTGGAGTCTGGAGGAGGGACGGAAATGTGTGAGTAGGACTGAGTGAACACAGCTAGGAACCTTGGAAAAGCAAGCAGGCGAGCAAACGCACTGGAACATTATCCTACTTACCCGAGGACAGACCATCCCATGAATCCAGATGTGGGTGACACGGCTGGTCAGAGCCTTGCTGCTCCAAGTAGGATCCATAGAGCAGGTTGCGTGCACAGCCAGGCGCTCATTAAAAATTCAGACTCTCGGGCTCCACTCCAGGTTCACTGAATTGCAATTTGCATTTTTGCCAAGATGCCTGGCCCGTGCGTGCACACATTAAGATCTCGGAACCTGTCCCAGAACAACAGCAAGGACAACTGAGGAGCCAAAGTGAACTCCAAGGGATCCCAGTGGCGGAGCAGCAAAGTCACCGAAACAAGATACTGCTTTTGCTCACCCTTCACACATTCAAGTTACAAGCTGTCTGGTCTGTTTATTAGCAATGCGGCTTCGTGTAAATGATTTAACTTCTCTTGCCTCATTAATAGAGCGCTGTTGTCACCATGGCATCCAGTCCAGACCTGCCAATTGCTAGTCTATCGTTCTTTGCAATTTTCTACTTGTATCCCACTATCAAGTGGTTACGGATCTAGCTTTAATCCATTTGCACTATCGCACTTGGAAGATAACAACTAATTGGGGACTGAACACAGACTAATGATGTGTCCGGGGGGCCCACTGTAGGAAAAAATATTGTCTCCCTATGGAGACTAAAGATCGGCAGTTGAGGGGGCTGGAGAGATGGCTCCGTGTTTAAGAGTGCTGATTGCTTTTCCAGACAGCCCTGGTTCAGTTGTCAGCACCCACATGGGAGCTAACAACGGACTGTAACCCCAGTTCCGGGGAATCTGAACTCTGCAGGCACTGCATATATATGGTGCACAGATATACATGCAGGCAAAACACCCATAGATATAAACTAAAAAGAAACGAATTCCTAAAAATTTAGGGACTGGTGGTTGAAATAGAAAACTGCTCCACAAGCCTATTAATTATGCTTAAGGCTTGCACAGAGAGTCGTCTTGATAAAGTTTCGGGTCTGTGTGCCAGTGGAGTAGCACCTCAGGCTATGAAAAGTTAGTCCTTCTCCCTCAGCACAGAGGTGTTGGAAACAAAGGAGAAAGCATCATCAGTTTAAATCCTGCTGAACTTCCCCACAAGGTGAAAGTGGAGAGCTAAGGAATAGGGAATAAGAAACAATACAGGGAGCTGGAAATACGGCTCAACAGTTAAAAGTGCCTGCTCTTCTAGAGGACACAAGTTCAGTACCCAGCACTCAGGTCAGGTGGATCAAACTGCCTGTAGCTTCATCTCAGGGGGTCTGACTCCTGTTTTCTGTGGAACACATCTGCACCCTGTTTTCTCTCTCTCTCTCTCTCTCTCTCTCTCTCATTCACTCTCATGCTCTCTCTCACTTGCTCTCTCTCTCTCGTTCACTCTCATGCTCTCTCTCACTTGCTCTCTCTCGTTCACTCTCATGCTCTCTCTCACTTGCTCTCTCAATCTCTCTCGCTTGCTCTCACTCTCTCGCTTTCTCTCTCTTGCTCTCTCTCTCTCTCTCGTTTGCTCTCTTGTGCTCTCTCTTGCTCGCTCTCTCTCATTCTCTCTCCCTTGCTCTCTCTCACTCGCTCTCTCGCTCTCTTGCTCTCTCTCACTCTCTCTGTCTCACTCCTCTCTATCTCTCTCTCACACAGTAAAGATTTTAAACTTAATTGATGTTGCTTTCTTAAGACTTCAAAACCCTGAGGTATCAGGAGAAAATATTGTCATTTCTTATCAATAAATGACAATTTTAAACAATCGATTATTTTAAACTGGTTTGTCCCTATGTAAGAGAGCACTGGCTGCTTTTGCAGAGGACCCAAGTTTGATCTCCAGCACCTACATTATGGCTCACAACTGTTTGTAACTCTAGTTCCCGGAGATCAATGCCCTGTTCTGGCCTCAGCAGGCAGTGCATACGTGTGATATGCAAGCATATGTGCAGGAAAAATACATGTAAAATGTAAGTCAATAAATCTTTTTTAGAAAACCAAGCCTGTGTCCTCACGAGAAGATCCCAAGCCTAGGTGGCATTACCAGTGAATTTCACTAAGCATCTAAAAAAAATTATATAATTAAAAGAAAGTCGGCAGCCAGGCACATGCTTTTAACCCCAGCACTTGGGAGACAGGGTAAGCAGATCTCTTCGAGTTCACAGCCAGCTTGGTCTGAGAAACCCCGTCTCAAAAAACAAAACAATGAAAACCAAAAACCAAACCAAAACAGATTTATCCAGGTATGGTGGCACACACATTTAACTCCAGCACTCAGAAGGCAGAGGCAGGCAGATCTCTGCGAGTTTGCCGGCCTAGTCTACAAAGAGGTTCCAGGGCAGACAGGGTGGTTATACAGAGAGAGCGTGGAGGGTGGGCACAAAACAAAGCAAATAATCAAACAGATAAATATTTCAGAGTACTCATTTGTTTGTTTGTTTGCCTGCTGGTGTTCCGGGTTATGCTGAAAGATCAAAGAAAGAGAGACTGCTGGATGAATCTGGTCTTCTCAAGCAGCAGGGGGATCAGCCTCGCCAGGACTGAACACTGACAGCTTCCTAGAAACTCTTTTTTTGTAGAAAGATATTGTATAAATTTGGTTTTGTGATGGAATATCTTGGTTTCTGCATCTATGTTAATTGAGGGTTTCGCTGGATACAATAACTTGGGCTGGCATTTGTGTTCTCTTAGCGTCTATCTGACATCTGTCTAGGATCTTCTGGCTTCCATAGTCTCTGGTGAGAGGTCTGGTGTAATTCTTATAGGTCTGCCTTTATATGTCACTTCACCATTTTCCCTTACTGCTTTTAATATTCTTTCTTTGTTTTGTGCATTTGGTGTTTTAACTATTATGTGGTGGGAGGAATTTCTCTTCTGGTCCAATCTATTTGGAGTTCTATAGGCTTCTTATATGCCTATGGGTATCTCTTTCTTTAGGTTAGGGAAGTTTTCTTCTATGATTTTGTTGAATATATTTACTGGCCCTTTAAGTTGGGAGTCTTCACTCTCTTCTATACCTATTATCCTTAGGTTTGATCTTCTCATTGTGTCCTGGATTTCCTGGATGTTTTGGGCTAGGAGCTTTTTGCATTTTACATTATCTTTGACAGTTGTGTCGATGTTTTCTGTGGTATTTCTGCCCCTAAGATTCTCTCTTCTATCTCTTGTATTCTGTTGGTGATGCTTGTATCTATGGCTCCTTGTCTCTTCCTTAGGTTTTCTATATCCAGGGGTTGTCTCCCTTTGTGCTTTCTTAATTGTTTCTATTTCCATTTTCAATTCACCTGTTTGGTTGTGTTTTCCTGTAATTCTTTCAGGGATTTTTGTGTTTCCTCTCTAAGGGCTTCTACTTGTTTACTTGTGTTCTCCTGCATTTCTTTAAGGGAGTTCTTTATGTCTTTCTTAAAGTCCTCCATCATTTTCATAAAATGTGATTTTCAATCTAAATCTTGCTTTTCTGGTGTGTTTGGATATTCAGTATTTCCTTTGGTGGGAGAACTGGGCTCTGATGATGTCTTGGTTTCTGTTGCTTAGGTTCCTGCGCTTGCCTCTAGCCATTGGGTTGTCTCTGGTGTTTGCTTGTCTTGCTGTTTCTGGGAGTGACTTGGCCCTGCTGTAGGCCTCTGTGTCAGCACTGCTGTAGAACTGTTTTCCTGTTTTCTTTCAGCCATTTCTGTGAACAGGTGCTCTGATTTCAGGTGTGTCAGCGCTCCTGGAGTCTGTCTTTCAGCTCTAGGCGCAGGCAGGAATTAAAGTGTCCTGCCCCTGATTGCTCCTAGGTCCCTGCACCGAGGGTACAGTTGTCACTATGCGATTCCCTCTTGGGTCTGGACTGTGGGCAGAGGGTAGTCTCCTTTGACTTCTCAGGAGTATCCACACTTCTGAGGGTCCAGCTCTCTCCCCCATGGGATTTGGGTCAGAAACTTTTTTATTGCTATACAAAATGCACTTTTAGCAAGTCAATTTCCATACCAAACTTCTTATCTGATCTAGGGGGTTGGCTTGAAAGATCCATCACCTAAGCCATTATGCAAAGACCCTGAGAATCCTTCAAAAAGGAAAAAAAAAGGGGGTTGGGGATTTAGCTCAGTGGTAGAGCACTTGCCTAGCAAGCTCAAGGCCCTGGGTTCGGTGCCCAGCTGGGGGGGGGGGGGGGGGGGGGGGAAGAGTATTTAAAAAAGGAAAAAAAAATCCCCCTAACAATCACTGACAAAGGCTACTTCAAAGCTTAGGTGCTAACGCTCCAGAATTCATGCCAGATATAATGGTCCTGCTAAAATTCTACTACATACATTGATTGATTGATTGATACACGCAGGAGTTCTCAGCCAGGCAGTGGTGATGCATGCTTTAATCCTAGTACTAAGAAGCAGAGGCAGACAGATCTCTGAGTTCAAGGCCACCCTAAGAGAGTAAGTTCCAGGACAACCAAGGCTACACAGAGAAACCTTGTATCAAAACAAACAAGCAAACAAGGATCTCTCAGATTGCTGCTGTCTATCTGGAAATGTAACAGGCTGACCGCAAATTTATGGAGCTCCTGCTGCCTTCATTTCCTGAGTGCTGGTATTGAAGGCATGGGCCACCCCACTTTTTCTCAATTTGTAATTTTTATAGGTAGAAAACAGCTAAAAAAAAAAAACAAAACAAAAAAAACAAAAAGCCAGTGATCTAGATAAAATGAGACTGATGGATGTATCATCCCTATTAAAGAATAAAAATAAGACTTTCACAGAATAAAATATTCCTGGAACTATTATCATGCACACATGTATATGTGTATGTACATGTATGTGTGTGATAATTTATCACTCCAGCTTTATAGACAAAGCACAGAAGTAACTGACTTGTTCATGCCACGTGGCAAATAAGCGGAAGAACTAAAAGCCGAAGTCTGATTTTCCAGGTACTCGTGCTTACCTGGTAGAGTGCTTAAACCCAAACTGAGTTTATCTCAACAGCCTTTGCTCCTTAATGAAAGTTAAATGTGGCCGATCATGGAGGAATGGGCCTTTAGTTTGAGCACTTGAGAGGCAAAGGCAGGCAGATTTCTAAATGCTTCAGGTCTGTAGTCTGTATACATGGTGCCTTTCAGGTCAGTCAGCAACACACAAGGAGACCCCGGCTTTAAGAAAAAAAAATTTTGGGGCTGGAGAGATGGCTCAGTGGTTAGGAGCACTGACTGCTCTTCCCTAGGTCCTGAGTTCAAATCCCAGCAACCACATGATGGCTCACAACCATCTGCAATGATATCCGATGACCTCATCTGGTGTGTCTGAAGAAGGCGACAGTGTACTCACATACATAAAATAAATAAATCTTAAAAAAAAAAAAAAAGAAAAAAAATTTTAAATCACATTTTTAATTACATTTTTAGTAATTCTTTGAAGTAATAAAATAGGAAGTAGAAATTATGTGCCATGTGATTTTTAAAAAAAGATTAACTATAAACATTAACTATAAAATATTGTTATAGCAGTTGTGGGATAATTGATTAGAGGCCAAAAAGATTAAGTGGAATAACTGCCTTATACGCCTGATGTGATAAGTGAGGGAGGTGGTAGAGTTGGGACCCAGGTTGGCGAGGCTGAAAAGTCAGTGTTATTTACACAACTGTGTAAGCGCAGTGCGGAGTTAATTTAAGTATTATATAGTAGATGTTAAATCAAAAAAGTGCCACTTGCAAAGTAGATTTCTTTCTGATATTGTTTAGTTTGGTAAACAATATTATTTACACATTAGTTTTTTTTTGTTTGTTTTTTGTTTTTGTTTTTGTTTTTGTTTTTGTTTTTTTTTTTTCGGAGCTGGGGACCGAACCCAGGGCCTTCCGGTTGCTAGGCAAGCGCTCTACCATTGAGCTAAATCCCCAACCCCTACACATTAGTTTTAACATCTGAAATGTAGCAAAATATATTGACAGATGCTAATATACAGTGGCGATTCAAACAGTCTTTCTCTTTAGCAAACCATTCACTTCAATTAATGGGAATTTCAACATAACCAGTTTGGAGAGCAATCAACAGGTCGAAGAATCAAGAGTGGCCGTCTCTCCAGAGTGCTCTCCTGCGCCAGGTGTGGTAGCTTATGGCTATAATCCTAGTACTCCAAAGGCTGAGGCAGGAGCTGGGGAGATGGCTTAGTGGGTAAAGTGGTTGGGGACTTGAATTCAGATCCTTAAAACTTATGTGAAAATCTGGCAGCAGCAGAGTGAGTGTGTGTGCGCGCGCGCGCGCGCGCGCGTGCGCGCGTAGGGGTCTATAAACCCAGTGCTGGGTGAGGATGAGCAGGGGTTTGAACATAGTAGGACAGTTGTCTATCTAAAACTGTGATCCTCAGGTTCAGTGAGAGACCTTGTCTCAATCATTTAATCAATATTAAATAAATAAATAAATAAATAAATAAATAAATAAGATGGAAACGCTGATAAATTGGTTCTTTGCTGGTGAATAAGCTAATTTAAACCAGATTAGATTATATTAAATGCAGGTTT
This sequence comes from Rattus norvegicus, assembly GCF_021556685.1. Lineage (NCBI taxonomy): Eukaryota > Metazoa > Chordata > Mammalia > Rodentia > Muridae > Rattus > Rattus norvegicus. The sequence goes on from NC_141538.1 coordinate 79,229,264, forward strand.
ATCAGGAAGCTGCTCTCGGGCAAGTTCACTGTTCCCAAGGAAGGAGGACAGGGAAGTCACCTTGGGGCAAGGGTAGAAGAGAGAGAGAAGAGTAGGAGAAGAAGAGAAAGAAGGTGAGAGAGGAGACCAAAATGTCTGGATTATATAGGGAAGAGCCTCTGGGGAAAGGACAGCCCAGTCCCTGGACTGGAAAGTTTAAAAAGGGATGCTGGGAGAACCTGGAGGTCAGGTCTGCTTGACTTGTAAAATACATACTTAGTCCTTTGTCCTTGGGTCCAAAAACAAACAAAAGTGACTGAAGAAAATACCAGATGTTGACATCCAGCTCCCCACAAGCACCGACACACGCTCTTGTGTATACACACACACACACACACACACACACACACACACACACACACACACACATATACACACACACGCTTACTTTTTAAAAAGCGTTTTCTGCTCAAACTAATTTAGGAAAATAGACGTATGACTAAACAGTGAAGAACACATAATAATGTTTTGACCTAGCAAACTATGGGTTAGCAAAATACATTGTAAGATCAAATATGAAGACTTTAAAGGTAAGTAAAAATAAATCAGGTTTAGTTAGTCGTTCAGACAAGAGCAGAGGAGCTGAACATGATTTGAACTCCAGTGACCTGTGGGCACTCCCCTGGACCACACCCACTAAACAACCTGTAGTTTATCAACAGGACCATGCCCAGAGCAGACAATTTACTTGCAACAACATCTTCAAAGTATTCAGGGTCATCCATGGAATCCCAGGATCTAAAGTAAAGGCCTTTAGAAAGAAACAAACAAAGGTATGCTAATCACCCCAGCTATCCCTACAACCATCGCTCTTCTAATTCCAACTAGAACAAAGGAAAAATATTATTTCTCTTGTCAATTAGCATCAGGAATTAAGCCTGCTTTTGAAAATTCAAATTTACTCCATATCTGGGAAACACACTCCCCACCTCTCTCCCCCCCTCACACTTAAGTTTGGAAGCTTTATTCACAATATACATGTCTTAACACAGTAACATTAAGAAACTGAATTGCTGCTACCATCATTTAGGGTTGGCTTTTGAAGACCAGGTTGGACTGGTCTTCTCACCATCTTCCTGCCTCTGACTCTCAAATACAAGGGTGACAAGTGTGCACCCCAATCGGCTCTGAGCTGTGATTTTTAAGATGTGTGTTGAAATGCTTAGAAACAATGCTGATAGAGATAGAAGATGTCGTCAGTACTGGAATGTAACAAGTGCTGTTTACCCACAGAAAGGGTTTACTGATGGGCCATCCCGGTTTGACTGGGCAAAATCACACACCAGTGCTTTGTGTCCATGCTGGGATTAGACGAAAGGCCCTGAGACTGCCGAGCAGGAGATCTGTCACTGAGCTGTACCTCTAGGGCCTGTATTTCTTAACTCACTCTCTGAATTAACTTTGTAAGAGGGAGGAGGAAGATGATCAATGTCTTTCTCTCTTTTTAAAAATACTTTCTAAAAACTTAAGAACAAAGAAGAAATCTGAGCAAACTTACTAATTGACAAATTGTCAGTGTAGAATAGAGTTCATTCATGCTCTGAACAGATATTTTACTGTTTACAAGGTAGAGTTATTGGGTTTCACTGATCTCAGTTCAGACTCCTTCAGCATTTTTTAAAAAGAATACATATACATATACATAATATATATACACATTATATATATGTGTGTGTATATATATATTGTCGCTGTCTTCAGACACACCAGAAGAGGGCATCCGATTTCACTACAGATGGTTATGAGCCACCATGTGGTTACTGGGAATTGAACTCAGGACCCCTGGAAGAGCAGCCAGTGCTCTTAACCACTGAGACATTTCACCAGCCCAGAGCATTTTCTGTTATGTATATTTACATAATTTAGAAGACATGAATTAACTATTTGAATATATTCAATATACATGTTTATATAGTATACTACATAGCATATGTGTGTGGAACACTCACTATTTTAAAAAATCTTTTAGAGTAGTTTTAAGTTCACAGCCAAACTGAGCAGAAAATCCTGCATTCCCACACACCCCACTATCTCCCTCTCTCTCCAGGACTTCTCTAAGGTCAAAATCTCACACCGGTGTGATACATTTGTTACAACCAACGAAGCTGCACATTGTTATCATCCAAAGTCACACTTCATATTTACATTCACTCTTGGCGGACTGTCCCACCCCTGACAAGCGTACGTCGTGGGTCACATGGGCCATCACAGGGTCGTACAGAACAAGTGGCAAACACTGGGATCTTTGTTTTGCACTTTGCCATTCTCAGAGTATCACTGTTGAAATCACAAAGTGTGTTGACTTTTTAGATTGGTGTATGAGAAATTCCGTTAATGTTGATATTTTCGTTGGGCGGGAGGGATGGCTCAATTGTTAAGGGCATTGGCTGCTCTTCCAAAGGACCTGTGTCCATCTGTAACTCTAATTCTGGGGGAATCAGATGGGGGAATCAGACGGGGGAATCACACGCCCTCTTCTGTCCTCCGTGGGTACTGCATGCACGTTCTACCTGGGTCTTTTTAAAGATCAGCAAGTGCTCTTCATAGTTGAGCCATCTTACCAGCCCCTAGAGCTGTGGTTGGAAAGTCAGGTTTGAGCAGACTGAATTTAACCAAGATGAAGTGCAACATTTGATCTTTACTCGGTTATACCCAATTACACCCGCTTTGTCTTTTCTGTGGAAATCCTTTGCTGTAAGGGTCTAGGAAAGATTTGACATGAAAATGTCAAATGAAAATGACAATGAAAAATGCTACAAAATGCCAAATTGAGAAAGTCATATTGTTGACCAAGTCCAAGCGAGTACTGATAACACACAACATTGTTTCGCATGTGACTGACAAGCACATTTTAATAGGAGCATGGCCTATTATTTTTATTTGTAAGATGTCATTGAGTGTGAGGTGCATTTTCATTTTGGATTCTTGAAATAATGGATTCTTGAAAATGCATTGAGAATGCTTTAAAAGTGGGCCTTGGAACTGATTAATCACCATTTTGGCATTTAAAGCCCTTTGTTATTATTTCCATTTATGGATTCCACTGTAGTGCTGTAACTTCACTAACCAATAACTCTCAACAACTAGAAATTAATTCTAAGCATGGTTCTTTCCCACTGATTTTTACACCAGTAGAACAAAGGACATTGCAAACCTTAAATTCGTGTAATTGTAGTTTATCGTGTAAATCATAGATTGAAGCCGCCAATTATTAACTAGAATCAATAGCAAAACGAAACCCGAATTCAATTCTGAAATCCCTCGAGAGCGCTCAGGAATTATTTTTAAAAAGTAACTTGAATAATAAACAGCTTAAACGCAGAACAATTGTAAACACTATAGATGTATCCAGGCTGAAGAAACAAATGCAAACATTGACTACTAGCCTCGCCCAGTACTGACTTAAAATTAGAATACTCTTTTGTTTTTCCACCACAGGGGTTCACTGAATTTGCCCAACCTGGCCTGGAACCTGTGTGCTCAAGTTCAGGTAATCCTCCTGCTTCAGTCCCAGGAGTAACTGGGCCACATACAGCCTTCTCACACTGTGCCTAGCTTTTATTTCCCCATTTTCAGTATCGTGCACATGCGTAATTAAACCTTTTAGTAATAGCAACATCTAACACTTTTAAAAAGAAGTAACGTAATTTCAACTAGTATGTCTAAAATCTATTCCAGCAAATACCACAAGATTTATGAATGAGATGGTCAGCGGTGTAATGGCAATACTAACAGCCCAGCATTGCTCGAACTAGCTACATTTCCATAACCCTTTTGGCTACATCTTAGCCAAGTTACACTCAGCTGCCTTAGAGGACGCCCAGTCTTGCGCGAATTCAGCACCAAGCCATTCTTCCAATTCTGAGTTTGGGGATTCCTTAAATAACACAGTCTCTGGGCTCCTCCGGATTTGGCCAAGATAAAATGTAGAGGCGGCGCGTGCTGCTTAGAGACGGTGCGGGGGGTTGGGGTGCGCACCGAGACTGAACCCGCGGGCGCGGGCGGCGGCGGCAGCGGTTGGTAGCTGCGGGGCAGCGAGCACGAGGGGGCAGCTCCGCCCGTGGGCGCGCGGGCCGGCAAGGAGGCGCGAGGGCGCCGCCCCGGGTGGAAGGGGGGGCGGGCACCGGCTCCAGAGGGCGGGGCGGGGCGGACCCGCATCGTGCCGGGATTCGGGCGCCGGCAGCGGGCACGGACCAGAACGCGGAGCCGCGGCGAGCGAGAGGGACGGCGGCGGCGGCGGCAGCAGCCGGGAGGGTCTGGACCACCGGAGCCCGAGCGCGCGGCAACGGCCGCCTGGAGCGCGCAGCGCGGTCAGCCTGCGCTCGAAGCACACCAGCACGCGCACGCTAAGGGGAGCGCGGTACCGAGCGCGCGCCGAGCGGCCGGGGGCGCGCAGGCCCTGCCCGCCCCTTCCGTCCGCACGCCCGCCGCCCCGCCGGCCCTTCCTCTCCCACCTTCCACTCGCGGCCCGCGCCCCGCACCCGGCGGCCCCCGCGTCCTCCTCCCGCGGCAGCGCTGTCCGCGGCGGCCGGAGCGGGCCGGGCCGGGCCAGCGGGCCGGGGGATGGCGCTGCTGGACCTGGCCCAGGAGGGAATGGCCTTGTTCGGCTTCGTGCTCTTCGTGGTGCTGTGGCTGATGCATTTCATGTCCATCATCTACACGTGAGTTAGAGGGTCGGGGCCTGGGGACGAGCTGGACTGGCAGGCGTGTATGCGGTGGAGGGTAGCGTTCTGCGAGGATAGAGAAAGCTGGTCCCCAAACGGTCCCCCCCAATCGATCTCCTTGAGGCGGTGCGGCGCGGGGTCCTGGAGAAGGAATAGCGCTGGAGTCGCCACCCGACTCCTGGGTTGCAGGCGACTGCAGAGCTCTCGGAGAGAAGCCTGCTTCTCTCTCTGGTGGAGGGTTGTCTTCTTGGTCTGATTGTGTAGGAGATTCGTGTGGTTTTTTTTTCCCCCATCTGGGCGAAGATGTATGGTGTATTGTGAGGTTTTCCCCTCCCTCCGCGCGGGCCACGTCTCTGTTATGGAGATGGTCCTTTACACTCTTCCGGGAGCTGCTCACCACCACCCTGAGACTTCCCAGTGGATCACCTCCTTCCTAGGAGAGCTGTGTGTTTAGATAGGTGTGGAACACCTGCCGGCCTTGAAGAACGTCCGTCGCCGAGCCTGTGCTATGTAGCTTCGAGTCCTGTCAGGGTGGCATTTCAGTATCATTTCTTTATTTTTTTTTCCCGAGTATTTATTGGCTTGTTCGGAGTTGCATCCTTCCTCTGTTTTCCACATACATCTTTTCACTTGACAGGTACCTCCCAAGGCCTACTAGGTACCACCTGGTATTGGGCTGGGGACCCAGGTAGAGTAGGACAAAACTCCTGCCCTCGTGAAGCTTACATTCTAGAAGGAAGAAACATGATAGAAATCTAAATAAGAGGTTATTCCCTCTAAAGCTTACGACTAAAACAGAACAGGGTGAAGGGGCAGAGAGAGACATGAGAGAGGTGGCTAAGTTTTGATCCATCAATGAAATGTCTTTGAAAAGAAGCCTATTTAAATGTGTAGAGATGAACTCACTTGGCATATTAGCCTGAATGGGGGGGGGGTTGGGGTGCTAACTACTAAATAGGAATTGGCTAGAATAGCATGTATATTAATGAAGAACAGGGAAGAATGTTAGGCAATTTTAGATTTTTTTTTTCCACTATAGAAAAGGTGCTTTTCTCCATTTGGTGTGCCATTTCCTGATACTGAGACACTTGTATAAGATGAGCAGACAGGTTTTGTTTTTTTTTTTTTTTTTTTTTTTTTGAAAGTGAAAGAAAACGTACCCTGCTTGGAATTTAGAAATTTAAGCTGTATTCATTTTAACTCGGTGGGCTCTTTAAAAAAAAAAATAGTTATTTCATCAGGAATTTGGACAGTGCAGAGAGGAATAAAGAAATAACGCATATCAAAATGTTTCCTTGTTAACCTTTTTTTTTGCCTACCTTCCCAATTACGTTTTTATATCTGAAGAGGGCAGGCAAAGGAGGAGAGAGGGGACTGTACCATGTCGTGACTGTTCAATGGTCTGCTTTAAAATCTCATCTACTGAACAAGTGTTTTCTGAGAGGCAGTACAGGGCACTGTGCTAGAGTTAAGCATGAAGAACCAAACACCCCAAGCTGCTGCTCTTTGGGGGCTACCTGCAAAGTTACCTGGCCATTCTTTTTCTCATATCAACAAATGTGTGAGCTCTCTCCATTGGTTTAGGGAGATGGATGGCATTTTATGAGCTTTTAATGTTCATTTATTGTTATTGGTAGGCAATTCAGTTGATTCCAGTTAATATTAAGCAGCACTTATTATTTCTTAACTTTTTCCTGTCCTGGGAACCAAACCACGGCCTTCTGCATGTTGGGTAGTGCTTTCTCACTAAGATATATTACCAGTTCTTGTGATGAATAAATTGTTATACACATATCTCCTTAGTTCACACTTCAGAGGGAGAAAAAGTATTGGACCAGAAATGATACATCTTTTAATCTTTGATACAATGTTACCTTATAAAATGTGATAGTCCTGGCCATCTTGGATGATGGTTATTTTCCTGCTCCCTGTCCCTTATTCTTCATTGTTTCTTTTGTTTTGATTTTCATTCACTTAGTTATTGGTTCCACTGAGTAGCTTTTCAGATATGTATGTGCTAATTTCATTTAGTCCTAACTTATGTGGATCTAGTCTTTTGCCTTTACTTCAGTCTATTGCCAAGTTCCTCTGTTTTTGTGGAGGTAACTCCTATGTTAATCTGTCACATGCTGTCACATTCCTTGTCTATTGTCTCTCAACTTGAAGCCTTGAAGTAGACAAGTCTATTGTATATTAACTTTTATCGTCTGCATTCCCAAGGATTATATGTGTTAATTATATGCTAGTCTGCTTTCTTCTACTGTTGTGAATTTCACATACCACACTGATATTTCTTCACATTTTTCTTTGTTATACAATGAGATCTAATTAATAATCTTTTTCTGAGATAGGGTCTTACTAGGTCGCTCAGCTTATCCTGTAACTCATGATGTAAATAAACCAGGCTGACCTTGAACTCACAGAGAACCATCTGCCTCTGCCAGGGTGCTAGAATTAAAATTGTGTGCCAACCATGCCCAGTTATAATTTTATATTTTTGAGCATAGTACAAACATTAGCTTTGTTGAAGTGCTGTAAAAAGGCTTTGTTATTATTATTTTTTTAATACTCCAGGTCATTACCTTTAAATTTTAAAAAAGTGTGTGCGTGTGTTAGTTACATCACAAACAACCTTCAAGAGTTCAGTTTTTTCCTTCTACCACGAGGGGACTGGGGATTGAACTTAGGTTATCAGGCCTGGTGGCAAGCATCTTTACGTATTGAGCCTTATCTCCTGCCTCAATGTTACCCTTTTTATACAAATAAGAACATGTTCTGGGGTTGAGGGTGCTAGCACACAGGCAGGTGGATTTCCGAATTCAAGGCTAGTGTCGTCTTCATAATAGGTTTCAAGACCAGCCTGGTCTTAGTGAGTTCCAAGACAGCCAGAATTACATAATAGATAAATCCTGTCTCAAAAAACCAAAATCAAACAAACAAGAGAAAAAAATTTATGGAGAGAGATGTGCAAATCAAACACCCACAGTAGCTTCCTTGGAGCACACCTGTAATGTTAGCGCTCAACAAGGCTGAGGCAGGAGGATTGCAGTGAAGGCTAGTCTAAGCTATATTATAACCTTGTCTCACAGAAACTTAAAAGGCCCAGCAAGCGCAAAGCCCTGGGTTCGGTCCCCAGCTCCGAAAAAAAAAAAAAAAAAGAAAAAGAAAAAGGAGAAACTTAAAAGGCAAATAAGTGGCAGACAAATTTGTCTTTCTCTCTCTGAGTGTTTGTTTGCTATTTATCTGTCTATCCTTTCTTTCTTTCTTTTCCTTCCTTTCTTTCTTTCTTTCTTTCTTCCTCCAGTCTGGTCCCACTGTCACTTTTTTTGCATGTATGGTTTCATTAAAAAAAAAAAAAGTTACTTCCCAGTTTGATGGGAATTGTTTTCAAGTGGAGAACAAGGTTGTTTCGTTGTTGTTTTTCCTTGCCCTTTCCTAACTGTTTATGTAAAACTGCAGTTGCGTCTCAGCATTTAACAAAGTTGAAGAACTATGGAAATAGTATTTTGGCTAACATGCTATGCAGAGTCATCTTTAATAGAAGGATATATTTTCTGAACACATGTTCTGTCTGTGTCTCTGCTGTCCTTTTAAGTAAGACAAAGACGTAAGCAGATGTTGGTGCCTCTCACTGAACCTGTGCTTGCAGCTGCTTGTCCAGCAGTTGCCTGGTTCCTAAACACTTAGCTTTGTACTGGGTGTCAGGTCAGCAGGAGGGTGAGCTCCCAACTGTTAAAGAAGCATGAGTAGGGGTTGGGGATTTAGCTCAGTGGTAGAGCGTTTGCCTAGAAAGTTCAAGGCCCTGGGTTCGGTCCTCGGCTCCAAAAAAAAGAAGCATGAGTAACAGCAATATTGCACTAAAAACCTAAGGCATTTTGGAAAGTTGCTTTTTTGAAAATATTAGATACAATGTGTCAATGGCCCCTGCTGAATCTGTTCTATTGTATCTTCTTAGAGAAAAGTCTTGGCCTGTATTTCAACAGTGGAGCTAACATTTGATAACAATTGACTGTCTCTTATTCAGTGAAGTTATTTGTTCTGATTTCACACATGTCTCACAATTCCCATAAGCACCCCTCCCCCCAATAAAGAGTAGTTGCCTATAAAATGGAAACAGGTGTTTCCCATGTTTTGAATCTGTCTCTACTGATGGGTTTCACTACCACCCACGTTTGTCCCTCTTTAACTTTAATACCAAACGGAGGCACAATCACTTCACAGTATTATTTTAGATAACAGATACTTTTGGGAAGGGTCTTATTTCCCAGATTTTTGATTTTCTGAAAATAGCAGGTGATTATAGTCTCAAGCAGTCAGTGCGAGCTAAGTGGTCTTTATGGTGATTTTGTTTTTCTTTTTGTCAGAGTGAGTTTGGTTTCCTAGTTGGGAAGGGAAATGAAGACATACAAAGGTCTGAAAGCAGTTGTTTTCTTACCCTGGAGCCATGTGGAAGCCATCCTTTTGGATGGTTGATCTATCCCCCATCCATGCTTGTTTTCTCGATTCTTGCTTCTCCCGTCTAATGGTTGCCTTTCCCCCTGTGTGGATGCTCTACTGATGAGCATTAGATACTCCTTTTTGGTTAACTGATTGACAGTGACAGGCCAGCATGGGAATAGTGCTTTTTAAAAGGCGTTATTTATTAACTTGTATGGGCGTGCTTACTTTAATGAGTGTTTTGCCTGCATGTATGTCTGTGTACCATGTGTATCCCTGGTGCTCATAAAGGCCAGAAGAAGGCATTGGGTTCCATTGAACTGGTGTGGTACAGTCTTTTTCTTTTCTGGTGTGTGTGTGTGTGTGTCCGTCCGTCCGTCCGTCCATGTCCCCAGCTGTCCTGGAAAACCCTGTAGTACAGGCTAACCTTGAACTCAAGAGATCTGCCTGCCTCTGCTCCCTAGTGCTTGGAGCAAAGTGATGATCCTAGAGCTCAAATAAATTATAACCCAGCTTTACTGTTCAAGGGTGGTTCTCTTAATGGTTGTCCTCTGTTTCCCACACAGTTGACTCCATTCATGTTCGTATCTCCCTTTCTGCTTCATTTTTTACATTGTAATCTAGTCATCATTTGGAAATCCTGGGTCATGTGCTTCAGATCTTATGTGACTCCCAATGCTTTCAGGTTAAAACTCAGCCTCTTGACACAGTTCCCTGGGAGTGGAGTCAGGACCCTGCCCCTTCTCTTCAGCAGCACTTGTCACTGCATTCCTCAGACGGAGCACTGATCTGTCTCCAGGATTCTCTCTCCTTCCTTCCCTTTCCCCTCCCTTTCCTCTTGTCTCTTTAAAACATTTTTTTTTCTTCATACTAATTCAAGTCAATTTAGACTTGAGTTTTGTGAGCACTTTAGATTGTCACTTCTCATGTTATCCTAGGGCTTGGGGGAATTACTCATTTAAACAAAGTGGTTTTTCTCTTTTCTGTATACATTGTAAGTTTTTGAGGATACAGATATTAACTCGTTTACCACTGTGTCTTCAGGATCCACTAAACATTAAATTACTACTTGTTTAATGAATGTATAATCTTTTCAGTTTCTCTAATAGCTGTACACACATAAACACACATGGGTTTCATATAATAGTTATATAAAGTTATATATATATATTTATATATTATTTTATACACACATATATGATATATAGCCATTATTTCTATCTCTGGAGGTAATTGTGGTTTAAGGCAAATGGTCAAAATTTGGCCTGTATTTATTGGACATAGACTTTTAATAAAATTGGACCAAGTGAAATCTTGTCCTCACTCTGTCTAAACCAGTTGCAGGTGAAATAGGAACTGGTTCATATCAATCTGTTTACATCAGTTTGTCAAAAATTTTCCTCAAAACATTTCCTAAGGAACCAGTTGTCTTGCTTAAAAATAATTTTACATTCAGTTCTGTCCTCTGGTGAATGCAGCAGAGCCCAGGGCTAGCCAGGGTTGACTCACAAATATAAATGTCACAGAGGGGTCCCCTTTTCTCTCTCCATCCACAATGTTTTCCAGATACTGAACAGTTTAAAGGCTGGGGTCTGCTTTGAATGGGAATTGTGTACAAATAGGGAATGGTTCATTACTTCCGGTGGCTTCTGCCTTCATGGTGTGCTCACAGATGTTGTGTGGTTTTAGCGTTATCTGGTAGGTGCTTCTGTGGGCACCCTTTGTTGGTTGCTATCATCAAAACCTCACTCTCTGCTTTCCGTGGACCAGAGTTCATTGTAGCCTCACCAGAGGGTTAGCGAGGTGGGTTAGTTTTGTTTGTGAGTCTGTTATTGAGATCTCCTGCTGGCTTGCCATAGTGACACGACTCTTTTATATTCTGTGATATTCGAGTCCATTCTCCAGTGGAGACAATTTGTGCTTTCCTGTATGGTTAGCTAACTCCTGGTTATCTCTCTTTCTCACGGGAACCTTGTGTCAGCAAAGTTAGAGTTGCACTAAGGTAGGCTCGCGCTGCTGCTGCTGCTGCCACTGCCGCTGCTAAAGCACATTCAGATGCCCATGGTGACATGCTGAGAGCTCCGTGGCAATAACATGAGTCACAACCCGACCCACACTGATCAGAAACACAGCAGCAGCCCTTCAGAGAGCGACAGAGACCGCTGATCTTCCGGGACAACTGTCATGGGCAAGCTGATCCCACAGTCACCCCAGTTTGATGTGGAACATGGAGAGAAAGAAATTCCTGGCACTGGCACTGGAGCAGTCGCTTTATTGGAATCACACGGCACAACTTGTAAAACAAAAACAAACCAAAACAAGAGCATGGTATGGAGCTATGAAGCAAGGTGACCTTTGCCCTTGCACTCTGTATACTCTGGGAAGCCTTAAGCAAAGTCCTGGAGCCTCACCCTGTTTTAAGATTACTGCCGAGGCAAAAGGCAGCAGCCAGCGCCGGAGAGGATGAGCCCTGCTGCTCCCCTGCCTCTGTTGCTCAGCCTGCCATCTCCCAAAGGCTGCTCCCTCTCTCCTAGGCTTCTACCCTGCCTAGGAGAGAAAACAAAATTGCAAGTGTGAGAAACATCAAGTCAGAGATGTTGCTGAGCAAGCCTGACAGATGGGAAGGGGTAGAGGACCGGTTAAAGCCATGAAAGCCTCAGCCCCACTTCCCGGAGACCAGGACGTTACAGGGAGGCCGACATGATGACGCTCTCCCCCTCAGTTGCTGAGAGTTGGGAGTGGAGTCAATGCACAGGGAGCTTCCTGCAGAAGTCCTGCGTGTCTCTTCCTGCCACTCCTTTACCTGCATCTCTGAAGAGACACACTCTAGTTCAGTTCGGAAGGTGGGACTCCAAAGGCCGCTCGTTCATTCCCTTTGGCCCATGGCTTATTGCTCATAATGTTTGGACTCTATTCCAGCTTCACTGTCCCTCAGGCAGCAGGGCCAGCCTTGCCCACAGAGTTTATACACAGCTCTCTTCCTGGCCTTGACTTGACTGACAGTGGCCTACCTCACCAGCCTTTGTCATTGTTTGAGGGTGACACTAGCTCCTAGTTGGAAGCTTTAGTTTGGAAATAATTTCTCTTGAAAAGTTTACCCTTTTTTTTTTTTAATAGAAAATTTACTACATTGAATAGCTTCCCCAAGTTGCCTGCTTAAGTTTGCTCAATAAAGAGTGACACTGAAACCACTGCCTAACCATATAATAGGGTCATTCACTGTGTGCTCACTGTGTTCTTGATGTTGTAATAAAAGCTGATTTATGAATATTGAATGGATATATTTGTTAAGAGGGGAGACACTTTTCTAGAATAAAGAATATTGTTAAGAAGCCAGGCAGTGGTGGTGCACGCCTTTAATCCCAGCACTCTGTAGGTAGAGGCAGGCAGAACTATGAGTTCAAGACCAGCTTGTTCTACAGAATGAGTTCCAGGACAGCCAGGGCTATACAGAGAAACCCTGTCTCTGAAAATCAAAAATATTATTAAAATCCCAATTAAAATTCATGCTGCCCCCAAGCAAGAGCTAGTCTTCCAGGTATTAAACTAGACATGGAGAGCGTCTTAAGGCTCCCACCTCAAGTGGAGTAGAAAGCTGGTGGATAGACTCTGCTCCTGGGGGCTGGGCTAGACTAGATATTGTCTCTTCCCATATCCTTTACAAAGTGAGGTTAGCTTGGAATTGCATACTAATGAAGAATTACTTTGAATATTGTATCTGCTACAGAACAGAAATTATCCCGCCTGTGTCTCTTAGCTTCTTCACCTACCGGGGATAATGATGGAGCTTCTTGTGTTTTGGGGACACAGCTGAGACAGGTTTGAAGGTTCTATTTAATTTCTGTTTTTCTCTCGTCCAGTGTTCTCTGAACCTTGGTAATTCAGAGAAGTTTCGAGTGGCAGAAAACGTCGTTGAATGTCAACACTCCTCCTTTTCAAGTTCTTTTTTTCCCCATTTGTTTGTTTGTTTGTTTGTTTGAGTTGTATTTGGTTCTAGCTATCATCGAATGTTTTATTTTCAGCCTGTATTTTTGGAACTACCCTGCAAGGTAGACACTTACGCCCACATAAAGAAACAACTTGCCCAAGGGCACACTGCTAGTGCTCTGAGTTAGAAACCCTGGCAACCTGCCACCGGCTCAGGCTTCTGCGGCTCAGCGGTACACTGCCAGAGGCAACCTAAAAATAACCCGGAAGTGAACTGAAGTGGGCCACGTGACAGCTAGGGGATGTTTCTGATAACATGCTCCTCCCCTTTTCACCGAACATGCACTGTCCCTCAGCCTAGTCTGTCTTGTAACTGCTGCTCTTGTGAAAGCTCCCACCACCTGCCTTTTCTCCTTACAGTGATCTAGTCTCTGAGGCCTAGGGTCCTCTGCTTTGCAAGTTAGAGATGCAGGGAGGGGTTTGGGGACTTAAGAAACCTCAGTTGCCTGGGTCTCGCCCCTGGAGGTTCAGCACCAGAAGTTTTTAGCTCCCGGGGCGATTTTGATGAACGGTCCCCGGTGGCTGTTTATCCACAGGTGTGACCCACACCTGTCACCTGTCTCTCTGTTGGCTTCCTTCCCTTTCCACTTACCTCCGAGGCCACAGTTTGCCCTCACCCTTTGCCTTGGCTCACCTCCTGGCGTCATATATCAGTCTGCCCAGTTGTCCTGGATCCATCCCGTGGCTTTAGCTTCTCAGATTTCAGGATCCTGCCGAGGGTGGTGGCTGGCCATGTGGACGCGTACTACTTCACATTCATGGTCTCGGGTCCCTGTCTGGCAGCTGTTGGTGTCCGCATTTAGTGCTGTCTGTTGCACCTTCTGCGTCTTCACCATCCTACCACATCCTTGGCAGATGGTTTGAATTCTTGGCTTGTGTTATGGATCCTGTCAGGCTTTTTCCCTTTACCCTCCGACTAGCTCTTTTGCTTTACTCTGTATATGCAGATATTATTCCAAAATCACCCCCCAGGAAAGTCCCCTCCATCCTCTTTTGGGCCCTTCCTCTCAATTCTGTAGTTTTAGGGAGGCTCAACAGTTTGGCTATCGCCATTCGGCACCTCCCACTTATTTACTTTTCTTTCCTTTTGTTAAAGGTTTTTCGGTTTTTTTTTTTTTAATCGTGTAGTGTTCACTTAATGCCATATGTATTTGGGAATGCCGTGGTAATCATGTTGGGATCAGAGGGCAGCATTCAAGAGTCCGTTCTCTTTCTTCCGTGTGGTGTGAGTCCCTGGTTTTGAACCCAGGGCTGTCAGGCGTGGCAATAATTGCCTTCCTCCTGCCCAGCCATCTCACTGTCTTTAGGTACTTAGTTTTTTAATCTGCTTTTAAAATCCTGCCTATTTCTGGGCTGCATCTGATGCCTCCTTGCTCACAATGCTCAGGGTTCACCACGTGCATCCTTAATATAGTGAACGTTTCATTTCCTGACCTTGTTCGTGTGTGCTTGGGCTCATCTTAGGACAGTCACCACGAGATCCTGGAGCCCCACCCTGAGTCATCAGATCCACATGATCTCTCTCTCCACGGTCAGGCGAGCCCTGTGGATTCTCCCGTCTGCATTTTCTCCCGCTCTTCCAATCCCGTGCGCCCTTCTGCTGGCGTTTAAAACCTTGCGGCCTTTCTTTGCGTTTTCTCCTTCTGGACAATTAGAGTATGTCACCCTGCCTTCCGTCCCACTGCCCTGTACTTTGCTCTTATCACTTAAAGCAAACATAATCCCAGTCATTTGATTTGGGTCTTCCCTGGTTATTTCTCGCCTGTCTCTTCAACCTTGCCTGTGAAATGGAGGCAAAGTTCACAGTAGGAACGAGGCATAGGCCAGCTATGGGATATGCTAACGTGCAATTTGTGTTTCAGAAGTTGGGAATGGTGGGGGCAGTGGAGGGGGCCACACCTAGCAAAAGCCGGGCCCTTCGAGCCCCTCCATGGTGGTTCAAGTGCACTTTGCTGGCACTCTGTTCTAGCACTAATTTGAACAAGGTGAGAAGCACCTGTTCTAAGCTCTTGGCCCCGCTGTGGTGAGGAGCACATGTGGGAAGCCTGAGCTAAGAAAGGGAAGCCTGGTGTCTCAGAAGCACAGAGACCATGAAAAGAGGAACTTGAGTGTCCAGGAGGACAGGCTCTAGTCCCAGGGACATCCACAGGCTGCTTTCAGCGTCCCGATTTAGCCGCCCATTGTGTTTTCTCGGGGCTTCTCATGCCTGGCCGTTTTTTACAAGATGGAGACATTTTGAGTTCACTCCCCTGAGTTCTGGGTATTTTCCTGAACTCTGCTCTGTCCCTGCATTTAGAGGAGTCTGCTATACTGCGCCTGGGCCTCGGGGCTGTCATGTGGCCAGGAAGTGATCTCAAAGAAGTAGTGGGGGGGGTGGCGGCGTTCTCCTTCTTGGCTCCTGTGTCTCATGAACACTGGTGTCCTGAACCTAGTATCTGTAACCGTCCTTTCTGAGATTTTCGTCAAAATGCTCTTCGGTGGGAGGGCAAATCCAATTTGCATTTCTTTATTTTGTCTAAAAGTTGGAAGTCCAGAGGGAAGACTTGGGTTTCTGATGCTTTGTTAAGTCAAAAGAAAGATGGGACTGCATGCTCTTTGTAATAGCCTCACACGAAAAGCAACCAGGTATCAACATCAGGTGGACAGACAATGTGTGCACAATAAGGAATAGAAGGAATTCAGAAGGAATTCTATAATGAGGATGAATGAGCTATAGATGATCAATAAACCATTAACGTGGGCAAGTCTCACTCTAACATAAGAACATGAGAACCCCATATAAAAGGGGATTGGACGTGCAGAGGGGGTCTGGTAATGCTGTTGTTTACTGACCTGGGTACAGGCTGCAGGGAGTTTTGCCTGTGTTAGCAAACTCTGCGAGTTGTAGACTTATGTGTCACCTTACATTAGCTACCAATAAAAAAAGAACAATGTGAGAGAAAGGTCAAGGCTACAGGCCATATGCAACAGTGGTTTAGCAGAGCTGGATTTCGAGCACGCAGCCTGGAAGGAAACAGTTCCATGTAGAATCCTAGCAACAAGCAAGCCACCAGCTCCAGGACCCAAGTCCATGCTGCCTGCCGACCACTGAGACGCCGAGCAAGTGGTCTGTTCACACTGTTTTGAAAAATCTAACTGTGGGTTTGGTTTCTGACGCACTGGCCACAGCCTAAGGAGTTCTTTCTGTATGTGTAAACGTGATAGGGAAAGGTACTACGTCCTGGCTTTAGACGTCGTTTTGTTGACATGTCTGAGTTATATGGGATTTGTACAATCCCCCCTTTAAGTTACAAGTCTTCGACAGCAGATAGCGTGTCTGCTCATCGTGTCTGTGTCTGTATTTAAGTACAAATGGTAACCCAGCACACACTGGTACTCGGAGTCTGTTGATCAATAAAAGAATGCTAGGCATAGTGATAAGTCCGCATGGTTTTGATTAAATGAACATATTTTAAGTACCCCACACCAAAGAGCTTTGTAAAGTCAAAACAGTGTTCTCCGAAGTGGGATTGATTGCTTCTAGGGTGCGTGTACTCCATATTGATCCCTTGGCATAGAAAGAAATACCAAGGACTGGTTAGGCAGAGAGAAACGGTAGCAGAGGAAATTATTAAGGCTCTGCAATGTGGTTTGGTTTTAATTTTGTGAGGAATTTCAGATATGTCCCCTATCAATTCTTTTTATCCATAAACCTGGAAGAGAACAATACTGCATTATCAATATAAAAAAATCTCAGGAAAAAGGAGGTGTATCAATATTCTTAAAGCAAGATATCTTAATAAAAAGGTGGAAACGAAAGTAGGGCTTTCGACTTCTAGCTTGTGCCCAAATCTAAAAGTTGCAAGGCTGTTTTATGTTTTAGTTCAGAAGGTCACTGCTGCTGCTGCTGCTGCTGCTGCTGCTGCTGACTTAATTACAGCCTTCCAGATACAGTGCATTATTAGGGGGCTGAATTTGCCTATAAATCAACACATTCACGTGAGAGATTTGAGACACTTTCTTAGCACTGGATGGACCAATAGGAATGAATCACAGGATTTTTATCAGTTTGAGGATTCTTCAAACTAAAGTAACTACCATATGATTCGTCTCACTTCTGGGGAGATACCAGCAGACATCCAGGTCAACATGTAGTAGATACCTACAAACTCGTGTTTTTTGAGGTATATTTGCAAGAGGCAAGCTACAGAGCCTGACTAGCCATCAGCAGGTAAATGGATAAAGAAAATATGGTATATATTTTATTCAGCCTTAGAGAATAAAAAAATTGGGACATTTGCAGGAAAGTGGGTGCAACTGGAGATCATCATGTTAAGAGAAATTCACAAGACTCAAACAAATGCCTTTTCCCCCCTTGCATAAGCAGAATCAAGATAATAGTAATAGTAATAGTAAAAATAATGTATGTGGGGTGCAGTGAAGAGACTGCCCAGATGATCGCTCCATTGTTAGGGGGAAGGTTTTTATTATGAATAAGAGGATATCCAGAGCAGACAGAAAGAAGGCAGACTGTGCATAGCCAGAAGCAAGAGAGCACTGAGCACAGAGAATCGTGGAGCTAGTGGTCGGTCTGAGGCAGGTGGGTCTGTGTTGTTATGTAGAGACCAAATGGGAATCTGGAAGATGGGAAGCCTGGGCTGAGAAGGACCAGCCTTGGAGATGTGTAACAAGTGTGAGCAGAGACTGAGGGGACTGGAGGCCAGTGTGGGCTTTGAAATGTAACCACTGGTGCAGGCCCGTCTCCAGAGGCAAAGGAAATGACCCCTTTTGGGGATGGGGAGCCCATTTCACAAGTTTGGGGATGGGGAGCCCATTTCACAAGTCCCTGAGGAATGCTGGCTTTTATCTAACCGCCAGAAGTCCTTCTGTAGTCCAGCCTGCGCTCATTTCTGGACACTCCGGTTTTCTGAGACCTCACAGTAATAAGGTATGAAAGCAAAAGGGGAACTCTAGTGGCAGAAAGGGGCATGAGAGAGAATAACGGAAGCGAGTGAAAACGGACCGGTGATGAGCGGCTAGCCTTAGACCTTCTCGTCCTTTTATCTTGACCATACTCTCTTCGTGATCTCTGGGTGGGTTCTGGGCAGGGAGTTATTCTCTCTGATGCATTTTGGGGTAGTTTCCTCAAATCCAGTATCTAGTTCTGTCTTCCACTGCTATGTGCAGTCTTCTGTCTGATGTTTGAGCTGGTAATAGCATAGGTCAGCAGTTCTCAACCTTCCTAACGCTGTGACCTTTAATACAGCCCCTCATATTTGGTGACCCCCTCCCCCACCCACACACATAAAATCGTTTCGTTGCTACTTCATAGCTGTAATTTTGCTACTGTTATGAACCATAATGATGGATAAACATCTGTGTTTTCTGATGGTCTGAGGTGACCACTGTGAGAGGGTTGTTTCACACCCCACAGGCTGATACCTGCTGACATAGGAGCCTGCTTTGCGCTTGGTTCTTTTCATGTAGTCCTAGTCCATGTCTTGACAGTGTCTTATTCCTTCCCTAGGCCCAAGACCACAAAGAGGTTTTCTAGGAAAACTTTTGTCTTCTCATTCCTCATCAGTGAATCTAAGATAAGTAGTGTCTCCAACTTCCTCTCAGGGCCTAGAGTGTTCTGCTTTGCCTTTCAAGAATTCCAGACACAAGGGTGTCAAAACAGATTTCCTTCTTACAGCAGGCTTATTTCCAGATTGACAGGATATAGTATCAAGTTGGAGCTCCGAGGCAAGCTTGGGCTTCAGACTGCAATCACTGGGGAGTTTTTCCTTATTATTTACACAAAGTGTTTTCTCTGTGTGTGTATTCCTGTGTCAGTTTAAAACTCTCTCCTCTCTGTCTGTCTATCTCCGTCTGTCTCTCTGTCTCTCTGTCTCTGTCTCTCTGTCTCTCTGTCTCTCTGTCTCTCTGTCTCTCTCTCTCTCTCTCTCTCTCTCTCTCTCTCTCTCTCTCTGTGTGTGTGTGTGTGTGTGTGTGTGTGTGTAGCTTTGGTTGTCCTAGAACTTGCTCTGTAGATCATGGTGGCCGGGATTAAAGGTGTGAGCCACTACAACCTGGCAAAACTCCATTTTTCTAAATCTTTTGAAGGACCAGATTGATGGCTTGGGCCTATACTCTCTACTGGTCAAAGGTTGAGGCAGGAGGATCAGGAGTTCAAGGTCAGGCTGTGCTACAGAGCACTGGGTGTTGTACTCTGGAGGAATAAGGAAGAATATGTGACCCTGGTAAGGTGCGGACTGGATGGGGTGGGCGGGAGTGATAGGACCCTCATTACTTACTTCTCGTGATTTCAACCATGTTACGAGTTCAGCTAAACGGCTACCTGGACTTTCTCTTACTCCCACAATTCAGATGCCCTTTATCAGACGAGTTTCTGCAGACATCCATCTAGTCTGCTATTTTGTTAGAAATGGGAAATTGCAGATGAACTACACTGAAAAATAAGTTGCTGGTCCCATGCTTGGGTATCATGATAATGTCAACTCGTTACATTTTAAGTTTTCTGAAAGACTTGCTTCTATTTCTTTCTCCTCTTTGCAAAGCAGTAAATAAAGCACCTAGCTGGTCAGCCCACGTGTGGGTGGTGGTCGTCATCTCCTAGCTCTTGCTATTGTAGATCAGAAGTTAGCTCTACTCTTTAAACTCATTGGTTTCCATTTTTTCTATTGTCAGTAACATAGTGTCTTCTACAATGGTGTTTCTGTGGCCATAAGTGAAACAATAGGTGTTTGCTGAGGTGCACTCTGCTTTCCTCAGAGTGAGCCTAAGCTGACTGGTCTGCACGTGGTTCCCTTACTGGTGTGCTTCCAAATGTGTACGTGACACATTTGCCGTGTTTGTGGTACAGTTCTTCGAACTGCAGATGTGCTGACCCTAATGGGCTTTTGCTCTTCTAGAGGAAGATCTCAGTGGTTTTCACACTCATGGCAGGACTGCTGTCTGGCTAGAGCAGTAAGATGCCTCTGATTCCAGGCATGTCAAAGCATGGAGACACCTGGACCCCAGGACTCCTCCTCAAAGATCCAGGAGTTCTCCCACCTCTGGTTACTGCCGGCTGCCCGGAGACTGGCTGATGAGACAGGAACTGCTCTGTTGTTGTAGAAGTAGGGAGGAAGAAACTCCAGCACATTCTCTGCCCTCCGTCTGGCTGGGTGTCCCTCATGAGGAGCTGTCATTAAGACACTTTCTTTTTTTTTTAATCTGAGGTTTTGTTTTTCCCTTCGACCCTCTTCTACCCTGCCAGCCCAAGCCTATTGCCATTAGTCGTCTGTCTGCCCCGTTCTCAAAGTGCTTGTCACACTTCCATACCCTTCTTGCACATATGGCGCATATCAAGGCTTTACCTACTTTTATAGCTGTGTGGTTACTTCTTAGCAGCTTGAGAAGGAGGGCAGTCATGTGTGGGCAAATACTGTCGTTGGTTTTTTGGAGGGGGTCGTGTGTGTTATTGGGGGGTAGGGGGGAGAATAACTCTGTATCTGCACAGGCCAGAGGTTGACTCCGGGCATCTTCTCCCATCAGTTTCAATTTTACTGAGACTGGCTCTCCTCACCCAGCCTGGAGCTCACTGGTTGACTAGACTGGCTTGCTGGTGCTACTGTATCCACATCCCAGCACTGGGATTACACACCCCACACCCAGCTTTTTACATGAGGTGATCTGAATTCAAGTCCTCATGCTTGCACAGTGAACATGTCACCCACTGAGCCAACCCCTGGACCCGCTCTCCATTTCTTCAGTTTGAGTCTATGAGTGCCTGCCTGCGCTGTGACCCTGTGGTTCCTAAGCTCTGCGAGCACAGCAGTGAAGCATAAATGTTCAGGGAGCATCTATGTGCTGACTAGCACCAGGACAGCCATTCTGCTTCCTTCCGGCTTGCCTAACCTGGAAGCCCGTTTGGTTTGTCTTGTCGTTGTCTTCAGGTCTCCTTGTCAGAAAGATGTCCGCTTTGGAAATCCTCATCTTAGTCCTGGGGTGTTGTAGCACAGTTGGCAGAGGGTTTGCCCAGCTTCCACATAGGAAGCCGTGGATTTGAGCCCACAAACTGTGCATGGATGTGCCTATAATCCTAATACTTAAAAGGTGGTAGGCAGCAGGAAGTTCAAGCTTCTCCTTGGCTACATGAGACCCGACCTTAAAAACAAAAATCCAAAGACCGAAAGCACCTTCTCTCAGGTGCCCAGCCTGATGCTTTGGGTGTGACTTGCTTTGTTCTGCCCGCCCTCTCTCTCCTGACTCGTGCATAAGCCTTTATTAAGATTTTAACCCAACTCTGTTTAGGGATCTATCCGTGCTCTCGTGGGCTTCCTTTTGACTCCGCACCAGCACATCCTCTAGAAATGACTCGTGTTGTTTTCGTGTTTTAGCCGGTTACACCTCAACAAGAAGGCAACAGACAAACAGCCGTACAGCAAGCTCCCTGGAGTCTCTCTTCTGAAACCACTGAAGGGGGTGGACCCTAACCTAATCAACAACTTGGAGACATTCTTTGAACTGGATTATCCCAAAGTAAGTGCCTCGCTGTGCCGGTGAGAGAGACGGGCTACCCCACGGTTTTGCTTATTCATCTTGGGAATTTCAACACTGCAGATGAGGCAGAGGCCCTGATGCTTTATGTACATCAAAGCTGGAGCTTCTTCCAGCCATGTTCTGTAAGTGAGTGCAAGGGGAATGAAGGAATACTTACGTTGATCGTGAAAACACCCTGGCCTTGCATCTCTGGTGTGCAGCCCCGCCCTTAGAGTCCCACACGTCTCTGATGTGCAGAGTAGTCTCACATTTTGATTCCTCTCGGAGACCTAGTTCTGTGGGTCTTTTTATATCACATCCCTGTGTGTTTTCATTGGTGGTGGAGAAAATCATGTTGATCTTTAGTACGAAAGATATGCCAGAGACAGGGTCTAGTCTTTCATGGTGTAGTTTAGTTTCTGAACTAGAGAGCCAGAGAAATCTGTCTGGTTCCTGTATCTAAAGGAACTTTTATTCAGACAGTATTTTATTTTAAAAACATTAACACAGTTGGTAAATGTCGCACAAAACCATCTAGTTCTTGAGTAGAGAAAACAAATATTCAAAATTGCCCTTTAAAGCTTTGAATTCAAAGGCATTTTCTTTTTTTTTTTTTTTTTTTTTTTTTTGGTTCTTTTTTTTCGGAGCTGGGGACCGAACCCAGGGCCTTGCGCTTCCTAGGTAAGCGCTCTGCCACTGAGCTAAATCCCCAACCCCTGGCATTTTCTTTAAAATCCTCCTTTCTCTCAGAAGTTACACAAGCGAATTAACAAATGAACTTGTCACTCGCCCTGGGCCAGCAACTAGGGACTAGAAGTCTAAGTCCATTTTGTTACAAGATGTATATTCTATTGTAATTCAAATACGGTATTTCTATAAAACCTGGTGTGTAAAGTAGTTCTTTATAAATAGTAGCTTAAAATACTTGTACTTGAAGGGTTGAATGTACCCCAGGAGGGCACATGCCTGGCATGCATGAAACTCTGGGATCCATCCATCACCAGGCTGCATAGAGACAGGTCTGAACCCACAGTCCCTGGTACATAGGGAATTTGAGGCCAGTATTGGTTCCATGAAGCGGGGAGTGGTGGTGGTGGAGGTATTTTTGCTTGATAGGCAGTATTATTATTTCATATATTAAAGCTAATTAAGTCATTTCATGACTTAGGGCATAGCCTGGTAGTAAGAGTGTATGCTTGGTATGTATGAGTTCCTGGCTTCAGCTCCCAGAACCCCCCTGGCCATCTGTTCCGAATGGCATTTTGTCCTCTATACTATGAAGTTTGCCTTCCTAATGTCTCCAGGTCTGAAGCAGTGAGGAGACGTTCTCACACAACTTTAAATTGTTATTAATGCATCTAAATTTACTCAAATACAAAGGGTAGCATTCCGTGTACTGCAGTTTCAAGTGTTAAGTTCTTAAATATCCAAGGACTAAGTATTCTTAATTTGGAGAGGTTTATTTGTAGTCCCCCATCTTGCCTTTCGCCTTTGGACATTTCCGCAGTCTGAAAAGCGCAGGCGAAAGTGATTGCATTTGCTGGGCTGCCTTCTCCCTCCCGAGCTTGCAGTCCAGCTTGCCCAGTTACAGGGCTTCACTAGAGTTCTTCCATCTCCTGGAGACTTAGGAAATCAGTCTTTCGAAAAATATCGTAAAGGAATATATTTTCAGTATGTACTGTATTTTTAACATGTATACGACTAGTCTTTTAGAATATAAAAAATACCCCAAAAGTCATTCTGTGTATTAGCTAGGCGAGCTTTTAACCACGCCCAGCGTTTAGCCACTTATAACTGGAGGAATTTGACTGTCGCAGGGACATAAAATGGTTCCGTCCCACCACAGTCACGAGCTGATACCTCATTATAATGTGGTTCTTCAGTTTGCTACGGTTTTTTTTTAAAGCCTGTCTTAAGTATCTGCTCCTGGATAATGTGAACTAGGTTGTTTTTTTGTTTGTTTGTTTATTTTTTGCAGCATAGCTTATTAAGTCATTTTTGTTTGTAATCTTGGAATTAAGTTTGAAAGGTATAATCACGATTGGAAACTTGCAAGCCTTGTGATGAAGTAAAGATGAGCTCTTATATGGAACTAGAGAGACAACTCATTCGTTAAGAGAGCACACTGCTCTTGCAGAAGACCTGAGCTTAATTCCTGGTACCGGCATCACTCTGGAAAACCAGTTTTATAAAGTTCTGCCTTGCTTGGGGAGGAAGCCACAATAAGCCACCCGTGTCTTGCAGCGTCCTAGTGCTCAGAAGCACTTTCCTCCGCCTTGCCGTTCACACCTGTCGAGCAGTACCTATTGTAAAAACATTACGGAATTCTCTAGGGAGCGCCTGGCTGTGTGGCTTAGTAGATGGGAAGAAAGCTAGCTGTTATTTTGCCCTTTATAAAGTTACTTAGCCTTTCTAATCGCCATTATTAAGGACACAGTCTTCCTCCACTAAGTGTTCTGAGACATCAGGACTGCTTGTAGGCTCAGCCCTCTGGGAAGTTTCATGGGTGTGGTGGGATTGGCACCCTTTGCTCTCTCAGACTTTTATCTGGCCTCATGAGGCCAGATGACTGTATGATTGGTGAACCCTTCTTGAGGAGCACTTTAGATCCGTCCTCACTGAAGCGGATACTGGATGGAGTACTAAGTGGTAGGGATCATGAGAAAATGCTCCTCGTTTTCACCATCTGCTTAATTATTAGTAAGCCTTTTTTTCTTTAATTAAAAAAAAAAATAACGGGGCTGGAGAGATGGCTCAGTGGTTAAGAGCACCGACTGCTCTTCCAAAGGTCCTGAGTTCAAATCCCAGCAACCACATGGTGGCTTACAACCATCTGTAATGAGATCTGATGCCCTTTTCTGGTGTGTCTGAAGATAGCTACAATGTATATAATAAATAAAGATGTTTAAAAAAATAATAATAAAATCCCCACCTTGTTGACAAAACCTTTCTTGACTTCAGTCCTGGTTCTCTTGTGTTCAACCACAGATTTCTTTTCTGCCAGTATTTTGGTGAGGTAAGATGCATGCTGAAGGCGTTATGAGTATTTTGTTTCTGCTTTTTGCTTTTATGTACTTGTCAGTAGAAGTAAGCAGAATGGGCTTTTCCATGGCTTGAGTCAGTCCCTGTGATTTAAGCACCTCAGAAGGTACTGTAAGGACGGTTTTGGCAGGGCCATTGAAGCTTTCAGAAATGCCTTTCTAACTAAACATAGCGTTGAGCAAAATGAAATTCTGGATGTCCTCATACTTAGTGAGGTCAGCGAAGCATGCTTTTCATGGTAGTAAATGTTTGGTCAAATGTTATTTTATTTAAAAAGTTTTAAACAGTAAAATAGAATTAAAAAAAGGAAAGAAACATAATCACACTTTGTCCCTTATGGGCTCTCTTTACGTCTGTAGCACTTTCATGAGGCAAAGCGGGGCTCCAGGACAGAGTTTCTGGAGGAGGAGTGTGCTTGGGTTTCCTCCTTTTCAGCGTTGCCTTTTGCACTCCCGCACATCTTGTAAGCTTTGAGTGCATGTTAAGTGGTGCAGGTTGTGAACAAACTTGATATGCAGGTTGTCTCTGGGTCAGGGCCTGTCAGAGAACGACAGGTGTCAACCTCAGGCACTCCAGGCGCTTTCTGCTGCTGGCAGACAGGTCTTTGGCCTGGAGAAGCTGTCCCCACCCAAGCAACACTCGTCACAAGCAGCTGGGTCCCTTAGGATTCCTCCCTAAGCTCTTAACTTTATGTACACAATCCTCTTTTTTCCTTTCATCTAGTTTTTGATCACTCTAGAAATGCTAGCAGTGTGTACTTCTACGAGGGTTCTTAATGTTAAATATCTTCTTTTGATTAGTATGAAGTACTCCTTTGTGTACAAGATCATGATGATCCAGCCATTGAGGTGTGTAAGAAACTGCTTGGAAAATACCCAAACGTTGATGCTAGATTATTTATAGGTAAGTAAAAAACCTACATTGGCCATTTTACTTTGGTAGTTTTAAATATCAGTAAATCTCGCCTTAAACTCTAGATTAGAGTACAAGTCACTCAGTACAGTTAGACAGCATATGCTTGCTTTAGGCGTGTTTTCTGGGAGGAGGGGGTAAAAGATATTTCTATTCCTTCAAGGAAAGTTATGGGGATAAAGAGGTCTTGGTTACCAAAAGGTTACACAAAAATAGCATCCTGCTCAGTAGTCAGGTGTGAGTAGAAGTAGTAGGTGTTGTTGTCTTCTGATTATTTTTTCCTTCTCTATTTTGATTTTCCCCGGGTCTGTGGTATCTAGTCTCAGTGTTGAGCTTGGATTCCATCATATAGAGTATGTTTTAGTTACAATCAGATACTTGGTTACTTTCACAACTTTTGTGACACTGTTGCACCAGCGCCCTGTGCAGGGCAGTGTTCCCCTCTGGTAGTTCTCTGGGTCACTTCCACGAACACTAACCGTAGGAGTAAAGGCCCGAGCGAGGTAGGCACCAGCTCGACTGCTTCATGTTCAGTGAGTTATGTAGGTGGTGACTTCAAAATAGGGCCGCACCAGCAGTCTGTGGAAAGCAACCAATAGTCTTGCAGTAGCCCAGGTGGTTTTGGGGATTCCATGGGGCCCCTCTGGCCAACATTGACTAGATGTGCCTTGTTCCCGGCACTGGAGGTTCCTGCTTGGGGCTTTGTTATTTGGTGATTCCTTTATATTTCTTTCATATATTCTATCCATCTGCAGAAGTTTCTACTATATTAGGTTTCCATACAGCCCTTCGAATGGCCCTGAGTTTTAGCTGCCCCCCCCTTTGGTTCCCGCATCGGTTTTGTTTCTAAAGTGTTTTTAATGGTAGTCTTTTCTCTGTATAAAAGTGGGGGTAGCCTATGTTTTACTCTGATAAGTCAATTTCTCCTATTGTTGTAACTACTGTAACTTCAAAATGAGTCCTGTGGACTCTTTTATTGGTTTTGTTTGCGTTTATTCCCTACCACTAAATAAATGTGTTTATAATATTATGTAGCATGACACTTTAAATATACATATATATATATATTATGAAATGGTTAAATCAAATTAATTAACATGCATACTTACCACTGATTTGTGATAAGGGATCTCAGCACTTTGCAGATATTCAGCACATGGCTGTTATGATATTGTTGTGTTGTACAATTATCATTAGATATTAGTTCATCATGTTAATGGAAGAATTTGCAAATTAGAAACCAGACTAGATTGTTAAAGAAATTAAAAATTCTCCTTTTGTGAATGAATACTTTTTACAGTGATTACTATGAGTGATAGGTAATGTTTAAATTATGAAATATGGCACAACTCTGTTTCTCCATCGTGTATCTTTATAGTATCATGTATTTTGAGCTCAATGAATGTCTTACTATTGTGCCTTTACATTTTTAGGTGGCAAAAAGGTTGGCATTAATCCTAAAATTAATAATTTGATGCCAGCATATGAAGTTGCAAAGTATGATCTCATATGGATTTGTGATAGCGGAATACGAGGTGAGGTTTGTCCTACTTTATCAAACTGTTCATTTGATGATAGAAAGCCAAAAACATCTTAAAAATATATTATTTATCAATCTGTGGTTTGCCCGATAATTTA
This sequence comes from Rattus norvegicus, assembly GCF_021556685.1. Lineage (NCBI taxonomy): Eukaryota > Metazoa > Chordata > Mammalia > Rodentia > Muridae > Rattus > Rattus norvegicus. The sequence continues at coordinate 79,256,488 of NC_141538.1, forward strand.
CTCCATCATCATGTATGTTAGGTGCACTTGATAAGATTTTAATTTTTTTAGCCTAACCTAGATGGTACATGTATTAGATACCTTTGCATTTTGAAGAGAAAATCTCAACCATTAAACATAGTGATGACCACCATCTGGTCTACAGCCCTTCTCCAGTGTAACATTTCTTCTTTGTTGGACACTTTGTACCCTTTGGGCTTCTGTAATACACTATTCTACCAAAAAAGTCAAATCAACATATGTTTCCTACAATATGTAAATTTATTAAAAAGCATTCATGTATTTAAAAAAATTATTTAATGGTTAGAGCAAGAAATTTCTCTCCTGAGCTAAAAATGGGTAGCTTTTTAAAGTTTTATATTCTCAGAATAAGTGATTGATATTTATTAAATCCAAATGTTCAAAAGAATATATTTTATTGTAACTTAATTACAATTCACAAAATTTAATTACATTAATGGACATTTTACTAAAATGTTCCCTCCCTCTCTCTCTCTCTCTTTTTTTTTTTTTTCCTTTCTCTGTTCTCACCTTTCCCCCTAACTTGCAGTCATTCCAGACACATTAACTGACATGGTCAATCAGATGACGGAGAGAGTGGGGCTGGTCCACGGGCTTCCATACGTAGCTGACAGACAAGGCTTTGCTGCCACCTTAGAGCAGGTAAGTGCAGGGCTTACAAATCGTGCTTGTCACAGCGGCTCCTCCCTCAGCTCTGCTGCTGGTGTGGGGCCCTGCTGAGAGCACCCTGTTCCTAGGAGGAAGTGCTTGGGTTCCTGGGGTCACTTACTGCTGAGCTGCACACCCCCCCCACCATGGCTGTGCATAGGGGACGGCTGGTGGCCCTGCCTCCCATTTTTCCTCTATGGCATCTTCACTCAATTCTAGACATTCACTCCACACTATTGTCTTATATAATGTTCTCTTCGACTGAAAGGTATTTTTTAAAACAGTTTATAAAAGTCCTATTATTTAAAAGAAAAAACCCTTGATCTCCTTTTTAAGTAAATATGTATCTTAAGAAACTTATTTTCTTTTTTGAAATTAATATACAAAGCTTTGGATTTATGGCAAAATGAATACATAATTTTGTTTTCTTTACTCCCCTCTCCTGTCTTCCTGCCTCTACTTCTTCCACCACCCCCACCTCCCCATCTTCAATCTTTTGTTTTTTGCAAGTTCTGGGATCAAACTCAGGGACTTAGCCATGCTAAGCAAGCTTTTCTCCATTGAGCTACATCTGCAGCCCTTTCTCCTTAGGGTTGTAGTTAAGCTCTCACCATGGAGGGAAAGATACATTATAGCAACACAGAAGCAGCATACTGCCCCCACCCCCAAAGGAAAACCCACCTCCCCACTAATGAGGGCAGTTAGGGTTCACTTCTGTCTGACCGATTTTGGCACTTGCGACTGGTTGTGGTTTTGCCCTCATGTTTTTCTTATGTGCCCTTCGAAAAGCATGATTGCGGCTGTGCTCGAGAAGCAGTTTGTGTATTAGTTTTGTCATTTCATAATCTTTTCCCATACTAAAGCTTCCTAAAAGTCATATCTAATTCTATACTATTAGACAGAAAGCAAGGTTTGTCTTTGTCACAAGGGGAAAGTCTCACCATCAGTTTCGATGCCTGTCCACTTCCTCCTTAGCACATGGTACATTTGCTGATGATTCTCATTGCCAAGATCCAAGGGTTGAAGGCACATTAGTTTCGGGACAGTGGCAATTTCCTCTCTCTTCTCTCTCTCTCTCTCTCTCTCTCTCTCTCTCTCTCTCTCTCTCTCGTGTGTGTGTGTGTGTGTGTGTGTGTGTGTGTTCTTTCTCGCTCCTCTCTCTCTCTCTCTGTTCTTTTTCGTTCTGTGTGTGTGTGTGTGTGTGTGTGTGTGTGTGTGTGTTCTCTCTCTTGCTCCCCTCCCCCGTGCATGCTCGAGTGTGACTCTTATGTGTATATGCATGTTGGTGTATGTAGGAAGATGAATATGCATATGTAATGGGGGAGGTCGATGTCAGGTTTCTTTCTCAGTCACTTGCCACCTTATTTTTTGAGACATGTTTTTTAGTCTCTCGTGAACTTTGGAGCTTCCCAATGTGACTTGGCAGGCTGGCCTGCAAGTCCCAAGGATCCTCCAGCACCAGTTTCCTCAAAGCCTGGGATTATAGGTGCACATCACGGCCAGTGAACGCTGGGTATGTGACTCAGGTCATCATGTGTTTGTGACCATCACTTTGCCAACTGAGCCATCTCTCCAGCCCATGGTCTCTTTCTTAACCCTGCCCTGGGAAATATTTCTCTTACTGGAAGAGATTGTTAGTCTTAAAATCTTGAGTATCTGGTTGGTAAAATGAACTACAGATAACTGTTTTAAAATAAAATACTATCATGTCGTTTTACCTTGAAAACATGCACACAGATGTTTGCATCAATGAAAGATACTCCCACGAATGCTTAGAATGAATGGAGATACAACCAGAAGAATCTTCCTACATGATAAGGAAACCTTCCACTGAACCCCTAGTCCACCTAGCATTGGGGCCTCGGTTAACTGCTTAAGGGTTAAGATGGGTGCTTCTGGTCTAGCAGTCACAGAGAAGCAGATCCCACTGCTTCAGTAGCGTCTGAATTGAGCATAGGTAGCAGGAATCATAGTCTTACTGCCTTGTAAAATCCTGTTGCTCCGCTCTTTGTGAATAACTGCGATTAAGGAAGCCCGCTGCGCTGTAACTGAAGTCAATTAGAAAAGGCAGCGTACTGAGATATAAATAAGAAATAGGACTTGTGTGTAACATTTAGGATGGTGGCAGTCAGTTCTGAAGCGTTACAGAGAAGGAACAGTAAGACATTAGGGGCTGGAGAGATGGTTCAGCATCAGGAGTGAGCACTGTTCTTGCAGAGAGGACCAGAGTTGGGTTCTCAGCACCCAAGATGGCCAGCGTACAGTAAGCTATAACTGCATCTCCAGAGGACCCTCCAACCTACAGGAACTCATTCAGATGTACATAACTCCCTACAGACTTAACATGAATATACAGAATTAAAAATAATCTTAAGAAGAAATAAAATTGTCCTAAATATTATTATCACCTGTACGTGGTCTGTGTATGCATAAATGCTTGTGTACAAACACACACACACACACACACACACACACACACACACACGTACATGCCACTAAATGTTGTAAAATCTGGAGGCACTAAATTTCATTAATACTTTATAAATCAGCTAATAATTTCTCTTTTATATACAAATTCCATTTTATTTGAGTTTATCTTTTAATCTATTCATTTTAGAAAAAAATTGTGCTTACTTTCTGGCCAGTGAATATGCTTTTCACTCTAAAGGCAAATATTTCTTGGTACTGATGATAGCTGAGTAGTCAGCCTGGGCTACAGTGATGCAGTGCTGTGCTTTTCATTCACGTTAGGACACTCAGTCGGTTGGTCAGTCACTCGCTCGCTCGCTCACTCAACAGAAAGCATTAGGAAAAGTTTACAAGCTTTAACGTTAAAACCAAATCGACCGTGTCTGTTTCCTCCGCAGGTATATTTTGGAACTTCACACCCAAGATCCTATATCTCTGCCAATGTGACCGGCTTCAAGTGTGTGACGGGGATGTCTTGCTTGATGAGGAAGGATGTGCTAGATCAGGCAGGAGGGCTCATAGCCTTTGCTCAGTACATTGCGGAAGATTACTTCATGGCCAAAGCAATAGCGGACCGGTAAGAAAGCTAAAGTGTTTTTAGTGTCTCCCATGTTCTATTGGCTGCTTCTTTCTATTCCAACCGTGGATTCTGCTAGTGAGTACAAAGGTCAGTGCTTTTGCAGAGCAGAGCGTTCACATCCGATACCCATAGGTACTAATAAAGCAAACTCATCTGTTTCCTCAAGAAGCTGTAGCTTGAAGTGGTTGACAGGAAGCTTTTGAGAGAACAAAAGTAGAAAGTTCTGTGTTTTAGAAGAGTTAAACAATCATACGTCAATAGGTGGATTCTTTTTTTAAGTATCATTTGAAACTAAACTTTCTACTTTCGTTTTTTTTTTTTTACTTTATAGGTATGAGTGTTTTTCCTGCATGTGTATGTAACATGTGTGTCTGGTACCCTTGGAGGTCAGAAGAGGGAATTTGATCTCCTGGACTGGAGTTACAGGTAGCTGTGATGCTACCACGTGGGTGCTGGGAACTGAACCTGGGCGCTCTGTAAGAGTAACAACTACTCTCAAACTCCCAAGCCATCTCTCCAGCCCAGAACTTGGGGATTTCTTAGCACATTAGTTCATACTTTGCTAATAAGCCACCTCATCTCTTAGCATTTCTCAGGCACAGACAATTTGGGTTTAAAGGAGATCACTGCCCTGTGTGGTTTATTTAAAAAACATTTTTGATGAGTATTTTTGAGGTGTTGCCTCATATATTCCATATGGTGTTTATGAAATTCACAGTCACCTAATGTCTTCTACGAGACCCAGTGCCACTTGATTACTTTTCTTGTTGAATACACAGACACACAGACACACACACAGGGGGATTAGAGACAAACTATTGAGTCTAGAACTCTCTCACTGAGTATGTTAAGAATGGCTGCACTAAAGTTTCTTAAACTATAAACCTAGGGAATGTAGGTCCTTGTGGCCGGAATGTGGTACCATTGAGGGTTGCCTCGGTCATTGAGAAATATTCATAGCATTGGTTTGCTCATCCTCGAGGGAGGCCTGGGCTCGTGCTGACTCCCAGCCACAGCTTACTCTTAGAGTGATTAGTGAGTGCAGGAGAACCAGTCGGGCTTGAATGTGTCCATCAACATAAACATAGATCATATTATAATTATCTTCATTTTCAGAGGCTGGAAGTTTTCAATGTCTACGCAAGTTGCCATGCAAAACTCTGGTTCATACTCCATTTCTCAGTTTCAATCCAGAATGATCAGGTAAATCAAAACACTATCATTTTATACTGTGTCAAAAAGGAATGTGCACGTGTGCCTTGTGCTACATGATTGTGTGTGTGTGAGTGTGTGTGTGTGTGTGTGTATGTTGTGTGTGTGTATGTATGTATGTATGTGTATATGCATTTAACCCAAGTACTTGGGGGAAAGAGGCCAGTGAATCTCTGAGTTCAAGGTCAGCCTGGTCTATGTAGTTTGTTTCAGGGTAACCAGAACTACATAATAGAGACTTGGGGGGTAGCTGGGGGAGATTAATTTGCTTCCAGAAAAGTTTGTTCTGTATTGAATTGAATGCCTAAATGTGTTTTCTTTAATAACTAAATAAAAATAGAAAAGAGATTCATAAAATAATGAGAAAGGAAGGCTGGGGCCGTGTCTAAGTTGAAAGACTTGCTCTCCTGGCATGCAGACAGGCCTGGATGTCACCACCCACCCACCCCCGCACAGCTGGGTGTGGTGTCACCAACCAGTAATCCCAACATTGGGAAAATGAAGCAGAGGATCGGGAACTGAAAGCCATTTCCCTACTTAAGGACTTTGAGGCCAACCTGGGCTACATGAGAGAGAATAATAAATAAATAAAATACAAACTGTTTCAAAGAGGGTGTTCTTCCGATGTCGAGGTTGTAAGTTGACCGTGTGTGGCAGTGGTCAGCAGGGGTTCAGGATGGTGTTGGTGTGGGTGTTTGGTGAGGGTTGGTTGGTTAGTTTTGTAAGCAAGCCGTTGTCTTAAAAATCCTTTTTGTTTGCTTGTTTCTTTCTTCAGGTGGACCAAATTGAGGATTAACATGCTTCCTGCCACAATAATTTGTGAGCCAATTTCAGAATGCTTTGTTGCCAGTTTAATTATCGGGTGGGCAGCCCACCACGTGTTCCGATGGGATATCATGGTTTTCTTCATGTGTCACTGCCTGGCATGGTTTATATTTGACTACATTCAACTCAGGGGTGTCCAGGTATGTGAATACACAAGAAAGGGTGTCCGTAATCTGGTGAGGGACCAGAACTATTTCAGTTTAGAAAAGGCCGAAGAGAGACAGAGGACGTCTTCAGCTTCACATCGAAGAGTAGAATGTAGATAGAAAACTAAACAAGTCCGGGTCTCACAGTTAGTTCAGAAAAATGATATGAAGGAAATAAATGCTCAAGCCGAGACTGTAGCTGTTTTCACACTGCCTTTGCTAAGGATGGCAAGGCAGTTAAGTCACCCAGGAAGACACCTTCGATTTCAATGGTGCCAAGAGTGGGGTCCCCAGAGCTCGTAGACTCCCCCTTGGCTCCCCCACTCCCTCCCACCCCGTGTGTGTGTGTGTGTGTGTGTGTGTGTGTGTGTGTGAATGTGTATGAGTGTGTGTGTGGTATGCATGAGTATGTTGTGTGTGAGTGTCTGTGTGTGTGTGTGAGTTGTGTGTGTTGTGTGTGAGTGTTTTTTGTGTGTGTGTTGTGTGTGAGTGTTTTGTGTGTGGGTGTGTGAGTTGTGTGTGTGTGTTGTGTGTGAGTGTTTTGTGTGTGTGTGTTGTGTGTGTTTTGTGTGAGTGTTTTGTGTGTGTGGTGTGTGTATGTGAGTTGTGTGTGTGTGTGGTGTGAGTGTTTTGTGTGTGAGTTGTGTGTGTGTTGTGTATGAGTGTTTTGTGTGTGTGGTATGTGTGTGTGTGGGTGTGTGAGTTGTGTGTGTGTGTTGTGTGTGAGTGTTTTATGTGTGTGTTGTATGTGAGTGTTTTGTGTGTGGGTGTGTGTGTGTGTGTTGTGTGTGAGTGTTTTGTGTGTGTGTGGTGTGTGTGTGTGAGTGTGTGAGTTGTGTGTGTGTGTTGTGTATGAGTGTTTTGTGTGTGTGTGGTATGTGTGTGTGTGGGTGTGTGAGTTGTGTGTGTGTGTTGTGTGTGAGTGTTTTATGTGTGTGTTGTATGTGAGTGTTTTGTGTGTGGGTGTGTGTGTGTGTTGTGTGTGAGTGTTTTGTGTGTGTGTGGTGTGTGTGTGTGAGTGTGTGAGTTGTGTGTGTGTGTTGTGTGTGAGTGTTTTGTGTGTGAGTTGTGTGTGTGTTGTGTGTGAGTGTTTTATGTGTGTGTTGTGTGTGAGTGTTTTGTGTGTGTGTGTTGTATGTGGGATGTGTGTGAGAGTGTATGTGAGTGTTTGTGTGAGTTGTGTGTGTGTGCTGTGTGTGTTGTATGTGTGTTGTGTGTGTGTGTGTTGTGTGTGTGTGTGTGTGTGTATGTGTGTGGTGTTCGTTTTGTGCTTGCTTTCCTCCCTCCTATCAGGTGGGGTCTGGGGCTTGAACTTGGGTCCTCAGGCTTCCTTGTGGAGCCATCTCACCTGAGAATTTCGTTCTTGGACTGTACATTTATTTCATCTGATGGGAAGTCAATCAACTTTTACTTTTAATCCTCAGGGTGGCACACTATGCTTTTCAAAACTTGATTATGCTGTGGCTTGGTTCATCCGCGAATCCATGACAATATACATTTTCTTGTCGGCACTGTGGGACCCTACTATAAGCTGGAGAGCCGGTCGCTACAGGTTGCGCTGTGGAGGGACGGCCGAGGAGATCCTGGATGTGTAACAAGGCCTCTGTGGCCGACTGGACAGGATGGAATGGAAGTGTTATAGATTATGTTTATAGAGACTTTCCAGGACCTGCCTTCAGTGGCTCATCCGTGTATGTGTGGTATCCGCTCTTTAATTTATTCGCATGGCCCTTGCATCTGTGAAAAGCAAAAAAACAAAAGCAAAACATGTCTGTAGTCGTGGCCAAACAGTGTGTTTTGTGGAGGTAGAGAATCAAGACAATTGGTTCTAGGAAGTGGGTTTTGTTGTTGTTTATTTTTTTAAACAAATATATATATATATATAAATCAATACACACACACACACACACACACACACACACGACTGCTCTGCAGCAGACACTATGACAGTATCCTTCAGTAGGGAAAGTTTCTTACCTGAGTTACTCACTCTGAGGTCCGCACGGGCAGAACAGCAGCTCTGTGAGAGGGAAGGGGCAGGTGCTGGCCGCCCCTGTGTGAAGGGAATGGGTTGTACAGGGAGGCGCTGACGGAGAAACTTTTTCATGCTTTATGCCTACCTCTTGTAGTTGTTGCAGAGCAAATAGAAGTTAGAAGTTGTGATATGGTAGCTAGGCCTTGCAAAAACAAATGGGAAACTTTAATAATAAAAGAGCCGAGTCTAGTATTTATATAAATCTGTGAGGTTTTTTTTGTTTTGTTTTTTTGTTTTTGTTTTGTTTTGTTTTATTTTTTGGTCTCATTGCAATGAACCAAAAGTGGTTGAGATTGGTTTTTAGTGGTAACCATGAATTGAAGGCATCTTTTGGACCAACTGTTGTTGGTTCTGTCTTGAACCATATTAATCACTGTGCTGTAATTAGGAGAGCTGAATCTTTCCTTCCCTGCTCCTCGCCCAGCCCGCCCCATCTTTCCTTAGCTTTTTCCATGGGGGGGAGGGGTGATCTTATATAAGTGTAAGTGGATGTTTTATAGTTGTAAGGAAAATTCATTTCAGACACAGTTCACACAGGAGCTATTTTCTTACCCAGTATGTCTGTATTGTTAATAAGAATATAATTTCATGATACAAGTATTTAATATCTTTTTTTAAGTGAGTAAACATATTCTAGCTATTGGCAAATAAATCGCAGTAGAGAATTAGAGGACAGGATGAGGTTTACTCTTCAAATCAATCAGTATCAAACTAAGTCTACTGTGTGTGTGTCGGTTGGTTGTTTTGTTTTGTTTTTTACTATAATAGTCTATAGTCTTATTTAAATTGGATTTTTATGTTCAGTTTGTATGACATAGACTAGGCAGCCGAGTTGTAAATGCATGCTGTACTTTCCTCTCCCCATCATGCAGCTAAGCTTGCTTGTCAGCCTATGCTAACTTGTGGTGAACTGGACTTTTGTTTTAACTAAGCAGAGACGTAAGGGACAGTGCATCGGCCTTTTCCCCTGTCTTCTTTAAGCGGTGTTTGCTCATCCGTCTGAGTTTGGTGGTATGCTGTCCATCTGATGCTTGCTGTTCACTCCAGCACCATGACAGCTCGCACCCTGTGTTCCTATGGCTTCCATCTCAGCACAGCGTGTAGCCTATTAGCAATAACTTCCTACTTATAGAGAACATTTTCATCTTACTGAGCCAGTCCATTTACCTAACGACTCTACAGACAGTCTAAACTGCAATATACCTGTAAATGTGTATATACTATAAATACACACTATCCTTACATTTTTCTGGGCCAAACGGCAGTTCCTTCCCCTTCTCTTGCTCCTCCCCTTTCCATTAATATTCATTCTCTCTCCCTCTCTCTCTCTCTCTCTCTCTCTCTCTCTCTCCTTCTCTCCCTCTCTCTCTCTCTCTCTCTCTCTCTCTCTCTCTCTCTTTCTCGCCTTATGATGAATTTGTTTGAAGGGCATTTTCTCCGTGAGCAAAGGCTTGGATGCATATTCCAGTTTTTATTTTTTTTTCTGTGAAACGGGTACTATTACCCCCTGAGGAAAAGTTGCACAGTGAGAACCAGTCTAGTTATGACCCACTACATGTTTATTTTTTTACATTACTCTCTCACGAGCTGAGTTTTGCTGAGTGCGTTTGTCGGTTTGTTTAGTGGCGTTTGGTGGAAGCCCTTCTTTGCGCTGCTGAAGTGAAATCTTGCTGACTAGTTAGCTTTTTTGTTGATCTCAGTATGGGCAAAGAAACAAAATCCAAATGGCTGGACAGACTTCTGTAAATATTTTTAAAAAAAAAAAAACAAATGTTCTGTGTGTGTGGGTTTCGTGTGGTCGTGAAGTATTTCCTTAAAGCGAAGCCTCGAGGGTGCGGAGAGGAACTCTTTGTTTAGCAAGTTTGGAGTGAAGATAAAATGGTAAGAAATACTGTAAATGTCGAGGCGCCACACCAGAACTGTAGGAGTCCAAATTTATAATAAACTGTCTTTTTAAAAAGAAAACAATTAAGTGTCTAGAATATATCATGTTTTATTATTTAAAATCATTGTCTTAAGTTTTTTTGTTGAGAGAATAAAAATTTGAATACAATCAATGTGCGTATCTGTGTGGTTTTGTTTACTTCCTGTCTCAGACGTGTTAACACTCATTTTCTCTCTTTTCCTTTTTCTTCTTTCGGTTTTTTGAGACAGGGTTTCTCTGTGCAGCCCTGGCTGTCTTGGAACTCACTCTGTAAACCAGGCCAGCCTCAAACACAGAGATCCACCTGCCTCTGCCTCCTGAGTACTGGGATTAAAAAACGTTTTTGTTTTTGTTTTTTCCTTTCATCTGGGCTGCACTGGACTTAAAGTGGGGCTCACCTGCTTTGGTTGCAGGTTATAATACAAGGCTGGAAAACATGAAGGATGGGCACGGCACCCACACATCTGCATTAATCATTCTGGGTGGGGCTGAATTCTGCTGTGGCTGCACTTGGAGAATTATGGCCTTTGATGACTGACCTATAGTACAGACCCAGAGTTCCCTTTGGAGCTCATTCCTGGTTGGGCTGCAGCCTGAACTCTGCCTTCTAGATTGTATCACTTCCACAGATAAGGAAGGTCAGTCAATCCTGAGGAAGACTGGAATGGTCTTGCTGCCTGAGATGCTAAGCTGCATCCCACACACTGTCCCAGCGGGCTTCACCCAAGCTGGAGGAGGCATTGCCAGACGTCATGTGTCCATGTTCCCCAGAGCAAGCCAGCCAGCTAGGCAAGCCTAATCAACATCCAGGTTCAGGGATAGACCTTGTCTCTCAGTACATAAACCCGTATGTTCTTGTTCTCTGGCTTGAACTGGGTTCTCTGGAAGATTCTTAGTAGTTAGAAGACAGTGCAGCAGCCTAAGATCCGGTATGTACTAAGCCTTCACACAGCCTTTCCCAGCTCTGGGAGAGGCTGGCAGAGTCTAGGTGTCTGGGGGATGTTTTCATGTGGTTATGCCGTTTAGACTGTGAGTCACCAAGACATCCGTGTTAATAGCATGAAGATATAATTATGTGACTTAACCAATTTAGGGGTGTCCTTCCTCGGAAGGGTTGAGGATCTGTGTACCAGCCTTCCCTGAAGAACACACCTCCCATTAATTATGTGAGCTGTGTGTCTAATCACAAATCCTGGGACTTGGTACCTCTTCTCAGGATTACATCCGACAGCCAGAGCAACAGACAACACCGTGGAGAGTCCAGTTGATCCTGCCGCAAACACCAGAGCATGGGAAGGGAGTAGGGTTAGCCAAGATGATGGACTGGGCTATGTAGCAAGATTCTACTTTTGCACACTTGAAGTGGAAGAGATTTGAGGGCCATTTCGGTAGAGCTCATGTCATAATAGAGGGCCAACAGAAAGCTAAGGACAGAAGCTTTGGGAGCTATTTATACCTAAAGAATGAATTAAAGGATTAGCGAGATGGCTCAGCCATTGAACTCACTGACTTCTCTTCCAGAGGACCTTCCTAGCACCCATGTAGTTTGCTCACAACCATCTTTAACTCCAATTCCTGGGAATCTGACATCCTCTCCTGGCCTCTGAAATCAGATATGCATGCAGGCAAAACAGCTTTACGTGTAAAATAATTTACAAAATTCAAGATAAGCTTCCAACCCTGAGGCTATGTGGACTCCTTGGTGAGCCTGGGACTGTGGTCAGCTTCCTTAAGCGATCTGAAACGCAATTTATCAATACAATGATGGACACTGAGGTCCTCCCCGGGCTGAGATCATTAGATACTATATACAAAGTGCAGTGATGGTTCATTCCTTTCTCTTTCCGAATAAGAATGAAATTCTCACAGGAGTATCTCAGAAGGAGATTTTAGAAGGACAGGCTTGGGGTAGGGGGTGTCATGGACAATCAAATGGGACAAGGTCAGTGAGGTCGGGGGCAGGTACTATCCCCAGTGTGGCTGGATCCCCATGCATGGTGAGTTGCCTCACATAATGAGGGTGGGATTTCCATGTGTAACATCCTTGTGTTAGGCTTTTTCCTAATACATATTTCATAAGAGAAGGAAGGGGAGTTTTCAGAGCTAAAAGCTGACTCTGCCTCCTGACGATGGATACCTCTTTGCCTCTTTTGCTAAAGAAACTTGCAAAGAAAGGCATCTCCAGGGAGCAAATCCGGCAGGGCAGAGCCACAGAAGTGAAACATCTGGGCTTAGGAGGGCATGAAAAAGACGAAAGTCATGACACATGCATTCAGAATTTGCTGTGACACATTTTCCACCCAGAGTTCCAGCAACACTGGGTGATACCAAAGATTCTGACTTGAATTCTCAAGGAGAATTCCCTACACGCACACATACACACACACACACACACACACACACACACACACACACACACACACACGCACACACCAGCCCTGGCCACAACAGTGCTTCTCCCTTGTGTCACCTGCTTCTCTGAGCTTTTGTGGCTTATTGCCTACTTGGATTGCATTGGCCTAATGTCAGGTTAATGTCAGGTTTTGGCTTCTTTCTGACCTCATTGTTTAAACATTGAGGTTTTTAAACGATCAGGTTTCACTTTTGCATACCCAATTGTGAGTCACTGAAATGTCACCCATTTCTTGAGAATATAGTAGCAGTATATGGCAATAATACCACAGCAGTATGGAAAACTGGAGCAGGAGGATTTCTGGCAATAGAGTAAGTTCAAGGCCAGCCTGGGCTCTACAACAAGACCGTGCCTTAATAAAATCATACAGAAATTTCTTTTTTTTTTTTTTTTTTTTTTTTTTTTTTGGAACTGGGGACCGAACCCAGGGCCTTGTGCTTGCTAGGCAAGCGCTCTACCACTGAGCTAAATCCCCAACCCCCATACAGAAATTTCTTAACCTTATCTAAATGATTTCTTTGCAAGGGCAGGGAGCTGAGACAGGGTTTCTCTACATAGCCCTGGCTGTCTTGAAAGTCACTGTGTAGACCAAGCTGGCCTCGAACTCTCAGAGATTAGCTTGCCCCTGCCTCCTGAGTTACTTTACATGACTTTTCATTTTAACCATAAAAACAGGTTTTGCAACCAAACTCTTCCAAACTCTCTATTTAGGGTAATGCTTCTCCAAGGCAACATAGGATAGGAATGGAAAGGATTAATATTTATAAGAGTGGCCCCTGAAGGTCATCTGGATCAAAAATCTTTTTCCCCCAAATGTGATTTCTTCCCCCCTCCTTTTTTCTCCCACTTTTGACTTTCAAGTAAGAGCCTTTTCATGTTCTATTTTCCGTTCTGAGATAAATGCCATTGGTGCTGTTCTCTCTGTCGCCACCGAACTTTGTTTACTAGTGTTACCTGATGGGCTCCTGAGGTGTGCTGTGCTGACTGTGCAGTCTTTGCTAGAGATAAAAAAACAAAACAACAACAACAACAAACACAGCAGCTGGGCTTGGTAGCACACACCTTTAATCCCAGTGCTTGAGAGGCAGAGGCAGTCAGACTTCCACGTTTGAGGCCAGCTTGGTCTACATAGTGAGGTCTAGGATAGCCTGGGCTATGTAGCACAGTAGTTCTACTGCTGTAAGCCATGAACCCCTTTGAGGGTTGAACGACACTCGCACAGGGGTTGCCTAAGACACCAGAAAACAGAAATTTACATTGCTATTTATAACAGTAGAAAGTTTACAGTTATCAACTAGCAAAGAGAATAATGTTATGGTTGGGAGTCACAACGTGAGGAGCTGTGTTAGAGTCTCGGCATTGGGAAGGTTGGGAACCACTGATGTAGAGAGACCCAACCATGTCTCAAAACCGGAAAATAAAGACAGCAACAACAAGTAAGAGTTGGGCGTGGTGCACACGCCTTTAGTCTCGGCACTTGGGAGGCAGAGGCAGGTGGATCTCTGAGAGTTCGAAGCCAGCCTGGTCTACAAAGCAAGTCCAGGACAGCCAGGGCTCAGAAAGAGAAGACATGCCTCAAAAAATAACAACAAAAGAAAGAAAAAAATAAAAAAAAAAAGAAAGGAAAGAAACCAGCTCTCCTCTGCTCCTTAAAAGTTTGCAGATATTTATCTGTGAATATGCCTGGGCCTTACACCTCCATACTTTCCTGCTTCCTTGATCGCTAGTAACTAGTTAATATTTTATCCATTTCAAAAGTCAGCCTTAGCTGTCTCTTCATGAGAGGCACATGCAGCATCTCTACGTCCTCTTTGAATATTGTCTTTTCTGGTCACAGATGCGTCTGTCCTACAGGTTGGCAAATCATGTGCTCTTCGATTCTTTGGTCTGAGAGGAAAATCACAGGCACAAGCCATAGTGTCTTTCAGTGATCGAGAACCTTGGCCCCATAGCCCTCCCTCTTTATCTGTTTGGCTACAACTGGCTGAGTCATTCTTCAGCAATTCCATACATGATACCTCTTGCTCCCCTTCATTCTCTGTCCTTTCCATCCCCACTCCTCCCTCTCCCTCCCAAGTCCCCACCAGTCTTTCCTGTCTTTGGTGTTGACTTTGCTTTTGCTTTGTGAGCCACTGGATTTCACCAAGGCTACTTGTGCAGGCATGGATAGGACGCTATTCCGTGAAGCATGACTACCACACCAAAGAGAATGACTTCCTTTCTTACAGCAGCTTTGATAGCCAGTAGCACCCCTGGGCAAGGTAGGGCCCACAAGCGCCTCCCTCCACCTATGACTTATGGTTTGTCTTATGCAAGCCACTGTATCTGATGTGAGTTCCTGAGTGTCATGGCCAGGTCATTCCCATGAGATAGCATTCTGGCCCTCTCTTCCCTATCATTCTGCTCTTACAGTCTTTCTGCCCCATCTCCTGGGATGTTTCTGAAGCTCAGAGGAAATGATATGGGTACTCATTTAATATTAGCACTCAACAGTAATTTGTCCTCAGTACCCTGACACACAGGCACGAGACTCAGCCTTAATCTGTTTCCTGTGAAAGAGAAGCTTCTTTGGTCAAGGTTGAAGACAGAGCTAGTCTATGGGTATAAACAAATATTTAAGAGGCAAGTTGACAATATGTCCAATTAGCATGACGAAAGTACTTGGTTTATCCCTAGTGGGCTATGACTTCCTCAAGCATGGGCCTTTATGACTGTGTCCACAGTTGACACAAATAAACTCTTCCATGGAGCTGATCAGAAATCTGTTGGCTATAACCCAACAGTTGTGCCAATGCTGCACTAATAGGCACCTCCTTGCCTGGCAAGTTGCTATAGTAACATGCAAAGTCTAAAGCTGAGGAAGATTTGCCGGTGGCTTTACTGCGCCAGCTGCTACATAGCAACTGTTAGCATTATGAGTGCTAGACAGTGGAGAAGTTCCTGGGTCAATCACAGCACGATTTCTCTGTATTCTGCAACCAACATACAGTGTCTTCAGCTATAAGGTTTCAGCTATAGGGTTTTATCATCCCATTAACCACAAGCAACAGCCATAACCTGTAGAGTTTTGGATTGCTATAGAGCCTTCTTGCTCAATGACTCCCAGGGACGTTCCCTCATACCCAGTACTGGGAGTTTTGTTCGATGACCCAAGCCTTCTGGGATCAACATGGGACTTACGTTCAAAGTCTTTTTTTTAATATATTTTAATGAGGTTGTAAAGCAGTGGCTTCCATGTAATTGTTTATATACTTAGTTCTGGTTCGCCCTCCCCCACACTCCACCTTCTCTCCCATCCCTTACCACCCTTAGTAATCTATTACTCTGTGGAACTTTTCAAAATGTTTTAAAAATTATTTTTAATTTGTGAGTGTGTGTATGTGAGTGTGTGTGTGTGAGTGTGTGTATGTGAGTGTGTGTGTGTGAGTGTGTGTGTGTGTGTGTAGGAAAGTATACTGTGTATATACAATGCATGCAGAGATGAGAAGAGGGTGTCAGATCTCCTGAAGTTGAGAGCCATGTGATGTGGCTGCTGGGAACCAAATCTAGGTCCTCTGCATGAGAAGCAAACTCTTGATGGCTGCGCCTTCTCCAGCTTCTTCCCTCCTGTTCCATACCACGCACACTACACTTCCACTTCATACACACACTATACTCCCACCTTGTACACACACACACACACACACACACACACACACAAATATGATTTTTTCACTTCCAAATTTCTTCAAAAATTCTAGTTTAAGCAAACGACTATAAAAATGTGAGGCTCTATGACCCTGATAAGAAGGGACGCGCAGTGTTTGTCTTGTTGAGTTACATTGTTAATGTAATTATTTCCAGGTCCATCCATTTTCCCCCAGTTGTTATAATTTCATTTTTCTTTACAGATGAATAAAATTCCATTGTGTACTGTGCATTTCCTTAGTTTATCTTTTGATGGGAATCTAGGTCATTCCATCTTTTAGCCGTTGTGAATAGGGTGGCGATGAACAAAGACAGGAAGGTTTCTCTGCCAAAAACTCTGGAGCCCATTGGGCATAGGTAGGGCGGGCCGCATGGCAGTTCTAGTTCTAGTTTTTTGAGAACTCTCTAGACTGATTTCCAAAGTGATTGTTCTAGTTTATACAATGGTGTATAAGGGAGCCAGGTCTGGTGGGCACATTGTTAGCCCCAGCACTCAGGAGGTAGAAGCAGGTCTTTGTGAGTTTGTGGCCATCCAGAGCTACATAAGAAGACTCTGTCTCAACACCACACACACACACACACACACACACACACACACACACACACATATTCATACACACAGACATATACACACATATACACAGACATACTTACATATGCATACACACTCATGCACATACACACATACACACATACATACATACACACATATACTCATACACACACATACCCACACACACATATCACACACTCATACACACACATACTCACACATTCATATACACACACATATACACACACATATCACACACTCATACACACATACTCACACGTACTCACATACACATACATACACACTCATACACATACAGACACACCTATACATACACACACAGGCATACACACTCATACACATACACACAGGCACACATACATACACACACATACATACATACACACACATACTCACACACACATATCACACACTCACACACACACATTCCCACACATACTCACATACACACACATACACACTCACACACAGACACACCTATACATACACACACACAACAGAATGTATGAGGTTCTCCTTCCCCATGTTTATACCAGTGTTTGCTGGCATTTACAGTCTTGATAATAGTTGTTATGATTGGAACAAAGTGGAGTCATAAAGTAGCTTTAATCTGCAGTTCCCTGACGTGACTCCGGCCCTCTGTGTCTAAGAACAAAGTGGCAGGTGATACCAATGGTTACCTCTCGGCTCTCAAGAATACCTGGACTTTGTTCTTGTTGCTATTGTTTGTTCTGAGACAGTGTCTCTTGTCACCCAGACTTGCCTAGGACTCCCACCGTAGCTGAGTCTGGCCTTGACCTCCTGACCTTCTCTCCACCTCACCTACTGAGAGCTGGGGTTATAGGCCCTTCTTTCTAAAACTGTGGTGGGATGAGATGTGTGGGCAACACTTAAGGACTTTCACCTAGAGCAAGTGTTTTGAGCTCTTACGATCAGCTGGTTCTGTATCACCCAAGGACCATTTCCAAGTATGCTCTGACTCGGCATGGATGGTAATGAGCTCGTTCTAAGACTAGCCACCTGACTTGTAACCCCACCCCACCCTGACTTTGAGGTCCCATGGCTATCTAACTATGTAGCAACAATCATTTTTTATGCCAACAGCACAGCAGGATGGTAAGTTCAAGACCAGCATGGGCTCCATTACTAGATGCCCTCAGGGATGAAGTAAAATGAGAGAAATGGGGGGGGGTTGAAGGGAGGGGGGTTACCATTAGGAGTATTTGCAGTTTGAGAGCCATGATTCAGAACCTAGGACCTCATTTTATTCTCCAAGTGAAACTGTCCAAGAGAAAGAAGTTTTCCCCAGAAGTTCCTGCAATAGGCCCTCGAAGGCCATCCAGCCGGTAGAAACTGACCACCCATTGATTGCTACCAGCTATGGAAACAGTGGTGGAGGGAAACCACACGTGGAGAAGATAATGGAAATTTTTCTTTCCAGTATTATTAAATTCTTAGAAAACTGTGGTTTTGAACTTTGGTTCAAACTTAGCTATCGCTATTCCCCCCCCCCCCCCCTTGTTTTCATAGATCATCTGAAAGGATAGACACACGGGGAGAAAGTATTGTTACTCTGCCTTTGACCACTGACCGGAAACTGCAGAATGAAGGGTAGGCATTCTGCCCTGCACAGTTCTTCTGATTCAGGCCAGCAGGCCTGGACCTGACCAGCCCTGGTGAATTCTGGGAACACAGCCGCCTGTGTGATCACTGGGGCCCTACAAGCAATGCGTCTCTGTCATCTCAGCCTCCAAATGCAAAGGCCGGCGAGGTCAGGAGAGCACAGTTTGCTTGGCATTTGGAGATCAGGGTTCATGCCTGGCAACCTCACTCCCTCACAGTGGCCATCTCTGGGAGAATCTGATCAATTCTATCAATGCCAGTGACACAGAAAGAAAGGCTAACATTCTTATGTGAAAGCAGAGATAAATACCACCAAAAAATTTTTTCAAAAGAGAAGTCTTGGCTCCTAGCCCCGGTGACTGATGGTTCAAATTCTTGTGGCAGCTGGGCCACGGCTGCTTGAGGAATTCTAACAGCTGGTCTAACATAGCCATCAGGCAGAAAGACTACAAACAACGGGCACATGTAATTTACAAGAAAGACACTAAATTTTTGACAAGAGGATGTGGCTAACACAGAGGCAGAATTAATGGGAAACTGAAGTAAACTTCAGACGTGATGGAGGGTGTGTTAGGGGGCATGATGAGGACTTTGAAAGAGAGGTGGTTAGATCGTAAGAGACGAAGTTATGAAGCTGAGAAATGACTCAGTTGGTAAAGTGCCTGCCTCATGAGCTTGATGGCCTGGGTGTGGATGCCTAGCTCACACACATGCACACACTCCCACATGCGTGCATACATACACATAATGGTGGCACACAGCTATGACCCTCATGCCTCTGGGGCGTACTGACCAGAAAGACTAGTCAATTGATGAGGATAAGCCCTTGTCTCAAAAAATAAGGTAGGAAGTGTTGGGTGGGGGTGATGCTTGTAACCCCTGCACTCAGGAGACAGAGGCAGACAGATCTCTGTGAGTTTAAAGCTCAGCCTGCTTCACAGAGTGAATTCCAAACCAGCTAGGGGTTACATAGTGAGACTGTCTCAAAATACTATTACTACTACTACTACTACTACTACTACTACTAATAATAATAATAATAATAATAATAATAATAATAATTGGGAGGAAGAGGCCAGATGTCAACCTCTAGCCTCTACATGTAGAAACAGGCTAAACATGAAGAGAATCATGTGTAGAGGACATAGAGGATCTGCCAGATGGGCGTTTAAACTCATAATAATGTTTCCAGAATATAAACACATATAAACACTAAAAAAAGAAAAGAAATTGGTTTAGATGCAGGTGGGTTTATTGTAAAGACACAATGCAAAGAAGTATCCTATGAATCTCTTCTGTCTCGTGTGTGTGTGTGTGTGTGTGTGTGTGTGTGTGTGTGTGTGTGTGTTACTAGAGATTGAATTTAGGGCCCCCCTGCACTTTACAAGTGCTCTACCACTGAGCTGTACCCTTAGATCTTTAAAAGCTTATTTTGATCCCAGGTTGTCCTTGAACTTGCCATCAGCTTCCTATATAGCTGGGTTTCTATCACAAATCTTGGCAAAATCTCTTGTCTCTAATGGTAAGTAAACCATTCACTGGCCAGAAAAAGAACTTATTAGTAAAGAAAGTAAGTAGGAGCATCCATCAGTAGACTCTTAGGGGGTGGGCAGGGTAGCACACACCGTTAATCCCAGCTTTAGGGAGGCATAGACAGGAGGATCTTTTTGAGCTCAAGGGTAGCCTGGTCTACATAGCAAGTTCTAAGATAGCCTTTTGTATATAGAGAGCTCCTGTCTCCAAAAACAAACAAATGAATAAACAAACGAGACACTATTAGCAGTGCTGGAGGCTCTGCTAATCAGAGAAATCATTTTTATAGGTTGTTGGGGGACGGGTAAATTATGATCTGAAAATCTTTTTTCTGGACAAAATCCCATTACTTATGGGCAAAAGGAAGGTGTTTGGGAGCTACTCATGTAGCCTATTTGAGAAATTTGTCAAAAAAGTACTCAATAAAATACTCTCAAAAATCTTAGCCATGTTAGCAAGACAAAGCAAGAAGATTGTAATTCAATTTCAAAAAGAAAAGGAAAAGGAATAACAATGGTAGCTCACAGATAGACCTTGTGACAGTGTAGCCATTGGATAACATGAAATCATAGGGATGTTTGATCATTAAAATTAAGAGGTCATGAATCTGAGACAGAGTGGGAGCCATGGCTGGAGTTAGAGGGAAGACCAGGAATGATGCAAATACAATACTCATATATGAAATTCTCAAAAACAAATATTTTAAGTTTAATCAGATGAGTCTCATCAGAGGGGAGATTTTTGATAGCTTTGGCTAAGATTTTTTTTTTTTTTTTTTTTTTTTGGTTCTTTTTTTCGGAGCTGGGGACCAAACTCAGGGCCTTGCGCTTCCTAGGTAAGCGCTCTACCACTGAGCTAAATCCCCAGCCCCTTGGCTAAGATTTTAAACTGTCATAAACCCTAGTACAAAGGGAAACATAAAAATGGAGAGTGTTATGAAATATATCCCCACCCCCACCCCCTGGCGAGGGGTTACTGGGCAGACCATGCCAAGGTCTGCCTCTCCCCCGCCCCCCAACCCGGCCACGCAACTGATCCGGTATAAAGGGAGTCTATTTGGGGGAAGGAGGGTTGGGCCTGGAGAAGGAGTAGAGGCGGATGGGCAGGCAGGAGCAGAGCCATGAGTGGGGGGGTGGGGTGGCGGGGGAGGGCGGGGGATGGGCGGAGAGGGTGGAGGAGTCTGCAGAGAAGGACAGAAAGAAGGAGAGACCGGCCGGAAGCACGTGCGATCAGGGAGAGAGCTGGAGTCCGGCCCACACCTGAAGCACCAGGTGATGGCAGTTAATGATGATGACGTAAGCAGTTGCTAGCAATAGCCTGTAAACTGACAACAGAGAGCAGATGTGGTCTCGAGCCTGCCCCAGCACCTCATACACAAGCTACTTCAACAGCGCCTCACAGGAAACTGGCCGTGGCCTGTGTTCCGGCTCCCTTCTCATCCCCTTTTTCAGTTTCCACATCTAATCTCCTCAGTCTTCACAGTAGACTCACCAACCGTAGAGCCGCAGAGCCAGAAAAAGAAGGCTAAGCCATGAAAGGGAAATTTAAATCTTTGCTCTTTCTTATCAGCAAACCCCAGATGGGAGAGCAAGGGCTTGAGGAAGGACAGAAGGACGGCCATAAGACTATGCAGTGCTGTGTTCTTTCCAGAGACTTGGGATATGGTTGCTATGGTGGGCAGCTGGGGTGGCTCTAGTTTTTATCCTTGTGTTGGTTGGTTTCTCAGTTTGCTCACTGAAAGCTGTCTCTAAAGATGTACTTCAGTAAGCAACACAAACAGGCCCGGAGTTTCTGGGTGTGAAATACAGGAAGAAATACAAAGGCCAAGGAACGGACTTGAGATATGTCATATGCCCCGCATTAACCTGAAATCCACAACCCTCAGTAAAGACTGACGTTTTACTTATACCATTGAGAAGTTCTCGTGCTCGCTTCGGCAGCACATATACTAAAATTGGAATGATACAGAGAAGTCTCCCTCTCCCTCTCTCTCTCTCTCTCTCTCTCTCTCTCTCTCTCTCTCTCTCTCTCTCTCTCCCGGAGTGTCAGAACCCTTGTGAGCGAGACCCTGCACTGAAATCATCACCCAATTCCTGGAAAGGTGGTAGGGTGCAAAAGCCACAGGCAACACGGCACTGAGCTATTAGAGAGGCATGCCACTTGGGCCAGCAAGAGGGCACACACCCTTAATCCCAGCATTTAGGAGGCGAAGGCCAGCCTGTGTTACGCTGACATCCTGTCTTCAAAATATAAACAAACAAATATGGTGACCATTGACAAAAGTGCTAAATTTTGTCTCTGTGTTGGTGTCAAATTAACTAGTCAAAAGATCTATAATTAATTGGAGAAGTGGAACAAGTATTGTCTTGGCCTTTGGGAGGATGAAGCAAGAGGGTTGACCGGTCAAGGCTAAGGCAAGAACTTGCCTTTTAAAAAAAAGTTATAATTAAAACAATGCCCACAAGATTTTATTTGATTATGAAACCACCATATTCTAAGTGAGGCAAAAAAGAGGCTTTACTTGAGCCCCTAAGCACAAATCCTGCCTTAACTCCCCACAGTTATTCATTTCAGGGACTTTCCAGGACTCTGAGCCCCCTCCAGACGAAGGAACTTAAGTGTATTCGCCCATTCCTTTAATCTCGGCACTCAGGAGGCAGAGGCAGGCCGATCTCTGAGTTCAAGAGTTCAAGGCCAGCCTAGTCTGCAGAGAGAATTCCAGGACAGCCACGGCTACAGAGAGAGAGAGAGAGAGAGAGAGAGAGAGAGAGAGAGAGAGAGAGAGAGAGAGAGAGAGGACACAATAGTGCCATGGAACATGTGGTTGTTGGCCTCGTTCTCATCTTCTCCAAGTAGAAGGTTATGTATGTGGCTTAATGTACAGCTAAGGGAAGAAATTCCCTGAGTCTTTGACTGTGATATGGGAGACTGGAATACTACTATGAACAACCTACCGGTCTGATGCTGAGCAGATCATAACGGCTTTGTTCTACCCATCTTCACACAGGTTCCTGCGCATGCCCAACTCACCGTGCTGCTGGGCGCATAGAGAGAATACATCCATCCCTTTGCATTTCTCATTGACTTCCTACCTTCTGCTATGACAGCTATCGCGACCAAAATCGTAGGTTAAGCCTTGAAAGCAAGACTATTCAACCCAAGTATACATGGGCTGTATATCTAAGTTTTCTTTTGCCACATTTTTAAATGTTAAAAAAAAACATAGAAGCTAACTCCTAACAGCTCATTTACTATAACATAATCAAATAGTATTACTTTGATATTCAGTCAATATGTACACAATGTATCAACGTAGTTATTTTTATATTTGCCTTCAAAACGTGGTATTTTATACTCAAAGGACATCTCAGCATGGACTTTATATATTTCACAAGCTTGGTAGCCACGTGTGACCAGCGGCTTTACAACCCCCACCCTCACCCCACTCTCCACTGTTGCCCTCTGCCCTGTGTGATTGCCAAAAGCAATGCTGTCACCTTCTGGGAAGATCTCAGAGACTCACATGCAATTAAAAATGGCCGAAAGTCATGAGGTGGGCTCAGGGTTCCTTCTGTGTCACCTCTAACATTCCTGCTTGATTTATGCTGCCGGGATTTTTTTTTTTTTTAAAGTATACTCGTTTGTTCTCCTGCTCCAGAGGTGACCTTACAATGGAGATCAGCACAGTTTCTCGTATCTGGTAAGCATCCCTGATTGTGGAAATGGTTTTGACCTAGCCAACAAGACAGTGTTGGTTGTAATTTGTTCCCATTTGGTGGGTACAATTGTACCCTGCCCCGTCTTGCCTGGGAAATTTATCTCCTCTGTCCTGCACCATGTTTTAGGCCATGCCTCTTTTCCTCCGTATTTCTCAGGACATCGAGACAGCAAACTTAACAGGACCGGATAGCCAAGATCTAGGTACAAGTGCTAGGAGCAAGAGGTATGTGTCCTCTGAAAATACCCAAGCCTATGACCTCACTGAAGCATAAATTGTCTGGTGAAGTCCAGGGATTGAGTTCTCACCTTCAGTGAGAAAGTACCGTGGGGCTCCTACCATTAAGAAGGAGGGGTACTATTTGATAAGTCTTCAGATTTGGGGGGTCGGTGGAGACTACATTTAAATGTGGCACCTGAGTGTGTGGTTAGAGAGGTAAGCAGACACCAACAACAGGCCAACAAGGGAAGACCTAATGCGGCCACCATGAGTAAGCGGATGGCGTGAGGTGGGGTGGAGAGGAAAGAGCTTTAGACAGGTAGGTAATTTCAGAAAAGGTGGAGGAGCCAGACCAGAAGGATGGGGAAGCTGTACAGCCATAGCCTCACCTGGAGAGACCCCTCAGATACAGGGCACACCTTAACCCCACTGCTATCTTCTGGTCGGTGGGACTGTGTTCTAGGCCAGGGTGAGGCCACTGAGCTCTAGTTTTCAGTATAGTCACCTGGCGGCATGGGCTTTCCTTACAGATAGCTTCATAAACTACTACTAACCCTTGGGGTAATGTGGAGAAGCCTCTTTGTACCCCAAAGAGGCAAATACCAGCTTTCCACTGGCAGCTGTACTATGCATAACATACATAAATTACTATCAAAAGTTTTGATCCCATAGTTTTTATATCGTGTCTATCTTGTATGCATGTATATGTAAATTCCTGTGGTATGTATGGAGGGATAAGAGGACAACTTCTGGGAGTCATTTCTGTCTATTGTGAGTCTAGGGATCAAACTCAGGTCATCAATGTGGCTGAAGACCCCTTCACCCACTTGGCTGTCTCTTCTGCCCTGACAAGTAGTTAGTAGTTTTTAATCCCTCGGTAATAGTACAGGGATGGTATTAAGGATTTGGGCTGGACTTTGTGTGATTGTTTCTCACATCTCATGTTAACCGGGGCACAGCTTTGGAAACCTCCTCCCCTCTGAACACCTCCTCCCCCTCCCCCTCCTCTTTCCCCTCCCCCTCCCCCTCCTCTTCCTCCTCCTCCTCCTCCCCCTCCTCCTCCTCCTCCCCCTCCTCCTCCTCCTCCTCCTCCCCCTCTTCTTCTTCTTCTTCTTCTTCTTCTTCTTCTTCTTCTTCTTCTTCTTCTTCTTCTTCTTCTTCTTCTTCTTCTTCTTCTCCTTCCTCCCCTCCCTCCCCTCCTCTTCCTCCTCCTCTTCTTCCAACCAACAAGTTTTACTGGAGTTGCTTACTGGAATATGGAAGAAGGAATTGCTTACAGGAGCACAGGGACTCAAAAACTATTACCATCATAAAACTTGAAACTAGCATGGGTTACATCCTATGAATACTGGACATCCTGTCTTGGTGACTCAGTTTGTCAAATACTTTTAAAAAAAAACTTTAATTGATTCTTTGAGACATTTACATCACACATCCCAATCCCACTCATCTCCCCTCCCTTTGTATCCACCTCCCCAACCATAAAACAAAACAAAACAAAAACCATCTGATGCCAGAGGCCTCAATACAGGCCAATGGCTCATTGCGACGAACATATATTTGCAAGTAAAGATGTGTGGAGAAAAGGGTGTACTGTGTGACACACTGACATGCCGAAGCTCCCATGACTCTCAACTTCTTTTCTTGGCAAAATTGCTAGCAGAGACTCCTTAGACATCAGATGCTTCCACAACCAGGCATCTGGGAATGGCTGTCTGCAACATGACTCCTTAGAGGAAGTGGAGTGCCTGGTGGAAATGTGTATGTTGGCTGGGGTGAGGTCAGTGAAGTACAGAGAAGGCAGAGGTGTGACTGGGATGCCAAGAACTTTAACTCCCTGTCCTTTGTCCTGGTTTGTCCAGCTCCCTGTTGCTCCTCTTCCTCTTCATCCCTTGTGTTTCTTGCCTCTTGCCTGATTGTCCTCTGCCCCAACGTCCCCACCTCTACCCTGTTCTGTTCTCGAGAGTAAACTCTAGGGCAACATTTACAGAAGCCAGCTTTCCTCTTCCAGCCAGTGTCCAGTGATAAGGAATGGATGATGCTGTCACGGTTCGTTGTCAGCTCTACTATTTCCACTTAGGGAATGGGTCAAGCTTAAAAGCACAGTTTACTTGCAAAGGTGTAGAAAAGCAGTTGTCCACCTACATCCTGGTACCACCCAAAACGTGGCTCAGACAGTACACAGACGGACAGTACACAAAGTACAAACGTGCATGCTTTGTGGCCTAACCTTTCCACTCCCGGGGATCTGTTCTGCAGCTATATTCCAGCCTTTAGCAAACCTCTGTTTTTTAAAAAAATTTCTTCTCCCTGGAGTATCCAGAACCGATGACCTAATGAGGAAGTAGTGTTCTTTGTAATTCTCTATATCAGGTGACAGGAGATGACTCATGCCCCAGCCAGCAAGCCTGTCTCGGTTGAGACTGAGTAAAGAGGTGGTATCTTCCTTGTCAGGTATCCTCTAACTTTTCCAATAGAACACCACAGAAATCGGCATGACACCCTTATCGATTGCAGGCTAAGAACTTGAACTATTCACCAATTGTTCAGCCTATCTGACAACGACCTAGGCTGGGAGGTCTGTGACTATGTAATATGAGACATTGAGCAAGAAGTGATTACAAGGCCGTCTCTCAGGTTACCCTGGTTGCAGAGGCATTTAATACTGTTGAACTTGAAATGCCAGAGCATAGTGCACCATCAGGACCAGACTCCAGCAACTGTCTCAGGTAGAATCCACTCCTGTAGTAAGAGGGGCTTTAGAACTCGGTTGTCCCTAGAACAATAGAGGTCAGGGGCCCAGTGCGCCATACTTCCCGAGCCCTTGGGTTACTAATTCAGACGGCCAGCCTCCCTCAGCCCTTCTGTGACTCAACATCAACCCACCAAACCTTCCAGATGTGGAGAAAGATGACATTCAATAACAGGATCCTAGAGAAAGCGGCAGGCGTCTCACGCAGGTATGGGGTACACTGCAATGGGGTAAGAAGAGGCCGTCACAGAACCAGGCCCAACGGGCTCCTCTGCTGATAAGGAGGCTCTGGGGATCAGAAACTACTGGGTTTAGGCTGGTCTGCTGCCCTGCCTTCCTCCCTCCTTTCCGGCATCTTTCTTTGCTTTGGTCCGTTTTGTCTCACTGTGTAGCCCTGGCTGTTGGTCTCCAACTCAGAGATCTGCCTGCCCCTGCCTCCAGAGCACTGGGACTAAAGGCGTGCGCCACCCCTGCCTGGCTTCCAGCATTTTTTATTTTAATGGCTTCAAAACATTCTGAGATTGCTGAATCCCAGTTAAATGTTAGCGCGTTCTAGAAAAATAACAGCCTGTACCACGTCTTTATCAATGTGCTCGCAATGTCCCAGTCAGGCGCTGGGATACAATCTTAAAAGGGGACACTACGGTTGGTGTCAGCCAAGCCTTGGTGTGCTTAGTCCCCCTCCTGCTGGGCCAGTGCTGTCACAGTGGTGACCATTTGCTGACCTCATGTGAATGGCAAAAGTGTGACGTCGTGGAATGATGTTGGGGACTAGAACACACATATGCAGGGAGATGAGTCAGAAAGAAAAAATAAATAAATTGAGCCTTTGAGGGCCTGAAAGGGCTCAGGATTTGATCCCTGCCTATAACTGAGGCTGTGTTCACTGAGGACATGGGCTCGACCTCTGACAATAGGCAGAGTGTAATTCTAGGTGTGAGTACGAGGCACTGTCGGTAAGGGCGGCTCCAGAGAAGTTCACAGTAATTTCTCAATATACCCTAGCCCACAAGCGCATTCTCACATTGTAGAGCAGTCGGTAGGAAATGGCCACCATTGGGCAAGAGGGAAGACACTGGTTCTTGCAGGTAAGCTAGTATCTTTAAATGCTTCAGGAGCCAGCCAGGCAAGCTATTCCAGCAATGAAGAGGCGTGGCCCCAGTCTATGGCGCCATACAGTGAACACCCAAGCTCCGTGGTACCGATTACTTATGTAATAAATGGATGATTCAAAGATCATGATTCCTAGTACGTCAGCTTCTCAGCTGCTCCCAGGAAACCCGCTCTGACGGTGGCGACTCCATGTGAGCAATCCTGGGGGTGATGATGAATCCACAGAATCGCCATCAGGACCCAATCAAATCATGGTGGGGAGGTAAGACAGACTGGGAGTCGCCTCCTTTCATCTCCAGAGGCAGGCTCAGTCGGTGTCTGTCCTTTGGGAGTGTCCTTCTCCTGAGAGAACTGTGAATTTGTCATGAGAGTCCAAGGGATGCAGCAGAGTAAGATTCTAATCCTACAGAGTATCCACCCTGGTCCTGGAGGAGATCTTCAGCCTCAGTATCATCGGCTGGAAGGGTACGATGTCTTGGTGGGTGGGACACCCACCACACACCAGACGGTAGCACTGGAAGCTATGGTTCTATCTCCTTCCCAGCCTGCCTCTTCCCACAAGTCTCCTTGACTGTGGGTCTGGTACTGTCAGACACCCTAGTGCTAACAACACTGGGAGAGTGGTGGAATTGTTGGTCTTCCCATCCACAGTGCTCCAGAAGAACCAGGGAATCATGTGCTCACAAGTTCAAACCCTAGCCCCATTTCTTAACTGGACGGCTATGAACAATTAATCTCCGAGTCTCTGTTTCTTCACCTGTACATTAAGGGTACCGATATGCACTTTGACGGGTTGTTCTGAGCCTTAGCCTCAGCCAGGTATGTAAAGCACTTAACTTGATACTTGGCACAAGCATAAGCCCTCTGAGCAATGGCTGCCATCTCTGAGATCGGTTGGAAGTTCAGGGGTTGGGGTGGGAAGCTCCTCGGTGATGAAGAGCACTCGCCCATCTTGCAGAGGACCTGGGTTCAGTTTCCAACACCCATATGGGGTGGCTCGAACTAGCTCAAGCTCCAGTTCCTGGGGGTGGGACTCTCTCTTCATGGGCACCACATATACACGGTGCTGCACGTGCATGCGTGCAGGCACTCGAGTACTCACATAAAATCAAAACGAAAATAAGTGTTAAATAGTTGCAAGTCTACTGGTCACCCACAAAAGCCGTTCCTGCAGTTTTTGTTTCAAGAATCACTGCCCGTCGCACAGCCAGGACACTTGATCATTCATCTCTGCTTTAACCCATCCTAGGTTAGGAACATTCTTCCCACGAGTCCTGAGACGCTTCCTGAGACACGGTTCCCAGGAGCTGCTTGCGTTTGAAGGGAGCACGGGGACCTTACTCATGCAGGGGTGCTGCTTTCCGAATGCCAACTAAACACTTCTCCACATGGGCCCCAAGGGCAGAAAGTGCCCCCTAAAGTTGGGCACGGTCACAGCCCTGTCTAGATGACACAACACTAGGTGCCAACAGTGTGCTCCTTGCAGTCCTCCCTTCTCTGAGAAAGCATTCCCAATCCGTTCCATTTGGCCTCGCACAGTAGGTTCTGCACCTGGTCGCTCCTCTCTGGATGCCATCTGTGGGAGCTCGCACCTGAGCATGGTGCTCTGTGCTCCTTTACCTGTCACTGTCACACGCAGACCCCCATCCCTGCGTCCCTCGGTCCTTACAACCATGTTGGTTATACTCCTACTCAGTCCTAGAATAGGACTCTATACATGCGCCTGTGAGATTTCATCTGTCTTGTTTCCATTCATCATTCCAGCCGGTGAAGACTTCTTTACAGGACACAATCATTCGTCCTCTCATGAGGGCAAGGAATTGTGCAAGATTTGCAGGGCCAGACCAGTTCCTTGTTCCACCCTTAGAAAATTCTCTCTGATCTCTCTCTCTCTCTCTCTCTCTCTCTCTCTCTCTCTCTCTCTCTCTCCTAAAATTGTTTTGTGCTACCACCCAGCTAATATATGTATATTTAACCTCAGTTTTATTGTGGGAGTCTTTGTTTAGAGTCTTATTCGAGCTCTCACTGCCTGAGCAAACATTTGTCCAGTACCTGCTGTGTCTTGGCACTGCGCTAGGTACTCGCAGAGCAGGCAGTACTGTGGTGGTAAATGTTTAACGGCCCAGGAGGAAAGCCCTGGCTTATACTGTCTCCTGATTTCTATAAAGTACTGCTTCCAACATGGAAGATTCCAAACTACCAATACGCTATCGCTGAGCAGGCGTCGGAGAGAGACGGAGAGAGACGTACGTGCACAATCAGCTCCTGCGAGGGAGCACACGCCGATTGCAACACCGGTGATACTGGGCAGATGATTCAGGCCTGATCTCTGCCCCAGCACAACTTGTAGGGGTTACTATAGGTTAGCGACGCAGTCGTACACAAACTCCTCTAAGACAGTGGCCCAGGATCTGGGGAAAACAGTGAGTAAAAGCTCACTGAGTATACATGAGGCCCTGAGTCTGGGTCCCCCGCATCCACAGGAAGAGCTGGGCCTGGGGATGCACACCTATAGCCTTGGCGCTGGGAAGGTAGACATGTGACTGTGCCATGCTCTTACTGGGTGGCCAGGTTGGCCAGAATAGGGAGTTCAGAGACCCTGTCTCCAAGAAGGACGGCCTGGAATGGACAGAGATCCGCCTTCATCTGCGTGCTGACTGCATGCTGGCCTGTACCAGCATGGTTGGCTCCTTTATTCAGTCATGAAGTCTGATTTTAACCAGTGTTGCTCCTTCTCTTTTGGACGCAGAGCTCTTTCTACTTGATAAAAAAAAATACAAGAAAATAGATATAATCATCTTTTCACCATGTTATAGTGAAACAAAACATTAAATGTTAGGCACAATAATGCCCCACCCTCCCAACTAAGAGGTCCGTGTCCTAACCATCTAACGAGGAGAACATGGGAAGATGTTATATCATATAACAAAGAAGAATTAAGGTTGCAGATGGAATTAAGCCTGCTAAATAAAGGCTCTTACATAGGACTGTACACTGTTTTGTTTGTTCTGTTTTGTTTAATTCTAGTGAGTCCAATATGACCCCAGGGATCCTTTAAGTGAGGCAAAGAGGCAGAAAATGAAGACTTCTTAATTTGAGGATGGAGGTAAATGCCCAGAGACAACGAAAGAGCGGGCTGCTGAGCCAGAAAAGGGCAAGATGGACAATCCTCGGGGTCTCTGTGAGGAAAGAAACTGAGCCGACGCCTGGACACCACTCCTGTGAGCCTCATCTCCAACCTCAAACCTCCAGTCCTGTAAAGAAAAAGGCCCCCACAAACTTCATGGTCATTTTGCAGCAGACCCGTGTCGTTTTCCACAGCCGATGCTGGAAGGCCAGCACTTCCTGTGTTAGCCCTACTGTGCTATTCTAGCCCATCAGCAGAAACAAGGTATTAGGCTACCTCCTATTTTAACAGGGTGCTCTTGAAATTCAGATGTCTCTCCTGTGCAGAGAGGGCTACAGATGTCAAGGCCTGCCTCCTGGCTGAGAGGAAGGGGTCGCTCCGCCGGGGAAGCTCACACACACTGGTCTTATCTACTTAGAGTTCAGGAGTTCTCAATGGTAATGGACACTCAGTCTCTCTAGATATCTTCACTGCACTGAAAGTACGACATCCAATCGGAACCTCGAACTTAGCCATTCACCTTCCCCCCCTGAAAGCTCGGTATCTCAGCCCCAGACAGCACAAGTTACACTTTATTCTAAAATCCCACCACAGATTCTACCTAAACACTCACATTTTCACAAAACTCACCCTCACTTTTTTTTTCCTCTGACACAACTCTATTAGTGTTACACATGGAACTTCATGTTTTCGTATCACTTCCCCTAATTACCACCTCCTCAAGCTGCCGTGAAATCACCAGTAACACAAGGGGCGGACTTCACTGCGGACTCTGCGATTTTCAGTACAGGGCAGTGAGTTTATTGACACATCTTGCTCTTTTCTTCTCTCCTGCTACATGAGCAGCTTGCAGTTCTCCCTCATACATGCCCACACTCCAGTCTCAGAGCTTCCCGCACTGGTGTAAACCTCTCGATGACTGTTTTCTAATCTGTGCTCTATTCACAAGTGTCATGCCTTAATCTCAGGAACTGTGCTCACCCACTTAATTCCTCGTGATCTGGACTTGGGGCGCACTCTGCCCACCACTTGTTAGTATTTATCAATGCTGTGCAAGGCCTCAGCCACCTCCAGCCACTGACCAGTATGCTGCTTTGCCGTTCACAGTGCAGTCGGGAGATTACAGGATAACCAGGAAGTGGTGCAGAGCTCTGAAAAAGGAATGGATCCTGTGCCATTAGAATTCAAGTATGAGAAAGAGGTCACTCCCAACTTAAGAAAGCTCTTGAGACCAGGGGGTGGAAAAAGTAAGTGAGTACGGGTGTGGCCATTGTTGTGGGCAGAAGAGGCCTCGGTAGCTAAAGAGTTGGGAGGGTGATAACACTCTATCTGTGGAGAAGAATGAAGTCAGCTTGAGGTAGAGGACGAACAGATAAGCCTCAGTGTAGGTGGGGCAAGACCTTGGAAGGTTGTAAAGTCAGCAAACAGGGTTTGGCTTTTTTTTTTTTCTTTCTGTTTCTTTAGAGGAACTCATATTAATACTCGCATTTCTGTCGTTCCTTTCTTCTCCCCTTTTAGCTATGATCCATGGCAGTCTTGGAAGATTGGTGAACATAGACAAAATTAATATACTTTTTAATGTATCATAACCACTAAATGAAATGGAAGCGAGTCTGCTGGTGTTTAAACCCTTAGCTAACATGTTCGGCTGCCATCTAAGGTCTGATAGCACTCAAAAAATTCTTTCCTAAAACTTACAAACTAAAAGAGAGTGAGGGAAGATCTCTTTCTCCTGGAAGGCGTTACCTACATAAGAAAACCAAGCTCAGCAGCTAAGAACACTTGCTACATTTGCAAAAGACTGGGGTTTGGGTCCCAGCATCCACATGGTCACTCATAACCCCAATTCCAGGGGATCCGGTGCCCTCATCTGGCCTCCTCAGGCACTAGGCTGTATCTTTACATAGATGCAGTCAGGACACTCACGCATAATAAGCAACACTTTAGAAAAAAAAATCAAAACTGGAAGCAAATGTCGTCCCCTGGCAATGGCCTTGTCTAAGTTTGCATGCAGCTGGAGAGAGTTTAGAAGGAGGGTGAGACCACTATCAAATGCCACAGAAGCTGATGCAGGAGCTGAGGATAGCCCTTCCAGTCAGCAACTCACTGGCCCTTCCCCTTTCTAAGCCTTTCTTGATAACAATGTCTACCCTCTCCGTATCTGTGTCTAGAGGCTGAACACACCATTCTAGAGCTGAATGCTCTCTGTCAGAGTCCTCCAGCAGACGAAAATCATAATAGGGGCCAACCCGTGTCTAAGCCTCAGAGAGCAGCTAAGTGAAACCCTTCTCTATGAAGAAGAAGGTAAGGTTAGGCTCATATGCAGAAGGGACTCAGACTTACTCCTCTAGCCAAAAGCTGAACTGAACTTGGTGTGAAGCTTTCTTGCAGTAAGCAAAGCACTTAAGACAATGTTGACCCTAGGGGCAGACTCCGTGAGTTCAAATCCCGGCTTTACCTCTGTCAGCTGGGAGAGCTGAACAACCACCTTCGCATTTCCAGACTCAGCTACTCTCTCTATAAAAACAAAGGCTATTGCTGAGCAGGGGTGCTGATGTCTTTGATTGTAGCACTTGGGAGGCAGAGGCAGGTGGATTTCTGTGTATTCAAGGTCAGCCTGGTCTTTAGAGTGAGTTACAGTACAGTCAGGGCTACCCAGAGAAACCCTGTCTCGAAAAGCTACACAAACAAACAAATAAAACAACAACACCCACAACAGAAACAAAAACTAAAGACTACCTTAGAACCCATCTCACTAAATTATTATTTTGATGAAATGAAATCAAAGAAAAAGCAGTTTACTCACACCTCCTAGAGTAACCACTCCACACAGAACAGAAAACAAAGCCCAGGCAGGCCCTTCCTTCCCTTACCTTCTTCAAAAATACTTTCCAAGCCTGATTTTCGCTCTCTAGATCCAGTTACTGAGTAGAGATATTGGAACTTCTGAGAGTTGATTGTGATTCCTCTACCCATGGTTTTGCTCAAAACAGAGGCAGGAGAGGGAGAAGGGACAGAGATCTCAGCTTCATAACCCCCATCCCACCCCGTGCCTGTTTGCTTGGGATCGGAGAAGTGAATACCCCCAGAGGACACACAGGCATTTAAGAACTGAAGCAAGCACGAGACAGGTGTTAAATGTGGACAGTTTACCTCAGACCCTGTCTTGTGTGGCTGCCTTCTCTTGCATGTCTTGTGATGTTGAGAACCAACATAAAAATAGACATTATGGAGGGCTGGAGAGATGATTTGGTGGTTAAAAGCTACTCTTCCAGAGGACCACAGTTTGGTTCCAGCATCCACGATGGGCAGCTTACGACAAACTGGCCCTCCAGTTCCCGGGGATTCTATACCCCCTTTGGGTGTCCAAAGGCATAGGAGTCATGTGTTCCCACACACTTACACACACACACACACACACACACACACACACACACGCGCGCGCGCGCGCGCGCACACACATACACACACACGCACACACACTATTAAAAATTAAAATAAAATCTCCAAGAAAAACAGTGTGATGGTTTGTATATGCTTGGCCAGGGAGTGGCACTATCTGGAGATGTGGTCTTGTTGGAGTAGGTGTGTTACTATGGGAGTGGGATTTGAGACCCTCATTCTAGCTGCCTGAAAGCCAGTCTTCTCCTAGCAGCCTTCAGATGAAGAACTCTCAGCTGCTCCTACACCATGCCTGCCTGGATGCTGCTATGTTCTCATGGACTGAACCCTGAACCTGTAAGCCAGCCCCAATTAAATGTTGTCCTTTATAAGACTTGCCTTGGTCACAGTGTCTGTCCACGGCAGTAAGACCCTAAGACAACCAGTCATTATGGAACCAGTTACAGCCTGATTTATAAGGCTGTTTGCTATATCACCTTTGAGAGAGCATGTGGGGAATTCTTATCTGGGTGGCTTTTAACTAAAGCCTTGGGCTATTATCTCCTGGACTCAGGGAAGTCTGTAACCAGCAATGCTCACTGTGTGAGCAACTCAGAGTCAAATATTATCAGTCAACAGGGAAAGGTTGGTTACTATGACCTTCAGCCTTCCTTCCACCTTACTTAACTTTAAAAAAACCTCTTATTTTTATTGATAAGAAACTATTTCAAACAAAAAAAAATCTATACTTGTCCCTTCTCTGTATGAGGGCAATAGCTTTTCTCTGGTTATATTTTATTTTATGCCTAGGTAGCCTGGAGCTGCCATAACAGTGTACCACAGACCAAGTAGCTTAAGCAACAGGATTTATTTCCTGCCCCAAAGTCCAGAGTCAAAGTATCAGTGGATTGGTTTCTTCTCAGGCCTCTCTCTTGCTTGTGGCTGCCGCTGCCCTTCCCAAAGCTTCCTGTGGTCTTTCATCTGTGTTCTAATCTAATCTTTTCTTAGGAGGGTACCAGTTAGTGTTGGATGAGGCCCATGGTGACGACCTCACTTAGCCTTAATTACATGTTTAAAGGCATTATTTGCACACAGTCACTTCCTCTGGTGTTGGGGACAATATTTATCCCTCCCTCACAGATACACAGAAACACTGTACAGAGGGCAGGTTGTATTAACATAATATACGTACAGGGGGAGAGAGAGAGAGAGAACAACAATTAAAGAAAAAGAGGCCACGAATTTTTCTGAGAGTTGGGGAGCATTGCACGTAAGGGTTTAGAGAAAGGAAAGGGAAGGGGGAAATGATGTAATCATATATAATCTCAGAAAAATATTTTTAAAAGTATGTGGGTTGCTTTCTTCTCTCCCTCCTCCTTCTCCCCTTCCTCCTTCCCCCCTCCTCCCCCACCTCCTCCTCCTCCTCTTTATTTCATATGCGTTGGTGTTTTGCCTGTATGTATGTCTGCGGGAAAGTGTCAGATCTCAGGGTAACAGTTGTGAGCTGTGTGGGTGCTAGGAATTGAACCTGCGTCCCCTGGAAGATAAGTCAGTACCCTTAACTGCTGAGCCATCTTTCCAACCCCCACGGTTCTTCTCAAGCGTGTTCTCTATACTGTACATTAATTGGCTATGGCATCGTTTATGCAGTATATGCTTTATGTTGGCTCTTTGTTTTCAAAACACTATTTTTTTATCCTTGATGTCTTTTCTTGGCTGCAGCAGCTTCCTTCTTTAATCTCACTCATTTGATTTGTTACTATATCAGATTTATCTCCAGAGCCTGATCACTGTGATTGGAACTTTCAAGATTTCAATACCAATCTGGTAAATACCAAGTGACTCCATTTCTCTTCCAGGTGACTAGCCATATTTTTAAGTTAGTCCAAACCTTCCACCTATACAATGTACTGAGTAGTGTTTACACGTACAGTATACAGGATACACTGGCTGTTGAACGGCAGCCTTTCCTTTCAGCCCCACTGGTACAGCTCCTCTAGGCCTATTTTCAGAACACTAATGCATTCTGCATTACATACAGTATATTACCATGCATTCCTGTATGCTAGTTTTATTTATTTGTTGGCAAATACTACATTGTATAAATTAGGCTGGTCATAGGTTGAGACAGGGCCTCTATAGTCCAGTAGAGACAGGATCTGTCCATGGAGTCTGGAACTCACTACATAAACTAGACGGGCTGCCTGCCTCAGCCTCCCAAGTGCTGGGATTAAAGTCATGGACCACAATGTCTGGCTTCACTTTCAAATACTTTTTTGCAGAATAAAAACACTGCACTGGTGGTAGAACTTTTTTTTTCTGGTTCTTTTTTTCGGAGCTGGGGACCAAACCCAGGGCCTTGCACTTGCTAGGCAAGTGCTCTACCACTGAGCTAAATCCCAACCCTGGTGGTAGAACTTTGACATAAATGTTTTCATCTCCTCAAGGTTCCAGCACCATCTCTTTCTGTGGAGATCACATGGGTGCGTGGGTTGGGAAGAATCTGTTAGGCATGTCCATGATCTAAGTTTCTTCAGGAAAAATACAGTATCAGAGCAGCAGGAAAATCATAAGAAGGGAAGATCTACGACACTTGAAAAAAGTTAGGGAAGGCCATTGAGTCCCACACAATGCTAAATTCTGTTAGAGGGTGACCCCAGGAGATACTCATGGTTATAAGTCCCTGCTACGTTATCTAATCCCAAGTACTCAGCCATAAACACATGTACACATGAGCAACACTAAATGGACTCAGTAATGTTAGTAGAGTGTGTGTGTGTGTGTGTGTGTGTGTGTGTGTGTGTGTGTGTAGCAATAATTACAGAAGTCAATAACTCAAGAGGGAATGAGGAAACTGGAAGGAGTTGTATGGAACAACAGAAATGATGCAAATACAATATATATGAAATTCTCCATTTTTAAATTTAAAAAGTAATTAGTTATTGAAATTATTAATTATTATATATTGGAGATACATACAGAGTAGCTCACACTTTTAATCCTAGTCTGATCTACAGAGTGAGTTTTAGGGCAGCCAGAGCTACCTAGTAAGAACCTGACTCAGGAAAAAACAAATGAGGGGCTAGAGAAATGGCTCAGAGATTAAGATTTCTGACTGCTCATCCAGTGGTCCCAAGTTCAATTCCCAGCAACCACATAGTGGTTCACAACCATCTGTAATGAGATCTGATGTCTGAAGACAGCAACAGTGTACGCATATACATTAAATAAATAATATTTTTTTAAAAAGGAAGAAAAAACAAATGAACAGAACATCAAACATAAGATATATACATTATATTGGATTTATGCATGTTTATGTGTATTATATGTAATGGCATGAAATATATACTGACATCTATGTATGCACAGATAGATGATAGATAGAAAGATAGATGATAGATAGATCTATGATTGATAGAAGATAGGTCTATGATAGATAGATAGATAGATAGATAGATAGATAGATAGATAGATAGATGGGATAATTGGGAGGCATTCCAGTGTAGCAAAGGCTTTGACACATTGCATGTGCCATATCCCCACTCTACTTATTCACAAGCTGAGTAACCTTGGGCCAGGCATTCAAGCTCTGCACCTCAATTCCTTCTTCTGTAAAATGGGAGGATAATGGTGCCTAAGTCATAGGGTGCTATGAAGATGAAGTGAATTGCTACGTGAAGGAGTTACTGACACACAAAGAGAGTTCACCTACTATGGAAGTTGTTAAACTGATTATTTCTGGGAAACATTACAAGGCTACTTCTGTAGTCAGGGAAATCGCTACATATTAGGACTGCCCCTGCAGCAATTAGAACCATGTGATAGATTTGGATGACAAACTAGGATTAGGATCAACTTCTCAGAAAAATTCCAATTTTATTACAATATTAATAGATAAGGGGGTGGCATCATTGGAGAAAGGAAGGACTGGCGACTTTACAGGATCTTCTGGGGGGAGTGATTGGAGATTTGCCTTTAAAAGACTACTGCTAAAGCTGATCAATGTTCTTCTGTAGGGTGTGGCCGGCGTCCTGTCCACCTCTGTAGTAACACGCACATGAGCAGTTCCACTGAGTGCCTCTGATAGGCTGCCCTTGTTTGTCCTTTGGTTGAGCACCCACCAGGCATGGGAGCCAGGAGGCAGGCAGGCATCCTTTAGGAGAATTTTCTTTCAGTTCAGGCTGGAGGAGAGTCTTTACAACTGCCAGTGCCCTGAACAACTAAGTCACAGTGTCTGGAATGGGTCCCAGGCATCTGCACTGTTCAAGCCTCCTATGTGATTACTATGTGTGGTCAGCATTCATAACCATTGCTTTATGGGTTGTTACTTGATATGGTAAGGTATTAAAATTTAATTTATTAGGAACAACACTCACCGTACAGGATGTTGATGAAGAGATTTGATTATTCCACTGTGCTTCCTGTTATGGCCCCACCTTGGCAGGTACACCTTGCATTTAAATTCTCCTAAAGAATATTAATTGCTCAAGCAGTATTAAAAGGGTGGAAGACTGGGGGTGGGGGTGGGAGGGTCATCAAGTACTTGTTATGCAAACATAAGAACCTGAGTTCAAATCCCAGGACTCATGTAAAGCCACATGCATAGGGGACTCCCATGACAAGGAGGGAACGGTTGGAAACTCCTTTGAAACTCACTGGCCAAAAACATGAAATTGTTCTCTGACTTTGTACACACAAATATACCTGGGGCTAGAGAGATAGCTAAGGGGTTGGGAATGGTTGCTGCTCTTACAGAGGACCAGAGTTCAATTCTCAGCAACCACATGGAGGTTCACAACTCTCCATGACTCCAATCCCAGAGGATGGGACGCCTTCTTTCATTCAGCCTCTGTGGGGACTGGGCACACATGTTACACAATCATACATACAGGTGAACAGTCACACACATTTTTAAAAATGAAAGTATAAACTTGAGAAAAATATTTTTTAAAATATACATCTAAAGAAAATTTTTAAATTAAATTAAAAAATTTTTTTAAGATTTATTTATTTATTTTTATATGAGTACACTCTAACTATCCGCAGACACACCAGAAGGGGGCATCAGATCCCATTACAGATGGTTGTGAGCCATCATGTTGTTGCTGGGAATTGAACTCAGGACCTCCGGAAGAGCAGTCAGCGCTCTTAACCACTGAGCCATCTCTCCAGCCTGATAAAAATTTTTAATAGAGTAGAATTTTCACATTATCCTGGGGGGGGGGGTGTGGAGCCAAAGAAGCATCTGGATAGTCTGACTGAGCCCTGATCTCAGTCTGTTTGGATGGGAAGCAAAGCCATTAAGCCTGCTTCCTTGCTGGCATTCGTGACACTGTGAGGACCAGACTGAGTCAGCTGAGCCCAGTGCCAAGAAATCACCTATGACTACAAAGTAACCAAGTCTACCTGAGGTCAAACACTGCGAGTATTTCCAGGCTTTCTGGATTCCCAGGCAGCCAGCTACCTGCCCTCAGCTTCCACCTAGAAGGCAACAATGTAATGACAAAGGAGTTACTCTGGGTCAGAAAGGTCCTGGGAAACTGGAGCGAGCTGAACTCTAGAGAGTACATTTGGGTCTTTCCCAACCAGAGCAGGCGTAGCCCATTATCTATGTGTGGGCAAAGAAAGCATCCTACCTTCCTTAGCTGGTCCTCTTTCAGAAACTGAATTCCTGCACAAATCCGTAGTAACAATGTCCTTGTGGGAGGGAAGCTGATCAGGATTAGACTAAGATAAGGCTAGAATCCTTTGTTCCTGTTTGCCTTCCTGGTGCGGTTCCTGTGAGAGGTTGGCTGCAGAGGTGAAAACGTACAAGTATTTCAAGACTTTCTAGAAATGTTCGAGAGCTGCTCTCAGCAAGAGCCAGCAAAAACAGGGGCGATTTGACTGAGAGCTTGAGGAAGTACCTGTCTCAGTACAGAGATCTCTTGCACAAGCACCCAACTCAGACTTTGGGTTGTCACATGGAGTCAGAGCCACTGCTAGGAAACCAAACACACGCTGACAAAGCCTTGTATTGTAAAAGCAGAATTGACACAGAAAACATGATAAGAACATGTGGGAAGTTCTGTTCCAGGGGAGCTACCAGGTCTAGGATTCGCTGCCCTACAGCCTACACATCCTGAGATAAGAATGAGCCCAGGATGTCCCCAGCCAGCTATGTGGGAAGGGCAGGCACTGCCCCTGACTTTGGCTTTAGCCCATGTGCTTTGCTAGACTGGCTTCTTCTTAGCTTGCCCAACAACGCCTCTGCTTTGATGTCATACAAGTACAGTGCTTGTCAACTGGAAGATCTTCCGGGCTCCAAAGGTAGGTTTTTTTTTAGAGACTAAAACTTGAAGGAAGGAAGAAAGGGATTCTGGGAAGTACAAGCTGGGACTTCCCTTCTCTGCATCTTGGTCCCTTGATCTAAAGGGTGGGAAGCTTTAGATTTTTCTCTCTTCCCTCATAAGAGCACCTCATAGCTCCTCCCTCAGAGCAGCCACAGCGTGATGCTTTCTGTGTCTGCCTAACAGGACAAGAGTTTGGCACCAGACCAGGCTACATCCTAGATCCTCAGGTCAGGGGCGTGCACATGATTGCTCGAAAATACATCAATCAGGGGCTGGAGAGACAGCTCAGTGGTTAGGAGCACTGATTGTTCTTCCGGAAGACCCAGGTTCAATTCTCAGCACCTACATGACAGCTCACAACTGTCTCTAACTCCAGTTCGTGGGGATCTAACACCCTCACACAGACATACATGTGGGCAAAACACCAAAGCACATAAAATTTAAAAAAATAAATTATATATAAAAAATACATCTATCAAATGAAAGTAGGAAGGAAAGAAAAGAGGAGGGAGGGAGGAGAGGAGGGAGGGAAGGAAGGAGGAAAGAAGGAAGAAGGCTCTGGGAACTTACATATTTGCATAATGGCTGTTATGTGTCCTGTTTCTCAAAATTAGGAGAGAAGAAAAAAATATTCTTTTTTTTAAAATAAATGATTTATTTGTTATTTATATGAGTCCACTGTCGCTGTCTTCAGACACACCAGAAGAGGGCATCGGATCCCATTCCAGATGGTTGTGAGCCACCATGTGGTTGCTGGGATTTGAACTCAGGACCTCTGGAAAAGCAGCCAGTGCTCTTAACCCCTGAGCCATCTCTCCAGCCCTGAAAAAAAATTATCTGGCCCGGAGAAGAGAAAAGTAATGAGGCGGGTATTGAATGGTGAAATAGGATTTAAATTATCCATAGAAGGTTCTAGGAAAAGCTTTGAGAACACTCCAGGTTACATCTTCTTGGTAGAGGCAAGTGACGAAGTGGGCCACAAAGGAATTCTCCAATGGTGTCTGAGTGGTCCAAGAGGCCTGAGGGCTGGTCAGGGCCAGAAGGTGAGAGTTGGTTAGAGTTTGCTGTTTATGCAAGTTTTTAGTAGTGCTAGGAACTGAATCCATGGTTTGGCCAAGCTGGATGGGCACTTTACATTGAGCCCATCAGTATAGGATTCATCTGGGAGAATGGGCCAGAAGCAACAGCACAGTGAGGGCTAGAACTTTCTCCCTATCTACAGCCATCTGGGGGAGATTCTGCTTGTGTCTCACAATCTTCAGAAGAGAAAAAGGACTGGGCAGAGTGGCGAGGCAGAGGCAGGCAGATCTCTCTAAGTTTAAAACCACCTGATCCACAGAATTCCAGGACAGTCAGGGCTAAACAGAGACCCTGTTTCTAAAAACAAACAAAACAAGAAAGCAGGGAGAGGGGACTCTGCTGGACTTGGAGTCTCAAGTGCTCTGTGTTGGGACAAATTCCTCTGAATGCAGATTTGTTTACCATTTGGATTATTTTTATAATGAGCCAACTTCGTTTCCAGTCAGGAGATCACAGGGTTGGGCACAGTGGCCAAGCACTAGAAAGGCTAAAGCTGGAATTGCTTGGGCTAGGAGTTGAAGACAATCCTGAGCAACTTAACAAGGCTTTGTCTCCAAAAAAATAAGACAAGAGGATGGCAAGATGGCTCAGCAGTTACAAGCACACGTGGCTCTTGCAGAGAGCCCTGGTTAAATGTCCAGCATCCACACAGCAGCTCACAACTGCCTGTAAGCCGTTTCTAGGGGATCCAACATACTTTTCTGGCCCCGTGGGCACCAGGTAGACACATACAGATGCATAGACCTACAAGCAGGCGAAACACATAAAACAAAAATAAATCTGTCTTTCAAAGTAAAGTAAATCATGAATCACAGAATTGCAGGCCTTCCCTCTTAGGTCCAGCATCCTTCCTTTTTTTTTTTAAAGATTTATTTATATATAAGTACACTGTAGATCTCTTCAGACACACCAGAAGAGGGCATCAGATCCCATTCCAGATGGTTGTGAGCCACCATGTGGTTGCTGGGAATTGAACTCAGGACCTCTGGAAGAGCGGTCAGTGCTCTTAACTCCTGAGCCATCTCTCCAGCCTGCATCCATTACAATAGCAGCTAAGACTTAACTGAGCTTTTTCCTGCCCGGCCTGAGGTGAGTGTAGCTGAACCCTCCAGTACAGAATTTAGTGCCCTAAAGCCTCAGTACTCATGGCTTTTAAAAGACTTTGAAAGACTCCAGATTGGAGCTAGAAAATTCCACCCTGAACAAAACACCAGCATATGCACTGAGAAAACTCCATCCCTCACGTGGTCTCAGCTCTG
Organism: Rattus norvegicus; assembly: GCF_021556685.1. Taxonomy (NCBI): domain Eukaryota; kingdom Metazoa; phylum Chordata; class Mammalia; order Rodentia; family Muridae; genus Rattus; species Rattus norvegicus. Next base: position 79,299,162 of record NC_141538.1, read on the forward strand.
ACCAACCCATTCTTATTTTAGAGACTGTGGACTTGGACTTGCTTAAGTACTCCTCCCAGGTCTCTGCAGGGTCAACTTTCCCTCACTGTTCAGGTTTCTGTTCTGACCCTGCTTTCCCCAGAAAGGCATTCTCCATTCTGGTTTTGCTAAATTTAGGTCTGCTTCCTTCCTCCTCATCCTCATGATAGCCACATAGAACGAAAGCAAAACTCACGTGACTCCACCATGACTTCGCTCCCAAATCACAAGTGTGACTCTGAGCCTGGGAATTGTCCCAGTGTCCAGTCGGGCTTCAAGAGAAAGCAGTGGGTTTGAAGTCCAACTTTCCTTATTGGCTTTGCATAAAAGATGCTAAATGGTGGCTTCCCTAAAGTCTCAAAGTCTGTTTGTATGCATGCATTCATGTGTGCATGTGTGTGTGTGTGTGCATGTGTGTGTGTGCACGTGCATGTGTGTAAGCAGTTTTGATACCACAAGTTTCACTCATGTTAAGTATTCAATTGAATGGTTTTATACAGTTGTACATAGGACATCACAATCTACTTTAAAAACCTCTCCATCTAAGATCGTATGTGCCAGAGGCCCAGGAAGCATACTGTTACTAACTGGTGTCTTCTAGAGATGACAGGAACGCTGCATTCATGAAATCTCAGCAGTATGGCTGTCTAACCAAGACCTGCATACTGAGGATGCCCCTTGGTCAACATGCCAAAGCAGATGGGAGTGGGGAGGCTTGGACTTTTCACAAGGCCCTTCCCCTAGATGAAGCGCTATCAGGGGCTGCTGAGATAGACTGTCTAGGACTGGACTGCCGGAGTGGGCAAAGCTCGACTCCTGCCCTGAGCGGATTCCTGAGAAGGGCTTGACCTTTTCAAAGAAGAACATCGTGAGGTTTAAGGATTCACCTTATATTCTTGGGCACTTCCCAGTACTCCCCCCACCCTAAGCTTCAGTTCCTGCTTCAGAGCTTTAACTGCTGTACACTCCTCTCAATAAACAGACCTTGACAAGGACACTGCTTGGTCTCACTCCTCTTTCTCGTCCATTCTCCCACAGGTACGGGTCCCCCTCGACCCCCACGAATAACTGAGTCCCCGCTGGCGGGGGCAGTAGACTCTGTTTTTCTCCAGGGATGAGCCCCTGAATGACCATCCCAAATGGCCAACCCCAATCACAAGTACATGTGAACAACACTAATTAGACTTAGTCAGTCATGTATTTGACAGTAATAGTTGTAGAAGATTGATTATGCTTTTGAGAGGGGGTTGGGGCATGGGAGGAGTTGTATGGAGGAGGGGGAAAAGGGTAGAAGTGATGTAATCAGAGCAGTCATGTACTCTCAAACAATGTTTAAATAAATAAAAATCTTTATATCCCCAATAAGATCTTTCACACTCATTTATAGTTAATTCCTAATCCTCCCTTCCAACTCTAGACAATCACTAATCTGCTTTCTGTCTCTATACATTCACTTGTTCTGAATGTATTTTATCAGTGGAACCATTAGGCATCCTGTGTGTGTGTGTGTGTGTGTGTGTGTGTGCACGTGCGCACATGCACGCACACTCACGTGTCCAGATTCTTTTATTTATACTGCTTTCGAGGCTCATCCAGACTGAAATGTGTACAGTATTTTGTTTCTTTCGATCACTGAATAATACTCCAGATATATGGTTTTTAAATGGGACAAAAATAGGTATTTCTAGTTAATGGGTCCCACCTCTGGGTTTTTCCTGGGTTTTCCTCTTCAGTACAACCTCCAAGACTTCCCTTCTTTTTGAATAATCTTGTTCTCTGTCTTGGTGGGATGGAAAGTGTGGGCCACCTCATTGTGCTTTGGACAACAGGGTGTCTCGGAGATCAGATCACCTTAACTCATGTCCTCTGAGTGATGCTATGCTCTCCTCAGATTGAATGTTCTCTGCCAGGAGAAATCCAATCCCCAGTGACCCCATATCCTCTGTCTCCATGAACAACACTGATCAGAAACCAAGCATTTAAGAAACGCACGGGAGACATGCTTGTGAGGGGCCGAGTGAAACAGCTGGTCCTTCTGTGGGTTACTGCAGCTGTTGGACTCCGAGCCTGCTTCCTGGCAACCTTAACAAGCTGGGCTCATCACCAGTCTTCATTAGGCCACCGAAAGGCACAATAAATACTTGAAAACAGAAAATGGAGATCTGTTCAATGTGGACACACTGGGAAGAAGAACAAAAGAGATCCAGTGGCTCACCCGGAGCCCATCTCTGGGGTCCTGGCATGAGACTTAGTTTCGAATAGAAGGCAAGAGGTATATATGGATAGCTAACTTGTCCAGGTCAAGATGTGATTCCACCCATTACTGACCTATCATTTTCTTAGCATAAAATTATTTTGTGAGGTGGTCCGACAAGCTGCAGAATAGAACTGGGTGTGACCTCTTTCTAGGAGGCAAGCTTCTCCTCTGCTGGTACCAGGTGAGTTATCTTCTTGCCTAGCACGAGGGAAATTCCAGTTTCTTGAGGCCTATTGTTTCAATGGCCTGATAGCCACTGGATAGAGCATGAGAAGCCCTTTTGCGCATCCTCCTTCTGGCCAGGACAGCTCCATGCTTTTTGCCTATCTTTTCTCCAGTCCAGTTGTTCAGCACTGTTTGTTTTAATTGACAGTGTGCTGATGGTGAGCAAGGACACTAGAAAACTACTGGCAGTAGCCCTGAGGTCTCACTCTTGTGTGTCCCTTCTGTCAGTTCCTGAGAAATACTAGTGATCGCACAGGGTCACTCCAATGAGCTCCAGTGACCTTAGGGAAAAGCAAGCATGCTGGGACCGTGGCTTGGGTTGTTAGGTAGACATAGCTTCCCACTTCCCACTCCTTCATTTTTCCCTTTCTCTCTCCCCACATCTCTTCTTCTTAGCCATCCCTTCCCACTTCTGCCCTTTGGTCACAGTTGGCAGAACCATGCCACTTCAGGAGAGTTTTGGTGAGAGTGAGGGGTTCTCTGTTGCTAGCATGAAGGGTTCACTGAGTGTATTTCTGAAGGTGCCTGAGGACCCTGAATTTAATGCTGATGTGGCTGGGAGCAAATCAGCAGCCCAGTGTGTTTCATTGATTTGTGTCACTCAAGTCCCAGCGAGGAATTGCTTCTTTGTTTTTATTTTTATAGTGTCTACATTAAAACATCTATAGAGTTCACATTCTAGTCCTGGTCTTCCCCCCACCCCCGCCCCACCAAGACAGTTTTCTCTGTGTAGCCCTGGCTGTCCTGGAACTCACTCCGTAGAACTCAGAGATCTGCTTGCCTTTGCCTCCTGGGATTAAAGAATTGTGCCACCACCACCTGTCACTAGTTCTGGTTTATTTGGGGGTGAGGAGGGATCAGGTTTGAAGTTAAAGCACCAGGTGTGGTCAAACAAGCACCCCCACCGCCCGAATGCCATGCTTGCTATAGAATTTTTCTCTTATTCAGTTTTCCTTCTTCCACACTCATGAACACTGCCCACCTACCACCGAGGCACTCAATTGCTGTCCTTTGAAAGGTGCTGTCCAGAAAGGCTTGTTCCTGGAATGTGCAAAGGCTTGACAAGCAGATGAACTGATCAGAGATTTAAACTGTCTGCCCAGAATGTGAGGACTGCTGATCTGCCTTTAATTTCTCTTCTATCCCATGTAGGGTGCAGTTGCTAAGATGACCACTGGCTTGGCCTGGCCTTTTGAAAGGGGCCTAGAATGGGGGGGGGGGGTTAGTGGATTCTTTTGTATGCTTAAGAGCAGCTGTACAGTGCTTAGCAAAGCTTTGTGTGTGAACTGCTCAGTTTGGTGGCTGACAAAGACGTAGGTGGCAAATATTACTGTTTCTCTGCTGTCCATAACCCTGACTTCTGGCCCTCTAGTCAGCTTCCAGCAACATTGGTACCCTATGTGCTGGCCTTCCTTTAACTCTGCCTCATCATTGACCACCTCCCCTGTGTTCTGCATCCTAACCTCTTTCTAATGCCTGGCTTCAACTGTTTCTGATACTGAGCTTAATATATAACACTGTAAGCCAGGTCTACGGCACACATCTTTACTCCCAGCACATGGGAGGAAAAGGCAGGCAGATATCTGTGAGTTTGAGGCCAGCCTGGTCTATGGAGTGAGTTCCAGGGCAGTCAGAGAAACCCTGTCTCAAAAAATAAACAACAAACAAATGAACAAAAAACCCTTTGGTCCCGACTCTGGCTTCCATCTCTGGTACACGGATTCTTGCTTCTCCAGGACATCTTAGGTCTCAGGTGAGGTAGGCACTGTATGAGGGCAGGAACCATAAGACAGCTGTTGTTCACGCCTCTCCCCAGTACTTGGTCGTCTCGCTGGCACACAGTAGGTATGCTATGACATTTAGTTACATAGATAAAATGGATGCATAGACAAACACGTGAGGGGATGAATGGTGGATGAAGACCCCAGTGGTAAAAGCTGTTTAAGTTTATAACCTCCTATTGTAACCTGCCTGGTAGAAATAAGGCTTACAAAGTAGCACAAGCTACTCCCTTCTGTTAGCTGACCATTGAAACAGTGATTGCAGAACATTAAAATTCCCCAGGAATCTTGTGCGGGAGGGAGAGAGGAGCTGAAGTCCTGGTGTCAGCCAGACAGGTAACTTGCCTCCCAGGAGAAGAGCTCACAGTGTGGGCAACTTAGCAGACCGCCTGGCAGGACAGAAGCAGAGATAATATGGTTCAACAGTGGGTAGGGCCACACTTGGACTAGGTCCACTTCCTTATGCGGGCCACGTGCCCCCTATTTAAACTTGAAACTTCTGACAGTCTTGGGGGTCACCGGACAACTTTGGTCCACTTCCCAATTTGGCCACACCTCGAACAAAGCTTCTCTGCGTTTGACTGTTGCTTGACTCTAGTTGGCTGAATCTAGCTTGGAGGAGCTGCTGGAATCTGGGCTTTGGCCCTAAAGCCTCCCATAGCACTAAGCGTGTTGGTTTTGAGACACGGCTGTTTCTCTTTAGTGAGTAGCCATGAAACAGAAGCGAGGCCATGTGCTGACCTTTTGGGATGGGAAGTCAGGGAGACTTCCTTCCATCAAACTCTGTGTGGGTATGTTTCCCAGGACACGGGTTGCTTGTCATGGGTGGCTGAGGGGCAAGACAAAGGTGACGGCCGCCGTGTCAATGTAGGGCCTGCTCATTTCCCAGGTAACAGGCCTCCGACTGAGAACTGATTCTAGACAAGGCCCACCAGTGAGCAAGCCAGGAGCTGTGGCCTGTTCTGACTGAGACTATCAAAATGCAGCCACAAAGGCTGCAGACTATTGCAAGTATAACACCGACAGACAGCAGCCTCATTGAAGGATCTTCCTCTACTACCTCCCCCCAAGTTTCTCCTAAGTTTGTCTCTTTTCTCTGCAAGACATGGGATGCCAGGGCCCTCAGATTTCCAAGGAGACAAAGTAACTGTCCATCCCTCTGGAGCAGCCACAACTCTGCCAGCGCCGGGTCTATTTGTCCCATGAAGATGTCACAAGCTCCATTGGGGTCTGTGGGACTCAGGTCTCAAGTGCTGCAAAGCGAACGGCTACTTTTCGCCTTCTGTTTATGTGACTGTCTTCCAGCAAAACTTGATTCTAGTCAGACATGAAATGATCATGCAGTCTACCCAAGTTCCCAGCCAATAGGTGACAGAGCCATAATTAGGACCCAGGAAGTGAAACCCCATTTCCCCAGTCTCCGATAAAGACGCAAGGTTTAGGAAGGGAGAAGGTGCGGGCAAGGGTTTCTTTTGGGGCTTTTGAGCAAAGCTTCCACAGGGAAGGGAAACTGATTTCTAGGTAGGACTAATGTGGTTGTCTGGACCACCCCCACACCCTTCTTCCCCTACCCCCACTCAATTCATAACTAGTGGGGTGTGGCGTATGTTGATCCTTATAGTACCAGAGCACCTGTCTATGGCGTGAACCACGCCAGCCTGAAGTCAGAAAGAAAACCCTCCCCTCCTTGTGATAGTTTATCTTGATTGTCGACTGGATGAAATTTTAAATCGCCATGGAAACACACCTCTGGGATGTCTCCGGGAGTGTTTCCAGAAAGCTTTAACTGAGGAGGTAGAGGCACAATGAATGTGGTATCACAAGGCCCAGGTGGTTCTGGACAAAGCTCAGTGAGACGACATTTGTCTCTTTTTCCTCATTGCAGAAGCAACATGATCGACTTCCTCGCACTCCCACTGCCTTAATTTCCCCACCATAGCGGGCTGTTCCCTCAAACTATGAACCCTTCTTCAAACTGCTTTTATCGGGAGCGTTGCCACCAGCGATGAGATAAAGTCAACACGCAGCAGCATCTCAAAGGGACCCCAGCTCTGTGGAGGCCACGGTAGGACATAGATAAAGAACTCTTCCTCATCCTCTGACTCACAGCCATGTCCTTTCCCTCTGAAAGGCCCTCCTGGACCTTGGCTAACAGGCTCCTGCACCAAAAAGACCCGGCTGCAGCCCTCACCATCCACCAGTCCTCTGTCCCTGGACCCAGCTACACGGTTCATATTACTTGAGTTACTTTGCATCCCAGAAAAGGCAGAGTATCTAAGACTACGACCATGGTTTCTGGGCCTGTGTGGAGTCAACCTCATCGTGCCAAACTTTTTGATCTAGCACTGGAGTGTGTGTACCACTCAGACTACACATTCTGATTCTTATATGTGATGTGTGTGGTTGTTTGTATTCTTACGTTGTGTCCCCCCAAAACCGTTTGCACCAAAAGCTCTACCTTTTGGGAACGTGCCCCCAGTTGGTTCTGATTGGTAAGCAAAGATGCTGACAGCCAATGGCTGGACAGGCAGACAGAGGCCAGATTTTTTTAGGATTCCCGGGCTAGGGATAGGGAGGAGGGAGAAGGAGATCCACCACGCCCAGAGAGGTGTGGGAGAGGAGATGCAGGACCCAGCGCATAGCCACTGTGTAGGAGCTGGGGGAAAGCAGCCCAAGATGGCTGCCCGACTGGGTTCAGGGCAGCCAAGATGGAGTATATGATTTAGTAGGTAATAATAACTCAGGATTATCGGAGGGAAGTGGATTAGCCACGTGGAGGTTAAGAAGTGGCCCAGCCATTAAGTTGTTTAAGGGATATTAAAATATAGAGGCAATGTGTGTCTTTCGTTCGGGGACCCAGAACACTGGGGTGGGTAGCAGGGAACGCAGCGCTGCCCGGGACTGTTTAATTTTTTTAATGCTACAGATGTGTGTGTGGCCGAGTAAGAACACACAGTGTATTTTACTTTATTATTTTGAAACAGGGCCTCTAGTTCAGGTGGGCCTCAAACTGATTGTGCATCCAAGGATGCGTTTGAACTTCTGATCCTCCTGTCTCTGCCTTCCTAGAACTGGGATTACAGGTATGCACTAACACATCCAGTTTTATGCAGCATTGGGGATCGAATCCAGGACCTTCTGCATGCCAGGAAGGAATGCTGCCAGCTGAGCCGCATCCCAAGTCCAACAAGATGGGGTTTGGTTTGGTTTCGTTTATTTGTTTGTTTTCAAGACAAGTTTTCTCTGTGAAGCCTTGGTTGTCCTGGAACCCAGTCTGTACAGACCATTCTGTTATCACCTGCTTCTGGGACTAACGGTGTACACCACCACTGCCTGTTTTTGTTGTTTTGTTTGATTTTTAAGCAATATACATTTTTAAACTTAGGAGGTTTTTGTTTGTTTGCTTGCTTTTTGTTTTTTATCTTTTCAAACCCTGAGGCCTAAATTCTGTTTCTTCCTTAGTCAAACTCAAGACCTTCACTCCACTTGTCACTTGTTCTTCAGCCTTCTGAAGAGAAAGCTCTTGGCGAGACTACCTCCCAATGTGTTCTCTCTCTCTCTCTCTCTCTCTCTCTCTCTCTCTCTCTCTCACACACACACACACACACACACACACACACACACACACACGGGTTGATAAAAGCCCGATGTGTACCCTATGAAGATGAACCAGGCAAGCCTTGCTAATGGTCAGAGCATGAAGGGAGAGAGAAAGGGAAGTGCCAGGGAAGACGCTGTTGGTGCCAGTTTCCTTTTGATACCTTGGTAAAACTTAGTGACCAAAAGCAATGTGGAGCAGGAAGCCGAGGGGGGTCACATCCTCAGCTGCAAACAAAAAAAGCAGAGAAACACTGGAAGTGGGGCAAAGGTATAAACCCTCAAAGCCCACCCTAGTGACTCACTTCCTCCAGAGAGGTTCCACCTCTTAAAGGTTCCATAACGACCCCCAAATCGTGCCACAAACTGGGGATCAAGTGTTCAAACACCTGACCCTATAGAGGACATTTCCCTTCTCTTACACAGAAGGTTTGGTCTAAGCTTGTGAAGGCAGGAAGAGCAGAGGAAGGAACTCCCCAGCAGGCTAACTCAGGATGCTAGTTCCTTATAAAGCCGCTCCCTCCCCAACATAACACAAAGAGGAAACAGGAGAAGAGCTCCTCACCCCAAGGGAGGTGAGATGGTGAGGGCCTCTTGGGACTTCCTGCGTGTAAACCATCATTGGCCACTGTGAGTCAACGATGGCCAGAAGCTTCCATGAGAACCACGGAAAATGACGCAGTGCTTGATCAGCGATGGGGCCAAAGAGAAAAATGACACATGGGAAACCACAGTAACGACCCATCACACAGGAAGTCTGAGAGCAAGGCACCTGCGTTAAGGCTGACCCTGCCCAGTTCCCTGTGGGCTCACACAGCACCTATAGGTCTCCTCCTGCTTTCAGTAAGCATCTACTTCAGATATAAGATTAATACTATTGGAAAATAGGCCACGTCCAGACAAGGAAGTACGAGAGACAGTTAGTGATGGTGGGACCCTTCTAGAGCCTGCTCCTGAACACAGAATTTTTTTGAAGCCACTATAATTGGTGTAAACTTTTCTGCTATGTACTCAGATGTAAGAAATGGCTCAACTGTTTGGCTACAAGATCATCGTGCACAGGGAGGGCCCTGGGCCACCCAATGAGGGGTGTATGCATCATTGGTGATGATTCTGATGTTCCTTGTCATTTTGACAGACTCCTATTGTGCGTTCTCACGTGCTTGCAAGGAGACCGCAAGGCACACGCATGCCAGCCAAGAGGCCACTCAGTGTAGGGTTTGAGTCCTTTGAATTCAGGATGGCAAATACTGCTCCCTAGATACTTGTTTCCTGGGAGTTTCCCCAGGTCCAGGGATGCCATACATGGAAATTCAGGCCACTCGTTATATGGAGGATGTAGCTGAGGGATAGCACATTTGCATAGCAGGTTAAGAGGCTGTGGATTCGGTCCTCAACACAACAGTAGAAAGCCAGGGCTGGAGCTAGGAAGGGAGAAGGGGGTGCTGTCAGCTAAGGACCTGACAAGAAAGAGCTGCAGCTCCCTGAAGCAGTTTCCCCTCTGAGAGGTCCGAGTCCAATCTCCAAGCTTGTTCAAAACTCTCTCCTAAGAGGAGGGGGAAAAAGGGGGAGGGGGAACCAGCTTCCTTTTTGTGCATTTAAGTTTCAAAGTTCTGGGGAAACTTCTCTGATTCCTCCTTCACCTCTGCAAGCTTAGGGTCAGGAAGCCTAGGGTTCTTCTGACTGCCCCTGATGCCTTCTGACCTGGAGGTAGTCAGTGTTCGGAGCAGATGTCAAAACTCACTGGAAAGAGTGCTCTCCCTGTCTCTTTGAAGGCGGCAGCATGAATGCTGAAGGAAGGCAGCTTGCAGAAAGGAACGCAATGGAGCACATCACACCATAGAAGAAGCAACTTTCTCCAGACTCCCTCAGGCTACAGGATAGCTTCCCCAGAGAACATCTGGCCTACTGAGGTCAGCCATTCACTGTGGATTCACACAAGGAGAGAAGAGCTTGGTGGCCTCAGGGGCTCTCTTCCTGACCAGAGCCCTGGCCGCTCTTCTTCCAAACATTCTTCCAGACGTTCCTTCTGCAGCTGCTTCCTTTTGTCTCACCTCTGATATCATATTCAGAGATCTTGGCTTCACGTCTAACCATGGCATTGATCTTTGAGTTCATCTTACCCTTCCCAGCTCCCCTTTCTCCTCCCCAGAATCCAAATGCTCTCCTACACTGTCTTAAACCCAGGGTCCTTCTAGCAAACTCTGACCAGCACCACAATGCACACAGTCGATAAGTGTTTGCACTGTCTCAGAAGCTGAGGTCAGCCACCCTGGGGCCAGCTCTAGATCTGACATGACAACTCTGGTTTGCTGGAACTTCCTGTGGCCTGACTTCATCTTTTCCCTTTCCAGGAACCTGGGCAACTGACTTTCCAGCAATTAAAATTCTTCCTTGTTCAAATGAGGGAAAGAGCAGAATCCATTTAACTGCTGTTTCCGGTCTTAGTATGGCGTGCCCACCACTAATGGTACCATTTGCCCCTGAGGCTGATAGCACCCTCTAGTGATGAGCTAACTAGGGCTCCTGGCACTAACTCTGTCTCATGGCAGAGTGAGGTCAAGATTGACTTAATGAGCTGGTTACCGGGTAAATCAGAATAGAATGAGATGGAATGTTCCACTCATGTCTGAGGGAAGACTTACAGGTCTGTTAACAGTCCAGGGCAGGATAAGAGATCTGGAGCCCTTGACTTTCATTAAAAAAAAAAAACAAAAAAAAACCTAGTAGGTAAAGTCTGGGTGAGAAACTCATTGACACTTTAACAAAGGTGTGAACAGGCAGCACAACCAGTGGGGACATGGTACTCACTGTCTGAGACAGTGTCTGTGTCTTAATGGTGTTGGTGTATTGTGGTATTGGTGTATTCCTGCAAGCCGGATGCACTCACTTCGGTTGCTACTCTACCACGCAGTCTGCAAGACGCCTTCTCCTGGCTGTCTCCCTTTTAGTTGCCCTCCCTCCTCCGCACAGTCCCCTAGGCGGTAGTTACCACACCTGGCGCGCGCGCGCGCGCGTGCACACACACACACACACACACACACACACACACACACACCTTGTTCTGCGGGTGCTCGAGAGTTCTCACTCCTCACAGGCAACAGAACCAGATCCGCACGCTCCAACTGCCTCTCAGCCATTTCTTTCACACCCTGTTCTCTTTAGCCTGGTAAATCAAAGTTCCAGAAACTTGTAATTTAACAATTAGATTTACATGTTAATTTCTCAATCCAGAATACATCCACACAGTAAATCCACTGCCAAGATAAAACTGACCCAGTCCACCTGGATCTACATCATCCTGCTCTGTCATCTCCATCTTGATTCCTCTCGCTCCTCCTCCTCCTCTCCTCCCTTCTTCTTAGACTTTTCCCTACCCCCCTTCCTTCGAATCCAATGATAGGCTATGCCGTATCCTGGACCCACCCTGCTGCATAATGACATCATCCTACATTGGTGTGATGGACAGGTTGCCCCACCGGAAAGGGGAGGAAAAGGCTGCCATGGCAACCCTATCCCCTGTGAAGTTCTTTGAGGAGCCAGCATGCACTTGCTCCTTTCTCAGAGCTATACTTCTCTACTAGCCCTTCTCATTGATCTTAATGCTACACTCACCAATATTATAGTTTAGGACCTGATTCAGAATGAAGAGCTAGGACTCCCAGTATTTCACAAGGAGTGGAAACCATCAGCCAGAGAAAGGACACAGTAGGCGACAGCAAGGTAGGTAGGTAATTAATTTCTTCTAAATGAAGAAGATGCCAGAGCATTCCTTGCTGGGTTGAGGTTACGTGATACAGAAGTCATCCGCCTGTCTCAGAAAGTAGAACCCATCCTTGGTCTCTCCATGATGGCAGGACCTGCTTTGGATGGGCATGGAGGGAAAGGAGGACCAGTTTCAAGTCTACACAAGCTGGGTCGAAGAGACATAGTCATGGTAATAAGGATGGTCTCAAAGGTTGTGGCTTCTGCTTATTTTCAATACCTGACCAGATGATTTCACAGTTAGGAAGACTTGGGGAGGAGATCAGAAGGCCACCTATTGGTTAGCTTCCTGTTAGCTTCCTGTGGTTTGCCCGGACATATCGTATGTGACCCATGCTCAACACTGACAGGCTCTCTCTTCCTCCCTCTCTCCCCCCTTCCTCTTTTTCATAACAGAAAGTTACCAAAAAGCCATAAAGCAAAGGCCAGTTTGGGAGAAATCAAGTTTCATCCTGAGCCTTTGGTGTCTATAACAGTTGCGTCTTTTTATAATGAGAGAGAATACATAATGCACAATAATAAGCCAGCCATTCCAAAACAGAGCTGTTGGGTTCAAACCTAATCTCAGGAAGTGTGCTTTCTTTACAAGTAGCTGTCATCACATTCTGTCTGTAGAAGTTATGACTCTCAAGCCACAGGTCACTTTTGTCATGTGAAGGCCTAAAAATGACAACTTCCTATCTCTTGAAGCTTCTGACTAACCATGTGATGTTTAGATCCTCTTTGCAAGATACTCCATAAATGGGCAAGAGAGCCCATTGTTTCAGCCAAGACTAAGCAAGGCTAAGCACTCTCCCTTTGCTTTTTGACTAGTTGACATTATTGTGCATGCAAATACACAAAAACATCACCGAAGTGGAGACTCCTGGTTTCTTTGGAAAGTCAGTTACGCCAAATGATGTTTTGCTGGGGCAGAAACGTGAAAGAACGTTTTGCTAAAGCAGACACACATGAGAGTGTGAGTGATGTTTAGAAGGAATATAAATGTGACCTGACGGACATTGGGAGCTGGAGCATTGGCTCTCTTCACAGATGTCACGCGTGTATTAGTTCACCTCACTTCTCGTGAGTTTCCTGTGGTTTCTAGCTGCTTCCGAGGACTAAGGCTGGTTGGCAAGCCTTGGCATTTCTTCTGGATTGAACTGCCCTTGCCGATTTGTGCGTGGTATCTGCTGAGTGGACTGGTCTGGAACAGCTGATTCGTGTTTAGTGTTTTCTAGTGGAGTGGACTGAGAACAATGAAGACTGCTCGGAAGAACTGTTTCTGAACAGGTCTACTTCTACCATATTCTAATAACCTTTCTTTTCCACTACCTTTGGTGGGTGGTGGGCTAGAGGGGAGGTTGACCCCTATTGAAATAGGTTGAGAAAAATATATGCCTACATATCACTCTGGTTTGGTTGGTTTCTTTGAGCGTTAACCAAGCACTGAGCATGCCCGTCCTCACGCTGGGGACAGCCTTCTACTTCATGGGTTTCTTTTTGCAAGATTTTCCTTTACCTTAAACATGAGTATTCTAGCCTAGAATGTGCTATGTAGTTCAGTTTCACCTCGTGCTTATAGCAATCCTTCTGCCTCAGCTTCCCAAGTACTGGGATTTTAAGCGTGAGTCACTCTACTCAGCTAAACATTGGACTTTCTAGAATCCTAGCTTGTTTTCGTCTCTCTGCCCAACATTCTAATCATGTATGTATTTACTGGATTTTTTTTGTAGGGGAGGGGGGTAAACTAAAAATCAGGTGAAGGGCCAGAATGATAGCTCAGAGGTTAAGAGTATTTACTTCAGTTCCCAGCATCCACATGGTAACCTGCAGACCATCCCTAACTCTAGCCCCAGGTGATCTGATGCTCTCTTCTGACCTCAGTGGATACTTGCATGCATATGATACACTTACATACATGCAGACAAAATACACATACACAGAAAATAACAATAAGTAAATCTTAAAATTCAGGCGAACTTACCACCTTCTCAACAAATATTCTGTCTCAGAGAAACCATTATAATAGAGAAGCTATTATAGTTTGGACTTCAAATGTTTTCCAAAGGCCCATGTATTAAGTGATGCCAACATGGTAACATTTAAGAGTAGGAGATAATAGAAAGTATGAGGTCATTTGGGACATGTCCTCATAGGTAAAATACAACCCTGGCTCCTTCCTCTTCTCTTATGTTATTTTCCTAACCATGAGGTGGGAAGTTCTGCTATTCCACATGCTCCCACCATGACATACTCCTTCGTCATCGTGAGCCCATAACATGGACTGGAACCACTAAAACTGTGAGTCAAGACAAACATTTTGCTTTATTAAGTGATCACCTCAGGAGTTTGTTACTGTGACAGAAGGCTGGCTGGCATGTGAGCACTCTTTACATGTCTCCTGCCACCCTCACTTCTCAGTACTCTCTCAACAAGTCACGAACTACCCCAAAATACAGTGACTGAAAGCAAACATTTATTTTATGCATGGTTTCATGGTCTAGAAGGATTGAAAGATTTGGCCAATTAGCTAACCTCTGATCTGTATGTCATCATGTGGGGGTGGAGCTCATTTTTGCTCATATTATCTGGACCCAGGACTCAACCTCTTTACCTCACGTGCATCCTATTCTCCAGGGTCTCTCCTAGTGGTTTGGGCTTCTCACAGCTCTTGTTTTAGTCATGAGGTAATTCTTCACAGACATCCCAAAGACAGGCTTCAAATGTAATTTTAGATCTTTCTCAAGTTAAGATCTTCAAATCATCACAGTGTCATGCTACTCTTACGACAATCCTAGTCCTCTTACTTACAGATCTATACCCAACTCTTCCCCAACCCAATTTTCACTCTACTTAAAGCTGATAGAAAGCTACATGTTGTTATTCTTTAAAATTTCCATAATGTATAAAACGTATTTTGAGGGGTTGGGGATTTAGCTCAGCGGTAGAGCGCTTGCCTAGCGAGCACAAGGCCCTGGGTTCGGTCCCCAGCCCCGAAAAAAAAAAAAAAGAAAAAAAAAAACGTATTTTGATTATACCCACTCCTATTCTCTCCCGCCAACAACCACCCCCCACAACACACCTCTTGTCTAACTTCTTGTCCTTTTTTTGTTTTTAAACACTCTGGGTTCAATTAGTATCACCCATATGCACATGGGTGTGGTCCCTCACCGGGGCACTGGCAACTTAGGAGTGGCTACCTCCAAAAACAGTTGAATCTTCCATCAACTCTGAGTGGAAGAAGCAGAGACTCATGCGGTGCAGAGTTCTGAGGATAAGTGGCTGCGGATAAGTGTTCACTGGCACCAGCACAACCCCATCCATCCAAGTCTCGGCGAACATCACAGAAGAGGGAGGAGGAAGGAGGAACGTCAGAGCCGGAGGAGAGAGCTATGACGTGCCACTCTCTGGATATGATGCGGCTGTTGCGAACATGAGCTCATGGCAGCTGAGGTTACCTGCACAAGATCTGTACAAGATGAACCCAGTTTCAAATCCCAGCATTAAGCGGGCAGAGTCTGCTGACCTCCACCTCTAGCCAAAAGCTATGTGTTTTGAAATTAGACTGAGAATTCACTGCCTTTTACCTTTAGGCATCTCCACAGAGTCTTCTCGCTTCCATGCCGTCTTCACAGGGCTAACCCCTCTTCAACCCTTTCCTTTAAATCTTAGGGTAAGACTTACTATGACAGACGAACTTCCTTTCCTAGACCCAAGACTGAACTCTTGGGTTCCACCGTTGCTGGAACACCCTACGTGTCTCCTGCACACTATCACTCTTCTCGTAAATTCTTCACCTTGGCAAGTTTGCATTTGATGTGTTTTAATGAGGGCGTGGCTAATGCCTGCTTAGCAACAGATAGTTTCTAAATGTTTCCAGTCCATAGTTCATATTTTCTAAACATTGGATCAAATAACATGTTTTTTTTTTCTTCTCGTTTCTGCTTTATCTTTCTTATTCTGCAGGGAAGTGGTACCTGTGTGTTAAATTTCCCTCTGTAATTGTGGCTTCCTTGTAATGTAGAACAATATTTTATCTGGATAGCGTTATTTAGTTAATAAGACTTTAAAACCTTATTCATGAGGCACGGCTTTTGTTGATGCTGTTTACCCCAATTAGTCTGCGCTATCTTAAATTGTATTTCTAGATTTTGCATTGTGATCTGAGCCTTATTTTTACTCATAATTGGCCTTTCTTTGCCATTTTGTCTGATTTTTAGTTTTTTAATTGGATTTTTTAAATTAATATTTCACATGTTATTCCCTTTCCCAGTTTCCCCTCCAGAAACCCACTTTCTCCCCCTGCTTCTATGAGGATGTTCCCTCACCCACCCACCCACCCACTCCCTCCCATCTCCCTACCCTGACATTCCCCTATATCGGGGCATCTAGCCTTCATAGGACCAAGGGCCTCCCCTCTCCTATTGATGCCAGACAAGGCCATCCTCTGCTACATATGAGGCTGGAGCCATAGGTCCATCCCTGTGTACTCTTGGGATGGTGGTTTATTCTCGGGGAGCTCTGGGGGGGGAGGGGTCTGGTTTATTGGTATTGTTGTTCTTCTTATGGGGTTGCAAAGCCCTTCAGCTCCTTCAGTCCTTTCTCTAATTCCTCCATTGGGGACCCTGTGCTCAGTTCAATGGTTGGCTGTGAGCATCCGCCTCTGTATTTGTCAGGCTCTGGCAGGGCCTCTCAGGAGGCAATTATATCAGGTTCCTGTCAGCATGTACTTCTTGGCATCTGCAATATTGTCTGGGTTTTGTGTCTGTATATGGGATGGATTCCCTGGTGGGGCAGTCTCTGGATGGCCATTCCTTCAGTCTCTGCTCCACACTTTGTCTCCATATTTCCTCCTGTGAGTATTTTTGTTCCCCCTTCTAAGAAGGACTGAAATATCCACACTTTGGTCTTCCTTCTTCTTGAGCTTCATGTGGTCTGTGGATTGTATCTTGGGTATTCTGAGCTTTTGAGCTAATATCCATGTATCAGTGAGTGCATACCATGTGTGTTCTTTTCTAATTGGGTTACCTCACTCAGGATGATATTTTCCAGTTCCATCCATTTGCCTATGAATTTCATGAAGCCATTGTTTTTAATAGCTGAGTAGTACTCCATTGTGTAGATGTACATTTTCTGTATCCATTCCTCTGTTGAAGGGCATCAGGGTTCTTTCCAGCTTCTGGCTATTATAAATAAGGCTACTATGAACATAGTGGAGCATGTGTCCTTGTTATGTGTTGGGGCATCTTTTGGGTATATGCTCAGGAGAGGTATAGCTGGGTCCTCAAGTAATACTATGTCCAATTTTCTGAGGAACCTCCAGACTAATTTCCAGAATGGTTGTACCAGCTTGCAATCCCACCAACAATGGAGGGAGTGTTCCTCTTTCTCCACATCCTCAACAGCATTTGCTGTCACCTGAGTTTTTGATCTATCAATTCTGACTGGTGTGAGGTAGAATCTCAGGGTTGTTTTAATTTGCATTTCCCTGATGACTAAGTCTGTTGAACATTTCTTTAGGTGCTTCATGGCCATTCAGTATTCCTCAGTTTAGAATTCCTTGTTTAGTTCTGTACCCTATTTTTTAATAAGGTTATTTGATTCTCTGGAGTCTAACTTCTTGAGTTCTTTATATATATATTGGATATTAGCCTTCTACTAGATGTAGGATTGGTAAAAATCTTTTCCTAATCTGTTGGTTGCCATTTTTGTCCTATTGACAGTGTCCTTTGCCTTACAGAAGCTTTGTAGATTTATGAGGTCCCATTTGTTGATTCTTGGTCTTAGAGCATAAGCCATTGTGTTCTGTTCAGGAAATTTAGCCCTGTATCCATGTGTTCAAGGCTCTTCCCCACTTTCTCTTCTATTAGTTTCATTGTATCTGATTTAATGTGGAAGTCCTTGATCCACTTGGACTTGAGCTTTGTACAAGATGATGAGAGTGAGTTGATTTGCATTCTTCTACTTGCTGACCTCCAGTTGAACCAGCACCATTTGTTGAAAATGCTGTCTTTTTTCCATTGGATGGTTTTAGCTCTTTTGTCAAAGATCAAGTGACCATAGGTGTGTGGGTTCATTTCTGGGTTGTCAATTCTATTCCATTGATCTACCTGCCCGTCTCTGTACCAATACCATATAGTTTTTATCACTATTGCTCTGTAATATAGCTGGAGGTTAGTAATGTTGATTTCCCCAAGAGTTCTTTTATTGTTGAGGATAGTTCTTGCTATCCTGGGTTTTGTTATTCCAAATGAATTTGCAAATTGCTCTTTTTAACTCTGTGGAGATTTGAGTTGGAATTTTGGTGGGGATTGCATTGAATCTGTAGGTTGCTTTTGGCAAAATGGCTACTCCTGCCAATCCATGAGCATGGGAGATCTTTCCATCTTCTGAGATCTTCTTCGATTTCTTTCTTCAGAGACTTAAAATTCTTGTCATATAGATCTTTCACTTGCTTGGTTAGATGTTTCTATAGAAGGTGTTTGGCTGTCCTACCACAATTACAAAAGGCCCAGGCTAGGCCTTTGAACTCATGATTCTTCCTGCCTTTGAGTTCTAGGATTACAGACCTGTTATATTACTCCCCAGTTAGCTAGTACATATCTAATAGTACATAGTATTGACTTAAAAATAACAAGAAAAATAAAATAATAATAATTATTATTATAATCTGACCTATGCTAGAGAAGCAACCAGTGGAATCTACCTCATTCTAAGCACTAGGCAAATGTCAAGAACTGTTCAGGCTCTGTTAAAAATCATTTTGGTGGGACTAAAGGGACAGATCAGTGATTAAGAGTACTTGTTACTCTTCCAAACACCAGATTTTGGTTCCCAGCACCCATGTTGGGTGTCTCCCACCTATCTGTAACTCCAGTTTGAAAATAACCTGATGCCTTTGGCTTCCCTGGACTCTCACATGCACACAGTTACATGTAATTAAAACTAATAAAAACGAACCTTTAAAAACCCATGTTGGTTTTAACAAAACTTTCTTCCAATTATTTTTATGTGCCTTTTTCCCCCTGGTGTTTCTTTTCCTATAAATAAGCAAAGACTCCAGAGAAGAGGCAATCTGACTAATTAGCATATTTCAATTTCTTTGTTGTTTCTTTCTTGTTTCGGCCCCTGTTGCCTTGCACTTTGAGCAAAAAGACTGTCAGTAAAGTAGCTAGACAGCTTCTGTTTTGATAACCCACAGATGCCTTGAGACAATTATGCAAAAGCTTGTGGCCGATTGCCCAGACTCCAGCAAGTATGGCCTCAGGCAAGGTTGTTTGAGACAGGTTTATACCAGGCTTATGTAGCCACAAACTTCAGTAAGCCATTTCTACCTTAGTCAGCGAGGGAGCACTGGCCTTGGTAGAAGGGCTAGACCCATGGCAAAGTAGTGCAAGACTGTGGTGGGGTCAGAGAAAAGACTGACTTCGGAGAGGAATAAGTTGCCATTGGGGCTAGAAGGAAGATGTTTTGTTTCATTTTTCAAGACAGGGTTTCTCCGTGTAGCCCTAACTGTCCTGGAACTCACTCTGTAGACTAGGCAGGCCTTGTACTCACAGAGATCCACCTGCCTCCAGAGTGCTGGCATTAAAGGCATGTGCTACCACTGCCTGGCTTAGAGGAAAGACTATCATTGACGTTAGCGGGAAAAGACTGTGGTTGGACAAGCAAACAGTAAGCAGAAATAAATAACACAATTATAAAACTTAGTCTCCAGGGCAGGCTGGATTGCTCAGTGGGTGAAGGCACTTGCTGGAAACTGACACCGACAGAAGGTTAGAGTAGTGGGGGTCCTGACAGAGAAGGGGAGAGGAAGGTCACGGTGGGTGCCAAGTTTCAGTTAGAGACAAATACGTTCTCACATCCAGTCTCTGTGTGACAACTAACTATGGTAAGGTGCCATGCAGAATAGAGGTGGTAAATACACTAATTATCCCCAAGTGCTGCCACACACCTTTAATTCCAGCACAGGAGAGACTGGCGGGTATCTGTGAGTTCAAGGCTAGCCTAGTCTCTGTAGTGAGTTCCAGGCCAGCCAGGGCTATGTAGAGAGAGCCTGTCTCAACAAAAGAAAATAAAACAAAACATTTATTAGTTGATCATTATACACATGTATATAGTATATATAAATAGACAAAACTATTTTTTATTTAACAAATGGTCCTCTTCAACTTTCTTTAAGTACAAATGTCATAATTTAGGGCCCAGCAGGAAAAGACCCTGCTGCCAAGTCTGACTGAGTTTGCTGTCTGAACTCCAATTCGGGAAGGAGAGAATTGGTCCCCGTAAATTGTCCTCTGACCTCCATGTGTACCACACACACACACACACGTAATTTTAAAATAATAAAAGTCGAAGTCCCACACCCGCGGATCCCGGCCCGCAGCAGCTCTCTGCTCCCAGACCCTGTGAGAGAGAGACCCAACCGCCTGGTCAGGTGGGCACTCCTGAGGCTGCAGAGCAGAAGAGACCACCAACACTGCCCACCCCTGCCCACATCCCTGGCCCAAGAGGAAACTGTATAAGGCCTCTGGGCTCCCGTGGGGGAGGGCCCAGGAGCGGCAGGACCCCTGCCTGAGACACCGCCGGAACCTAAAGGAAACAGACCGGATAAACAGTTCTCTACACCCAAATCCCGTGGGAGGGAGAGCTAAACCTTCAGAGAGGCAGACAAGCCTGGGAAACCAGAAGAGACTGCTCTCTGTACATACATCTCGGACGCCAGAGGAAAACACCAAAGGCCATCTGGAACCCTGGTGCACTGAAGCTCCCGGAAGGGGCGGCACAGGTCTTCCTGGTTGCTGCCGCTGCAGAGAGCCCCTGGGCAGCACCCCACGAGCGAACTTGAGCCTCGGGACCACAGGTAAGACCAAATTTTCTGCTGCAAGAAAGCTGCCTGGTGAACTCAAGACACAGGCCCACAGGAACAGCTGAAGACCTGTAGAGAGGAAAAACTACACGCCCGAAAGCAGAACACTCTGTCCCCATAACTGACTGAAAGAGAGGAAAACAGGTCTACAGCACTCCTGACACACAGGCTTATAGGACAGTCTAGCCACTGTCAGAAATAGCAGAACAAAGTAACACTAGAGATAATCTGATGGCGAGAGGCAAGCACAGGAACCCAAGCAACAGAAACCAAGACTACTTGGCATCATCGGAGCCCAATTCTCCCACCAAAACAAACATGGAATATCCAAACACACCAGAAAAGCAAGATCTAGTTTCAAAATCATATTTGATCATGACGCTGGAGGACTTCAAGAAAGACATGAAGAACTCCCTTAAAGAAACACAGGAAAACATTAATAAACAAGTAGAAGCCTACAGAGAGGAATCGCAAAAATGCCTGAAAGAATTCCAGGAAAACACAATCAAACGGTTGAAGGAATTAAAAATGGAAATAGAAGCAATCAAGAAAGAACACATGGAAACAACCCTGGATATAGAAAACCAAAAGAAGAGACAAGGAGCTGTAGATACAAGCTTCACCAACAGAATACAAGAGATGGAAGAGAGAATCTCAGGAGCAGAAGATTCCATAGAAATCATTGACTCAACTGTCAAAGATAATGTAAAGCGGAAAAAGCTACTGGTCCAAAACATACAGGAAATCCAGGACTCAATGAGAAAATCAAACCTAAGGATAATAGGTATAGAAGAGAGTGAAGACTCCCAGCTCAAAGGACCAGTAAATATCTTCAACAAAATCATAGAAGAAAACTTCCCTAATCTAAAAAAAGAGATACCCATAGGCATACAAGAAGCCTACAGAACTCCAAATAGATTGGACCAGAAAAGAAACACCTCCCGTCACATAATAGTCAAAACACCAAACGCACAAAATAAAGAAAGAATATTAAAAGCAGTAAGGGAAAAAGGTCAAGTAACATATAAAGGCAGACCTATCAGAATCACAACCAGACTTCTCGCCAGAAACTATGAAGGCCAGAAGATCCTGGACTGATGTCATACAGACCCTAAGAGAACACAAATGCCAGCCCAGGTTACTGTATCCTGCAAAACTCTCAATTAACATAGATGGAGAAACCAAGATATTCCATGACAAAACCAAATTTACACAATATCTTTCTACAAATCCAGCACTACAAAGGATAATAAATGGTAAAGCCCAACATAAGGAGGCAAGCTATACCCTAGAAGAAGCAAGAAACTAATCGTCTTGGCAACAAAACAAAGAGAATGAAAGCACACAAACATAACCTCACATCCAAATATGAATATAACGGGAAGCAATAATCTCTATTCCTTAATATCTCTCAACATCAATGGCCTCAACTCCCCAATAAAAAGACATAGATTAACAAACTGGATACACAACGAGGACCCTGCATTCTGCTGCCTACAGGAAACACACCTCAGAGACAAAGACAGACATTACCTCAGAGTGAAAGGCTGGAAAACAATTTTCCAAGCAAATGGTCAGAAGAAGCAAGCTGGAGTAGCCATTCTAATATCAAATAAAATCAATTTTCAATTGAAAGTCATCAAAAAAGATAAGGAAAGACACTTCATATTCATCAAAGGAAAAATCCACCAAGATGAACTCTCAATCCTAAATATCTATGCCCCAAATACAAGGGCACCTACATACGTAAAAGAAACCTTACTAAAGCTCAAAACACACATTGCACCTCACACAATAATAGTGGGAGATTTCAACACCCCACTCTCATCAATGGACAGATCATGGAAACAGAAATTGAACAGAGATGTAGACAGACTAAGAGAAGTCATGAGCCAAATGGACTTAACGGATATTTATAGAACATTCTATCCTAAAGCAAAAGGATATACCTTCTTCTCAGCTCCTCATGGTACTTTCTCCAAAATTGACCATATAATTGGTCAAAAAACGGGCCTCAACAGGTACAGAAAGATAGAAATAATCCCATGCGTGCTATCGGACCACCACGGCCTAAAACTGGTCTTCAATAACAATCAAGGAAGAATGCCCACATATACTTGGAAATTGAACAATGCTCTACTCAATGATAACCTGGTCAAGGAAGAAATAAAGAAAGAAATTAAAAACTTTTTAGAATTTAATGAAAATGAAGGTACAACATACCCAAACTTATGGGCCACAATGAAAGCTGTGCTAAGAGGAAAACTCATAGCGCTGAGTGCCTGCAGAAAGAAACAGGAAAGAGCATATGGCAGCAGCTTGACAGCACACCTAAAAGCTCTAGAACAAAAAGAAGCAAATACACCCAGGAGGAGTAGAAGGCAGGAAATAATCAAACTCAGAGTGGAAATCAACCAAGTAGAAACAAAAAGGACCATAGAAAGAATCAACAGAACCAAAAGTTGGTTCTTTGAGAAAATCAACAAGATAGATAAACCCTTAGCCAGACTAACGAGAGGACACAGAGAGTGCGTCCAAATTAACAAAATCAGAAAGGAAAAGGGAGACATAACAACAGATTCAGAGGAAATTCAAAAAATCATCAGATCTTACTATAAAAACCTATATTCAACAAAACTTGAAAATCTTCAGGAAATGGACAATTTCCTAGACAGATACCAGGTACCAAAGTTAAATCAGGAACAGATAAACCAGTTAAACAACCCCATAACTCCTAAGGAAATAGAAGCAGTCATTAAAGGTCTCCCAACCAAAAAGAGCCAGGTCCAGACGGGTTTAGTGCAGAATTCTACCAAACCTTCAGAGAAGACCTCATACCAATATTATCCAAACTATTCCACAAAATTGAAACAGATGGATCACTACCGAATACCTTCTACGAAGCCACAATTACACTTATACCTAAACCACACAAAGACACAACAAAGAAAGAGAACTTCAGACCAATTTCCCTTATGAATATCGACGCAAAAATACTCAACAAAATTCTGGCAAACCGAATCCAAGAGCACATCAAAACAATCATCCACCATGACCAAGTAGGCTTCATCCCAGGCATGCAGGGATGGTTTAATATATGGAAAATCATCAACGTGATCCATTATATAAACAAACTGAAAGAACAAAACCACATGATCATTTCATTAGACGCTGAGAAAGCATTTGACAAAATTCAACACCCCTTCATGATAAAAGTCCTGGAAAGAATAGGAATTCAAGGCCCATTCCTGAACATAGTAAAAGCCATATACAGCAAACCAGTTGCTAACATTAAACTAAATGGAGAGAAACTTGAAGCAATCCCACTAAAATCAGGGACTAGACAAGGCTGCCCACTCTCTCCCTACTTATTCAATATAGTTCTTGAAGTTCTAGCCAGAGCAATCAGACAACAAAAGGAGGTCAAGGGGATACAGATCGGAAAAGAAGAAGTCAAAATATCACTGTTTGCAGATGATATGATAGTGTATTTAAGTGATCCCAAAAGTTCCACCAGAGAACTACTAAAGCTGATAAACAACTTCAGCAAAGTGGCTGGGTATAAAATTAACTCAAATAAATCAGTAGCCTTCCTCTACACAAAAGAGAAACAAGCCGAGAAAGAAATTAGGGAAACGACACCCTTCATAATAGACCCAAATAATATAAAGTACCTCGGTGTGACTTTAACCAAGCAAGTAAAAGATCTGTACAATAAGAACTTCAAGACACTGAAGAAGGAAATTGAAGAAGACCTCAGAAGATGGAAAGATCTCCCATGCTCATGGATTGGCAGGATTAATATAGTAAAAATGGCCATTTTACCAAAAGCAATCTACAGATTCAATGCAATCCCCATCAAAATACCAATCCAATTCTTCAAAGAGTTAGACAGAACAATTTGCAAATTCATCTGGAATAACAAAAAACCCAGGATAGCTAAAGCTATCCTCAACAATAAAAGGACTTCAGGGGGAATCACTATCCCTGAACTCAAGCAGTATTACAGAGCAATAGTGATAAAAACTGCATGGTATTGGTACAGAGACAGACAGATAGACCAATGGAATAGAATTGAAGACCCAGAAATGAACCCACACACCTATGGTCACTTGATTTTTGACAAAGGAGCCAAAACCATCCAATGGAAAAAAGATAGCATTTTCAGCAAATGGTGCTGGTTCAACTGGAGGTCAACATGTAGAAGAATGCAGATCGATCCATGCTTATCACCCTGTACAAAGCTTAAGTCCAAGTGGATCAAGGACCTCCACATCAAACCAGACACACTCAAACTAATAGAAGAAAAACTAGGGAAGCATCTGGAACACATGGGCACTGGAAAAAATTTCCTAAACAAAACACCAATGGCTTACGCTCTAAGATCAAGAATCGACAAATGGGATATCATAAAACTGCAAAGCTTCTGTAAGGCAAAGGACACTGTGGTTAGGACAAAACAGCAACCAACAGATTGGGAAAAGATCTTTACCAATCCTACAACAGATAGAGGCCTTATATCCAAAATATACAAAGAACTCAAGAAGTTAGACCGCAGGGAAACAAATAACCCTATTAAAAAATGGGGTTCAGAGCTAAACAAAGAATTCACAGCTGAGGAATGCCGAATGGCTGAGAAACACCTAAAGAAATGTTCAACATCTTTAGTCATAAGGGAAATGCAAATCAAAACAACCCTGAGATTTCACCTCACACCAGTGAGAATGGCTAAGATCAAAAACTCAGGGGACAACAGATGCTGGCGAGGATGTGGAGGAAGAGGAACACTCCTCCATTGTTGGTGGGATTGCAAACTGGTACAACCATTCTGGAAATCAGTCTGGAGGTTCCTCAGAAAATTGGACATTGAACTGCCTGAGGATCCAGCTATACCTCTCTTGGGCATATACCCAAAAGATGCCCCAACATATAAAAAAGACACGTGCTCCACTATGTTCATTGCAGCCTTATTTATAATAGCCAGAAGCTGGAAAGAACCCAGATGCCCTTCAACAGAGGAATGGATACAGAAAATGTGGTACATCTACACAATGGAATATTACTCAGCTATCAAAAACAACGACTTTATCAAATTCGTAGGCAAATGGTTGGAACTGGAAAACATCATCCTGAGTGAGCTAACCCAATCACAGAAAGACATACATGGTATGCACTCATTGATAAGTGGCTATTAGCCCAAATGCTTGAATTACCCTAGATGCCTAGAACAAATGAAACTCAAGACAGATGATCAAAATGTGAATGCTTCACTCCTTCTTTAAAAGGGGAACAAGAATACACTTGGCAGGGAAGAGAGAGGCAAAGATTAAAACAGAGACTGAAGGAACACCCATTCAGAGTCTGCCCCACATGTGGCCCATACATATATAGCCACCCAATTAGACAAGATGGATGAAGCAAAGAAGTGCAGACCGACAGGAGCCGGATATAGATCGCTCCTGAGAGACACAGCCAATACAGAGGCGAATGCCAGCAGCAAACCACTGAACTGAGAATAGGACCCCCGTTGAAGGAATCAGAGAAAGAACTGGAAGAGCTTGAAGGGGCTCGAGACCCCATATGTACAACAATGCCAAGCAACCAGAGCTTCCAGGGACTAAGCCCCTACCCAAAGACTATACATGGACTGACCCTGGACTCTGACCTCATAGGTAGCAATGCATATCCTAGTAAGAGCACCAGTGGAAGGGGAAGCCCTGGGTCCTGCTAAGACTGAACCCCCAGTGAACTAGACTGGTGGGGAGAGGGCGGCAATGGGGGGAGGGTTGGGAGGGGAACACCCATAAGGAAGGGGAGGGGGGAGGGGGATGTTTGCCCGGATACCGGGAAAGGGAATAACACTCGAAATGTATATAAGAAATACTCAAGTTAATAAAAATAAAAATAATAATAATAAAAGTCTTCTTTAAAAAAAAACTGGGGGGGGGGGGGGGGGGATTTAGCTCAGTGGTAGAGCGCTTGCCTAGCAAGCGCAAGGCCCTGGGTTCGGTCCCCAGCTCCTAAAAAAAGAAAAGGGAAAAAAAACCCCAAAAAACTGGAATTGAGTCAGATGTCATTAGCTACCGTCTGTGACTTGAGTCCCCTGAGACAGAAACATCACTTGGAAAATTCGAAAGCCACCGAGGCTGCAGGCTGTGAACTGCTTGAACAGTTTAAAAAAAAAAAATCATGGCTTTGGACTTGAAAACCAACCTTTTTTTTTTTCTTGTATATACTGTTATTACTATACATGTTTGCACACGCATGACCTTAAGAGAAAAGTCCTGTAAAACCCCCGAATATAAGCCTTTTAAATTGTATATTTAAATTCACCTCAATGAGTGGGAGTTGATTTGCATTTAAGGTTCACCGACAAACAAGACCGACCCCCTGAGCCTGGGTTCCTTCGCAGAGAGAGCAGATTTGTCATTAACTACCTTTACCCCTCACATCGCCCCTTGCCCGACTTACTGACAGTATTTTCAAGTTACTTTTCCTACTCACGTCTGAGGATTATCTGGAGGAAGGCAGTGGTTTAAACGGGGACCACCCTGAACCACCCCAGAACAAGCCTTCAGTTGTTCCCTGAAGACAAGACACTGGTGTTTTCCTTTAACTGACCACTTTCAACAGCCTTCCTCTACAGTTTCATGCTCCTGCTCCGACAAGCTCACACAGCCTCCTATCCCAGCTGACTCAGAGTGACAGCCTTGAGAGTAGTAACATCCGCAGCTCCTGAAGAAGATGCTTGCAAACCAAAGCAGGATGCTAAATCAGAGTTCTATCCACAGAACGCTGTGCTGTGCTGTGCTGTGCTGTGCTGTGCTGTGCTGTGCTGTGCTGTGCTGTGCTGTGCTGGGCTGGGCTGGGCTGGGCTGTGCTGGGCTGTGCTGGGCTGTGCTGGGCTGTGCTGTGCTGTGCTGGGCTGGGCTGTGCTGTGCTGGGCTGTGCTGGGCTGTGCTGGGCTGTGCTGGGCTGTGCTGGGCCGGGCTGGGCTGGACTGCTCCAGGTCTTCCAAGATTTGAGGCACCAGACTGCTAACCACACATATCAACATGGGAAGTTCCCTTTAGACCAGTTGGCATAATCAAGTAAGCCATAGTGTTCATGCGTTTGATAGAGAAGTTTTTAAATATGTGAGGCAAACCCCCAAAGAACTAAAACAAGAAACCAATCACAGTTACTGTGTCCTCAGGACACAGGACTGGGAAATGTCCCTTCATGTCCTTCATTGGGAGGATCCAAGAGGCTCTCCAAACAATATAAGCTATTGTCAATGCTTTTGACTGCCTCCCAAAACTTGAGGGTAAGACCTTATTGACAACACACATTCAGACACAGGGCTGACCTGGAAGCCTCTTCCCCGAGGTCTGGCTTCCGTAGTACCAGGAGGTGCTATGGAAGCTGCCTCGTGAGAAGAGCACCCAATAGACTTACCCAAGCAGAAAGCCTACGACCAACCTTGAGCGATAGCCCTAAGGGTGCAACAGCAGCACTTATATCTCGAGGTAACCAAAAGCCATCAGGCTGGATCTAGGGCCCTTTCAGGAGGCAGGGATTCATGCTTGGTTGTAAACCTAGCCATAACTTCCACCTTGCTAAACCAGTATAATTTCTAGCTGTGTTATAAATACACTCAAGATAAGCATAGTTCTAATCCTGCATCAAAAAGGTTCCTTTTTGCATCAGACAGAGATCATTATAAAAATCATGACTGGTCAAAATGCAAAGAACATTGTGGAGCGCTCAAGCACAGGGGCTATAATAGCCCCATCTGACACTCCAGGAACATTCCAGAAGAGAAGGTGGAAAGACTGTACGAACCAGAGGACCAAGATGTCTGCTATGAGATAGGGTCTTCTAAATATGATCGGGAAGTCCTTCTCCTGAAATCTTAACCCTATGATCACCTAAACAAGATCTGTGCAAGGACAGCACCTGTAGACATGTCAACATGGATGGAGGAAATCTCATAGGAAGGACTCCAGTCCCAGATGAAGAGCTATAGGAAATTAATGACTGCTGTCCAGGGACGAGCCAATCCCAAGTGGTCAGTTCCCTAAACACAAATAAATATGAGCAACACTGAATGCAGTAGATTGTATGCATGTGGTCAATGAACCATTCCTAGATGACATATATATATATATGCATACATATATATACATATATATACACATATAATATACGTAGACATGTACATATCCATACAGATACATATAGTGCGTGTGTGTGTGTGTGTGTGTGTGTGTGTGTGCGCGCATGTGGTTTCTTTTTAAATGTCACAATAAAACAGCCTCGCGTGAAGAAACCTTACATTCTCAGATCTCCTTTTCTGATCACAAAGCAAAAGCAGATACTAAGGAAGAAAGGAAGCCACAGAGATAAAACTTGTGTAGGAGATATCCCTGTGGAGGAGGGATAGGAGTAGCCTCCCCATGCACAGGCCTCTCTCTTCACACTCTTCCCCTGCATTGCACACATCCGGGTGGTCTGACAGATGGTCTGCCTGTCTAGAGACCTGTCACACAGAGCTTCCGGGAAGCAGGCTGAGTCCTCTGCAAGACCAAGTGCTCTTAACCATTAAGCCACCTCTCCACCCGCCCCATATATCCTAAACATTTAAAGAATCGAATTACTGACATAAAGGTAGAGAGTAAATACCATAAACTGTTGTATGCTGGTGAATACAAATATCTTAATGAAATGTACGATGTCCCCTCTCCCAGCTCCCTGATAACCCATTAAACCTTGGGGTCTCCACTTCAGGAGAACTAAGGCTGAAAAGTCTGAGGGAAACAAGCTATTGGCCAGCTCTTCCAGCTGGGCGGGGCTACATTGTCTCCTCCTCTACCTGAAAATGCAAATCCCTGC
Source organism: Rattus norvegicus (assembly GCF_021556685.1). Lineage (NCBI taxonomy): Eukaryota > Metazoa > Chordata > Mammalia > Rodentia > Muridae > Rattus > Rattus norvegicus. Next base: position 79,328,530 of record NC_141538.1, read on the forward strand.
AGCCTGAGTGGTGTGACACTACCTTGTCCAAGCCAAACTCCAGCCCCACTTTTAACAGTAAGAAGTGCAGCTGTGGGGCTGGGGATTTATCTCAGTGGTAGAGCGCTTGCCTAGGAAGCTCGAGGCCCTGGGTTCGGTCCCCAGCTCCGGGGGAAAAAAAAGAAGTGCAACTGGCTGGGTGGTGGTGGCACAGGACTTTAATCCCAGCAGTGGGAGGCAGAGGCAAGTAGACCTCCGAGTTCGAGGCCAGCTTGGTCTACCAAGCGAGTTTCAGGAGAGTCAGGGCTCCCTTAACTCCATTTTTTTTTTCAGTGTTATGAAATGAACCTTTACCAGGAACTTAAAACTTCCTGTACTGTTTTGTGTGTGTGTGTATGTGTGTACATGTACATGTATGTGTGTATGTATATATATACATATATATATATATATATATATATATATATAGAGAGAGAGAGAGAGAGAGAGAGAAGCAGCTCAGTTGTTCTGCCTAGCACCACCCAGCAAGCCTTAGGTTCCTTCTCCCCTCACTGCAAACATAAATAAACAAATGGAAACTGGAACTCTCTAATTTAAAAAAAAGAGAGAGAAATGGCTAAAACATGAATTTTGTAGATGAAGTTATACAAATGGCATGTTATTTGATATTGAAAATATTCAAATTTAGAAGCCAAAAGTCAGATGCTAAATAAGAACGGGAGGCAGGGTGGTTAATCCCAGCACTCAGGAAGCAGAGACATTTGGAGCTCTGAGTTTTAGGCCAGCCAGGACTATGGTGAGCTCTCGTCTAAAAGAAAACAAAACAAAACCGAAAGCAAACCAGATAAACAAACCTTAAGGAAGTGTCATTTTTACCACACAAAAATGCAAGCAACTACAATTACATCACCCCTCCCTCACCAGGGATGAGAATGTAGATTAGGACATATTTCCTGAAGAAGACGGACAATATAAAATTGCTTGTATACCATATAACAATTGAAATCGACAATATAAGAATTTAAATTGCACTTACTGAGCTGGAGTTTGCTCAGTGGGTGAGCGCAATTGCTACACAGGCAGGAAGACCCAAGTCTGAATCCTGCTGTATTCACCAAAGACAGCCTTAACTCCAGTACTGTGCCCCTGCGAGGACAGGTAGATCCTGAGAGCTTGCTGTCCAGGCACCTAGCTGACAATGAGAGAATGGGTCTAAAGGCAATTAAGACAGAGACAAAGACAAGTGTCCTAAGCATGCAACACACACACACACACACACACACACACACACACACACACACACACACAGAGGCACCATGACTTTCAGGATGGTAACCTTAGAAGAGAGCAGTTTTTTTGTTTTGTTTTGTTTTGTTTTGTTTTGTTTTGTTTTGTTTTATTCTTCTCCCACATAATGTATCCGGACTGCAGCTTCCCCTCCCCCACCAGACTCTCCCTTCCTCTTTACATTTCTCCTCCATTTCTCTTCAGAAAAGATCAGACCTCCCAGGGATATCAATTGAGTACAGCATTACAAGTTAAACAATGATATATGTTACATTATTAAAATTAAATTATATCTGTGTCTTTGAACAATGCTCATATTACTGAATTGGGTACATACAAGGGGATTGTTTACACTATATTGTTTCACTTTCGCATATTGATATATTGTGTGTTGCGGTTAACACACACAAAGAAAAAAATCGGGAAGACTAAAACCATTTTTTTTATTTGCAAAAAACTAAAGTTGACCTAGGGCAACTTAAGCAAAAGTGAGGTGGGTGGGTGGGTGTGAAGTTATTAGGAAATGCTAAAATATCAAGATGGATTTGAAGCAGGAATAAATCCAGGATCCTTCCCATCTATTGAGGGATGTGAGAATTTATTCCTCGTGAGTGTGCGTGTGTGTGTGTGTGTGTGTGTGTGTGTGTGTGTGTGTGTGTGTGTTCCCGTCCATGGTGCTCCTGTGTGTGCATGCTTGGATAGAGATCAGAGGACAGCCATTGGTGCATTGGTGTTATACCTAGGGATAGGCCATCTTTTGTTTTTTTTAGAGGGGGGTCTATCACCAGCCTAGACCTTGTCAGGAAGGACAAGCTGCCTCCAAGGTGACCTGTCTCCTCCCCAGCGCTGGTATCGCTACCATGTGTTAGCACACCGGCTTTCTACTTATTTTCTGGGGACGGACGGTCCTCCTCCTCGTGCAGCAGCAGCTTTGCTGACAGTGCCATATCTCCAGTCTCTGCTCTACCTTTCTAATGAACGGTTGACGTCTGGAGGTCTGTGCCTTTATATCGTACAATTTTAAAAAGAGAAAGAGAAGCAAAATCTCAGTATGTAGTCCAGGCTGACCTGACCCTCAAGATCCTCCTGCCTGTGCACCCGAAGGGCAAGTGCTGCTGCCTGTAAAAACATAAAAATCTTAAAGGTTACCAATCCAGTGGGAGCCAGAAGCAATTGAATGGATAGGTAAATCGTGGCCTGGTAGGTAGGGCAGAGCAGTACTGCCACCGCAGCTGGCAGTCATTCGCCGTGCGGGGGCGTGGCTACGGGAGGGCGTGGCTGGGACAGGCGTGTCTGTGAGCTGAGCAGGCGCTCTAGGTCAGGAAACCTCAGAAATGGCACCACAGTGGAAAAGTGGGTTATCTGGTGAGACCCTGAAAGTCTTGTCTTTGCTACAGTTTGTATCACTCACGATCAGATTGGCCCACGGTGAGTGAAACACAACTCTAACCATTTTAGCTGGGAAATGGAAAATTTCAACAAATAACAAAAGCACATCAAGATCAGCGTTCAATAGATCTGGCTACAGAGGAAGCTTCTCTTACAAGCTTCTCTAACCTTCTCTCAGCGAGCTCTCACTTCCAGTTCCTTCGCTATATCTGTATTTCCTCACTCAGCAAGAAACACAGCTGCCTAAGGCTCTCTGGCCTTGCCAGGAGATAGTTTTATCCTCCATCTGGTCCAACTTTTTAAACCCAGGAGATATACGGTTGGTTGACTCACCACCTTACGTCCTTAGCGGCCGCGTTATCTGGATTGTGGGACCGCATCACCCGTGTGTAGGTGGATGAAGGAGGAATTGAAAGACTTACTGGAGGATGACTCTTTAGTGTGGGCGACTAGCTGGGTAATCATACCCTCAGTTCAACCCAGTTTCAGAGGCATACCACAGGCTGGAGGCACTCACTGCTCAGCGGGTAAGAACCGTCAGGTCAGACTGGATTTGGATCCTAGTTTCATACTGACCAGCTGTATGACTGCACAAACGGTTGCTATGTTCATAGCCTCAGTTTCCCTAAGATAATATCAATACCTCATTTGTAAGGTTCACTGTTAATACTAACTTAAACCACAGTGCATAGTGTTCAAAAACCACTGATAATTTATTTTTCAACCATGCTGAATGCTGCTTTCAAATGCACTTTCACTACCTTTGCGGTTGGAACTATTTTTTTTCCTAACATTCGTGCCAACCATCATGCCAGTTAAAAGTACGTTTCTCTGGTAAATAAGTCAAGGCTATGTATACGTTCAATCCCACATATCTTGGTGGGGGGAAACTGTGGAGTGGCCAAGTCTGCTCTGGACCACACCATAGCCAGAGTCTGTGTTGTAAGTTGGTGAGTTCTGAAGGAATGGTGATATCGGGGAGTTGCCAGGCAGAAACAGCTGGAAAACAGTGCCAGCCACATCCAGATATCCAGAGAGCACAGCTCCAGCCCAATGGCTCTGGGCCTCAGAATGGCTGATATCTTACGGTTCGGTCATCACTGCTACCCACCTAGAGACTGGGACACTCCAGGAGGAGTTCGATTCTCACTCCCCGAATCTAACGATAGAAATCACTTTTCTCTTCCCCAGGTCTATCCGACAGGGACTGGAACATCCTTTAATCTTAGAGACTAGGTTTGAAAGCAGAAGCTTCATGTGCTCATTTTCTTTTTCATTAAAGAATTGTTTAGTTAGGCCAGGCTGGTGGCACACACCTTTAGTCCCAGCACTTAGGCAGCAGACGCAGGTGGATCTCTGAGCGCAAGGCTAACCTGGTCTAGCAGCGAGTTCCAGGACAGCCAGAGCTGCACAGAGAAACCCTGTCTTAGAAAACAAAACAACAATGACAAAAAGATTTACTTCATTAACTTATTTATTTCATGTTTACTTCTGTGTATGTGTGTGTTATATATACTGCATGTGAGTTGTGTGCACTGCATGTGTGTTGTATGCACTGCATGTGAGTTGTGTACACTGCATTTGTATTATGTATAGTACATGTGAGTTGTGTGCACTGCATGTGAGTTGTGTGCACTGCATTTGTATTATGTATATGCATGTTAGTTGTGTGCACTGCATGTGTGTTGTATGCACTGCATGTGTGTTATATGCACTGTATGTGAGTTGTGTGCACTGCATGTGAGTTGTGTGCAGTCCATGTGTGCAGGAACCTCAGAGGTCACTGGCTTCAGAACCCCCGAAGTTAAGTTACTGGTGGTTGTGGGTTCTCTGGGAGAGCAGTAAGTGCTCTTAACTACCAAGCAGACTCTCAAGCCCCACAAGTTTGGCTTTTTATCTGCATATCTGCTTTACAGTTTTAGGGATACCCCAATCTTCAAGATAATTGGTGCTTCGTTGTTATAATTGGAACCCAGAACACAAAGCTAAGTTTGTGGGAATATTTTGCTTCCTTTTATCCATGGAATAATTTATATAAAAATCTAATTTTTATAACATCTTTCTTTTTATTCTTTTTTTGGGGGGGTTGGTTGGTTGGGTTTTTTTGTTTGTTTGTTTGTTTTGGGGTTTTGTTTTGGGGTTTGTTTTGGGAGCAGTGGGGCAAAGCCTGTAGCCATCTGTGTCCCCTGGGGCCAGGGTGACTGGTCAGGGTGAACAGTGGGCAGGAGGATGCTTTGAAGGGCAGATAGAAAAGCAGAGCCCTGAAAGCTCTTCCCACCCCGTTTCCACTCGAATCCCCTCACATTCCTAAAGCTTCCCACATTATCCAGTTTACACCGAGCACCACGCTATGGAGCCTTTTCCCACTCACACACAGGCCTCAAAAATGATTCCCACTCAGTGATTTTTACCCACCTTGAAGTAAAGAGAAGACGTTGACATTTGCTGTCAGAGGTAGGATTGGGACACGCTGCTGGTTTGGACCTGCGTGACCTTTCAACCAGACTGACTACCACAGGGAAAAATGAAAACATTCATTCTCACAAGCCCAGTCAGCACCCTGATCACATGCCCATAAAAAAGAGGGAGAGCTAAACAAGAATGCATGGACCCTAACAGGATATGCTGAGCTCGGCTCTCAGGTTATCTTACTCACTGGTCATCTGTGCCGTTCCGTCTGTTTACAAGTCAGGAAATGAAGCACAGGGGAACACGGGGAGCGAGGGAACTCTAGAAGTTTCTCTGAGCACTGTGGTTTTCTCAGATTTTATCAGCAGCAGCACCAAGACAAGAAAAGCCTATAACTTCGCCAAGATGTTACAGCCCTGTCAGTAATGCCCCGAGATGTTACTGGGCCTTGTCAGTGTTGCCTTAAATACTTCAAAGCAGCATCTGACCCAAGCCTCAGGCAGGCCTACCAGAATGTCTCACCCCAAATCAATTCCAACCTATTTGTATCCATACTCATTCAAAAGAGAACAAAAAACTGGGAAAGATGGTTCAGATGGTAACGTGCTTGCTTTGAAAGCATCAGGACCTGAGCTCCACCGCCAGAATCCAGATGTGGTCAAAGACCAAACATAGCAGCTTCACCCGGGTGGTTCTAGCAGTGAGATGCTCAGTTGCAAACCCCAACACCATGGGTGACAGATGAGGCAGTGGGCACAACCCAGACAGTCACACTCCCCAGAGGCTTAGCTGGGGAGAGAAAATGAACTATATCTAGACAGCGCACAGAGGGTGGGGAGGCTGAGAAGGCGGCTCGGTCAGTCAAGGACTTACCACTCCAGCCACCTGTGTTCTTTATTACTTATAAAAAGACATGTGGTGGAGGGCTGGAGAGCTGGCCCAGCTGTTAAGGGCAGTGGCTGCTCTTCCAGAGGACCCAAGGTCGATTCCCAGCATGCATGTGGTGCTTAGCAATTGTCTGTAGCTCCAATTCCAAGAGATACCCTCCATTGGCCTCTGTGGGCATCATACAGTCCTACATGCAGGCAAAACAACCAAACATGTAAAATAATAAACTGTTAAACCATTAAAAATTGATGCATTATTACCATTGTCGTATTATAATCCCAAAGCTGAGGAGGTCGAAACAGGAGAATCCCTGGGGCTCACTGGCTAGCAAGCCCAGCTGACAGACCCTGGTGTATTGATTGCTCTTAAAAATTACTCCTGAAGGATGACCTCTGACCTACACACACACACACACACACACACACACACACACACACACACACACAGACACACGCACACATGTGCACACGTACCTGAACATCACACACACACACACACACACACACACACACACACACACACACACACACGAGAAATCTGGAATCTAAGGAAATTTGTTTTGAGTCTCTGGTACTCTGGGCTTTGGAGGTGGGCATGCCTTCCTGTTGATAAGAAGGAGAATGGCTCCCTGAGAAGGAGCCATGGAGACTCGGGTGAAAGGTAATCATGGTTAAGAAGCTGGTAACCACGCACACTACTCCCTCCAAGGGCAGCGAATGGAGTCTCGCAAAGTGGATCCTTGGAGTATCAAAAGATGGATCTTCTCAGACTCCACCTGCCGCAGAGTCTCAAACATCTGAAAGCAGGGGACTCCAGCAGAGCCTGAGTGGTGGGGCAGAAGATGGGAGGTGGGGTGACAGATTGTCTTCATATCACAAAGACTTCTACTTCATAAGTAGTTTTAGACGAGCAACTGTTCAGGCCCGGCCTGACTCTTGCTCACATCTCCTGATGAGATTCATAGCTATCTTAGGGCAGACAAAGGCCTGTTTGTTTGTTTGTTTGTTTGTTTGTTTGTTTGTTTGTTTTGGGAGACCATTTTCTTTTACTTTTTTTTTTTTTTTGGTTCTTTTTGTCGGAGCTGGGGACTGAACCCAGGGCCTTGCGCTTCCTAGGCAAGCGCTCTACCACTGAGCTAAATCCCCAACCCCGGGAGACCATTTTCATTGCGTAGAACAGATGAGTAGAAAACAGGGATTCAAGCAAAAGCCAGAAAAGACTTCTGACTCCAGAGCTCTGATCCCAGTCTGTCTGCCAGAGGCAGCCTCCCTCTTGCAGAGCTGTCGTGAAGATGTTGCCAACTCAGAGGAAGGTCTCAGTGGCAGGACCTGCTTCCTAGGAAGAAGTAGGAACAATATCTCTGCTTTTCAACACAAACAAACCCACCATTAGTAAGTCGTGGAGTACTCCGTTTCTGCAGGAGGTCCATCCTGACATTTGTTTGGGTCTCTGCAGGAGAATTGGCTCCATTTCCAAGGCCACCAAAACCAGAGAGGAAACTGTCACATTGTCCCTTGCACAGTTGACAGCCACAGCCCTGGTGAGTGGATGCCAGAGGCAGAAGCACTCAGAGAGGGCTGAGGGCATGGGATTTGCATCAGAACTCATCTCCGAGAAGCCCCCCCTTCCATTCTGTTCCTTGCTCTTGGTTTGGGGCCTCTCAGGCCTCCATTCACCTGGGATCCCATTGAAACTCTTCCTTCTTATCTGCTGTCCCTAAGTGGCTGTGCTCAGGGAACAAGGACATTATAACAAAGGGTGAGACGGGGGTGGGAGACAGGGGCAAAGGAAGGATCTCAGGCCTAGGAAAGTATCAGGCAGTGGATTTGCAAAACAGGGACCTTATCTCTTCCCCAGTGTCACCACTACAAGTATGTGTCTCAGTGATGTTTGCGTGTGCCACTGTGACTGCTTCAGGCTTTGCAGACCTGGCATTCTCTGCCTCACCACTCTGGTGTCTTAAAAGCAGGCATCAGCCAAAGGCATAAGAATGAGTTTAACTGTGTTCCAAGGAGATGTTGTTTATAATTTTGTGTGATCCCATATGATACACACACACACACACACACACACACACACACACACACACACTGTGTGTGTGTGTAGATCAATAGATAGATTGATAGATCGATTGATAGATTGATAGATAGATAGATAGAAAAATAGATGATAGATAGATGATAGATAGATAGATAGATAGATAGATAGATAGATAGATAGATAGATAGAGGATTTCTCTGTGTGACTCCGGCTGTCCTGGAATTTGTTCTATAGACTGGGTCTGCCTCAAACTCAGAGATCTTCATGTCTCTGTCTCCTAAATGCTGGGATTAAAGGTGTGTGCCACCCAGCAAAATATTCCTCTTTTTTAAATCCAAAACTTTTATAAATATAGGACCGAGGTATACGACTGCCTAGCACACATGAGGCACCCCAACATTAAAACTGTAATCTCTTGGTTCGTGGGTCATGTAAAACCTGGGTACGGTCCATGAATGAACTGGATTGCTATGGTTGTCTACATGATTTAACCCAAGGTCTACAAGGCTCCTTGAAGTTGACTATTCTGGTTATCTTCGACATAGTTAAGAGCTCCTGTACCCATAATCCTGTGAGATCTTCCTCTTCTCCACAGACTCTCACCTCCTTGGGAGTTTCTGAGCTTCAGTGCTACATTATTTTTTAATGTATGTATGTATGTATGTATGTATGTATGTATGTATGTATGGGTGCTCATGACCATGTGTTTGTGTACATGTGGAAACCAGAGGACAACGGTGGGTGTCATCCTCAGGGGCTATCTACCTCCTTTGCTGCAAGGTTGCTCATTGGCCTGGAGCTCACCAGGGCTCTCCCATCCCTGCCTTCCCAGTACTGGCATGACATGGGCATGACCTTTTTATAGGGGTTCTAGTGATGGAACCCAGTTCCTTATGCTCGAGGGCAAGCGCTTTACAGACCAAGCATTCCCACAGTCCCCCATTATCTACAGAAATTATAGGCCTTCCCTTTAGAAACAGACTTAGATCTTTTATTACCAAGGACACTGCCCCCCAAAGCTATTCTATAACTCCCTCAATGGATCAGTATGCTCAAGACCCCCAGAGTCAGGAATGGAGTTCCAAAAAGGAAGGTGGTCTACAGAACTCAGAAATGCAAGGACTGGCTACCTGTTGGAACAAATGCCTCGGTAAATTACCCTGCCTGGGATCAGAGCTTCCAAGCCCTGGACCAAGTTCTTCAGGCCTCACCATTCCTATAGAGAACTCAGAATGTTCTGCCTTTCAATGGGCACTGACTTTGTTTCCTTAAAAAACTGAAGGGAAGTGTCTCTGTTTACAGTGACAAAGCGAGGAGGGACACCACCCAGCCTTCCTCAGAAAAGCATTTCCTCAGCCACTAAAGGTTAGTCCATGTCCTGGCTTGAAAGTAACTGTGCTGTGAGAGCCACGGGTGCCCCTGTCAGCTGCCCGATAAAGAACACCTACCAGGCAATTCCCATTTCCCCACAGAAGTCCATTCACCTACACCAAAGGGCTTAAGCCCTGTGGAACTTCAGTCATAATTCCAAGACGGGGTGGGGCTTAAGCCCCCACTCTCCTGATAAGAATCTTTGACCCCAGCTGGAATGGGCCCCTTCCCTTCTCTTGCTTGCCAAGCATGCTCTCCAAGGTTGGTGTTCTCACTGCACCTTTGACCTGTCTCAGGCTGTGGTGTCATGATGGCTCTAAGTAAGATCCTACAGCCACATGCTCCCCGGGAGGAATATAACATGCACAAGGCAGTCCAGACTAGGAAAAGTTCTCCTGGAGGGAGAGGAAGGGTCCTTGAACAGTGAGGCCTAGAAAATATGGACAACCCGTGCTGGGAAACTGCTCTTGTCGAGCCCCCGGGGTTTGGGGTACCCAGAACAGGTATCTGTGCCCCCGAATGTTCACATTGCTCTTCTCTGCACTATAAAGCAGAAACCACTATCCACACAGATTTCCATTCCTTATCTGTGTGCCAACTGACCTTTGTCAGTGAGGTCATTTATTTAACCTTTACGGAAATCTTAAATCAAGACTTAGTAAGTGAGTGAAAAAAAGTGGATCTCTATCTATCTATCTATCTATCTATCTATCTATCTATCTATCTCTCATAATTTAGCTAGTGTTTTCTTAACTTCCCTCATAGTTACAGAGAAAAGCTATTTTATAACCTATAACTCCCCAGAGCTATAGAAAGCCCTCTGACCTGATGGGCACATTTTTTAAATGAGTAAAAAACTTTTAAAAATCAGGATGGCTATCACCAATCTACTTGCAAGACAAGAAGATGGGGAAGAGGGGATGGGAGTGGGGATAGGAGAGGGGATGGGAGAGGGACGGGGGAGGCAGCCATTGAAACCACACTCTATCAGCAGAGCAGAGGCCTTTCCAGGAGCCCACTGGCACCCACTTCAGTACCCTGACTAGAACTGTGCCTCCATTGGTTCACCTTGAGGATTCATCAGCTTTCACTTTACCCTCTGATAAGTAATGGGGACATGGTGGGTATGGGGAGGGTGTCGGGGAGACCAAGCTTAATGCTACTACAAGTTCCTAAATAATTCTATGTACTCGCTAGCTCTCCTCTCTGCTAGAATATATTACAGAACCAAAGGCTCTAGACCAAAGTGGAGCTCATCACACAGCAGCAGCAAGTAAGTCGCCCCAGATACAGTGTAACACAGTTAGCAACTTAATCCATGGCTCTAACGAGAGGCTTTACAGACTTTCCAGGAAGAAAAACGCCGTCCACTAGTGCACTATACACCATGGGGACAACCTGCTGTCAGCAGGAGAAAACATAGTCCTATTTGACACAGTACACATCATCACATCACAAATAAATTTTTTGTTTGGTTGGTTTTTTGAGTCAGGCTTTCTCCATGCAGGCTGGCTGACCCGGAACTCACTACATAACCAGGCTGGCCTCCGACTCCCAGAGCCTTCTCTTCTCACAAATCTGCCTGCCTCTACCTGCTGACTGCTTGGATTGGAGGCCTTTGTCAGTACATCCTGGCATGGTGAGGAGAATAATTTCATGCCTTTCTGTCAAAGACAGCTAAGCTCTAGAAATCCCAGCGTCATCTGGGAGAGCTGGTTTTAATTTGTTGCAGTCCCCACACAAGTAGTCCTAAAAGTGCAAGCGAGACTGGGCCAAAGGCACTTAATAATGTGCTGGGCCAGCATCAAGGAACTCTGACTCCTGGAGCTGTGTCAGCGTCCAGTGTCTGCTGTGGCTTACAAGCTAAGATGACTGTTATATTACTGCATGGTTGGGGAGGCAGAGTAAGAGTCTGGTGGTCTATGAAGATCACATGAAACAGTTCAGAGTCTACAAAGGAAGTAATGGAGACCTGACGTTGCCTGTTCACATGGGTCCTACCTGTGCCTGCTTCGGGACAACATAGCAAAGGTAAAGACAGCATAGCCAACCGTCCAGGGTCTTCCAAGTCTGGAATATTGCCTGCTTCTTTCTAGAACACCTTTAGC